>NC_135497.1:540506461-541151461 GCF_052857255.1 Amblyomma americanum | reverse complement strand
GCGCAGGTTCCTGCCACTGCTCGCATATTACCGACAATTTATGAAAAAATTTTCGCGCATCGCCGAGCCCCTGACCCAACTGACGAAAGCAGAAACACCATTTATATAGGAAGCGCCGCAAGCAGATACGTTGAAGGAACTTCAGCGTCGCTTACAGGCCCCACCTATCCTCGCGAATTTTGATGAAAACGCCTTCTTCATTCACGCCCTCCTTTATCCCTTCCTTCACGGTGCAGTTCAGGTGTCCGCCGATATATGAGACAGATACTGGGCCATTTCCGTTCCGCAAAAACCAATTTTTCGATTCTGAAGTTCATAACGAGGCAAGCAGCGTGGACCTAGGCGCCGTCCTCGTTCAAAAAAGCGACATGCTGAAGATAGTAATCGCATACGCTAGCCGCTCCCTTTCCAAGGCCGAGGCTAACTATTCAACAACTGTGGAGGAGTGCCTTGCCATCATCCGGGCTATGTCGAAATTCAACCCCTACCTGCACGGACGACCGTTCAAGGTAGTCAGCGATCACCACGCGCTGTTCTGGCTTGACAGTTTGAAGAAGCCCTCTCGCCGCCTCGCTCGATAGAGTCTGCGCTTCCAGGAGTTTGACGTCACCGCTGTTTGCAATTCCGGACGCAAGCACTCTGGTGCCAATCGCCTCTGACGAGCCTCTGTTAGTGCATCGACGCCGGACGACGATGAGAACGCCTTCCTGCGACCCATCAGCCCCAGCTCCGTTGCACAGCAGCAACGCTCGGACCCCGACCTAAAACGCCTAATCGAGTACTTGGAATGCAAGGTTTCTTCACCCACCCGCCTGATTAAAGCGAGGACTGTCTTCCTTAATTATGTGTAAAGAAAGATGTCACCGGGACGAAGAACTTCGCAGCGAAGAGAACAGCCTACCTCCTTGTTGTACCTGGTTTTGTGCGCGAAGATGTTCTACAGGCTTCACACGACGAGCCGACAGCAGGATATCTCGGGTTTTCTCGCATCTTCCGCCACATTCAAGACAAGTATTACTGGCCCCAACTCTGTGGATGTCGCACATTATGTGAAAACTTGTCGAGATTGTGAGCGACGAAAGACACCTTCCACACGACCAGCTGGATTTCTGAACATCATTGAACCCCCCTAAAGGCCCTTTCACTAGATTGACATGGACTTTCTTGGCCCTGTCCCAAAGTCGTCTTGAAATAAGCGAATAATCATAGCGACCGACCACCTGACCCGCTACGCCGAGGCAAAGGCCCTATCGAACGGAACAGCTGCAGAAGTCGCCAAATGTTTTGTGTAGTGCATTCTTCTGTGAAAAGGTGCCCCCGATTTGCTCATCACGGAAAAAGGAAGAGCATTCACGGGGGAACTAACGCAAGCCATCCTGCGTTACAGCCAAACCAGCCACCGGAGGAAAACTGCATACCATCCGCAGACCAACGGACTGACCGAGCGCCTGAACAAAACCATCGCCGATATGCTCGCCATATATGTCGATGCCGAACACAACACCTGGGACGTCATCCTGCCTTACGCCGTCTTCGCCTACAACACCGATGTGCAGGAGACCCCCCAGATGTCGTCAATATCAGGGAGGCCACGACCAAGCTAGACACCAAGCTTCCCAACGTTACCGAATATGAGAACGTCGACGTCGCCACCTTCCTTTAAAGGGCACAAGAAGCCAGAAGACTTGCCCGATTAAGGATCAAAGACCAGCAGCGAACCGACGCCAGACGCTACAGCCTACGAAGATGCAACGCGGAATACAAGCGAGAAGACCAAGTCTGGGTTTGGACGTCCATTCGCAGCCGTGGATTGAGGGAAAAACTGTTGCGCCGCTATTTCGGCGCTTACAAGGTTCTTCGTCGGCTAGGTGAACTGGATTATGAAGTCATCCCTGACGCAATGATTGCATCCCAGCGACGCCGCGTACGACCAGAAGTTGTCCATGTCGTCCCTCTAAAGCCACATTATGCACGCTAAAGGACGCTGTTTCCGCAATCTGTGTTTATTTTCGCACGATCCATTTTATTTCTTGCTAGTCTCCTTATTTGTCTTAATGCATCGAGTAGATGCTTCTTTGAGAGGGCAGTAATGCCGCAAATCTTTCCAGTGTTCGATGTTCTTTCTTCAAAGCTGCCAGCACGCCGCTTTATCGCTTTGGTTGCGATGCAAGACGCGACCAGATTTATCTCGAATGATTGCATCCAGGCAGAGCTGATTCTATGTTGTTCCAGATTGTTCTAGTAACTTTGCACACTTTATCTCGAAAGTTCGCTATCAGCTTTAAATTAAGCAGGGCCGACAGCGGCGGGCGTTCTGTTCGACGACCGCTGGGCACGCTTGTCACTGCGCCGCCGCCGAATGATTCAGTCCACTGTGGGCGCAAGTCAGCCCAAATAAAGAGTTTTGCTTAGACACCGTTTTCACACCCTTTATGCTCTCCGGACTGCAGTCACCACTTTGCGATGATATATACACAATTCTTATTGAACCAAACCACTCCTTCGCCTTTTCTCTAGGGGACGAATTTTCCAAATATGAGAGTTAGCATCCGAACGGCGAAGCTGCCTTGTTTGTCTGTGTAATTTTAGTTTTAACCCTCTTTGGAGCCGCTTGCTAATCCGTTTCACGCATGCGATGAATTGCCACGCACAGGATAGAGCAAGTAAAGTTCGGTGTCCATGCGAAATGTGGAAAATGCGAGGAGAAAAAGGGGAGAGTGCGGGAAGAGAAACCAGACTATATCGAAGGAGAAACACCCTGCTAGGTGCGCTATGGCACCAATAAAGGTCGAGCTATTCTTCTTGAGGTACCATATTTTGGTCTAGCTATTCTATTTGAGGTCCCGAATTCTGGCTTTTCCTTCTATTTGTTGGCCGTCTTCTGTAGTGCAGATGGTTTGGCGCCAGGAAGAACCTTCAACACAGACGAGGCTTTGTTGAAGGCATTGAATAGAGTCGCTGCACCTAAGTCCCAACCGGTGAGGCAGATTCATGTAGAATATGTTTATTTTAGAAATGCGTTCATGGCTCACTCTCACATGCGTCGACATGAAGCGAGCAGCACGTTTGCTTTCACTGCTACTCCCCCCTCCCACGCTTTTTTGATGCTGCTTGCTTGCTCTTTAAACTCGTCTGTAGTGTTTCGCCTTCCCCCGCCAACCCTGTGTCTTTCCTTTTAGGTTTTTGGGAGTAGACAATTGCCTCTTCCTTGTTACTGCGTTTCCTCCCTTTATGGTCTAACGGTTACCCTTACCTACCGGCGAACGTGATGAGCATTATTTCGAAGGGTTATCAGGTGGCGCCATAATGATACTTTGTCTTTGGGTGGACCGAAATTGCATTGTTTGTAAACTAGTAAGCAGATTAGACCATTTACGATATGCGAGGACTGGCTCCAAAGCGCCTTCGGCTTCGACCAAAAGCATCCTACGCCTAGAGCTTTAACGAGCGAGCTGCGCGTCGCTGCTGGGAAGCGTACCGCTGGCCTCCGTTAGCTTCTCACTGAATGTGGCCCTGGAGAAAAAGTATAACCAACCAGAAACGGACTTACGTTTTGTGCAGTGGCACTACTACCCGCATCGCGAAAACCCGATGTGTGAAGCCGATTTGACCTTTGACCTTTGTGAGCGCCGACGGGGGAGAGGGGAAAGAGGATATCACCTGCGGCACGGAGGAACCAATCAGAGGCGTAAGCCATAAGTGACGTGCAGGCGGCGCAGCCAATTTTGGAGCGTTCGCCCGAGAGGTGACGTCTAGGCTGCTCCCCCGCAGCCACGCTGCAGCTGCCGGGGCGCTGGGGATAGAGGGGAATCTCTCCTCGCTTCGCATTCACGTCTGGGCGTTTTGAAAAAATGAAAATTGGTTGTTGGAGAAGGAAATGGCGCAGTATCTGTCTCGCATATCGGCGGAAACGTGAACGGCGCATTAAGGGAAGGGATAAAGGTGCGACTAAGAGAAGAGGCGCCGTAGTGGAGGGCTCCGGAATAATTTCTAACCCCTGGAGATCTTTAACACGCAATGTCCTTGCACAGGACATGGGCGCCTTTTGCGTTTCGCCTCCACCGAAACGCAGCCGCCGCGATCGGGTTCGAACTCAGGTACTCCGGTTAAGTAGCCGAGCGCCGGAACCGATGAGCCACCGCGGCGGGTGCGTGTTGGCTGCCAGTATTGCAAGTGTTTTGGCTTGAAATATTGTATTTCGCCGAGGCCTGCCTCCATGTCTGATGACTGCTTTACCTGACATAACAAAAATATATGAGATCACTGAGGCACCAGCATTGGAGGAATGCGTATGCATTAACGCCTCCTCGCCCCTCTTTTCCTATATTAATGAAGTTCCACCGTTACACATTTTGAGTGTTCAAACTTAGCGCCACGCTTCCTTTTCAAATTTGGCGCCGCGCATCGCTCCATCCACACTTCCCGTTCTTCAAATTTTTTCCCACGCTTTATCTCCGCCCACTTGCAGTGTTTTTAAATTTGGCGCCACTTTATCTCCACCGCCCACTTTTTGGACATTTTGGCTCTAATGAATTAATCAATAACCCCATTAATGCACCTCATGATTTCCTCTGCGAGATTTTTTGATGCTATATGTAATACAACCATTTTTTATTCCAACTCATTTCGTTCGAGCGTTATCGTGATGACAAGCTCGTGAAGACACGAAACCACAAACATAGACATACAATGCTTACGCATTAGTAACGTAAAATGAAATACTTTATGGCCGCAAATGAGTTTTCTGGCGACACAATTTTGCTGACTAGATGAGCTTTGCAGGCCACTGCATTAGACCACCAGTACACCATCGCCGAAGCCGAACATGCCTTGTCCTGGACTGCCAGTCGCTCGCGTTGCGCTTTGGAAATCGTCGTCTTCGTCAACTTCCACCCGTGCGCAATGAATCCGAACACCGAAACCGTAAACCGAAGTGCGAACACACCTAATTCGTATTTGGCCTAACCACTCCAAATCATCCGTTATTTTTTTTTGCTGGCTCTTTATCTCTTCTCAAATTATCGGCTGCCAAGTTGCGCGGAGCAGCCCGTACTGGAGGGTATACGGTCCGAAGGAATGTCATCAGAGGTATAAAAAGCCTCACAATAGACTTTTAACTCGGACCAGAAACTGTACGGAGTCTTCGGTGTTTCCTTGCTGAGACTTCTTTATTTTCACCTTTTTACTAGTTGCTACGTTTTGCCACTTAATGAGATTTTTTATTGCAAGAGTGGCAGATCGGGCTAGTTGGTAATTTTCCATATAGCGATACAGCGCGAATAAAGACGGGGACGAAGTGAGACAAGACACCACAGCGCTGACTTCAACTGAATTTTTATTGCGGAAAGGGGATATTTATACAGGAGATGGAAGGGAACGCATGATGCCGCTACTGCTGGAATTGATATGCGGGATAAGATATTTAAAGGCGAAAAGAAGAGGCTGCAACAGCGCACAAGGATGACTGCTAATAACAAACAACAACGCAGTGCAAGTCAATGATGAACGATAAGACAAGGAACCGGCATTTTGCAACAAAAACACAAAAACAAGAGCCAAAGGGCCTTAAACCGCAGTACAAGGCGAGGAATGAAACTAGGGAGCAAAAAGCGGAGCACTAACAATTTGCTAGGGGAAAATAAAGCCAAAAAAAGGTAAAAAAGATCTAAAACCGTGCGAGAGAGACTAAAATTGCAGGGCCAAAAGGGGCAAATAAGAAGCTGCTCATGACATGGCGGTAAACACACCTGAAAACTACTAAGAGCCAAAAGGTTCTAAAATCGCTGAAAATCAAAACCGAATGAAGAAATCACCTAGATGACATCTGGCTCAAATAATCTACAAAGGTTCTAAAATCGCTGAAAATCAAAACCGAGTGAAGAAATCACCTAGATGACATCTGGCTCAAATAATCTACGAGAAGTAGATTATTTGAGCCAGATGTCATCTAGGTGATTTCTTCATTCGGTTTTGATTTTCGGCGATTTTAGAACCTTTTGGCTCTTAGTAGTTTTCAGGTGTGTTTGCCGCCATGTCATGAGCAGCTTCTTATTTGCCCCTTTTGGCCCTGCAATTTTAGTCTCTCTCGCACGGTTTTAGATCTTTTTTACCTTTTTTGGCTTTATTTTCCCCTAGCAAATTGTTAGTGCTCCGCTTTTTGCTCCCTAGTTTCATTCCTCGCCTTGTACTGCGGTTTAAGGCCCTTTGGCTCTTGTTTTTGTGTTTTTGTTGCAAAATGCCGGTGCCTTGTCTTATCGTTCATCATTGACTTGCACTGCGTTGTTGTTTGTTATTAGCAGTCATCCTTGTGCGCTGTTGCAGCCTCTTCTTTTCGCCTTTAAATATCTTATCCCGCGTATCAATTCCAGCAGTAGCGGCATCATGCGTTCCCTTCCATCTCCTGTATAAATATCCCCTTTCCGCAATAAAAATTCAGTTGAAGTCAGCGCTGTGGTGTCTTGTCTCACTTCGTCCCCGTCTTTATTCGCGCTGTATCGCATTATTTTTTATTGGTCCCGTAAAAAATGAATAAACACAGCTGTACTGTACGCACGCTTACAGTGCACTAAATATTGTTATTTCTCAGTTTACGAGCTGACCTGTATATCTGTAGTGCAGAAAGGTTTCACTGAGCCTTGAAAGGTGCTTCATTTTTGCGCAGATTTCTCTTCTCATTGCGTCAAAGTTCGCTTAATGAGTACCATAGGGTGAATGGGTATCTATCAATGGAGAATTAGCTGATGTTGACGTTTGCTGCTCTTTACAGTTGTTCTTGCTTCTTCTAGGAATGTACCAACAGCAAAGTTCACGGTGCTACGAATGTTCCTAACGCGGACGCGCTCTGGTGGCCGCAGTGGAACCGTTAAATAGGTTCAAGCTTGTGCAGACGGAAGATTTACCATTGCAGAAACAATATTTTACCACTCTACTGGTAACTACTGGTAAGTTGACATTGCACACATCCTCTTCGGTCAGTGGGAGCACCCACCTCATCAAGCGTATAGTGAATTTCCCAAAGTTTTGGGACAGTGCACTAAATAGGCGCAAGAGCAACAAAGCAGAAAGGGTCGCAACTGTAAACAGCGAAAGCAAAACAAGAAAGCTCCGCAGGTGTCCTGGCGGAAATTTCCATGCCAATTGGTTCCGCAATTTCAGTATGGCATCCGCCCGCCACATTTTTTTTATTACCTTGTTATGATTAAATTCTATTCATTTTATTTTACCAGAAGTTTGGAAGGATATGTGGCCTAAATGCTGTGAATCACAGCTTGACATGGCCCACAAAACCTCTACAAGACAGTGCCGACATAGTTATTATCAATAACTAAAAGAAACAATGGAGAGATCTAGAATGGCAGATACTATGCAGTAATAACTTTGAGTAGTATTCAAAACACAAACAAACTTAGTTTTCAAATATTATTAGAAATAACCCAAGAATACATCATACATACATATTTGAATAAAACTCTAGATTTGTACAATCATGAATGAAATCAAGATAGCATACAGGTGCGAAAAATAATAGGTCAGTGAATCAAACATAAATCAGAAATGCGACTACTTATAGTTAGGAAAAGGATTCTTGAAGCTGTTTAAATGAAATTATCTTGGCATATTGATGTTGATTGAGCATTTGTAAGAGGTTGTGCTGCAATGACTGAAATTTGTAGCTTGTGCAGAAATGCGGAGTATGCCATAATACAGTACTACGAGTAAGTATAACTGTCTTTTTGGGTGTAAAACTTGAAGTTTGCACCAAAAAAATCTGCTCAGTAGTTGAGAAGAAAGAACGCAAAATATGGAAATGATATATGTTATTAGCTCTAACATTTTTGTATGAGGGAAATAGTATTTGGGTCGAGTGTAGGACCGAAACATTGGCAATATAGCGAATGGCCGTTTTTTGTAGTGCAAGTATTTTCTGAATGTTTGTTTTTGTTGTGTTCAGCCAAATAAGGCTACAGTAATTTAAATGAGATGAGAATAGAGCGTTATATATTTGCAGCTTTATTTTCGTAGGGAGAAGTGTTCGGGAACGAGAGAGTGCTCCAGTTGTTGCAGAGAGCTTTCTACAGAGGCTATGGACTTGCGAATCCTAGCTAAGATGAGATGGAAAAATAACTCCTAGGACCTTACATTCATGTAAAATATCAACTTGTTGTCCAGCATATTTAACAGTAAGATTAAATTTGAGTGGCTTGTTTCTTTTCCTCAAAATAACTGCTTTAGATTTTTTTGCGTTAACTTTTAGTTTTTTCGACTGTGACCAAGTATGGCGTTGTTCAAGTATTTCATTGGCATTGTTGATCAATTCATCTTCAATCTGAGTAGAGATTAGAATCCTGCAGTCATCTGCATAAATGACAAATTTCGCTGTTTGATTAATTGTAACAATAATATTTATGTAAGCATTAAAAAGAAGAGGTCCCAAAGCACTGCCTTGTGGGACACCGCATATAATAGGCAGAAAGGATGACCGCGTAGTGCCTATGCATACACATTGGATTCTTCCAGTTAAATATGTTGTTATCAGTTCTAACGGCTTCCCGCGTATACCATACGACGATAGTTTGGATAATACTATCGTGTGATCTAAGGAATCAAAAGCCTTCGTGAAATAAATAAATAGTGCTAACGTGTAACTATCAGTCTCAATGATTTCCACAATTGTCTCTTTTATTGTTAATAATGTTGTTTCGGATGATTTGTTTTTCCTGAATCCAAAGTGGGCTTCAGTCAAAATGTTCTGTTCGTCTAAAAACCGCGTGATGCGACAGGAGATAAGCTCTTCTGGTCCCTAGGAGAATATGGGTACAATCGATATCGGCCTATAGTTTGATGTTAAGTTCCTGTCATCACTTTTATATATTACCGTCACTCTAGACTGCTTCATGACTTCTGGATACACACCGGTTTCGAGCACAAGATTATAGATGTGGACAAGTAACGAGACAATTCTAAAACATACTTTACTGGCCCCACTTGCATAATGTTAACGTCTAATGCAGTGCTAATACTTAAGTTCATATTGGTCATATAAATTTCTGTTTCGCTTGTTGGCTCAAAAAATAGCCTTTCCCCAGTGCTATTTTTTGTGAGCGCAGAATCGGAGTGGTGCTGTCTTGTGATACTATATTAGCAAAGTATTCGTTAAAGTTTTCTGCTAAGGCTTTGCCGATTATTTCCTTATCCCGGTGGCTTATTTTTTCGGGCGAACGGTAAGTATTTCGGCGACTGAGGACGGTATTGATAATTTTTCAAGTGGTATCTTGGGTTACGGCGAGCAATATCAGAGAACACATCTTGATAGTAAGTTTTCTTTGCTCGCCTTAGTTCGGCATTTAACCTGTTTCTTTCCATCTTAAATTCTTGCAGTGCAGTAGACAGGCGTGTGCGAAGGAAAACACGGTAAAGATAGTTTTTCTTTTTTATCGTAGCCAGATGGGCACGTGTTATCCATGGTGTCCTGCTTTTCTCGAAGGTTTAATGGTTTTAAGAAAAAAGTGCTCCTCATATATTTGTACAAATATTGCTATGAACTGTGAATACGCATTGTGTGCATTTGTTATTCTGAATATTAGTGACCAATCATATAAACTAGTAGTATTTAAAAGATTCCACGGCTTGATTTGTTATGTTGAGCACAGTGATCAAATTTGGAGGAAAAGATTAACGTTGCGTGTCTAAATGGTAAAGCATAAAGACCGGATAATGATCGCTTATATCAGAAGTAATTGTTCCGTTTTATAAATACTTAATCCATATTTGTAATAAGTAAGTCAAGAATCGACGAGGTGGAAGGCGTAACGCGAGTATGTGTTTTAATTAAATTCATAAAAACACTTGAGTTAATTATAGTGACAAAATAATTTGTAGAAGCATTATTCTCACTAATATTGATATTGAAATCCCCTCCACAAAGAAACCTGAGGTTATTAGTGCAAATGTACTAAAGAAGTGACTGAAAAAAGATAAAAAATTTGGAATATTTCTACTTGGAGACCTGTACACGACTGACAGTGTTTCATGTTTTTGTTTGAGAGTTAAGATTTCAACGACTTCAGTACTCTTTGTAAACTCTGGTACAATTTCGTAGTCAAAAACTGACCTAGTGTAAATGGCAACACCATATCCTATCCGATTAGAAAGATTAAGAAAGTGAGCGGTGCATTCATCAAGGTGGATCATCGTAGCAGTTTCTTTGTGCCAGGTTTCCGTCAACATAATAGTGCTTAACTGAAAATTAAATTCAGTCAAAAAGTTCATAATATCCTCATTCTTGTTAACAGCTGATCGGGGAGTTTATGTGAAGGAGACAATTCTGCAAAGGTTTTCTGAAGTGAATGCACTGTGGAAAAGCGAACTCTTGATATTCCATTTGGTTATGCCGAGGTAGTGCTGAAAAGTGATTCAGAGAGAAGTCGCAGTTTCCAGGTAACTTCTGAGATACGGCGCGTACTGCCGTCCCTCTTCAAGACGATAATCCAAAGGATGTACTGTCAGCGCCAAATGAAACGCGACAAGGTCATTTAACGGCAGATGCGAATAACTACGATGTTAGCTAAGGTACACCTGATTCTAGCGCATTTGTTTTTTATTTTAATTGCGCAATGACAGCTCCATGACAGAGTTAAAAGAACCTCGCATGTGTCTCTTCTGGCGCAGATATTTTGGCGTTCTTTTCCTCGTGCTACAGTTAATTATATCGCATAACTTACAGTTATGTATAACAAAGAGTTCCCTCTGTGGCTTAGATGTAGCCAGCAATTTTCTGCTGTTTGTTAAAGTCGTCATGATTTGCCACGAATCTGATTAAAAGCAGCCTGCAAAGGGTGTACATATTGTCATCGTCGTTGGTGGTACATTGTTAGCTATTTAAGCTTCTCGCGGAACTTTTAGAGACGAAGTGAAGAATGGCGCAACAAAAGCCGCTGTTTCAAATTGTAAATAGCTGCACAACTTCAGCCACCGCCGCGGGAGCTCAGTGGTTATGGCGGTCGGCTGCTGACCGGAAAGACGCAGGATCGATCCCGGAAGCGGCGGTCGAACTTCAAACGCGGCGAAATTCATATTCTGCAAAAGCCTGTGCAAGATGGCAAAAATAGCAGAAAAACATAAGCTGGGGCCGAATTTCGGAACGATGGCATCATGACCGCATCACAAAAAAGGTCAAAATACCTGTCAATTATATCTCAGCTCCTACTGGTGGATATGTCCACCGGTCACGATAGATAAATTGGAGCAGGACTAATTGCTAGTTTTGTGACAGATTTGTGACAGCGGCACTGGTTGCACCTCCCGATTCCCCCTCTGCGGAGCCATGTGCGTGCGGACTCTTCTAAGGGGGGGGGGGGGGGGCGAGGGGAACAGGGCAGACTGGCTGCCGCTTCGTTGAATAGGCGATCTTGGCTCCTCCGTGTAGGCATCCTCCACGACGGCGCTGTGCCATCAGCGGATCCCCTCTCGTAGTGCCGAGCCCTGCTGCATTGACACATCAGGGGCGGGTATCATGCTGTTGTGCATTTCCCAACTGATTGCTTTCTATTTTGTTGTACTCTACTATGTCCTTTCTCCCTGTCGCTCCCCCCCCCCCCCCCCCTTTGATTTCCTCTCCGTCGCTTTATTTCCGTCGCCGCAGCTTAGCTGCCTCCGTGCTGAATGTCAGATGACGCGGCTTCCTTTTTGTATTGTTTATTAAATAAAATACTACTACTTGCGGCAGGTTTGTGAAAGGTTTTTGATGTGATCGTTGCGTATTAGGCCCCTGTACTATGTTGCTGATAGTCAGTAAGTGCCAAGTCCCACTAGAACTTCTGCGGAATGCAGTCAGAAAGCACCTTTCCCACGTCCATCTTGTCTTCTGCCTCCTGAAAACGTTAACAACCTAGCCTCCCTACCAGCTATTTTAAAATGAACGTTGCCTAGTGAAATAGACTTATGAAAACGCAAAATTTTGCTCTTGCATCACCCTACACACAGGCAACTGCAGGAAAAATTTCGACTTAGTGGTTCTACCGGCTGTCTGTAGAATAGCCACTGCTCAAAATCAAAAGTAAGTTAGAGTAATAGTTAGAGTGCATAAAAACAATAAATCAATGAATATGTTGCAGTTTTCTGAGCTTCATTAGGTCTGATACTTGCAACACTGCAAACCATGATTGGCTGATCAATCAAACTACATGCGAGAGGATATCGAATTATAAATTATTTGTGCGGCATTTCACGCGCTTATCAATGTTTACTAATACTACTTGAAGCATACGCAAAAAAGCACGCAATGAAAACTTTGCGGTTTTCACGCCTTTTTCTTTCGCTTGGCTACAGCTTTTGTGTTTTCACCTGTTTGGGAGGCTTCGTACGCGCATAGAGGCAGTCTGGATTTGACAAAAGGTAAGCGGCGAAAAAAAAATTTTCAGTCTGTAAGTGCTTGAAGAAAACGAAGTAACCTCGAGGCAGATGCTATTTGTTGCAAAGAATAGAAGTTGCTAATAACAATTACAAATATCGAAATGTTTATTGATTGCCAACCACATAATAGGTATTTTCATTTTCAGGACAACCAAAGCAGGGCAACAGCAAGCACAAGCCAGCATGAAGGTACAAGCGAAGAATCTACTTGCGCTGATGGCAGTGAAAGGTCAGATTTATGCTTTGCCTATATGAGAGCCGGAACTTACCAAGATGTTACACATGATGATTCCACGCATGAGAGTCACAATCCATACCCAACCATTGCTGGCCTTGACTATGAAGCAGACGCTGGCATACACAGCAGCAACGAGGGCCTAGAAGAGATCAGTGATGAAGGGGAAAGAAGTGAAACTGAGACACCAGAATTTTCTGATGACTTCGAATCGCACATCAGAAAGCTTTCGCAAGGAACGCTACCAAATCAAGCAGCGACCAAACCACAAGCTCTCTTTCTGATTATGGCTTATATTGCAAGTACAGGACTTTCGCGGACACAAATGAAAGGCATGCTGATTGTCCTGAATGCTGTTTTGGACAGACTGTCGTGCCAACCGCAACCTGCGAGCTAAGAAAATTTCGAAAAACAGGAAAGAGGCACTACAACTCCACTTGTATTGAAAACGTTGCCATGAGTACCTTGGCAGCACTCATGGATTTACCCAAAACAGGGATGTGACTTGTGCCACCTTTAAACCAAAGAAGTGTGTAGGAAAATTGATTACTATGGGGAGTTTCTTTGTGGTGTTTGACCTGAAGCAGCAGTTATAATTGACCTTATCAGGAGTTGCAGCTCTGTACTATACACAAACTAGCAGAAGCTTTCGGCTCAGAGCAGAGAAACCTGAGAGCATAAAGATAACACAGACGGTGACTTGTACAGAAGAATTAGAAAGCAGCTGAACGAGTCATGGTCTAATTTGACCCACAGTTTCTACACTGATGGCGCGCCCGTGTTTGAATCTGCAAAGAGTTTGGTTTGGCCAAATAATATTATGGTAAACGGGCTGCCAACTTTAAATTAGCGAGAAAATTTCGCACTTTCAAACATCTGATTTTCTAAAAACATCACCGATGCTTCTCTTTATGAGAAGGTTTGTGCAGGAAGCAACGAAGATTGGACAAGTATTGCGGTTCAATGCAGGAACAGCTGTGAAATCCGCAGTACATGTTGTTCTATGCTTTGCCGATTCGCTAGCAAGGGCAAGTGTTCTCAACATGAAGCAATACAATGAATATTTGGGTGCATCTGGGGCCTTTAAGAAGGTAAGCACATGCGTTCACGGTAAATTTCCTTCGCTGCTTAGGAAACAAAATTTCATTTTCAAACTTTAACCAACGTAGGCACGGGCGTCTGCAAGAAGCATTGTGGGCCATCAAATTCTCAAAAAATGCCTGACCGATCGCACTCGGATTTGCGTGATATATAGCACAGAGTTTCAAGTCGCATCTTACGATAGTCATCGCTAGGAAGCCAAACCATAAATCTACACATGCATGGGCATATAGCAAGGATGGCGAACTCCAGATTGTCGGACAAGTGCGGGACTGATAGCGTTTGGATCTGCGTGGAAGGCAGAACATTATTTTAGTTGCAACTTCCGACAGATATCTCTTGGGAGTCAAACCGTACACTAAAGCCTGCATGGCCGTCTGGCAAGGATTGTGGTTCCGGGATTTGTCGGAAAAGGACGGAACTAATGGAGTTCGAATCTGTGTGCCATATAAGAAAGATATTGTAGCCGAAACTTGTGCCAGCCCTCATTCGGGAGTTGAAACGTCAACCAACACATCCATGGGCGTCTGGCCAATATTGTGGATCCCCAAAGGGTCGGGAAAGTACGAGACTGATCACGTTCGGATCAGCTCGACATGTAGCACAGTCTCTCTAGTTGCAACTTGCACCAGTCATCGTTTTGGGGACGAACAGTAAAAGACCACATCCATGGGTGTCTCGCAAAGATTGTGGCCTCCCAGATTGTCGGAGAAGTGCGGGACTGATCGTGTCCGGATCTCCACGACATGTAGCACAGGATTTCTAGAAAGAATATGCGCCATCCATTGCTCGGGAATCAAGCCGTAAGAATGCATGGGCGTCTGGAAAGGACTGGGCCCCTAAATTGTCGGACAAGTGCGGCACTGGCCACGTTCAAATCTTCTTCGAAGAACTTCCAGCCGCAACTTGCGCCAGCCATCGCTAGGGAGTCCAACCGTAAGTTGGCAAGTATTGCTGTAAGACAAGTTATTTTGTAGGACAATTGTACGACAAGTGCATGAACGATCGCGGACGAAGCTTTGTGACATATAGACAGAACCTTTAGTCGGAACTTGCGCCAGCAATCGCATTGAGAGTTCAACCATACAAGAGCGCATGGATGGGCGTCTGGCAAGGATTGTGGTTCCTGAGTTTGCCGGACAAAGACAGGACTGATTGGGTTCGAATCTGTGTGATATGTAGCACAGAACTGCTAGTCGCAACTTGCGCTAGCCATCGCTCCGGAATCTCCCGGCACCAAACCCGACCGCGGCGGCCGAGATTCGATGGAGCCGAAAAGCAAAAGGCGCCCGTGTGCTGTGCGATGTCACTACATGTTACATGTACTAGCTCGTCTAAATCATTATGCCGTACGCCTTTCTTGGTTTCTGAGTGGCGCGGATGGAAGTTGTAGACCTAAGTTGTCAACTGAAGTTTGTATGAAGAACCTGTAGACGCAAGTTTGTGAAAGGAAGTTGTCCGCTCGGACTGTCAATCATAAGTTGTATTCTAAAAAAATAAATCTAAAAGTTGACTAAGCAACAGGAATGTAATGAAATAAAAACCTGAAATTGAAAAAATAAAACAGAAATTGAAAATAAATACTGAATTAAAATACAAGGAAAAGACATGAAACAAAAATAAAAATTACAAGCATAAGAATTATAACAAAGAAAAGAGTAAACGAAGAAAGGACACCAACAAGAATTACAGAAAATTAAAAAAATGAAAAATGGAGGTAGAAAAACAGGACAGGTATAGACTTCGCATTTCCACTATTAAGCAGACAAAAAATGGTTGTTCAGGAAGAAAGACAGTGGCGCACTATATGTCTCATATATCGGCGGAGACCTGAACCGCGCAGTAAGGGAAGGAATAAGGGAGGGACTGAGAAAAGAAAAGAGGAAAGGGGTGCCGTGATGTAGAGCTCCGGAATAATTTCAACCACCTGAGGACCTTTAATGTACACTGGCATCACACAGCGCGCGGAAGCCTAAGCGTCTTGCCTCCATCGAAGCGGGGCCGGCGCTGTCAGGTTCAAACCCGGGGGCTCCGGATCAGTTGCCGAGCGCCGTAACCACTGAGCCACAACGGCGGGTTGCAATCCAGGAATTTTCCCGCAGCCTTCACTACGCCAGCTCTTTCTTCTAATATTTCCTCCTTTATCCCTTCCCTCACCCCGCGGTTCAGGTGTCCACCGAGATATGTAATTTAATTTCACCAAAAGCAATTTTCAATTTTTACTTCAAGAGTTATACCAACGTATGCATAGGCGTTTGCAAGGTTTTCGGGCATCCAAATTGTCAGACAAGTGCCTAGCCGCTC
Source organism: Amblyomma americanum (assembly GCF_052857255.1). NCBI lineage: Eukaryota > Metazoa > Arthropoda > Arachnida > Ixodida > Ixodidae > Amblyomma > Amblyomma americanum. Next base: position 541,135,410 of record NC_135497.1, on the reverse strand, counting down.
GCATTCTGATCTGCGTAACATGTACCGAAGAATTTAAGCCCGCAAATTGCGCCATTCATCGCTCGGGAGTCAGAACATAAACCTTCGCATGCATGGGCGTCTGACAGGGACTGCCGACAACAATTGTCGCAAAAGTTCGCGACTGATCGCGTTTGGAGCTGTGTGGCAGGTAGTACAATTTTTAACGGCAACTTGCGCCAGCCATCGCTCCGAAGTGAACACGCTATGAAAAGTATGTATGGGCGTCTGGCAAAGATTGGGATTCCGAAATTTCTCGGACAAGAGCGGCACTGATCGCGGACGAATCTCTGACATTTAGCATTAAGTTTTAGCACTGAACTTCTATTCGAAACTTGCGCCAGCCAATCGCTTGTGGGTCAAGGCCTGAACCAGCGTAATCATCGCCATCTGCAATAAGTATTGTGGGCCTCCAACGTTTTGGACAGGTGCGCGACCGATCGCTTCGAATATGCATGACAGGTGGCACAGAAATTATAGTCGGAACTTTGGCCAGCTAACGCTCTGAAGTAGAACATTAAACGCACCTTTGGATGCGAGTCTCGCAAGGATGGTCGCCCTCTAAATTTGTCGGACAATTTTAGGGCTGATCGCGTTTCAATCTGGGTGATATACAGCACAGAGTGACCAGTCGCAATTTGCGCAAGTCATCCTTACGAGGTCTCCCTGGTTTGAACACCTCCACGGCGGCCACTTTTCCGTGGAGGGGAGACGCAGAAGGCGCCGGCATGCTGTGCGATGTCAGTAATTGCTAAAAATCCCCAGGTGGTCGAAATCATTCCGGAGCCCTCAACTGCGGCACCTCTTTTTTATATCAATAGACCACTACTTTTCTCTTCCTTAACAACCCAATTCCCCAACAAACGGCCTTGAGCCTCCCTTTGTAAATAACCAGCTAATTTATTCATTTGTCCTTTCTTCTATCACTCCCTTTTATGCCTTCTCTTACAGCGCGGTTCAGGTCTCCGCCAACGTATTTAAAGCAGTTGCATTGTCATTTGCTTTCCTGGAAACCAATTTCAAAGCGAAAGCTTTATTACTCCCCTCCGTAGTTTCTTCTTCATCGTGTGCGCTATAGTTTCATGGATCCAAACCTCCATACTAACAGGAGACAGGTTAGGGCAGAATTTTATGAGAGGAACATGGGGCATCGGGACAACACAGTCTACACTGATGCCTCCCTATACCCCCAAACACACAAAAATAGCGCGGTAGCAGTAGTTGTAAATTACCACGGAGAATACATCACAAGCCTCACAGCCGAAGTATCAAACATAACGGAGGCAGAGGAGATTGCTGTCGCCCTGGCAGCGAATGAAGGATATAGGACAGGGATATCCCTTAACATCTTAACGGATTCACAAGAGGCGTGCCGGAACTATACTAGAGGCAGAATTAGCAGCACGGCACTCAAGATCCCCAGTAGAGCTCTGCTCCCTGAGGGACGACCAATACACAACATAATCTAGATACCGAGTCACGTAGGGATCAGGAGCAACGAAGGGGCAGACAACCTAGCTCGAGGAATGACCAGCCGAGCAGGAACGTCATTAACCCCGGAGGGGCCCCAGATTAATTGCGGGGACAGCTATTCGGAATTATTAAACCTATATAAGGGGCTAAGATTCCAATACCCCCCACCACATAAAGCATTATCCAAGGAGGAAGCCAAAGGATGGCGAGGAATGCAAACAGGCTCCTTCCCAAACTTATACATATTAAACAACATGTTCCCCACACAGTATAGCGCCAACTGTCCGTGGTGCTGGGCAAAACCAACACTATATCATGTCACATGGGAGTGCGGAAGAAATCAAGCATTCCACAAACACAAAACACCAAGTGCGGAGCAATGGGAGATCCGGCTCACCAGCTGCGAGTTAGGGGTCCAAAGGGCCCTCATAGCACACGCAAGCGAGGTGGCCCGACTCAGTGGAGCCCTGGACTAGGGGCCCACCCACGGCCACGGAGGACCCAAGCTTCAAGACGAAGACTTCGTCCTCTACCGCTACTACTTCCTAAAGGAACCAATAAAGTTTTTCATTAATTAATTCATAAAAACGCGGCGGCTGCGTTTTTATGGAGGAAAAACGCTAAGGCGCCCGTGTTCTGTGCGATGTCAGTGCACGTTAAAGATCCCCAGGTGGTGGAAAATATTCCGGAGCCCTCCACTACGGCACCTATTTCTTCCTTTCTTCTTTCACTCCCTCCTTTATCCCTTCCCTTACGGCGCAGTTCAGGTGTCCGCCGATATATGAAACAGATACTGCGCCATTTCCTTTCCCCAAAAACCAATTATTAATATTATTCACCACCGAGGAGAAACCACGTGAAAGCTATGACGTCATTCAGCTGCCGCCTTATTTGCCGCCGCATCATAGCGTTCTGCTCTGTTTCTTTACGCTGTCGGCGTTCATTGTGTTGTCTGGCGTTGGGTTTGGCAGTGTTCAAGACTCCGATGACTTTTTAGGAAAGGAAGAGCGCATAACTGGCTCCCTGGTTCAAAGGACGCCCAAGTCGCGCTTTGATGTACGCGGCGTGGGTGAGAGAGAGGTGTGGGCTGCATGCATTAGAGCTTACAACTTTGTGGCTGACCCAGGCACTAGAGCAATAAGCCGCAGCGTTCATTCGGTGAACAAGCTATCCGCGATCAACCTTCAATTAGCTGCCACCTGCGAGAGTGGCGCTGCCTCTCGTGTGCGGAATGCACCCATAGTTACACACGGCAAGCCGCGTATACTTGCTTTTTTATTTTAATTTAACAGTTTCAACCAACGTATGCATCGGCATCTGCAAGAAGGATTGTGGGCCCCGATATTGTAAGTGCCTGACCGATGGCGTTCAGATCTGCGTGAAATGTAGCACAGAAGTTCAATTCATAACTTGCGCCATTCATCACTCGATCGGGACTCGAACCATAAACCAACGAATGCATGGGCGACTAGCAAGTGTTGCGGGCCCCCAAATTTTCAGACAAGATTATGACAGATACTGTTTGCATTTGCATAAAATGTAGCACAATATTTTGGCTCAAAACTGCCGCCAGCCATCTCTCGGCCGTCCAAGCGAAACGAGCGCATTCATGGGTCCCTGGGAGGGATTTTCTGTGCGGAAATTATCAGATAATGGCGCCACTGATCACGGTCGAATCTGTGCGACATGTAGCATAGAATTTCTAGTCGCAACTGGGGATAGCCATCGCTTGGGAATCGAATCGAAAACAAACGCATGCATAGGCGACTGGTCTAAAGAATGTGAGCTTTCACATTATCAGAAAAGTGCGGGGCTGATCGAGTTCGGAACCTCCGTCACATCCAGCACAGAATTTTAGCGGCAACTTTATTATTATTAGTGGCAACTTGGGCCAGCCGTAGCTCTGGAGTCAAACCTTAAACTGAAGGACACCTGGGCGTCACAAAATTCGGCGCATATTCGAAAAAAAATAGCGCTGCGCGTAAGCAATTGCGCCCACGCGCGGTAAAAGGTGGTAGTGGTTTTATTAAAAATAATAGTAAAAAGGAAGGAAAAGATTTTTGCTAGCCCCGGCATCTGCCATCGATACTGAAGCACCTGAGCTGGGGCAGCGGAAATAAAGGACAGCAGGCAGAATGGAGAAATGAAATGAAAGAGGTGAAGGGACAGGAATAGAGGATAGGGGGAGAAGTAATATGTACAAACTATTTACACAATAAGAAATGTGTCCAGGCTGGGCGCGTGATTAGTTCATTTTAGAGGAATTAAATCACACACGCTCACAGCACTGTGTTGGTTACAACTGGAGTGGGGCGTCCAGTTATTAATCGTTCAAGGTAGAACACGCGGAGCGTTCGGTCACTGCGTGTAACTACCTTACGGAGAACAGGAATCAACAGAGGCTCACCAAAGTTCGCTCACTAGTGCGCGCACTGCCCTGCGGCCACAATAGCGTCTTGATGGAGTCTGGTACCCGACTGCCTGCCATGGAGGGAACGGACCCTAATCCTGCGACTACGAACGGGCTGCTCATGGACACAGGCCCGGCTCCACCGACATGGCAGAGCCCCGTCCCCGGCCTGCTCCTTCTGTGGGGCAGACGAGACTCTGGGCCACCTCCTCTGTGCCTACCCGAACCTAGAGGCCGCCCGGCGTGACATGACTGCAGGGTACCGCAACCTAGGGCTGCCCTCCTACTCGGACCAGGACCTGCTGCACCCAAAGCGCAGCCAGACTGAGGACTTTCGACTGCTGCTGGAATTCCTACAATCTACGGGATTAGCCACTCGGCTATAAGCCTGGCTCGTATCCCGTGATCCAGAACACGGCCCATATTTCCTGGAAACCTCCAGTAGTCGGCGCAGCTGATGACTTTGGCGGCACCTTGTTCACCACCTCGACACCTGCCGTGGTGCCCTGAACGGGAGTGCGGCTCCCCTGATGCCCTCCCCGCGCGCACTGGTGCGTGCGGGGCCCCGACGCGCCGTCTCCCATGGCGGTATCCCCCTGCTGCTGTCCTGAAGCAGCCCCCCGGCGGTACGACCAGGCCCGCATCCCGTGATCCTGGACACGGCCGCCGGTCCCTTGTGCGCCAGCCCGCTGGCGCCCCAGCTGCAACCACAGCTCCTGCGCGCCGCCGGAAACGGCGGTTTTCCTTAGCGCACCCCGCCGCGCTGCTACCCTGTAGCAGTTTACCCCGCGGTCCTCATCGGCTGCCACATGGTGGCACCCAACCCGGCTGAGCTGTAGTCATCGCCCACCTCCGCCCAGCCTTTCGGCCGGACCGGGGAAATGAGCTGCCTGCCTCCTGCAAGCCCCCGACGTGCACGCGCCACTCCCAGTGCGTGCCGTTCACCCTCCCCAGTTGTGGCTACTGCTGCTGCTGGGACCTGCCTTCCTGGACACCATGGACCACCAGCGCGCGTTGCAAGCGGACATCGGACTTTCCCCATCCCCGCTCCAAGCTGTGCCCCCGCGATATGGGTGGCAGAAATCGAGCACATTCCCCCCACATAGCCACAAGAAGAGTCTGGTAATATGCCCTGCGCCCTATAGGCCGCGAGCATATCGCGACGAGCATCGGCGAACGCGGAACAGCGAAGGAGCAGGTGTTCTAGTGTTTCCACTGCACCGCATCCATCACACACATAACTCGTCGTGATTCCGTGACGCACCCGTCGTTCCCCGGGCCACACGCAGCCAATGCGCGCGCGGAATAAAACAAAGAAAACAGCGGGGAAGGATCACAGGAGAGTGAGTAACTTTGCGTGTGCTGCTGTCTTTCCACTCAGTTCGCCGGCGCGGCGCCGAAGGAGGCATGGCCGCGCGTGGCGTCGATTTCCCTAGAATGTCTGACTAGTTTCGACTCATCGTCGATGGAGAGGGTGCGACCTTGACCGCGCGAAAGTGATCCCTCTCCCCTTCGTTCTCGCGCCGGCGTCTTCGCATCGGAAGAAGGACCCAGAAAATTTTCGAAGGCTGTCTTCGCGCTTGCCAGTGGGGTCGCGCGCACGGCGCGAGGAGAAGGAGCTTGTGCAGTTGAAACTGCTTAAGTGCGCGCACACCTTGGCGCGAAGAACAAACAGACGCGGACAGCGCCTATAAATGAGTGGCTTCAACCGCTGCCTGTTAGCCCGAGCCGCCGATTAACCTTCCGAGAAGCACGCCCGCTCAACTCCCGGGAAAACACCACTCGCCCAGCCACGGACATGCGAGGCAACGTGTGCCAGTCTGCGGATCGGCCCCGCCGTGCTCCTCAGGTGGTCAGATTGTCGCAGTGCCCGGTGAACAAATTGTCTTTTGTTTATTTCTCTCTTTCTGTGCTAGTGCACTTTAGGTGCAAAGATTCCGTTTAATTGTAATCTCTCTCGGTTGTTAGCTTGCACGAGTTGCATTGTATTTGTAAATCACTTCGTATGTGCTTCGTATCAACCGTGCGGCACGGAGGCAGTTAGCGACTGCCAGAACCGAGCAGGGGCGGCTCACCCCTTCAACTGTGCCTGCTCGCCGGCGCCTCGCCCATTCGGACTTCCCGGAAGACGTGTTCGGCTTGACAGCATGAGAGCTGTCGTTCGGACGCGAAGACAACGCTCTCTCTGGTGGGGGAGATGGTCCAGCGGCACCCTCTCTCTCCGGCGAGGCATGTGACGGGGGCGTGTCCCTATGTGAAGTGGTGCGTGTGTGTGTACGACAACGCAAGTTCGGCCACGCCCAACCTGGCGAAGACCTCCTCGAACCTGGGAAATCCTACGGATCGGACCCTTTTTAAACCTGACGACGAGTGCCGTGAGGAAGGAATCCTCGATTATCCTCAGATCTTCTCAGAGCCTCCGACCTTCCCCCATCACCCTCCAATGGGTTCCTAAATCTTGTAAATAATGTACAATAAACCCCCTGTACAGTTTCCTTCATAATCAAGTCCGACAACGTCATTCGGAGAAGGGACCTGCGGCGCTGAAAGAGTCAGCTCACTCAAGGACCCCTCATCTCCAACAACTGGTTGGCAGCAGCTGGGATGGAGCGTGCGACATCGTGCTTTCTCAACCGGTAAGCATTTCCGCATTTTGCTATAGGATTCGCCAGGCTTCAGATTTTGAGAGAATAATCCAGAATCACTGGAAAGTGAATGTCAATTGAGAAAGAGTAATCTCCCGACATTTTGCAGATAGCATTGCCAAAGCGGAGAAAGCGTTGTCGTGGACTTATGAAATTGTCAAAGTTGGACTTGCTGTTGTTATGCGAGGAACTGTCAATAGAAGTACAGGGAAAAATTACAAAACTTGAAATATGCAAGACAATTGAAAAGCACGTAGATGACGATCAGCTGGTAGATACGTGGAATTTGGTACAGGAGGAAAAAAGAAAAGGGGAAGCGGAATGGGAAAAAGAGAAAGAACGGCAAAAGTGGGAAGCTGAAAAAGAAGAAAGAAATCTGAAGCGATTGCAGCTTGAAAGCGAAAGTCGAACTAAAAGGCGACAGTACGAGAGCCGGGTCTCCTGAAAGAGCAAGCGATGTACAATCATATAGAATGAACAGATTCATGCAGCCCTATGGAAGTGGAAGGGACATAGGATTGTACCTGGGAAAGTTTGAGAGAACTTGCGAAAGGGAGAACTTTGCGAGACTTAGCACACAAGACGCAGCTGACTACGAAAAAGTCAAAGCCAGCCTGCTAAAAAGGTACCGGCTGTCAGCCGAAGCTTTCCGACAGCGCTTCAGGAACACAATGAAAAACTATAGCGAGGGCTATCCGTATTTCGCGTATGGCCTAAACACGAATCTGCTAGAGTGGCTAAAAGGAGCCGAGGTTTATGAAAGCCGAGACAAAATCATCGAGTGTTTTTGCCTTTTACCGAAGCATTCCCCAAGTGGTGAAACTGTGGGTTCAAGACAGGAAAAAAGTCGACACAGTTGAAAGGGCCGCTGAGCTAGGAGAGGAGTACGTTTCGCGCGGAAGGTTGAGCACTGAAGAGGGTGCGTCACACGCTCGAAACGCGATGCGAGATAAAGGGCCTAGCAGAAAGACGCGAAGTGCTAGAAGTTCGGAGCAATCGGAGGCAACGAAGGTAGCGCCAGAAAAGCGTGAAGAACACGCGAAGAGACAGGGAGCAGACAAAGCCGCGAAAAAAGAGTTTGAGGCTAGTAGGCCATTTCGTTGCTACAACTGCGATGGGGTCCGGCACTTTGCAGCCATGTAAACAAAGTAACGTTTGGCGTTCTCGTGCGTCGAGGATAACGCCGAGAATCTAGAGCTTCTTAAGCCATACCTGCACGAGCTGCACTTTAACGGGAAACCGTGCAGGGTGCTTCATGATAGCGCCGCGACGATGGACGTTGTCCATCCGTCTTACGTTTCAGTGGACGATTTTACGGGAAAAGTCTCGTGGATAAAACAGGCAGTAGAAGAACACAGTGTATGCCTTCCGATAGCTAGAGTGATACTTTGTGGACCGTTTGGAGAGCTAATCACTGAGGCCGCAGTTTCGAAGGCCGTGCCACTTCAATATCCTTACCTCTTCTCGAATCGATCAGACCAATTGCTTCGCGAGAGAGGCCAGAAACTCGGAAGCGGAGTGATACAAGCTTTGACAAGGTCGAAAACTCATCAGCTCGCATCTCAACTAAGTCAAATTCCTGAACCTCAGGTAGCCAGAGACGCACCAGCCAGCATATCGTTGCAGTCAAATGAGGAGAGAAGGGAACCAACGAGGAATGAAAGCCAGACAGCTGACTGAGCAGATGAGCGACCAGGCACTTCAACCACTAAGTCGGTAGAGGAGGCAGAAAACGCTGAAGGATCCGTTTTATCTCCAACAACGCGTAGTTTTGATCGCCTTCTGCAGGTGAACAGAGTCCCTATTAAAAGAACAGAAGCAGGATCCCACATTGGAAAGACTGCACCATACCGCTAAAGAGGGCATCGCGAGACGCAACATAACGATGCATGAGAAGGGAGGCTTACTATACCGACACTGCCAGGACAGAAAAGGCAAAACAATTGAGCAGCTGGTCGTGCCCGAAAAATACAGAGCGGACATTCTGAGTCTCTGCCACGGAAATGGCTTAGCAGGACATCTGGGAATCAATAAAACAAAGGAGCGGCTAATAATGGAATATTACTGGCCGGGTTGTTTCAAAGATGCAGAACGCTACGTAAAATGATGCGATGCGTGCCAGCGCGTGGGCAAGCCGGGAGAGACATGGAAGGTTCCACTGAAAATAGTTCCATTGATCTCGGAACCCTTCCGCTGGCTTGTAATAGACACAGTAGGCCCTTTGCCTAAAACGAAATCAGGCTATAAGTACTTGCTTACTATGCTATGTGCCGCCACAAAATTTCGCGAAGCAATTCCGTTGAAGGACTTGAGCTCCACAGAAATAGTTCACGCCCTTTTGTCAGCGTTCGCGAGAAAAGGATTTCCGGCCGAAATCTAAGCCGATCAGGCGACGGTCTTTACAAGCGCATTGACGACCACATTCCTAGAAAGATGCGGAATAAAACTGTTACACAGCTTGATGTATCATCCGCAGTCCAATAGTGTAGAGAAATGGCATTCGGTGCTGAAGCGGGTGCTACGCGCTCTTGGTTTGAGCATAAAGCAGACTGGGAGGATTGTCTGCCGGTCACAATTTTCGCTTTACGAACAGTCCCCCACGAAGCTACGGGGTTTACGCCAGCAGAACTCGTGTACGGAAGAGCCCTCCGCTCTCCCCTCCGAATGCTGAGAGAAATGTGGGAAGGGACAGGAGAGAACCAGACAGTGGTTGAGTACGTGCTTCAACTACTGGACCGCCTTAACAACACGAGGGAATTAGTAAAACGAAATATGAAAGCAGCCCAGGAGGCCGCCAAGGTCTATTATGACAAAAACGCGCGCCTTCGAGGCTTCACCGCGGGCGATCGCGTGATGATCCTCCGGCCATCGAGAAAAAACAAGCTGGAAGTTCACTGGGATGGTCCAGTGGAAGTGTTGCAAAAACTTTCGGAGACAAATTACGCGCTAAGGGTTCCAGGCAAGGGATAGCAGGTGAGAATCTCTCATTGCAATCTGATGAAGCCGTTCGTGGAACGCAGCGGGATCGTGAATCTGACTCTAAATGAACCAGAAGAGCTGTACAGCGAGAGTCAGGGTCGGAAGAGAGGTGCGGACGCTAGTGACAACGTGGAGAACATTCTGGCTCACTCCGTGAATGCAGATTTCCTAAACGGGGCCCAGGTCGACACGCTAAAGCAGTTGTTGAGCGAATTCGCTGACCTATTTAGCAGTCACCCGGGAAAGACACACCTCCTGACACACGAAATCGAGCTCACCTCTGATGAGCCGGTACGGTCGAAGCCCTACAGGGTATCACCGCGGCAAAAAGAAATAATGGACGCGGAAATTCAGCGCATGTTGCAGTTAGGGGTTGTAGAGCCAGCGGAAAGTGACTATACCTCACCGCTAATTCTTGTTGAAGCCCCAGGGAAAGAGCCTCGTCCCTGCGTGGATTATAGAAAGCTGAACGCAATTACCAGGGATCAGCTATACCCGAATCCCAACATAGAGGAAAGTATAGAAAGGGTGAGCGGCGCGAAATTCATTTCCATCCTCGATCTCGTACGGGGATATTGGCAAGTTCCCCTCTAAGAAAGCGCGAGCAGGTATCCCGCTTTCATCTCCCCAGCGGGCACCTTACGACCCTTAATGCTTAGTTTTGTGTTGAAGAATGCCCCCTACAGCTTCTCGAAACTCATGGACATCGTACTGAAGGACATGCAGTGCTTTGCACTGCCTTATTTAGACGATGTGGCAATTTTTTCGAAAACGTTGCAAGAGCATCTAGAACACCTAAAGACCGTGTTTTTTAGTTTACGATAGGCTGGACTGACACTGAAGGCAGAAAAGTGTAGATTTGGTTGCACTCAGGTGACGTACTTGGGCCACGTTGTAGGCCAGGGAACTAGGAGCCCATTCGAGTTAAAGGTTGCCCCGATCGCAGCATTTCCGCAACCACGGACGAAAACTGACATTCGCTCCTTTTTGGGATTAGTCGGGTACTACCAGCGATATATTCCTAACTACTCACAGCGGGCTAGTCCCTTAACTGACGCCTTGTGAAAGGGAGCACCTACTAACGTAAGTTGGGATAACCAAAAAGAAAACGCCTTCAAAAGCCTGAAGGAAGCACTCGTGTCCCGACCCTTGCTCAGGACCCCTGACTATGGGAAAGAGTTCATAGTCCAGTGTGATGCCAGTGATAGAGGGCTGGGTGCTGTCTTAAGCCAAGTTGGCTACGACCATGAAGAACACCCAGTTCTGTACATCAGCCGCAAACTGACGAGTAGAGAGGAAGCGTACAGCGCTTCCGAAAAAGAGTGCGCGCGTTTAGTTTGGGCAGCGCAGAAGTTGTCGTGTTACCTGTACGGAGCAAAGTTTGTAATTGAGACTGACCATTGTCCTTTAGCCTGGCTGCGGCAGATGTACCCCAGAAATGGTCGCTTGCTCAGATGGAGTCTGGCTCTCCAACAGCACAATTTCTCGGTGCGTTATAAGAAGGGGAATCTGCACGGAAATGCTGATGGCTTGAGCAGACTGGCGTGAGCGGGAGAACTAAGAGGAATCTCCTCCTGTGTGTGTGTTTTTTTACTTTGTTCCGAGTAATCCGGCTGTGGCAGTTTCAAGAGGGGATGTTTCGCCCTCTAAACAGAATTTTTTTTAAGCTGTATTGTGGTAAATGGGAGAAGCCTGGTGATTCTTTGGCGAATTCCGAGCGCTTGCGTGTGGGGCAGTGCTTTGGTGTTTGGAACGTCCCACCTGCACTTTCCTTTGTTGGTGGTGCTTTGGGTTCTGCCTTGGAGGCGCTGATATTGCAATCCAGGGGACCAACACGGACGCCATCTCATCTCTTCATGCCCAGCGGTCGTCAACGCTGGACATTCGAGATTTTTCGGGCCGCGGAGGAGCTGTATGGTTTCTGGCGACAGCCGGTCTAGTTTAGCTGCGTATCCGGCCCGGGACACCTGCAACCGGTGTCACTGCACGGCGATAGGCATCTTGATTCCCACGGCCGGCCCTCGCTTGGTTTATTGGATTCGAGAAGGAGGATTCTGCTGCCGTTTGTAAACAACATTGTTCCCGGAAGATCGACCGTGCGGCACGGAGGCAGTTAGCGACTGCCAGAACCGAGCAGGGGTGGCTCACCCCTTCAACTGTGCCTGCTCGCCGGCGCCACGCCCATTCGGACTTCCCGGAAGACGTGTTCGGCTTGACAGCGTGAGAACTGTCGTTCGGACGCGAAGACAAAGCTCCCTCTGGTGGGGGAGATGGTCCAGCGGCACCCTCTCTCTCCGGCGAGGCATGTGACGGGGGCGTGTCCCTATGTGAAGCGGTGTGTGTGTGTGTGTAAAACAACGCAAGTTAGGCCACGCCCAACCTGGCGAAGAACTCCTCGAACCTGGGAATCCTAGGGACCGGACCCTTTTTAAACCGGACGAGGAGTGCCGTGAGGAAGGAATCCTCGATTATCCTCACATCTTTTCAGATCCTCCGACCTTCCCCCATCACCCTCCAATGGGTTCCTAAATCTTGTAAATAATGTAAAATAAACCCCCTGTACAGTTTCCTTCATAACCAAGTCCGACAACGTCATTCGGAGAAGGGACCTGCGGCGCTGAAAGAGTCAGCTCACTCAAGGACCCCTCATCTCAAACACCCCACACGCTCTAAAGGGTGTCTCGGAGCGCACGCAAAAGTGCGCGAAGCGGTGACATATTCTGGTGTCCGCAACAGGACGTTTTGGTGCTTTTTAATCGCAGAGAACGGTGAAAGAGTCGGAAGGAGTTTACGAAGAGGTCGGAAACTAGTGTTTAGCAGCAAAGCGATATTGCATTGAATTGTTTTGAAATGAATTTTTTTCTCCAGAACAACTGGAAAGATTTCCAGGCAAAAAGCTGCTTTTGCAGCTTGACTGGGCCCGGAAAACCTTTACATAGCAGTGGCTTCGACATACCATCTGATGGAAATAAACATAAGAAAGATACAACAAAGGAGAACAAATATACACACTATCAAATACAAACAATTAATACACTTTTACATGCAATTGTATGGTTAAAACTGCAACTTCTAGGCTCATCTAGTGCAAAAATAATACGTAATTAAGAAATGCACATGTAATAGAATCTCAAAGACGCACTTAATGTTCACTTATAAACATTTTGAACCCATATACACACATGAAAAGCAGAATACACACATCAAATTGTATGAAATAATCAAAATATTAGAGAAATGCACAAAATTGTCTCTGTACATCACAGGCCACCTAAAGAATCAGAGGTAACATATCTAAAAAAAAAGAAATAGTTCACAACTCTACGAAATACCGTCGCAATTCTTTGAACCTGAAATTTGTGGTATGTTTATATTTGTTAAGTACATGCGGAAGATTGTGTTGCAATGTTTGGAGTTTACAATTAGTTCTAAAATGAGGAACAAACCAAGCGTCCGTGCTGCGGGTATGAGCAGAAGTATGTTTAATTTTTAGGGACGCTGTTTCAGTTATAAAGGCCTTGTAAGAACTGTTAGAGAAAGAAAACAAACGTAGCATCCGGAAATCATACATATGGTCAATGCGGACAATGTGATACAATGGAAACAAAACGTTTGTTGGGGATAAGCAGTGTACGTTTGCGATGTGACGAAGGGTTTTCTTTTGGAGGCGCAGAATCTTCGGGATATTTGTTTTCGTAGTCGTTGCCCATATTAGGCTACAGTAAGTAATATGTGATTCAAAGAGTGCATAATAGATTTGTCGCTTAACGTTTGTGGGCAGCAGCGTTCGGCATCGTGACAGTGCTCTTGCTGTCGCAGCGAGCTTTCCACAGATGTTTTTCACCTGCGTATCACAGCTGAGGTTAGACGAGAAAACAACTCCCAGAATTTTGTGCTCATGCACAATTTCAATTTTTTTATCAGCATATCTAATTGCGTGTTGAATTTGAAGTGGTTTATTTTTTGCCCGGAAGATAATTGCTTTTGTTTTTGCTGCATTAATATTTATCTTGTTGCGCTGCGACCAGACAAGAGCTTGTCAAGCATATCATTGCATTTTAGTACTAATTTGTGTACACTTGGAGCAGAAAATAAGACTGTGCTGTCATCTGCATATATTATGAACTTCTCGGTTTGGTCTAGTGTAACAATGTCATTTATATATAAAAATAAATAATAAAGGCCCTAAAACACTTCCTTGTGGCACACCATGTGTAACTGTTAAGAAATTTGACTGTTCCCTACAGATGCATACGCACTGAGTTCTGCAACTCAAATATGACCGAAACAGTTCTAGTGGTATGCCCTGAATTCCGTAGAGTGAAAGTTTATGCAGCAGTATATCGTGATTAAGACAATCAAAGGCCTTCATGAAGTCAATAAATAAACCTATGATAAAATTGTTATTTTCTATATTTTGTAGCATATTTTCTTTCACAGTCAATAAGTCTGTCTCTGTTGATCTATTTTTCCGAAATCCATGTTGGGCATTGCTTAGTACATTATGCTTTTCTAGAAAAAGAATTAACCGATCATAAATTACTTTCTCTAGCCCCTTTGAAAATATTGGGAGAACAGATATTGGTCTGTAATTTGAAACCAATTTATTATCGCTCCCCTTATGAACTGCAGTTAATCTAGCTTTCTTCATGGCAACTGGAAATACACCCGTTTCAAGGACCAAGATATAGATATGAGTTTGATCAGGAAGAATATCCTCCAAAACATATTTAACAGGCTTTACTTGAATATTATCCACATCTAATGCTGTACTGTTATTCAAATGAATAAATGTTCTGTAGATTTCTGATTCATTGGTTAGCTGCAAAAACATACTTTCGGGAACGCTGTGAATAGCCATATCCAAACTTTATGGGTTATTGTCCCTTGGTATAGATTTAATAAAATGTTCATTAAAATGTTCCGCGAGTGCCTTTCCAGTCAATTCGGAGTTGTTAAAAGTAATTCTGCTTGGCTCTGTGTTTTTCTTTCCGCGACCTAAGACCTTAGTTACTTCTTTCCAAACGATATTTGGGCTCTTTCGCGCGATATCAGAGAATAATTCTTGGAAGTACACTTTCTTGGCCCGCCTTAATTCAGCAATCAGCCTGTTTCTGGCTGCTTTAAAACCATCTAGATCGGCAGGCGAGCGCTTGCGCAGAAAGACATGATAAAGAGTATTCTTCTTTGTGATCATGCCTAGATGAGCTCTTGTGACCCACGGTTTTCTTATCTTTCTTGGTTTCTTAAAGCTCCTAAATGGGAAGTGTCTTATGTATATCTACACGATGATTTGAATGAATACGGTATAGGCATCACTTGCATCTTTCATGCGAAATATGAACGACCAATCATAAACGGCGACATCATGTTTAAATGACTGCAATGCGAGGTCTGTTATGTACTGCAATGTAATCGGGCAAGAAGCATCAGTTTTAGCTCTTGTTTCTGATTTGTAGATCATAAAGACTGGACAGTGGTCACTAATATCTGATGTAATAGTACCAGCGCCGGAAATGACCGTCTCTATGTTTGTTATCAGTAAATCAAGTATAGACGTACTAGATGACGTGACGCGAGTTGATGTTTCAATTACATTTGTGAAACCAGAGCTGTGAAGCGTTGTGATAAGGTCATTTGCCGCAGTATTATGTTGAGAAATGTTAATATTAAAATCACCCCCGCAAATTAATCTGAGGTTATTAACACGCATGTAGTCAATAATTATGTCAAAGAAGGTAAGAAAATTTGAAACCTTGCCATCCGGGGGCCGGAACACACCTGTAACCGCTTCCTGCTTGTATTTCAAAGTTAATATTTTAAAATCATTACATGATTTTGAAATCTCTGGAACTATCCCGTAGTCATGGGCACAATCGACATATATAGCAATACCACCGCCGCGTCTACCAACTCGGTTAATAAAAAAGTTTCTATAGCCCTCCAGGTAAATCATATTACTATGCTCATAATACCAAGTTTCTGTCAACAATATTATTTTAAACTTGAAAATAAATTCATCTAGAAAACTACTAATGCACTCATCCTTGTTACAAGCAGAACGTGCGTTGATATGTAAGACAGGGTTTTGTGTGGACTGTTCAAGTTTTATGTTTTGGGGAAAAGCAAACTCGTGATAGCGCATTTTCGATTGATGCGGTATCGCTGTGCTGCTCTAAACTTTGCCTAGCAGATCTTTTCAAGGTCCTTTTCATTTTCTGTCTGCACAGCATCAGTGCCGTCTCCCTGCTTTGCGAAAATCTTTCCATTAACCGACCAGACCGACTTCCACTGATGCTCCCGTTTCCTTTTGGCAGCCAGGCCAAGCAAACGTTTCAAGACTGGGCAAAGATGTTCATTCACATATATTGGGTCACTACCTTCGATTCATACATCGGTGTTTGTGAGACGCATTTTCTTTGCTTTTCTGAGCGTTTCATCGCGTTTCGCTCGTGACTTGAAATGGACGAGAATGTTTGGCGTTTTTCCTTGTCGAGCGAGCAAACGGTGACAACTCTCTATGTCAGCTTCGGAAATAGGCTCACTGATAGCCTTCCCAAGTTCGGAAACTATCTCCAGTACACTTTCACTTTCTTTCTGCTCTACACCCTGGATTTCAATGTTCGCCTTTCGCGAGTACATTTCTAAACGAACAAGGCGTTTCGATAGTTCTGCAGTTCTCTAGTTCTGCCATGTGAAGCTGGGGGCGGTGACGGCTTGGCTTTATAGGCTTCTTCACGTCGCTCGATGCGCTGTGCAGATAACCAGTGCCAGGGACGCTGACCTTTTGCTGTCGATTCCGATGCTCCACATTATGTAGTCGCCGCAGCACTTGCAACCGTTGGCGAAGCAATCTGCAACAAGGCAGAAGGGCGGGGTTTAGCCGGTGTGCATTCACGTCGTCGCCACTGCCGTGTGAAGCTGGGGGCGGTGACGGCTTGGCTTTATAGGCTTCTTCTCGTCGCTCGATGCGCTGTGCAGATAACAAGTGCCAGGGACGGCGACGTTTTGCTGTCGATTCCGATGCTCCACGTTATGTAGTCGCTGCAGCACTTGCAACCGTTGGCGAAGCAATCTGCAACAAGGCAGAAGAGCGGGGTTTAGCCGGTGTGCATTCACGTCGTCGCCACTGCCGTGTGAAGCTGGGGGCGGTGACGGCTTGGCTTTATAGGCTTCTTCTCGTCGCTCGATGCGCTGTGCAGATAACAAGTGCCAGGGACGGCGACGTTTTGCTGTCGATTCCGATGCTCCACGTTATGTAGTCGCTGCAGCACTTGCAACCGTTGGCGAAGCAATCTGCAACAAGGCAGAAGAGCGGGGTTTAGCCGGTGTGCATTCACGTCGTCGCCACTGCCGTGTGAAGCTGGGGGCGGTGACGGCTTGGCTTTATAGGCTTCTTCTCGTCGCTCGATGCGCTGTGCAGATAACAAGTGCCAGGGACGGCGACGTTTTGCTGTCGATTCCGATGCTCCACGTTATGTAGTCGCTGCAGCACTTGCAACCGTTGGCGAAGCAATCTGCAACAAGGCAGAAGGGCGGGGTTTAGCCGGTGTGCATTCACGTCGTCGCCACTGCCGTGTGAAGCTGGGGGCGGTGACGGCTTGGCTTTATAGGCTTCTTCTCGTCGCTCGATGCGCTGTGCAGATAACAAGTGCCAGGGACGCTGACCTTTTGCTGTCGATTCCGATGCTCCACATTATGTAGTCGCTGCAGCACTTGCAACCGTTGGCGAAGCAATCTGCAACAAGGCAGAAGGGCGGGGTTTAGCCGGTGTGCATTCACGTCGTCGCCACTGCCGTGTGAAGCTGGGGGCGGTGACGGCTTGGCTTTATAGGCTTCTTCTCGTCGCTCGATGCGCTGTGCAGATAACAAGTGCCAGGGACGGCGACGTTTTGCTGTCGATTCCGATGCTCCACGTTATGTAGTCGCTGCAGCACTTGCAACCGTTGGCGAAGCAATCTGCAACAAGGCAGAAGAGTGGGGTTTAGCCGGTGTGCATTCACGTCGTCGCCACTGCCGTGCTGAAGCGGTTAATGAGGTTCACAGTATCGAGGGAATCTTTGTCTTGAGGATTTCGTTCTCCAACTATGAATTTGAAGGAGCTAGTTGAGATCGGCATCCAGATGGGGATGACCGGAGCCAAACTGCGAAAATGGGTGGACAAGGAGAGAGAGAGGGCTGAAAAGGAAAAAGAGAGAGAAATGAAGCGCCCTAGAGAAGCCGTTGAGAGAGAAAGGCAGCACACTAGAGAAGCCGCTCAGAAAAAGAGACAAAAGGGACGAGAAGAAAAAGAGCGAACGGCAGAGGAGACGAGAAGCAGCGGCGAGGCTCGCCTTGGAGCGAGAGAGTTTCAAAAAGAGTATGCAATACTTGCGAGGAAGCTTGCTGAGGTTCAGAGATTCTACAACATCAGGGAGCCAGTGGAGCTTATTCCCGGAGAGGCGGGTGGAAGACTAACGAGCATGAATTGTCAGCAACCGCGGAATAGGTTGGAACTAGCTCCACTAGGAAGAGTTTGGCTGAGGAACAGCCAGTCCCTGCAGCTAAGATTTAAGAGGGTGAGGACCAGACGAGTGTCGCTTCCTCAGGAAAGTGATAGTGTAGCTGCCACGATGCAGTAGACACTGAATAGAAGACCAGCCTAGCGCTTCAGTTAGAGGACACCTTATGGCAGTCTCCTGAAGATGGGAAAGAAAACAGGCGCTTCACCGAGAAGTCAGAGTACTGCACGCCTGATTGTCGCAGTAGTGACCGTGAGAAAGAACGGTCAAATGTCAGAGTGCGGATGCTCCGACGCACTTGCAGCTGAGGAGAGCACCCTCAGTGAAGAACCGGAATCTGTTCCGAGTGATGCCTCGAGCAGCGAGGAGGCCTTTCCCGATCAGGAAAAAGGGGTAAATTCTTCTTGCGGGAAAGCAGAATGTGCAGTAGAAGGAAATAATTTTGTCAATGCACTGAAAGTGACCATCTGAAGGAAGGAATTGAAGAAAAATTAAGTGAAAGTCAGGAGAATGCGTCTCCAGCCTCTGGTGAGCCGTGCCCTCAGCACGCTGCACGAGGCAAGGTAAAAAAAAACGTCCACAAAGAAAACATCTGGCCGAGAAGAAAGTTAAGTCCTCGAAGGAGAAAAGGGGAATGAACCAGTGGCTTCATCACGAGAACTAATCTCGAATGATGAGGAAACGGGCTTTCCGCGAAGGAGAATGAGGAAGGAAGAAGGACGAAACAGAACCAGGCCGAAAACAGCTGATTCAGGTGCTAGCAAGCTGCACGAGCATCACAGTAAAGTGAAAAAGAAGCTGAGACAAACGAGCCCGACTTTCAGAAGGACCCTGCATTTCCCGTTTCATTTCGTTATTCCATTTTGTTTACTTCTTCCATCCTTAACATTAATTACAATTTCATCCAGGAATTAATTACTTCAAAAACTCTCTGTGCCTCCAATTCTTGATCAATCCCCCTATGTGGGCATGTGCCATAGTATGAGGACAACTACAACAACAACAACGACTCAGTGTGGAAGCGGAAGCGCAAACAGAAGAGCGCACGCCGAGGAGAAGAAACACACGAAAAGCGAGTCGTCATGTGCGAACTGTTGTTAAACCTGTTCGCAACAGACGCGCTAGCCGAAGGAAAAGAGGAAGGGCTCAGAGTACGAGCAGAAGCACACATAGGACTGCGGTTAGAAAGCAGTCAGAACCGCGTTCGAAAGAGAAACTTCATTAAAAGGCGGAAGAAGAGCAGAGCTCGCGACAGGAGGAACAGCCAGAGTCGCGTGAGAATGAGAATCAAAAGCACGACCGAAAACTTGAGGGAAGCAGTCCTGCTCCGAGCCTACTGCTTAGGCCGAGTCTGGAAGTATAGGCGCAAGCATGTCTAGCACTTGAATGCTCCCTGTTTGTGCTATGCTAATGTGTTGCTGAGTTGCGGCATGTATTGAAGTGAATCTTGACAGTCGTCAAGTGTTATGTGCGTACACACATCATTGTACTGATGTGTGTATTTTAGCATTGGCCATTGACTTTTTGAGCGCAAGTATGTGCGCACAAATTTTGTGTTTTCTGAATATTGTTGACCAATATTCTTAAAGAAATGGGCAGTGTCACAAAATTCGGCGCATATTCTAAAAAACGGCGCTGCGCGTAAGCAATCGCGCCCGCGCGCTGTAAAATTAAACAAAAAAATAGCGGAAGGTTCTCCGGAGAGCGCGTAACTTTGCGAGGGCTGCTGCCCTTTCCATTTTGCTCGCCGGCGCGGCGCCAACGGAGACATGGCCGCGCGCGCCGTCAATTGTTCCAGAATGTCGGAGCAGTTTGTAGTCGTTCTCGATGGAAAGCGGGGTAACCTGCTCTGCCCTGTTTGTCTTTCTCTGTGTTAGTTCACTTTAGGTGCAAAGATTCGGTTGAATTGTTATCTCTGTCGGTTGTTAGTTTGCACGAGTTCCATTGTATTTCTAAATCACTTCGTATGTGCTCGTACGAGTGATTGTGACATCCTCTGTATCGCCTCTTCGCAGTGTAAACATGGTTTTGTTTTGTGAACCTTTGACTTTCACCCATTCTCTGGCTTGCCAGCGGCGAAAGCTGGGCGCCAAACGGCCAACCTCCTTGTCACTTGTTAGCTGGTCTCCGGCTGAGCTTGCCACGCTGAGTCGACGGCATCTCTTTTGTGATCGAGACCGCTACCCCCACACACTGGTTTCTCGGATCTCTAATTGTCGTACAAGTGTTGGGCTCATCACGTTCGATACTGCGTGACATATAGCACAGAATTTTGGAGGCATCTTGCGGCAGTTATCGCTGAGGAGGTGAACAGTAGACCACCACACACATGGGCATATCGCAAAGATTGTGGGCACCCAGATTGTCAGAAAAGTGCCCGACTAATCGCGCTCGAATCTGTTTTGTAGCACGAAACGTCTAGTCGCAACTTTGCGCCAACCTTCGTACGGGTGTCGAACCATAAAGAAACGCATGCATGGGCCTCTGGTTATGATTGCGGGTCCGCAAATTATCGGACAAGTGCGGAACTGATCGCTTTAGCATCTACATGACTTTTAGCTCACAATTTCCAAACGCAACTTGGGCCAACCATAGCTCCAAAGTCAAACAGTAAACCAACGCTTGATTGTGAGTCTTGCAATGATTGTTGCCCTCCAAAATTGTCGAAAATTTGCGAGACTAATTGCATTCGAATCTGTGTGATATGTAGCACAGAACTATGTGATATGTAGCACAGAAGACGCAGCTTGCGCTAGCCATCGCTCCGGAGAATCCCAGGACCAATCCCGACCGCGGCGGCCTCTTTTCGATAGATAATAATAATAATTGGTTTTTGGGGAAAGGAAATGGCGCAGTATCTGTCTCATATATCTTTGGACACCTGAACCGCGCCGTAAGGGAAGGGATAAAGGAGGGAGTGAAAGAAGAAAGGAAGAATAGGTGCCGTAGTGGAGGGCTCCGGAATAATTTCGACCACCTGGGGATCTTTAGCGTGCACTGACATCGCACAGTGCACGTTAAAGATCCCCAGGTGGTCGAAATTATTCCGGAGCCCTCCACTACGGCACCTATTCTTCCTTTCTTCTTTCACAAAACGCAAAAGGCGCCCATGTGCTGTGCGATGTCAGTGCGCGTTAAAGATCCCCAGGTGGTCCAAATTAATATGGCGTAAGCCTTCCTAGGCTCCTTAGTGGCGTGGACAGAGGTTGTAGATAGAAGTTGTAGACGCAAGTTGAAGACGGATGCTGAAGATGAAAGTTTGTGGATGGAAGTTTGCTGTCCGCTCGAACTCTCAATCGTAAGTTGGGTAGTAAAAAAAATGTAAAAGTGTATTCAGTAACAGTTAAGGAGCAACATGAATAGAATGAAAAAAAAAATCAGAAATCGGATAAAATAAAAAATATATATTAAATAAACAAATATTAAACACCAAATAAAACAGAAAACAGCATAAAACAAACAAAAAGTAGAAATTGTGAAAAATAAAAATAAAATAAATAGAAATGAAAATGAACAAAGGGAAAAACAAAACCAACAAATAAAACAGAAAATACAAAAAATTTAACAACGACGGGAAAAAGAGGACACGGAAAGGCTACCGCATTTCCACTCATAAGCAGATAAGTGCAATCCTCTATTTTCCGTAGGCCTCAACTACGGCACCTATTCCTTTCCTTTTAAGAGCGTCAGCTCTTACTCATCACGTTTCGAGATTTCGTGGGGTCTGCTACCATCTGTGGCAACAAAAGGTGTTATAGCTGTGGCAGAAACTAGAAAACAGTACATCTGGCACTGAAACATTTAGCGCTATCTACAATAGCATTACAGAAACAACCACCTGCCGCTTGCCAATGATGACATCACGGCACTATATGGTGGATAGAGGTGAAAATATTTGAGTATGACGTGAGCGGACTAAATGGCGGGGTAGTTTCGGTTTCTCGAATTCAAAATGGCGGCTAATAAAATTGGTTGTGCCCTCCCATTCCTTTCCCCCTCTCCCAAAAGATACACAATAACGGGAGGAAAACTGTCCTATTATTAGACCACTATATGTGAATACATTCGTTCCGCTATATATGCTCCGACAACACGGGGCACCCATCCGGGGACACTTATGTACCGAATATGGCAGGCAAATAAAACCCTATGGGTTAACATTGTATACATGCAATTACTAATTGAAGCGTTACCACATCGAATCGCAAGCCGAATTCACGGCCCACCTTGACCCCCCAAACGAAGCAAAGTTCATTTGGGACGTATTTTGAAGGGGGGGGGGGCACCTCGGCAACGGGCGCGTTCTTCTTCGCTTTCTTTATCCCACGGATAAGGCGCTGCGTCCGTGTACACTGTGTTTTCTAGTTTAGCCAAATGGCGTTCCACATAATCTGCCAGCGCCTGTCTTCTAGCCGCGTGGAGATTCGGGTCCATGTTCTTTGGTATAGGACAGACTTGGAAGGTTTTACGGATGTTGCTGGGAATATCGGCGGATCGATCAAAATGCCCTTGCATGTCGTAACCTAATCTCTTTAGGAGTGCTCGGCAGGCGGCTGACGTTCGGAGTCTAGAATTCTGCGTCTTGAGCTGTGCTTCCGCTAGTTCGCTGAAGGTGTTGCTGAGCCCCAGCTGCAGCAGCTTGTCGTTTGGCGTGTTTCTAGGCAGGTGTAGCGCCGTCTTGTATGCTTTTCTTAAGAGCGTGTCAGCTTGTTCCCTTTCTTGCTTGTTCATGGGGTGGTACGGGAGCGAGTAGGTGACTCTGCTGACCGCAAAACTTATGACCAGTTTTATCGTATCAGCTTCTTTCATTCCGTATCTTCTTTGGGAGACCCTGGTTATCATACGACTCACCTACTCCGTTGACTTTTGGAGCAGGCTGATCGTGCGGCTGCATTTATTACTTCCTTGGATCCACGTGCCCAAGACTCGCATCATGTTTCTCTCTAGTATGTTTTGTCCCTCGAGCTAAGAATAATCAATGCCGCCGCAGCACAAGAATATATGCCGCCGCAGCAGTCGTGGATTACGCTGGCAAACCGATCACATACGCAACCCTACGGGGCCACACGGTAGCAGACGGGGAGGAAGTCGCCGTTGCACTAGCGGCGGCCGAAGGCTATCGGAGAAACAAACCACTGATCATATTAACAGACTCGAAATCCACATGCAGGAACTACGCGCAAGGTAGAGTCTGCAAGGCGGCCCTAAGAATCCTCCACGAAACAGGGCCCCCAAGCCAAAAAGTAACCTACAAGATACTCTGGATACCGGCACACACGGGGATAGAGGGAAACTCCAGGGTGGACAGATTAGTTTGCGAGATCACGTTCCGAGCTGAGCTGTTGGAGACCCTAGAGAACCCTTCCATAGTGGAGCCAGTATATGCGGAGCTGCTAAATTTCTACAGAGGACAGAGGCTCAAGTACCCTCCGCCACACTACTCATTAACACAACAAGAAGCAGTGAACTGGCGGAGACTGCAAACAGGAACATTCTTCAATCTATACATTCTACACAAAATGTACCCTACACAATTCAGGGACACATGCCCGTGGTGCGGGGAAAGCTCATTACATGGGAGTGCAAACGAAATTATGCATTCCACAAATTGAAAACCCCGAGTGCGGAGCAATGGGAGGGTGTGCTCAACAGCAGCGAGCTCACAGCCCAAAGGGCCCTTGTTCAGCACGCATGCGAAGCAGCAAGACTCAGCGGAGCCATGGAATAGGGGCCCGACCTTGCGAAGAGGCCAGACGTCAACGATGAAGATGACGGCACACCGCTAATCTCATTGAGATTTCAATAAATGTTTTTCTCTCTCTCTCTCTCGCGTGTTTTGCCTTGTAAACCAAACAGCTAACGCTCATTACTTCAACGTCTTCCAGATGGTGGCGGCCTTTTTTTCTATCGAGTGCGACGCAGTGGCAGAAGCCCTGCTTGCCTTGCTGCCGTTTTTCTGCTTCGCACTCGATAGAAAAGCTAGTAAAACAAACAACACAAACCAACGTAATCGCGTCAAAGAACCGAAAGGCGCCAATAGCGATGCGCCCTGCAGCATGTTCGGCTTTAGACGCGGGCTAGAACTCAATCGAATCAAAGAAAACGACCTCGAACTCAATGTTGAGGAACTCACAAAAACAATAAAGGAACAACAGCGGGAACTCTAAACGACTAGAGCTCTTCCAAAAAAAACAAACACAGGCATCCAACGAAGAGAGACCTTGAAACACGAAAGCAACAGATCATAGGGCAAATCCAATCGCAAATACAACAGATGCAAGTACAGCTCTAAGGGCAGACCTCAGAGATCCAAAGGGCTGTTTGAAAACAGACATACCGAAAACATTAGGGAAAGAGCGTACAACTATCCAGCGCTAACGGCTTTCGATAGCCGACAAGGCAACAGCAGCAACGCGTCAATATGATCAACTGGCGTCAGCAAGAACAAGATTACTTAGATATTTGGCAATGGAACAGCAGAGGCTACCATAGAATACAGGGCCTCATAACACATTATATAAACACACAACACACACACCGCCATGTAATTGCGCTCCAAGAGATTAGAATCAAGCCCACTTTACAGGGGTATCAGGTTTGCGAGAGTCAAAACGAAGGTAATGCGGCTGTCCTTGTCGCCAAAGCCATAACCGCCATCAGGCACGATACCCTCGTGGACACCGACATAGAGCACGTGCTTGTTGAAATCATTCCGATAAAACGACAGGGAGGGAGCACGTTCGTAGTGAACGGGTACAGCCCACAGAGACAAATAAAAGGCTAATTCTCTGAACTCTTTCATGAAGCGCACAAGCTGGCCAAAGATGATGCACTCATCATCGTAGGAGATTTAAACGCCATGCACAGGAGTTTAGGATACTAAAAACAAGACATCAAGGGAAGAACATTAGCGAAGGAAGCTGAATGCTTTGACTGCAGTCTAATCACAGATCCCGCGACTCCGACGAGAATCGGGAATAGTGTTCAACACGGACACTTTCCCGCACCTCCTCTTCGTAAGGGAGAGCAGGGAGTCACAGTGGGAAAAAACGGATGAAAACCTAGGCAGCGATCACATTATCCTACGGACGCGAAATGCATCGGATAATATAAGACGCCAGAATGGACCAGCACAAATCACAGGCCGGAACGCGTTTCGCGGGGAGTGTAAACAATCTGAAGGCGGTATCCAATCACTGGAGGAATGGAGCGGCATGCTGAGAGAAGCGCGAGAAAAATGCACAAAAAGTATAAGGAGAACAAGAACGCCCAAAGTAGACGGGCACCTCCTCACAATATGGAAAGCCAGACGCTGTCTCACCGAAAGATTGCGGAAGAAAAAGCACAGAATAAGATAAACCAAAGATAGCAGAAATCACGACAAAAGATAAAAAAATATGCGACGCAAATCGGGAAACAAAATTGAGAATAACTGGATGACTCGCTTAGGGGAACTTAAGGCGCGACCAGAACCTGGAATCTCCTAAGAGTAATAATCGATCCGACCAAAATCAAGTAGGTAAACAATAAAGCTATCCACAGGTTCATCCACTGCTCGGAATTATCTGACACCACCATCACAGAGAAGGCACGAGGAAAATGTTTAGGCGAACACAACCCCCCGCGATACCATGGAAGGTATCGGGGAGCCGAAAGCTAGGCACTCGAGCACCCCATAACTGTGCAAGAAGTTTCCGAGCCCATAAGGAAGATGACCAGAAACACGGCAGCAAGAGTGGACCGAGTGGACGACGCCCTGATTAGCAACCCGAGCGACGACCTGATAAATGTGCTCGTAAACTTCCTTGACAAACGCTGGGAGGCGGAGACGGTTGCCGAAGATTGGAAACACGCCGAAGTAATAATGATACCTAAACCTAGTAAAAATCTACAAGTTGAAAACCTCAGGCCCATATCGCTCACGTCGTGCCTTGAGCGGGTGGTGCCGCTAGGACTGGAAAATTACATGGGAGACAATCGACCGTGTACCCCACACCATGTTCGGCTTCAGAGAAAAACACTCAACGCGGGACTCGCTCCTCCAAATACAAGATGCACGACGGAACGTACGCCGAACGGGTGAAAATGTCATAATGGCCCTGCACATCAAGGGGGCATTCGATAACGTCAGTCACAAAGCGCTCCTTATGGGGCTAGACGACCTGGATTGCGGACGTAGAATCCACGGCTATGTCAAAGTCTTTCTGTTCGATAGAACTGCCACCATCAGCATAGGAGGCCTTCGATCGGACAAGATTCACACGCCAAACAAGGGAACACTCCAAGTGTCAGTCATCTCACCCATACTCTTCAACATAGTTATGGTAGGCCTAGCTAGAAAACTAGAAAAGATTGAAGGCATCACGGATGCCATGTACGCCGACAACATTGCCGCCTGGACAAACACGGGCTCCCTCGGTGAGAAGGAAGACAGACTAGAGGAACCGGGCTCATGTGTAGAACAATACCTCGGAGAAAGGGGATTCGCATGCTTTACTGAGAAATCGGAACTGCTGCGGGCCTGGAGAAGCAAAAAAAAACCCGGACCGTCCCAGCCAGTGAGGAGCTGAAACTCAAGACCTAGCAGGAGGGAACGCCAATACCCGAAAAGACAAGAAAACGAATCTTGGGCATCTGGGTTCAATCCAACCAACGCAGTTGTGACACTTTCTCTCTGCTCAACGGAACAATGCTACAGGTCGCACGCATGATCACACGCATCACCAACAGGCGACATGGCATGCGCGAAGAGGACACACTAAAACTAGTCAGAAGCATGTCGTTAGCCAAATCACGTGTAGCCTACCCTACCAGTGCCTCAACAAGAGCGAAATACAGAAAGAGGATGCCCTGCTTCGCAAAGAGTGTAAGAACGCTCCGACTACGGCACAATTCGTCAACAGAAAAACTCATGGCCCTGGGAGTGCAAAACACCTTCGAGGAGCTTCGGGAGGTGCAGCTTGAGTCGCAAAAACTGATGCTGCTGCAGACAACGAATGGAAGAGCGCCCTTACCTAGACTCGGACCGTGAGCAGATGCGCGAACTGATGGGGACAGAAACGATCCCCGACGAGCTTCGCAAGACCCTCAAGGTAGCGCCAATACCAAGAAACATGGATCCCAACCTCCACCGATGCAGAAGAGAAGCGAGGGCAGAATGTATCGAGAAAACATAAGCTCTTCACGATACGACCGTGTATGCAGACGCGTCCTCGAGAGGAGGATACACCAAAATTGCAGCGGCCACGGTGGTCGATTCGTCTCTACGCGAAATAACCAGCGCATCTATCAGTGACTGCACGGTAGTAGAGGCCGACGAAGTAGCGGTTGCTCTAGCGGTGGCGAAGGGCTATAAAATGGTGGTCGCTAACAAACATCCTGCAGAAATTACATGTATTGCAGGATAGGTCGTCATGCGCTCCGTATACTCCCCGCAGCAGGTGACAGAATTAAAAGCTACAAAGAAAACGACAGGACCACACACAAAATTGTGTGGGTACCGGACCACAGGGGGTGGCTGGGAACCAAGAGGCCTACAGTATAGCTCAAGGATACAAATGTTTCCGAGCATCCGACGAGATCGTAGAACTCGTGCCAGCACCCACGGAATACTTGCCATACTACAAAACTACAGAGGCAGAAGAATCCGATATTCCCCGTCGCACAAATATCTCAACAAAAAAGAAGCTGTCACTTGGAGACAATTACTGACACGTTCTTACTCAAACCTACACAAGCTAAACAAATTGCACCCGACAATATACGCGGATAAATGTCCCTGGTGCGACAAAAAACTCACATTATAACATATCACATGAGCCTGTCAAAACATAAACGTGGTCCCAAAAATACAAAACCCGAGTGCGGAACAATAAAAGACTGTGCTGTCCAGAGACCGCCGTGAGAACCAAGGTCTGGCTCAGCGAGCTCAACGGGCGGCAGTGGCCAGCAGAGCAGTAGGCTGAGAGCTACCGCATATTGATTAAAAGTGGACGATGTCGTCAGAGATGACTCCTGGGGCTACAGCCAAGGAGAGAACATCTCTGAAGATGCCCTAAAACCACAGAGTGCACTAAAGTTTTTTCCTCTGCCTCCTCCTTTCATTTCGTCTATCACTCCTTCCATTATCCCTTTCATTACACCGCGGTTCGGGTGTCCACCGAAATATGTCAGGCAGCTACCGCGTCGTTTCCTGTCTTCAAAACCCATTTTTCAAATTTCATCTGACCCGCCGCGGTGGCTCAGTGGTTAGGGCGCTGACATCGCACAACACACGGGAGGCTTTGCGTTTCGCCTCCACCGAAACGCGGCCGCCGTAATTCGGTTCGAACCCGGGTTCGAACTCCGTTTCAGTAGACGCGTGCCTTAACCACTGAGCTACCGCGGCGGGTACCTATCCAGTGCGCGGAACGCACTCAACGTTGCAGAGGCCAAGCCGCTGCCACCTTCCATGGTGGCATGGTGGGCGCGCTGCTGATCCAGTGTGCGGAACGCACTCAAAAGTTGCAGACGCCAAGCCTTTTCTACTTGCCCAATACACTACAGCTTTCGTTCTCAGCCAGGTTTGGCAGCAGTTAAGCCGCACCTAATCTTTTGCCACCTTTTAGCGGATCGAAATCATTGCTTGTATTAACGGTTCGTTCAAGTTGACCAATGGAATAAATGACTCGCTCGTGAAGGGTTTTTCTTTTCTACAGTCAGAAATTTTGAAAACAGTTCTGCAGCCCATCTAATGCCCTGTGTAGTGTCTTTGACGGTACAGTCTCCCCAGCAGTTTTTGGAAGGTCATTCAGCTGTCGACAGTAGTTTTCGTCAAAGTAACCATGGAGCATGGTACTTGCTTTATAATAGACGCTCAAAAGAAATTTCACGTCAGTTCAATTTCATGGTAATGAATATGTTCACGCGTAGAGCGTACTAACCACTCGACACCGCGGCGGGTAACAGCGGTCCGCAAGAAGGATTTTGGGCCCCAAAATTTCAAGTTGTTTAAGTCTGACAGATTGCGTTCGAATCGCCGTGGCAAGTAGCACAGAATGTCAAGCCGCAACTTGCGCAAATCGTCGCTCGGGAGTCAACCCATACACCTGCGCATGGATGGGCGTCTGAAAAAAATTGCTGACTCCAAATTGTCGGAAAAGTGCGGGAGTAACCGCGTTCGAATCTGTGTGATATGTAGAACAGAGCTACTTCTCGCAATCTGCGCTATCCATCGTACCGGAGTCTCCCGTGTTCGAGCCCGACTGTAGCGGCCGCGTTTCGTTTGAGGCGAAACGCAAAAAGCGCCCGTGTGCTGTGGGTTGCAGTGCATTTTATAGATCCGTAGGTGATCTAAACAATTAAGGCGTAAGCCTTTCTTGGCGACTGATAGGCGTGGACGGGAGTCGTAGAAGGAAGTTTGTTGACGGAAGCTGTAGACGCAAGGTTGTGAAGTGTTGTCTGCTCGAACTGTCAATCGAAAGTTATATGATAAAAAATGAAATGCAGAAGTTGATTAAGCAACACCGCTGTAATAAAATAAAAAACCTAAAATTCGAAAAATGAATTGAAAATTGAAAATCAATAAAGACAAACATAAATATAAATAAAAGTGAAATAATCAAAAATAAAAACGGAAATAATAATAATAATAGAAAAAAGTAAAACATGAAACGAAAAGAACAAAAACTGAAAAAATAATATGAAAAATGGCGAGAAAAAAAGAGGACAATTAAAGGCTTTCACATTTCCACTTAACAGAGAAAAAAATTGGATGTCGGGGAAAGGAAATGGCGCAGTATGTGTTTCACATCTTGGCGGACACCTGAACCGCGCAGTAAGGGAAGGGATAAATGAGGGCCTGAGCAAAGAAATGGGGAAAGAGGTGCGATAGTGGAGGGCTCCGGAATAATTTCGACCCCGTGGGGATCTTTAACGTGTACTGACATCGCACAGCACACGGGCCCCTTTCCATTTCGCCTCTATCGAATCGCGGCCGCCACGGTCGGGTTCGAACCCTGATACTCCGGAGCACTAGCCGAGCGCTCTAACCACCGAGCCACCACTGCGGGTAGGGGCGCCACAAGTGTTGGGTGACGGGAGCGGTTGCATACCGCGTCTGCTCCGTGACAGATCGCAATCAATTGCGATACACCAACTTTTCCCCCTGCAAGCCTGGTATCATCGTCTCCAGGAACCTCAGCAGCACCCGTCTAAACCACGTTTATTAAGGTGGGGCCAATTTTTGACCACTTTTTGGTCATTTGAAGCTTTCGTCACGCCGCGGTGCTGCTAAGCCTAACGGCGCCGGGGCCTGCGATGGCCCCGGTCGGGGATCCCTCGGCTCTGGCGGCTCCAAACCAAGTCACTGGATACGACCCGCAGTCCTTGCAGATCGTAACAATGGATACCCATCAATCCGAGGATAAGACTCAAGGCGAGTATCCTCTACCAACCGAGGACGATTACCTCCAAGATATGGTCCGCGTCTGGCGCGGAAAGAAGAACGCGGCGGCGGCATCGAGGGCACTGGTGCTGGTGCCACCCAGCAACAGGCGCCGGCTTGCTCTACGCATACGCAGGGCGGGAGGGCGCTAAACGCGGCCTGGAAGAGCTCCAAGCAACTCCGGTGGCGGCCGCAGAACACGCCGCGCATTGAAAAAGATGACATCGTCGTGGTGCTGAAACCAAGAAACACGGTCGACCTCAAGGCAACTTTTGGTCCTGGACGAGCCGGTGCTGCAGTCCGCAGCATCCTCGGGGACGACACAAATGCTGGACTTGAGGTGTGGCCCGTTTGGGACCAAAACGTCCTTTTATGTGCACTGAAATCTGTCGACGCCGCGGAGAAGCTACTCCGGGATATTGTGCTGCCGGTAGGGGAACGCGAGCTACCGTTCCGGGGACACCCTAAACTCTCCGGTGCGTTCTGTCGAGGCGTCGTGACTGTTTCGCCAGACGAAACGTCTGAAAGCGTTAAACGAAAACTCAGTGCGGAACAAAATGTGGTGTCTGTGTGCAAGCTAGGGGGAACCCCGGATGCGGTGATCACCTTCGCGGGGACCAAGGTGCCAAGGACGGTGTTGTACAGCTAAGAACGGCTCCCTGTTCGCCTGTACAAGAAAACAGTGCCAGCATGCCACCGCTGTGGCACAGTGGGCCATCGGGCCGATGCGTGCCCGCGACCGCAGCCGGGCCGCTGCAAACGCTGCGGAGTCCAGGTTCCCGATGCCACTCCTGACGGCCCGGCAGAACATGACTGTGTTCCGAGCTGCCTCATCTGCGGAGACGGCCACCCCGCCGGAGCTCCTGGCTGTGCCGGGCGGTTCCGGAAAGCCATCAAACCGAGCTCCCCATCCGCATCCAAACCAAAGACAAAGACGGGGCCCAAGCAGGCTCCTCCGCCCAAGGCCAAGAAAGCGCCAGCCGATCAGGAAACCAAGGCCAAACCCGGCACATCGAAACCTGTCAAGTCCGCGACCCAGGCGGTGCCCCCGGCCCTCAACGCCAGGGACTTCCTGCCCTTGGCACCCGTCCAACTACAGGTGAGCAGTTGGAGTAGGGCAGTCTCCGGGCCCCCTACCCGTCCCTTCCCTACCGAAACCGCCCTACAGCAGCAGGTAGAGGAGCTCAGGAGTCAGAACAGAATTCTAACGCGCAAAATTCAAGAATTAGAGGCCAAACTGGCCGGGTCATCCGAACCAATGCAAGAAGCTGAGCCAGATGAAGAGGATGACGGATCATCCGTAGCATCTTGCCTCACTAGCGTTTCGCGGCAGTGCGGGGACACGGTAGTTGGATCTACTGGTCGTGTCACCGGCCTAGAGGCACTGCAGCGCCAAACCGAGCAACTGGAGGAGCAAGTGGCGGCCCTCCCGAATCAAATCATGTCAGCAGTCCGCGAGTCCTTCCAGGACATGTTCAAGGAAGCTTTAACGCAAGCACTTCCCGACCTTATGGCCCAGGTCACTGACTCGGTCCTTAAAGCCGTGCAGCCCTGGGTCAGCACCCAAATTAAGAACGCCACTAGCTGCGAATCCCCTCACCTCAAACGTAAGACAGCCTCCCGCCAGGCAGCGGAGGAACATGGTTCAGGCTCTGCAGCTGGTGGGTCGGTGCGGCCAATCGCTGGGGTTGCGCTGGCTCCCAGCCAGAGCTAGTCCGCTCGCCCGTAAATAAATAGAACAAAATGGCTAGCAGATCGAATAGGAATGATAAAAACCTTGAAAAATTCCTGATCATCCAATGGAACTGCAGGGCTTTCAGAGCTTGGAAAAAACGGTCACACCTCCAGCTCAACCTGCAGTCCCTAGGAGACATGCCGGCACTCATTGCCCTGCAGGGGCCCAG
Organism: Amblyomma americanum; assembly: GCF_052857255.1. NCBI lineage: Eukaryota > Metazoa > Arthropoda > Arachnida > Ixodida > Ixodidae > Amblyomma > Amblyomma americanum. The sequence continues at coordinate 541,103,056 of NC_135497.1, read as the reverse complement.
CATAGACGCTAAATTATCAGGCTACAGCACCTTTCAGGGAGGCGCCTCTACGTGCATCTTGGTGAATAAAGCTTACACCGTGGTTCAGGTCGACTTAGACTTGAGTACCGAGCAAGAATATACAATGGTCCGGGTACTGCCTCTCAGACGCCGCGACCCGTCAATACATATCCTCAACATATACTGCCCTCCGCATAAGCCGCGCGTAACTTTTAAGGAAATCTTCTTTCGCGCGATAAAAATGGCAGCCAAAGAGCCTCTAGTGATCGTTGGAGACTTCAATGCTCCCAGCCTTCATTGGGGCTATTACTTCGAACAGGCAAGAGGACGTAAGCTGGTGGAGCTCATCTCCACCCTCAGCCTCACGTTGCTCACGGACCCGGCGTATCACACCCGAGTGGGGAATTCGGTAACCCGCGACACGTGTCCCGACCTTTCTCTCGTTAAAAATGCTAGAGCGGCTGCTTGGGAGAACTTGGGAGATTCTCTAGGCAGTGATCACCTCCTTCTCTGGATTACACTCATGGCGAAGGCAGCGCGCAAAAAATGGGGTCAGGCCAAGCTGACCGATTGGCACAAATTCCGAAATCACACTATCCCTCCCGTACTATTTTCCGGCGGCTACGCGGAGTGGGCTAACCACATATACAACATTCAGAAACAACACGTCACAACACTGCAAACCACCGAAGAGATCCCCGCAGTGGACACCCACCTCCTGCATTTGTGGGAGGCGCGCCGGAGAATTACTAAACGGTGGAAAAAGCAGAAAACTAATCGCAAATTACGCGACCGCATAGCCAAACTCACAGAGCAGGCTGCAGCGTATGCTGCCGAACTCTCAGATTCAAATTGGATAGCACGCTGCGACGCCGCAGCTCATCAGATGAGCTCGAAGGGGACGTCGCGTCTCTTTCGCAGTCTAATCGACCCCTCCCAAACGAGAGGAGAGACGCAAAAGCAGCTCCGGCGGGCTCTGCCGGGGTATTAAGGTACGACGGCGCAACTTGCGGACACTCTGTGCGACAGGTATCTCTGTCGTACGGAGGACCAGCCTGGGCCTGAGTACATGTACTCTGGCAGGCCTAATGAAACACTTGATGCCCCTTTTGAGTTGCACGACCTTAAGGCAGCCTTAGCAAAAATGCGCCGGGGTACGGCTCCGGGACCGGATCACATAACAGTGAACCTGTTGGCGAACCTACCGGACCCAGCCTACCTCCATTTATTAGAATACATCAACCAGATCTGGGATGGGCGTCCACTCCCTCCCGAGTGGAAAACGTCACTTGTGACGTTTATCCCTAAAACAGGTAAGGCCGTGAATACGGACAACCTGAGGCCCATATCACTGACCTCATATGCGGGCAAGCTTATGGAGACGATGGTTCGGGATCGCCTCTCTCCATACCTGGAGAGTAAGGGCGTCTTTGCAGTCACCCTGTTCGGGTTTCGCCCCCACATGTCTGCACAGGATGTCCTTCTCCAGCTGCACAGGGATGTAATACGACCGACAACTATGCAACACAATGACAAAGCCATCCTCGCCCTTGACCTGAAAGGGGCTTTCGACAATGTTAAACACGGAAGCATCCCGGCCAACTTGAGTTCTACCGATTGTGGGGCTAGGGCCTACGCGTATGTAATAGATTTCTTGACTAATCGCCAGGCCTTCCTTCGGATTGAGGGCGAGGAATACTGCCCTTACATGATGGGAACACGGGGTACCCCTCAGGGAGCGGTGTTATCACCGCTCCTGTTCAACATAGCTATGATGCGCCTCCCAAGCCAACTGGTCCGGGTGGAAGGCATTCAACACGCGTTATATGCAGATGACATTACAATTTGGACCACTGAGGGGAGCCTTGGGGACATGGAGGCCCGCCTTCAGCAGGCCGCTTCCATAGTCGATGCGTATGCTATGGACTGTGGGCTCCAATGTGCTCCAGCGAAATCAGAGCTTCTGCATGTCAGAGCGAACCCAAAGGATATGACAGCAATTCACATCTCTCTGTCAGGAGGTCCTATTAGAGAGGTGGAGGAACTCCGTATTCTGGACCTTTTCATTCACCACAGACTCAGACCGGACTCCACCACTGTGAAACTCAAGAGAGTAGGCGAACAGGTAGGGCGTATGATCCGCCGCGTTTCCAACAAGCGGGGCGGTCTGCGGGGCAGGGACGCGCTTCGGCTCGTCTATGCCTTCGTGACTAGCCGGATCCTCTACGCCGTGCCATATCTCCGCACTACTAAGCAAGACGAGGCGAGAATAGACGCCATCATCCGCAAGGCAACTAAGCGAGCACTGGATCTCCCGGTGGCTACCTCTAATGCCAAACTGAAGGCATTGGGGGTGCTAAACTCGTACCAGGAGCTGCGGGAGGCCCACCTCGTGAACCAATACACGCGGCTCATGCAGACGGCCCCTGGGCGCCGCCTGCTAAACCGCTCACACATCCAACACGACTGCACTCCATAGGAGACGGAGCGAATCCCGGTACTGTGGCGCCATATGCTCTGGGTCTCCCCGCTCCCCCGTAACATGGACACCGACATGCACGAAAACAGACGACAAGCGCGGGCTCGGGCTCTTGAGAGACAACACGGCTCCCGACCCGGTGTATATTATGTAGACGTAGCAGGGCCGTCGCCCACGGGATTTTACACGGCCGCTGTTGTTCACCAGGAAATGCATGTCGATGGACTCTCTTTTCGAGCCCCGAATTCAATGCGAGCCGAGGAAGTAGCGATAGCGCTTGCTGCCGCCCACGCCAATTCGAGAATCATCATTACGGACTCCCGAAAAGCATGTGGTCATTACTTGGCTGGGGAGATCTTCCCCTTAGCTGCTTGCATTCTAAGACGGACTGCCACTGATCCAACACCGAAAAGAATCATTTGGGCTCCTGGCCATCAGGGCGTACGAGGTAAAGAGGCCGCTGGCGCGGCTGCCCGAGCGCTTATTTACCGGGCTCCTCATCCCAGCTCTTCTGGCTAGGAGGCTAACCAGCCGCTGCTGCGATTCAGGGAAATAATAACGCATTATAGCTACAACCACCGCCTTTTCCCGGCCCCTGCCAAGGGGCTGAGTAAGATGGAGGAGCGAACTTTAAGGCGCCTGCAGACAGGTACTCTGCTCTGTCCTGCAATCTTAAAGCATTACGATCCTAACACGGATGGGCGATTCCCGCACTGTGGGGAGACCTGTGATATCTTCCACATGGTGTGGGCATGTACTCAAAATTCCCACCTCCCCCCTTCCCCTACCCCTTCCAGAGAGGCATGGGAGACTGCCCTCCTCAACTGCTCCTCGCTTGAGTCCCAAAGGGCTCTGGTGAAACGGGCGAGAGACGGGGCATTGTCATGCGATGTCCCGGACTAGGGACGCCGACCATCTAGCGGGGCCACTCTGTGGCTCCCAAAGTCTATTGCAGCAGTTAAAAGTTTTCACCACCACCACCACTGCGGGTAGGAGGCGTAACTGAAAAGGCGTCCGTGTGTTGTGCGATGTCAGTGCACGTCAAAGATCCCATGGCGTCGAAATTATTAAGGCGTAAACATTTCTTTTCTCCTGATTGGAGTGGATGGATATTATAGGCGGAAGTTGTAGACGGAAGTTTATAGACAGAAGTTTGTACACGGAAGTTTTAGACGGAAGTTTTAGACGGAAATTTGTGGACGAAACTTTGTGAAACCAAATTGTCTGCTCGAACTGCCAATAATAAGTTGTATGCTCAAAAAATAAAATGTAAAAGTTCATTAAGCAACGGCTAACAAGCAACGTGTGTGGAATAAAAAAATCCAGAAATCGTGAAAATGAACAGAAAATAAAAAAAATAGATATTAAAAACAAAATTAAATGAAAAATAAAATTAAAGAAGCAACAAGCGTGAAAATTCTCAAAACAAAATCAAATATTAAACGGACGAAAAACGAAAGGTCGACGGAAAACAAAACAACAAATATTACAGCAAATAAAAGAAATCAACAACTGAGGAGAGAGAGAGACGACTGGGAAAGGCATTTCCTCCCATAAGCGGACTTATGTGCAATACTGTAATATTTTTCCCAGACCTCCACTACGACACCTCTTCCTTTCGTCTATCACTCCCTACTTTATCCCTTCCCTTACACCGCTGCAGATGCCGGGTCATTTCCTTTCCTCAAAACAAATTTTCAATTTTTATTTCAAAAGATATTACCCGCCGCGGTGGCTTTGTGGTTATGGCACTCTGGTACTGATCCGGAGTACCCGGGTTCGAACCCCACCGCGGCGGCAGCTTTTCGAAACGCAAAGGCGCCCGTGTGCTGTGCGATGTCAGTGCACGTTAAAAGATCCCCAGCTAGGTGGTCGAAATTACCCCGGAGCCCTCCACTACGGCATCTCTTTCACCCTTTCTTCTTTCACACCCACCTTTATGCCTACCCTTACTGCGCAGTTTAGATGTCCGCCGAGATGTGATAGAGATACTGCGCCATTTCCTTTCCCCAATAACCCATTTTCAAAGATAAACCACCGCATGCATGGGCGTCCGGCAAGGATTCTGGGCCTTAATTTGTCGAACAAGAGCGGGACTGATCAGTTTAGCATCTGCGTGATATGTAGCACAGAATTTCTAACCGCAACTTGCGGCAGCCTTCACTTTGGAGACTTATCGTAAACCAACGCTTGCTTAGGCATCTGCAAGAAGGATTGTGGGCCCCAAATTTGTCGGACAATCGTGGGATTGATCGCTCTAGCATCTGTGTGGTATGTAGCACATAATTTCTAATCGCAATTTGCGCCAGCCATCTATGTACCAAAGCGGCAATCTGAGAAACGTGATGAAAGACAGGATTGACACACGCAAAAATAAGTTCTCCTTACAGAATGTGAACGCATGAAGCATAGTAAACAAGGTCGCAGATGTGGAACATGTTTTTATTGAGTATGAACCCAACGTCATGGTGGGGACAGAGACTTGGCTACAGCTTTCAATTTTAGATTCAGACATTTGTTCTCCCGACTATATTATAAATTACCGTGAAAGCCTGGGTGGTTTTGCCAGGATAATATATTCAGTTATAAAACAACTGCCCGATTTAGTAACCGCATGGTGCAAGGTTTATCTAGGAACAAAAAAAATTCTTATAGGCGCGGCGTACCTCCCCCCCCCCCCAACCCTTGAAGTAAAGTCTTGGATGTTGAAGCAGTAAATAACTTCCTTGACGGTTTGCTTGCACACATAAAGATTTGATTTTATTTGATTGTGTTATTTCCACAAAGAAGCTGATATAAGGTTGTGGTGGAAACCAGGGGAAAAGCTGCAAAGGCAGCTTGACTCGCCCCAAGTTTCGTTTACAGTCGCAGCAGCAGGGCAGGGGGGAACTTGTTAAACAAAAACAAAAAAGAACAAAAGGCCGAAGGCAAAATTCAAATAACAACTTAAAAATATGCAGAAATGCATGAAAATAGGGTACACAGGAAAGAAGAAAATAAAATACAACCACAACTGTTCGCAGTCAGAAGAGCAAAAACACTTGGTACAGATTTCTACTGGAAAAGGTAAGCACTACGATATTATATTTAGAAAGGTTATCAGTAAACGGGGCATCCGGTGGCTTAACATTTTATTACCATAATTAGTACGTAGTTGAGGAATACACCAACTCTCGGGAGCTCGAGTTGTGTAACGGGTTGTGCGTATTGAGAGATTGGCGAGAAAGCTGAGAATGCAAATATTTTTAGATCTCTTCTGTAAGTTGAGAATAAGCAGTGGTTAATAAAAGGCAGTTCATTTTAGAGATCTGAGCGCACTGAAGAGAGCAGCGGAATGAAAATCGTCAGGCTTATTAGACACTTTTAGTTGGCCGTACGTAACGGCGTTACGTACGCAGGAACGTTGCGGGTCGCGAGAGCGCATGCGCAGAACGTTCCGTACGGCTGGGCCGCTTGCGTACGTACGCACGCATCGTGTCGTTGCGTGCGTGCGCTACGGGAACGTTACGGGTTGCGTTGACAAGATGGCGGCGCCCAGCTCGCCCGCTTCGAAATAAATGCATGTCGCCGCTGCATTCTCCGACGGGATAGCTCGCTCAAATGGTAGCGGTTCGCTTTTATTTCGGACACTCTCGCCCACACGCAGAAGTATAAGCGATAACTAGCCCCTGTTTTTCAGATAATTTGGCGATTTTCAAGCTGTAGGCCTAACCGTGTTTACCTCGTAGCAACGACACCTGGCGGAGCACTCCTCTGGCTCTTCTCAAATCGGCACATCTGCTTGAATACCGTTGGGTCACACTTGTTTATGTCAAACAGCCCGTGCCGCGAACGGTACCTAAAATATTCTTGACGCATTCCATGGCCTATCTCTTCTGATATTAAACTGCTCCCTAAGAGCCGTCGCTCCACATTGCGCATTATTAAGGCGTCAATGTCATCCCACCGCAGCGTAGAAATCACCAAAGGATTCGAAAGAATGCTTCTCGGCATTTCGAAAGCTGCTGCGGTAGTCGCGGAGCACACGAGAATCACAGCGTGATCACAACCACGAGTAAACAAGACAGCGAGAACGGCTGGAGGAGGATTGGCGAGAGGCTTGGCTTGGCTGATGTCAGGAACTTTTCAAACATCAGTTGTCATTTCTTGCGCCAGATGGCGCGGAGAAGCACAGCGGAGCATTTTAGGATGCGCTTGGTACGTCCACTCGGAAGGACGCTAACGTACGGCTAACTAAAAGTGTCATGGACGCGCCATTCGTACCGTACGCAACGTAGTGAGCGTTGCGTACGTAAGCCCGTTACGTACGGCCAACTAAAAGTGTCTATTGAATACGACACGGAAAACTTTCTTCTGAAAACAAATAGCGTATGAACGTTTGTATTTGTTGAATATAATTATAGCGGGGGTTTTAACCTGCCTTATGTTAACTAGGATGAAATGATTCCCTGAGTGTGTGAACGCGAAACTGCTGTTTTTATTTATTTCGGTTTTGTGCATGGATCTGCCCATATAGTTACACCTTATATGCGTATGCAAGTGAATTCCTAGTGTGTTCTCCACCTCATCTTCTTAAACGAATGAGCATCATCTAGACCATATGATGTTGGGGTGATAACTGGCTTACCTGATCTTTCAATAGTCAACATGATGATGACGTTGACCCCGTTTCGGAAAGCCACCCGGTTTCCGTTCTTAGTGCAGAGACTTTAATGTGGCAAATGACAACGCTATACTGGACGAGCTGCGCTTTTGGTTTGGCCACTTCCAAGAGAAACGTAATGATGACAATGTAGGTGTTAATGAGCCTGGCTGCATTTCAAGACAATAGTTCTCAAATGCGTATATAACATTGTACCTCTAAAACTAAAGCTCAAACGTAAACACATTCCTTGATTAACAAAAGAAATTATTCAGTTAAAGAGGAAAGTTAGCAGACGCAAGTATAGGTACTGTCGCTACCCCAATCTTGCCTTCCCTAATGAGATGTCAGCATTAAGTGGCCAACTCAAATCGTTGATAAAAGAATCAAAGCCCAGTTATTACAATCACACGCTTCAAACGTTTCTGCGTCAATCTCTACAAAAGTTCTGGAGGCACATAGCACCACGCAATGCATTGATAAATCAAATAATTAAGATCTGGACATTACTGCCGATCGGGAAGTAATAGCCAATGCTTTTTATATGACTGTTTTTTACAGTTTTCTTAATCGATGATAACGAATCAGTTGAATTGGACGTCTAGCCTATTGTTCTAGCAACAGAAGAGATAAAACTTTTCCTTGAAGGAATTACTGCTCTTTTTTGTAAAATCAGTGCAACAAAATCGCGGGGCACGGATGGCGTTCTTAATTTATTCTGAAGAGATATGCCCAATGGTGTGCACGGTACTTCCTTTTGATCTTTGAAAAATCCTTATCACTCATGATGGTGCCAGATGACTGCAGAGTCAGTAAAATAATACCAATACATAAGAAAGGTGACGCCCAAAATACCCACAATTATCGACCAATAGCACTAATATCAAAATCTTATAAGCTTTTAGAAAATATTACTGCCAAAGATATTCGACAGTTCTTATCAGAAAATGGTATCATTAGCTCAAATCAACATTTATTTCGGCAGGGCTACTCTACTATAACGCAGCTGACAGAAACAGTACATGACGTTTGTGGCATAACGAATGAAAAGGAGCAAACTAACATAATTTTTCTAACTTTCAGAAAAGCTTTTGACTTGGTTAACCATAGAAAATTACTAATGGAACCAAAGTATATATTGCAGAATCCTACTATATTTATTGGATTTAATCCTTCATAACTAACCGCCGGCGGTTTTTAAGCATACAAGGAAATAAGTCAAGCATATCACACTTAAAGGTGGGAGTACCACACGGTGCCGTTCTGTGTTTTTGAATTATATAAATGATTTGCTCACAGCTGCAGGAATAATGCTACAGCTAATTGCAGATCATTGTGTAATTTACCTGCCCTTCAACGCCATGAAGATCAGCTGAGGCTTAAAAACTACTCGTCGAAAATTATTGGCTGGTGTGACAGATGACAATGTCGAAGAACACAGAGAAATCTGTCTGCACGACAATATCACATAAACTCCAACCATTGGTCTTTGACAGCGCAACACAAGGTAACATACATAAATGAGTATATACACCTAACTTTTGGGTGCGCGCTTTCTTTGTAATGAAGCACAAGGCATTATTATACACAACTACCACGTGGTATTTTACGACTGCTAAAAAAATTGTCCGAATTTCTTTCGCGTGCTGTTTCGGTTTCGGTTTCAACAACAGAACGGTGACAGGTTAAATGTCATGTAGGCATGAAAAACTGCAACATAATTGGTGTTTCTACGTTCGCTTGCATTTGGGTGCTTGAGGAAGGCTGGATTCAGCACTAGTGAATTAAAAGAATGAAGCAACGATCATATCAGTGCCGCCGCGCTGGCTGAGTGGTTATCGCGCTCGGCTACCGGCCTGAAAGACGCGGGTTCAATCCCGGCCGCGGCGGTCGAATTTCGATGGAGGCGAAATTCTAGAGGGCCGTGCGATGTCAGTGCACGTTAAAGAACCCCAGGTGGTCGATATTTCCGGAGGCCTTCACTACGGCGTCTCTCATAGCCTGAGTCGCTTTGGGACGTTACACCCCCATAAATCAAACCATTTTATCGCAGTTTTTCAATGTCTCCGGTGGCGTATAGGCACACTTTGACGTCACAGCCATTATTCGGCTCTTTAAAACAAAACTGGACCAGCATTACAGAAAAATTAAGTTATAAGTTATTTTTGGTCATAGGCGAATAACACTTGGTGATTCATGCTAAGTAGTGTCTTCCGCATCGTTGTAGAGAAGAAAACATGCCACCTAAAATAGGTGCTATACTCCTTTAACGAGTAACAGAATACAAGTATCGGGTAGTTATTACTTCTTGAAACCTAAGCTGGAAATCGCACATTGTAAACTTATCAGTAACGCCAGCAATAAACCAGAATACATGAAACGAACACTGAAGTTTTCTTCCACTGGGAGAAAGCTAATCGCTCATAAGACGGTGCGCCGAACTTTGAAAAACGCCTGCGAGCGGCGGGATCCGTACGTTCTCTATCTGATATCGAATTTAGAGTTAGTGCAAAGATGTGCGCTCCGATTTACCTTTTCGGCGTATCGAAAACAGGATTCAGTTTCTCCGCTTTAAGGCAAAGCAAACATATGTCTACCCTTGACTTAAGGCGGAAGCAGAAAGGCTTAACCTTTTTCTATTCCATCATGAATAATGTGGTCCTGATTGATAAATAACAGTATATTATTATTATTTATTATTATTATTTTACATACTACAGTCCTATTGGGCTATTGCAGGGGTCGGTTTAAACAAAACAATGTAGAGAAACGAGGAGCACACATTGGCGAACAGCATAGAAAATATGAGTAGAAAAAAAAATCAAGAAAAGCCAAAAATTCAATAGCCCCTAAAAGTAGCTTTAAGGGAAGAGAGCACGTACAACCAGATAAATAATTACAGCATTCGATTACACGTGGTAAGAAACTGTACTTAAAAGTATCCGTGCGCGCAAAATAAGGAGTGATGTTTACGCTGTGGTGACTTCTACTTTTAGATGGTATAGCTGGGATTAGATGATCATTTGCAGAGGTGTGGCAAGAAGAGTTAATAATACAATGCAGAAATTTTAAAGACTCAGCCCCTGGTCGAGCTGAGAGCAGTTGCATACCCAGTGATAAAAGTGCTGGGGAAGGCGAAAAATCCCTGCCAAGCTTCTGGTATATGAAACAATTTACTTTTTTGTGGACTGCCTCGATTGGGGTAATTTTGCGTTGTTTATGAGGGTTCAGGAAAACAGAGGCGTATTTCAGTAGCGGACGGATTAGCGACCTATGTATTAGCAGTTTCGTATCTCTAGGAGCAGCTTTTATTGTGCGACGCAGGTATCCTAACTTTTTAAGTGCCTTTGAGGTTATTGAATCTTTATGTTGGGATCATGACATGTTTGGTGTAAAAAGAACACCAAGGTATTTTTATTGATTCACGCTCTGGAGAGGGGTATTCTTAATTTTGTATGTAAACACGGAATAATAATGAACGTCATAACGACGGTTTTGCGGATGTTAATCGTCGTTTGCCATGTGTCGCACCAAGAGCTGAATTCTGAGAATGATTTCTGAAGGAGTAAATGGTCATCAAGGCATGTAATTTTGTGTTATAACACGTCATTATCAGCATATAGACGTAGGTTAGAGGTGATGTCACATGGTAAGTCATTTATAAAAATCAGGAAAAGCAAGGGACCTAATAGAGAACCCCGTGGAACTCCAGAGGGCACATCTGCTACTCTGGAATTAGTTCCGTTGAAAGACACAAATTAAGAACGATTAGAAAGAAAACTTGAAATACAGTTGAGAAGGCGGGGGTTGTTCAGAATGGTGTTAAGTTTATATATTTTTTTCGAGTGGATCACTGTATCGTACGCCTTCGAAAAATCAATGAATATTGCGTCTATTTGATTGCCCGCATCAAGGTTAATGCAAATATCAAGAGTGAATTCATTAATTTGTGTCAAAGCGCTGAAACCGCGCCTAAAGCCATGCTGGGCATTCGTCATTAAATGATGTGATTCCACTTATTCCATGATGTGTCTGCAGATTATGTGCTCTAAAATATACATGCATGAGAGGTTAGAGAGATTGGTCTATTATTTAATATAGTTTGCTTGTCACCACCCTTGAATAAAGGGACAACTTGAGCCATTTTCCAGGATGAAGGAACTGTACAGGAAGCTAGACACTCACGAAATATGCCAGCAAGGTATCGAGAGGTCCATAATGAGTAGCGTACTAAAAACAAGTTCGGGATACCATCAGGTCCAGCCGATTTTCGTGTCAAGTTTCAATATCAGGTTTAAAACACCTTCTTTACGAATAATAGTATAATTGATTGGCACGGCACTACAAACAGTGATGACTGGCTGGATGACGTTAAATTGTCAGAAGAAGTCACGTTATTGTCACAAAGAGTCCATTTTTCTAATAACCCGCAATAACAATTCCAAGCGTGTAGAAGAAAAAAGAGATTCTAATGACTGCATGACGTTTTCATTTTCTGCCCAAACCACGCGAGACAGGAATAAACTGCCCAATAATATTGTATATTGTCACGCGTGAATGCGGGAGATCACTGATAAAGAGAGACAGCAGCGGTCTTCCAAGAACGTCTTGACCACAGCTCCAGATCGCTTCTTCTTTTCCTTCTTCAGGGGGCGCGTGCTACAGGTCAGCGCTAAGCGAACATGCACGAATGCACCGTGTCACTGGCCCCCCGGAAAGAGAGAGCATCGTTCCGATGCGTAGCCTGTGTGTTGAAAAAAAGTTCACTAGGAGAAGTATCATGTGCGCGTAAAAGTGCAGCTCTACCGCTACCGCTCGTAGTAAGGCTTGAGACAGACAACGTGTACCACCTCAGGGTGCAGGGATCGCCGAGACTTCTGAAAGCCGTCAGGAACGACCTCATAGTTGAGGTCTCCAATTGGCTTGATCGCTTTGTAGGGTTCAAAATACCGGCAGAGGAGCTTTTCGCTAAGTCCGCGTCGGCGAATGAGAAACCAGACCCATACACGGTCTCCTGATGTGTACCGAGCATCACAGCGTCGAAGGTTATAGTGTTGGGCATCTCGGCATTCTTGGTCCAGAATCCGCACTCTGGCCAGCTGACGAGCCTCTTCAGCAAGGTGCAGGAAGGTGTGAAGATCCGCATTCGGGTCGATGTCGTCCACATGCGGTAACAGTATCGTGGTCACGTCGCGGCCGTAAACGAGACGGAACGGTGGCATGTTTGTCGTTTCCTGTACGGCCGTATTGTATGCGAAGGTGACGTCCGGGAGCACTTCGTCTTTTGTGCTGAACGTCGACATACATTGACAGCGTGTAACCTAGCGTTTTGTTTAATTGTTCCCTTAAACCGTTTGTCTGAAGGTGGTAGGATGTCGCCTTTTTGTGGTCTGTATGACTGTGGCGTCGTACTCGACCAGTGTTCTCGGGACGTAATCCTCGGAATGAATTTTTTGACAGAAAATGGCGCGGTCATTGAAGTCAGTGACGTTCTCCGCCGAGAACGCAATCCACAGTGCTTCCGAATGTCCCGCGGCTCTTTACATCCTTGATGACGTCACCATTCCACCGCGTTCGAGTGTTGTGGCATCTGTCGGCGCAAAGACGCTGCGGAAGTTTGAAGATGTCGTCGAAAGCAAACAAATTATGCTTTTCGACCGCTGTCTTGCTGTCGCCAGAGGGGTCGTTTGCATCGAAAACAGAGAAACCGAAGTACTGCTTACGAATTTTGGAAGTGAGCACCAACATCTCAGTCTTGGGACCACTGTGCCCCACATTCATAGTATAGTCGACATTCGACAACCGCCCAGCCTTGCCATAGTGTCCTCAAGAGAAGTTTACACCCGCGCTCCCGACTTCCTGTACGACATTAACCCCACGCTTTCGCCGCAGCAGCGAGGCCAAGTAGAAAATCTCTTCCAGGGCTAAGCGATACCTTCTCGACTTCGTCCCGTGTCGGAAGAACACACTTGGCCACGCATCGGATCATTACGGATGACGACGTGCATCCTCTCTGACAGTCACCTTACCGTGTGTCTTACCCTGAACGCGTCGCAATCAGCCGTCAAATTAAAGAGATGCTTCGAGACAGCGTCATTCAGCTCTGCCGTAGTCCCTGGGCGGCACCTCTCATCCTCGTGAAGAAAAAGTTGGTACACTGCGGTTTTGTCTTGACTACCGTCGCCTAAACAAAGTAACTAAAAAAGATGTTTATCCTCTTCTTCGAATCGACGATACTCTCGATCGCCTCTGCTATGCAAAATATTTCTCATTCATGGACCTAAAATCAGGATATTTGCAAATCGAGGTAGATGAATGGGACGAAGAAAAATCCTTATTTATTACTCCGGACGAGGTCTGTGAGCTTAAGGCAAAGCCATTTGGTTTGTGTTCTCACCCGCAACGTTCCAACGGCTGATGGACACAGTTCTGGCAGACCTGAAGTGGCAGACATGTCTCCTCGAACTTGATGACGTTGTTGTGTTCGCTCCAACGTTCAAGGAGCACCTTCGGCGCCTCGAGGTTGTGCTGGAAGCCATAAAGACTTGTGGGCTAACGTTAAAAATGAGAAATGCCACTTTACTTACACTGAGCTAAAGTTCTTGGGTCACGTCGTCAGTTACAAGGGAGTTCGGCCGGACCCAGAAAAAACAAAAGCTATTGCCAATTTCCCTCCACCGCACGACCAAAAGGCAGTCCACCGCTTTCTAGGATTATGTGCCTACTAACGTCGCTTTGTGAAAGATTTCCATTGAATCGCCGTGCCCCTGGCGCGCTTGACGCGGACAGACGCGCCTTTCACGTGGGACGGCCCTCAAGCACAAGCATTTGAATCTCTTCAATTCCACCTGCAAGCTCCTCCAGTTCTGGCTCACTTCGACGAAAACGCAGATGCGGAGCTTCATACTTCCGCAAACAACGCCGGCCTGGGTGCCGTTCTGGTTGAAATCCACAGCAGTCGCGAACGAGTCATCGCTTATGCCGCCGCTTATGCCAGTCACGCTGCAGCTAACTACTCAGAAACTCAGAAAGAGTGTCTAGCGATAGTGTGGCGACGCCGAAATTTTGACCCTACCTTTGCGGAAAACGTTTTACTGTAGTTACGGACCATCATGCCTTGTGTTGGCTCGTGACCCTCAAAGATCCGTCAGCCCGCCTTGTCAGATGGAGACTGCGCTTTCAAGAATACGACATGACAATGGCGTACAAGTACAGCCGGAAGCACTCGGACTCCGATTTCCTCTCGCGCGCCCCAGTTGAATCCCCAACAGAGGACGGTATCTACGACGACGACATCACCTTAAATGCGATCAGTGCAACGAGCCTCGCTGAAAAACAATACGCCGACCTAGAACTTCGGCACCTACCCGCCCGGCTCTTCCGAAGGCTTTCAAGCGCTCGGTAGCGTCACTCTGCGTTCGCCATAGTGTCCTCGTGAAGAAACATTTCGCCGAAAACAATCAACAATACCTTATGGTCATACTGACAATCCTACGTGACGAAATCCTTCAAGCTTCACACGATGAACGTACTTCTGGACATTTGGGTGTAGCCCGCACGATTGCAAGGATCAAAGAGAAGTATTACTGGCCCGGCCTTCAGTCAGACGTTGCGCACTACGTCAGAACGTACCGAGTCTGTCAGCATCGTAAAGTGCCCTCAACAAAACCAGCTGGCTTCTTAAAGCCAATAGCACTACCATGGCGGCCTTGCCAGCAGATCGGGATGGACATGCTGGGCCCAATCCCTCTTTCTCATTCCGGAAAAAAGTGGATCATCGTGGCAACTGACTACTTGACACGATACGCGGAAACATCAGCTCTGTCAAGCGCCACACCCCTTGACGTGGCAAAATTTTTCATCCATCAGATCGTTTTGCGTCACGGTGCACCGGAGATCCTAATCAGCGACATGGGTACAGTATTCATGGCTGACCGGCTGCAGCAATATGAAGAGAGTTAGTATGCTTCCACAGGCCATGTTCAGCACTGATCTCCTCATCACCTGAGCATGTTTTGTGCAAATGAACAACACAATTTTAGTACACCTCAACAGTAAAATAAACGATTAGTCAAACTGACTACTGCTACTTGGCACTTAGGGGAAATCAACTTTTTAACAAAAAATTTCCGATAGTTATTGTACTCGGTAATGCGAATTTTGAGTGCACCCCTTAATGTATTTTAGTGTCTGTGCACTCGAGATCGAATACGCCTGTGCGGTCAACATTTTTAATTTCAATAAAAATATATACAGTTATGGCAGTGCACCCGGAAGAACATATCCGAACTTACTTCCTAAAAAATTAATACAGTTTCCAAACAAATCACTAATCCAGCATTAGTGGATGAGCTGGTTTTCCGCAATTCGCGCAACCTCCGCTTAGTACCACTATAAAAAGAAATTGCTTGCACCTAGCTGTTTAGCTATTTTTCTATCGACAGTCCGCGTACAGGTCAATGAAGCGATAGCTGTAACTTTGACTTCCAAAATTTCTACAGCATAAAAAGCAGTTAAACAGGGCAGATTTTGAAATGCTTTCAAATTATCAAGAGCATATCTTCCCAAATAGGTCTGAAACCTAAAAACCAGTGAGATATGATTAATGGTTATGTTTCCAATATCCAAACAGATTTTAGAGTTCCTCTTGGGTTTCCTTCGCAATTCAAACTTCACTCAGTTGCAAGCAAGACACAAGTTGCCAAAGTTTTGGGAATTTAAAAAATATGCCGTCTTCAATTTTTTTATAAGTTGCAGAATTGATGCCTGAAACATGCCAAATCAGAAGCTTATAAACCATGTTGCATTATTTTGTATTTAAAGACTTACAAAGCAGTGCCTATGGCCCTGTTGGCTCGATTGCTGCTACGGCTAGAGCAATGGGTTAGAAGGATCGGGACCAACTTTTAGCATCCGGGTGGTCGCTGAACAGAAAAGAAAAGCGAATTACTCTTGCAACTACAGGTTTTAAAAGTATTTGTGCCTAAAAAGTTGAGCGTGTTTTAATTATATTGATCTGGTCTTTGTGCTCACTTGCTGAATCTGCCGGGGTTGCTCTTCTGTGTCTATCATTGCAATCAGCATCGTTTCTCCGCGCAAGGTCAGCTTCTTGGTCGGGAATACACCCTTCATGCAGACTTTTTTTCAGCAAATTCATTCCTAGATATAGAATGGCAGGAAATTTGCTCGTAAATAAAATTATTTTTATATATCCTGCAGTACGCACGCTTTTGACTTTCTCAGCCATCAAAGCAAACGCATGCAAGAAAAGCGAGGGAACCGCAGCCGGCTAGGCTTAGGGGCAGCTGATTGTGGCTGGGAGAGTCACATGAAAGCAAGGCTCAAATTCGCAGAGCAAATGCTCACTGCGAGAACGAGTGAAAGAGATAACTTCTTGAGCCACTAAGTGCCTTTCCTCAATACACAGGGTTCACTCAAGGGCAAAGTTCAAGACATCACCTCACCTTCATTTTCGCTCTCAGCGCAACATAACAATAAATTAACACGCGGAGTTATGGAAGCCTTTTATATTTACCACAACGGCGCAAAATGTATCAGCAGCCCTTCCATAACGTTATCCGAGAGGGAATTGAGCTATCTAACCTCTCACGTGCCTTCCAGATAACTTTTGTTGATTGATAAGTAGTTCACTGTTCTTATTTATATGCTTTTCGTTCTTCTATAAAAAACCAGTTGATAGTCAGCGCCTGTTTGTGCTAGTCCTTCGTCTTGTGTCCCGTTCGTGTTGCGCTGAGAGCGAAAATGAACACTTACCAACTCGCCCAAATTTCCGCCTTGCTGAATCACCTCACCTTTTGCAGACATTATCTCAGCTGCCTCATAAAAACTGAGTATCTCAGCTTACCATCTTTGTCTATATGGGTTGGCGCAGGGCGGCGCGCCATCAAAAGAGGTGAACATGGCGAAGAGCAGGCATGACAGATACAAGTGAGCGCAAAGCCTAGATGAATATAATTAAACAATGTGGATCTTTAAGTCATAAATATTAGTTGAAAATATAATTGCAAAGATAATTCGCAGTTCTTTTCTATTACTGCCACTTGGTCCCTAAAGGTTGGGACCCGACACTTCCAGCCCGCTGCTCTAGCTACGGGAGCAGTGCCACTAATGGGTTCATATTCTAGAATTAGTCTAGAAAAATAAAACTAATGCAACGTGTTTTATAAGATTGGGAGTGGGCATGTTCTGAAGCATCCTTTCTGAAAGTTACAAAGAAATTGAAGATGCCCTTATTTGTAAAAAAACTTTCCAAATTTGGCAACACATGTCTTGCTCACAATCAAGCGTAGTTTCAAACACGAAGGAGAGCTACCGGGCAAACCAAATTAAGTATGGATATTGTCAATAGAATACATAATCATATCTCAGGCAAGGCCGCAGCAGAAAATTTAAATACCAAAGTTTTAAGGCAACACCACATAACACCGGTGCTACTAAACGTCATCACGATGGGGAAGCTTCAGGCACCCCTCAGACCTATTTCCCATGTTCCAAGTATTTCTATCAACCTTTACAGAGGTACTTTGAATGAGCTCACGGAGATCGAGCCTGCTGGCCAGACTGCAATGGAGGTAGTGGTCAGCAAAATGGACTTGGCTAACGTGCAGCGAATGCATTTAGCAGCAGTGACAAAGCAAGCGACTTGGGCCTGAGTTCTCTGCCTAGAATGCCTCCTTGTCCAAGCCAGCAGACTAGTAATTACACCTTAATTATCCTGATGATAAAAAATTTGCAGTGGCTTAGCTGGGCTACGCTAGGATATACGTAGCGAAAGCAAAGGCATCGCTTGGTTGGCCTTGGTTATTCTTGACTGACACACAGTGCACAGCAATGCGTCATCCCGCCAGTAACGAAAGATGAAGTAAAGAAAGCCTTAGAAGCAATGAAAAGGGGAAAAGCAGCTGGGGAGGATCAGGTAACAGCAGATCTGTTGAGGGATGGAGGGGACATCGTGCTAGAAAAACTAGCCACCCTGTATACGCAATGCCTTATGACCTCAACTGTACCAGAAGCTTGGAAGAATGCAAATATTATCTTAATTCATAAGAAGGGAGACGCCAAGGACTTGAAAAATTACAGGCCGATCAGCTTACTATCCGTTGCCTACAAAGTATTTACTAAGGTAATCGCTAATAGAGTCAGGGCAACGTTAGACTTTAATCAACCAAATGATCAGGCAGGCTTTCGTAAAGGATATTCCACAATAGATCATATTCACACTATCATTCAGGTGATAGAGAAATGCGCAGAATATAACCAACCTCTCTATATAGCTTTCATTGATTACGAGAAAGCATTCGACTCAGTGGAAACCTCAGCAGTCATACAGGCCTTGCGTAATCAGGGGGTAGAACAGCCTTATGTCAAAATACTGGAAGATATATATAGCAACTGCACAGCTACTATAGTCCTCCATAAAGTCAGCAATAAAATTCCAATAAGGAAGGGCGTCAGGCAAGGAGACACGATCTCGCCAATGCTGTTCACTGCATGTTTGCAGGAGGTATTTCGAAGCCTGAATTGGGAACAGTTGGGAATAAGAATAAATAGAGAATACCAAAATAATCTGCGATTTCCTGATGACATTGCCTTGCTGAGTCACTCAGGAGGTGAACTGCAAATCATGATCAACGAGTTAGACAGGCAGAGCAGATCGATGGGTCTAAAAATTAACACGCAGAAAACCAAGGTAATGTTCAACAGCCTAGCAAGGGAACAACAGTTCACAATTGGCAGCGAGAGCCTAGAAATTGTGCCGGAATACGTCTACTTAGGGCAGGTAGTGACAGCTGATCCAGATCATGAGAGGGAGATAACTAGAAGGATAAGAATGGGCTGGAGCACATATGGCAAATTCTCGCAGATCATGAGTGGCAGTTTACCAATTTCCCTCAAGAGGAAAGTGTACAACAGCATAATCTTACCGGTACTCACCTACGGGGCAGAAACGTGGAGGCTAACGAAAAGAGTTCAGCTTAGGTTAAGGACAACGCAGCGAGCCATGGAAAGAAAAATGATAGGTGTAACGTTAAGAGATCGGAAGCGGACAGAGTGGGTGAGGGAACAAACACGGGTTAATGACATCCTAGTCGAAATCAAGAGAAAGAAATGGGCTTGGGCAGGGCATATAATGCGAAGGCAAGATAACCGCTGGTCCTTAAGGGTAACGGAGTGGGTTCCAAGAGAAAGTAAGCGTAGCAGGGGGCGGCAGAAGGTTAGGTGGGCGGATGAGATTAAGAAGTTTGCAGGCAAAGGGTGGATGCAGCTGGCAAAGGATAGGGTTAATTGGAGAGACATGGGAGAGGCTTTTGCCCTGCAGTGGGTGTAGTAAGGCTGATGATGATGATGATGATGAATCTTGATTGAAAGTCGCGGTTAATCTATTTGTTGGCTAGTTGTCACGTGGTTCGTCACGCGGTTGGTCATGTGAACAGTCACGTGTTTGGTCACGTGGCGCGATGCGAGCCCGGTGGCAATGCGAGCACGGCGAAACTGCAAGTTCGTGGCCAAAGTAGCTTTTACTACATAATAAAACAGCATGCATTACAAGAGGATTTGCTCACTTAACTCGTCTTGGCCGCTGTCGCTGACCACTGTCTCGGTGGATGGCACTTCGGGAGGCAGCGCTGTGAAATTGATACTCTGACTACATATTCGCACAAAGAAATGCATGTTTAGGCATAACCCCTAAACAAAGAAAAGCTTGCCCTGAACAACAATGTATCTCTACACTTGTTTTGCACCTAAAAAATGTGACTTAAGCTGCTCAGCTGAGCAAAAAGGCATGGATTCGGGGAGCTGAGCAGTCCTGGCAGTACAACGCACCACATATGGAATGCGTTTTGCACTCACCTACATGGCTCGAGTCACTACAGCTCACCACAACCCTTGTTAAAGGACTTCTTGGGGCTTCATAATGCAATTTCGAATACTAATGACACAAAACATTGTAATGAAGACTCCGATGAATCAAATTGTCTTCTTTGGAATGAGAAGGTTACAACTTTAGCCTCGCTATGCTTTTATAAGAGTGACCTGCTCAAGATGGCTCGTTAAAATAATATTACATAGAAGATGGCACCTGCCCTTTGTCTCCTCGTCTTTTTGTGCGTGTATTTCTAGCGCCGTGTGTCTTTCAAGAATGCAAAACCAACTAGACCGGCAACATACGTTACTGACGGACATCGCTTACAACTTCATGCAACTTCTGCTCAAAGCAAAAATTCAATCTTCGCACATTCTGGCTTTAGCAGCCATGCTTCACGAGCGGAAAAGGGGAAATTGCTGCTTATAAAACCAGAGTTCACAACGTTCCTACCATTCGATTCAAACTAGTGATATCAAAGGAAACATGCACTCAATGATCGGTGCTTGCAAGCGAATGATAATATAGGTTATTCTCCGGAATGCAGATGAACACTGCCACAAGTTTGGGAAAGCTACCAGTGCTAGAGACGACTTATATATCTGTTTTGTTATGAAAGCACTACATCAGGAGTTATAATCGGCTCACCATTCCCTGCGTCGTCGAATTGGCAGGCGTTACCCACTCCGGCTTTGCCATTAAGGTGGGATGGTGAGATCGAAATCCGGCTTTCCAGAGCATTGGATCTCGAGTTAGACACGTTGCCCCTAAGAAACACAGGAATGTTCGTAAGGCGTGTGAAAGTGAGGTATTATATCTATGTCGCTTCAGGCAACCTGGGCAGCAGATATTAGGATCCACTTCATGAGCGTGCCCCTGGCACGTGATGGCCAGGAGACAGCAACGCCATTTACATCTACCATCTGCCAAGAAATGCTACGCCAATCTACTAATGCTTTCGCATGAATACTAGGTTTACCCACTTTAAACATCGGCAATTTTCACCCTTTTCTAGCATTCAAGCACTGTGCTTTGAGGAGAGCGGAATTTTTAATTTTTAAAATGCTGTGTTTTTTGTCCCCGAATCCCTTTGTGCTACTGATCATAAAAGCAAAACGAGCAGCACATGCATGACGAGAAATTGTTTACCTGAATAATGTGGGTTAATGTGAGTGGCTGCGGGCAGTGTGAACGTGGTAGGTGTTGGGGGCAGTGCTGCAACATTCATACATTTAAAATGAACCTTTAGACTTCACACATTCAGGTGAGTGCCGTGAAAAACAAACTGTCTAGAAGCTACATTACTGTACCTACTACATGGTACTTGAATATACTTTTCTAGCGCAAAAGGTTTGGTGGTTTATGAAGGTTTAACGTCCCAATGCGCCTTACGCTATTCGGGAAGCTATAGTGAAAGGCTCCTGAAATTTTGACCCCTGGGGTTCTTTAACGAGCACTGACATCGCACATTTCCGCGCCTCTAGAATTTCGCCGCCAACTAAATTCGACCGCCCCGGCCGGAACCGGACCCGCGTCTCTCAGATGAGCAGCCGAGCTCCATAACCACTGAGCCACCGCGGTGGTTCATATGATGAATGAGTTTTGCGCATAAATACTCGCAAAAATGAGTTCCTCATCCCTTAAAATCTGTCTTTCACCGACTGCACAATCCTAGCTTCTTGAAAATTGCTTTCATGAGCGAACACAAAATGCCTGCGTGCATTTAAACACATTATACGGAAGTGTGCACGAAATAATACCTTCCATCAAGTGCTCATCTAAGTATTACCATCTTAAGACTCAGCACTCAAATTCAGTGCAAGCACCGTAGCTCGAATTTGCATTCCGTTATATTGCCACCGACAAACCAAGGCATGTAAAATACCACTTGGGTGTTAACCTGTCAAACCCACTTAAAACAAGTTTATTTATCATGCAGATACTATCCTTCAGTCTAATGCTAGTAGTAAGTGGACGCTCTGTATTGCAGCTAAATTTCTAAGTCTACCAAAAGTTGTGATTATTTCTGAAAACAGCGTCATGCGTGTCCATTTCAAGAAAACAGATCTTACCACAGCTTCTTCTGTGCTCATCAGTATGGTCATATTCTCGCCAATACCCTCGCTGCCAACAGTCTGCCTTAGGGACGAGTTGTGACTGCTTGTGGTTGAAGTGTCCATAGCAGGGGATGGCAGGTCGGCCACTTAATCAGGTTCCTACCGGTAGAGGAGTGCTTGCATGACTTTGCGATGTTGTCGTATGCACGAACGTAGTAAGCCAAGGCAACACCCAGCCACCTATGCATTCACGACGCATTGATAACACTTTACTTTTTAAATCATTAAATCTGTATTGCAAATTTGATCCAGGATTCTGATCAACAGAGGACACCAAGCAATACACTGAGATGCTGAGGTAAAATTTAAACATCTGTGATAAATATTCTGCAGTGACAACACCTGGTCCTTGTTCTTTCTTTTCGAGCTGTACACTACTACAGGCCTTCTGGGACTCTCTTCTGCGTAGAGCTTCATCTCTTCTTCAGTTTCTGCACCGGAGAAAAGTAATAACACACTGTGCTTGAAAATGAAGTCTGAGCGGGTCAAGAAGATGCAGACCGCAATGACCATTAGTTTTGCAGCTTTGTTGCAGATAGCAAAGGAACGAAATAGGTATGTGACCCCAATGCTAAGAAAGACTAGACAAGCTCTGTTACCAAACGTTGAAGGGCTCTCGTAATTTACTTTTACTTAAATGACAATTTTGCACGTTCCGCATATAAACTTTTCATATTTTGACAAATACCAAGCTGCGACTCGTATAAAAATATAAAAGAAGCACATTTACAATTTAATTAACCCACTATGGTTCCAATATCATTTAATAGATATTACGTTACCTGAGCATATCATTCCACAAATTAAACTACAACACAAACAAAAACAAATTATGGAATCCAAATGCAGGCAATAAACAAAAATGCATTTTATGGGGCATACAGTGCCTGCAGTTTTGTTTCTATTAGAATGTTTTTAATATTGCATTTCTAAATAGCCCCCGTTTATACCGTACATGACAGTGCGGCTTAAGGCTACATTAGGTTTACATTGTTAGGTCATATGGCCCCCTTTCACCAATAAGCGGATTAAAAAAACTTCAGAGAGTGCAGAGAAAGAAAGATTTTTAACAAGCACAGACTAGCGGAACCGCTCAGGGATATAAACTCACTGAACTACTAACTCTTCAAAACAGAGCCGAATTTGCGTGCCTTAAAATTATGTACCAAATCAGAGAAAATCAGCTAAAACTAAATACTTCAAGGTACCTATCAAAACCACAGACTAGGCATAAAGGGTATAATCTAGCTCCAGAACGCGCGCGCAAACACACACACACACACACACACACACACACACACACACACACACACACACACACACACACACACACACACACACACACACACACACACACACACACACACACACACACACACACACACACACACACACACACACACGCACACACACACACACACACACACACACACACACACACACTAAACAGGATTGCTTTCCATACAGACACTTTCAGGTATTCATTCTTTCCGAAGGTAGTACGCAAATGGGATACTTTGACTATGTGCGCTGTTAAGAGTATGTCTTTAAATGCTTTTACTGCGCCTGTTGAAAAAAATTCTTAATTTTTGGTTATCAATTCTTTCTCTGTACGAGCAGAGTCCAAGGAAACTGTGCACATCGCTCGAGGAACGGGTGGTGGGGAACTCGCGGATGGCACGAACTTTGTCAGGGTCGGACTTGACACCAGAAGCATCGACCAAGTGGCCGAGGACCTTGATTTGGCGCTGGCCGAAGCTGCACTTCTTGGAGTTGAGTTGGAGGCCGGCGTGGCGGAAGACGGAAAGGATAGTAGAAAGACGGTGTAGGCGGCTTTCGAAAGTGGAGGAGAACAAGACAACGTCATCCAGGTAGCACAAGCACGTCGTCCATTTGAATCGACGCAGGAGCGAGTCCATCATACGCTCAAAGGTGGCAGGAGCGTTGCAGCAGCCAAAAGGCATGATTTGAATTGGTACAGGCCATCGGGAATGACAACGGCTGTCTTCTCACGATCCTGTTCGTCAGCAGCAATTTGCCAGTAGCCTGAACGGAGATCAATAGAAGAAATATAGCGTACCGTACCGTAACTGTGGACTGTAACAATATGGGAGCACTTTGCCAATCTAAAGTGCGGCACGGCGAGAGCTTTTGGCCTTGCCGACTGTGATTTTAGCTTCGCATGTTCCGATACCAGTGGCACTCCCAAAGGCTTCTACCATGCCACATTCTCGAGCTAGGTGATGCTGTTGGCGCTTGCAGTCGGCTTTCTCTGGCCTTCTGCTTCTCTTCTTTGGCTCCTGGCTTCTCTAGTGATGGCGCGCAGGTGGCGCTGGCAGTTTAGCATTGCCGAGCACGAAACATTGCGCGAAAGCTCAGTGTTTTGCAGGTGGACACCAGCGCCACGTTCTTGAAAGTGCGATTGAGGTGTCTATTGACCCAGGGAGGCAGTTATTGGTTTATATATATTAATTTTTGGGCAAAAATGGCGCAGTATTTGTCTCGCATATTGGCCGACAACTGAACACTGCCGTAAGCGAAGGAATAACGGAAGGAGCGAAATAAGAAAGGAAGAAAGAGGTGCCATAGTGGAGGGCTCTGGAATAATTTCGAACACCTGGGAATCTTTAACGTGCACTGGCATCGCTCAGCACACGGGCGTCTTAGCATTTCGTCTTCATCGAAACGCAGCCTCCGCGGTCGAGTTCGAACCTGGTTCTAGCTTCAAAGTGAAAATTTTCACGTCTATATATTGAATTGCAATTCATCAACAAATTTTTCTCAGAGCAAGATCTAATCACGCACTATCCATCATAATCAAAATTTTGTACATATAGAACGACACAATCGAGCGGAGAAGCTATGTCGACGTCCATGGCTATTCCGATGTCAAACTGAGATTTTCTCGTTTAAATAAATAGCTAATTATACCACATCGACCATATTTTTCTCAAAGCGGGATCTCATCACACACTAACAGAACCAAACGTTTGAACCTCTATCTTCAAAGAATGATGTAATCGTGCGGAGAAAGTTTTTCTGACACGAAAATCGAGACACAGCGATCTATTGCTTTCGCATTAATAATTACAGGAGCCTCGCAAAGCAAGCAGTGTACTGTAGACTGTAGTGTATCTGACCGTCAGAGCCCTTCGCTGGATATGGTTGGCTTCAATCGCTGAACTGTGTGCAAAATGCGGCCATTCCGGCTGCATTAACGTACGAGGAATGTTTCTACCGATTTTGTGATTCATCTGAAAAAAAGGCAGCCATGAAAAAAATGGCCAGGCTTAGCTTGGTTAAGCCAAGAATGCGTTGCATATCTCGATGGAGTTCCGTGCTGCTCCGTTGACTCGATAGGCTATTGACTCGATCGCCATTGAAACTGCCCGTGTAGCAGCGCTCGATCGCCTTTGAGTCGATAGACTATCGGTTCGACGGCCCTCGAAATGCCGGTGGTGTGACAGGGGTATAAGGCTGTCCCGGGGAAGGAGCGCAGCTCTTTTATACATATGCCGTGACGTCAATCATAGCGCAGCGCCCCTAGCGGGAGGAGCGGGAGTCAGGTGGTGGCTGCGGCCGCGCGCGACCGCGCCAGTTGGGGCCCAGCTTTTCCTCCGTGACGTCACGCGCCGGCGCAGCACCCCTAGCGGGAGGAGCGGGAGTCAGGTGGTGGCTGGGGCCGCGTGCGACCGCGCGAGTTGGGGCCCAGCTTTTCCTCCGTGACGTCACGCGCCGGCGCAGCGCCCCTAGCGGGAGTAGCGGGAGTCAGGTGGTGGCTGCGGCCGCACGCGACCGCGCGAGTTGGGGCCCAGCTTTTCCTCCGGCTGTCGTGACGTCACGTCACGTGGTTTGGTGGCTGCCCGGCCGCGCCCAAGGGCTGAACTGAGTGATTGCAATATGCAACACATAAAAGGAAAGTCAGAGTAAATACCTCACACGAACAATCCCCTGAGACTACGTACGGGATAAAGACAGTGCGAGAGCATATATCGTGTTCAGGGCTCACCAAAATCGCGCGAATAAAAATATTAATTGGTTTTGGGGGAAAGGAAATGGTGCAGTATCTGTCTCAAATATCGTTGGACACCTGAACTGCGTCGTAAGGGAAGGGGTGAAGGAGGAAGTGAAAGAAGAACGGAAGAAAGGGATGCCGTAGTGGAGGGCTCCCGAATAATTTCGACCACCTGGGAGTCTTTAACATGCACTGACATCGCACAGCACACGGGCGCCAAAACCACGCTAGAAAATAAATTTGGAGGAAGCTAAAGCTTCGTCTTGAAGAATGAGACGCGGCAGCGTGTTGCAGCGTTGCCAAGAAGTGCAAAGACGCGACGCGTGGCCCGTTGGGCAATATATGGAACGACGCCTGTCTCACATATCTCGGTGGACACCCGAGCGGGGCCGTAAGGAAATAATATTAATTGGTTTTGGGGGAAAGAAAATGGCGCAGCATCTGTCTCATATATCGTTGGACACCTGAACCGCTCCGTAAGGGAAGGAATAAAGAAGGGAGTGAAAGAAGAAAGGAAGAATTGCTGTAGGGGAGGGCTTGGGAATTATTTCGACCACCTGGGGATCTGTACCGTGCATTGACATCGCATGGCACTCCTTCGCCTTAGCGTTTTGCCTCTATAAAAACGCCTTAAGTGAAGGAAAATGAAATGAATATTAAATTTAAGGAAAGGAAATGACGCCTGTCACAATGCTCGCTGAACACCCGTACCGCGCCGTAAGGGAAGCAAAATCCTTTTCCTCACGGCGCGGATCAGGAGTGTACCGAGATGCGCCATTTTGCGCTCACGGCCAACGCCGCCGAAGACACCGGCTTTTCTGCGACACGAGCTTCTTAACGCTGTCTCGTTAAAAAAGAGGAGTTAAACTGTATTTAAAATATAGGTGAAACCTTCCTGCTAGTCTCCCGACTACAAGAATCCCCAACCCTTCCCCTGCAACTTGCCCTGGTCGGCCAGCACGAGCTGCTCAATATGGGTGGGACACAGGTTGAAATTGAAAATTGGGTTTTGAAGCAAAAAGCTTCACTACGCTAGTCAACACCGCGGTTCGCGCGAGCCGGTGTATGTCGGAGCACGAGTGACGTCAAGCACGGTGGAGGTGGCCTCCGCCGACTCCGTTGCTTGACTTTCGCCGCTGCCGCGCGCGACGTCACGCGCGGCGCAGGTGGCTACTGCCGCGCGCTACGCGGCTTCTTTTGACGTTCGCTGCAAGCGCGTTTATCGCGGAGGCCGACTATATAACCGCTTGCCAGAGAATAGGCGTGCGCACTCGACATGGAAGGGAAGGAGAGTACGGCTGCTGCTAGATTACGCAGAAAACCTGAGAAACTAAATTTGTCTGATCCAGAAGTACTCGTTGGGAGCTGGATGAACAACAGCGAAAAAATGATAAAGCCAAAGATAAACGTGCAGCCGAAGCGGCTGAACAACGGGAAATACGCCTTGCTAAACAACGTCGAAAAGAAGCCGAAAGGCGTGTCTTGGCAGCATCTTCAGCCAGCAGCAGCCAAGCGAATGAGGAAGAGGAAACAAGAGAGTCAGAACAGGAAACTCCAAAAGCTCGCCGTTACAACGACCACGTGGTACGACTGGCTTTTCGCTTGAATATCCAGGCTTAACCTGAGATAAGCTACTGCCTAATTTTGGGGGAAAGGAAATTGCGCTGTATCTGTCTCAAATATCGACGAACACCTGAACCGCGCCGTTAAGGCAAGAGATAAAGGAGGGAGTGAAAAAGAAAGGATGAAAGAGGTTGTGTAGTGGAAGGCTCCGGAATAATTTTGACCACATGGGGATCTTTAACGTGCACTGACATCGCACAGCACACGGGCGCCTTTGCGTTTCGCCTCCATCGAAACGCTGCCGCCGCGGTCGGGTTCGACCCCGGGTACCCCGAATCAATAGCCGAGCGCCCTAACCACTCAGCCACCGCTGTGCGTTGGACACAGGTTGGATGTCGGCATTCTCAGATATAGTGTAAGGGTGGGACGTAACTGGCTCCGCAGGTGGTACAGTGCAGAGCAAAGAGGGTCGGGTGGCACAAGTGGGCAAACTGATTGGAGGATGTTGAGTTGGTGGAGTGGGAAAGAGCCTATCCGATTCAGTTTTGATTATGTGCTGTATTCAAGTCCCGTGTGCTATTCGATATCAGTGTGTGTCAGAACTCTTTGGTGGTTAAAATTTTGTGTTCTTCAGAGCGGCACTCGGCTACTGAGCCGGAGTTCCTGGGTTCGAACTTGACCGCGGCGGCTGCGTTTCGATGGAGGCAAAACGCTAAGACGCCCTTGTGCTTTGCGATTCAGTGCACGTTAAGGATCCCCAGGTAGTCGAAATTATTCCGAAGCCCTCCACTACCGACACCTCTTTCTTCGATTGTTCTTTCACTCCCTCCTTTATTTCTTTCCTTACGGCGCTGTTCAGGTGTCGAACGGTATACGAGACAGATACTTTGCCATTTCCTTTCCCCAAAAACCAATTATTTTTATTTTTATCGCTTCGGCACCTCTTTCTCTCTTTCTTACTTTACAAAGTCCTTTCTCTCTTCCCTCACGCCGCGATTGAGGTGTCCACCGTGTAGTGACCCAGTTACTGCGCCCTATCCTTTCCTAGAAAACCAGTTTTATCACTCATTCAATGCAAACAAATGAAACATTGCAATTGCCACATTCAGTTTTGTGTTTGAAATGAGTTATTATTGGATTTTAATTGCTTCAATGACATATTAAGGTACAAACCTTGTGCAACCAACGGAGTGCTAGATTTTTTTTAGGTCTTGAGACTCGGGGCCTCCATACACTCCAGCAATAATTACAGGATTCTCGCAAAGCAACCAGTGTACTGTAGAGTGTAATGTATCTGAACGTCAGAGCCCTTCTGTGGATATGGTTGGCTTTATTCGCGGTACAGTCGTTATGCTTGTATGGTCCGGCTTTTTTCTTGGGTCCGATAAGTGCTGTTTCACTCATATGTCATTCTGTCAAAAAGCATGCTATCCCGTTTTACATAGCCCACGAGGGATTCATGTTCTTATTCAAAGCTGCTTATGGTACCTCATGTCTACTTGTGAATCCCCAGTGCCACTGGGTACTAACCAGTGATACAATGGGTAAAAAGTATCCATTGGCCTGTTGCTCGGCTTATCAAGGGTGAAACGCTTGGAAAAATAGGTGTTTGACACCACCTTAAGTTATCGTAAAGAGCTTGTGCCATGGCACTTTTTGCCCATAGATGTCTTTGCGCCATAAAATTCCATAATCATCATCATACTTGTGAATGAGAATGTATCCGGCCACCCTGCCATGTGTACATATGTAAAAAAAATTTTTTCTTATCTGCTCTAGCACTGTCTTTATGCCTTAAGTAGTCTCAGGTGATTGTTCGTCGGAGCGATTTACTCTGTTCTGCCGTCGGTTCGCCGCTCACCGATGCGCCGCGTTCAGTGGGCGCGCTTAGCGTCGACATCTCTCCAAGGCCATCTACGCGAATTTGGAAACTTGGTTCTGCAGTGCTGCCTGCTCGCGATCGGCTTGAGCGATGGGGTGTGTTACGTTTTAGTACCTGTCGGAACTGCCCACTCCCGGAATCTAATCGCCACGCTACAGTCACCTGCGTGGTAACGCGTGTTATTTGGCGCGCGGTTCATGCGAGATTCCGTGGGTAGGGCATTTCGAGCTTGGCCTCCCGCTGCCGCTTCCTCAGGTAATAATAAAAATAATTGGTTTTTTGGGGAAAGGAAAATGACGCAGTATCTGTCTCATATATCGTTGGACACCTGAACCGCGCTGTAAGAGAAGGGATAAAGGAGGGATTGAAAGAAGAAACGAATAAAAAGTTGCCGTAGCGGAGGACTCCGGAATAATTTCGACCACCTGGGAATCTTTAACGTGCACTGACATCGCACAGCACACGGACGGCTTAGCGTTTTTCCTCCGTAAAAACGCAGCCGCCGCGTTCGGGTTCGAACCCGGGCGCGGTGGTGGTGGTGGTAGTGGTTTTTTTATTAAAATAATAGTAAAAAGGAAGGAAAAGGTGTTTGCTAGCCCGGCATCTGCGATCGATACTGAAGCACCTGAGCTGGGGCAGCGGAAATAAAGGACAGCAGGCAGAATGGAGAAAAGAAGTGAAAGAGGTGAGGGGACAGGAAGAGAGGAAAGGGGGAGAAGTAATATGTACAAACTATTTACGTTAAGGATCCCCAGGTGGTCGAAATTATTCCGGAGCCCTCCATTACGGGCACCTCTTTCTTCCATTGTTCTTTCACTCCCTCCTTTATCCCTTCCCTTACGGCGCAGTTCAAGTGTTCAACGATATATGAGAAAGATACTGCGACATTTCCTTTCCGCAAAAACCAATTATTATTATTATTACTAATATTACAGCTCGGGTTCTGTATCGAGGCGCAGTCCTACAGCTACAGCTTGGTGCGCCAGGTTTTTCTAACAGTCTGAAGTTTCTTCTGCAGGACAGCTGAGAAGGGTGCCCTGACAAGGTAATATAGAGACTGCCTCCTGTATGAGAACTCCTGGCACGTCTTGTGTTTTCGTGGAGATAAAACATGAAATCCCTATTCGCATATGCAACCTACGCCGCTGCTTCTCAACCTTGTGTGAAAACGAAGTCTTCATCATATCGATGCTGATTTTATGATGTATTCCTTCGTTTCTACATCTGCGTCGTTATACATCTGGAACTGTTTTATCCTGCCTCATTTTTCCTGAAAACACTTTGCGTTATATTTTTTCAACCCTGTAGAGTTTGTCTGGTGGAATTACGTACAGTGGTCTTATTTCTTACATCACGTTGGTCGTACAAGCTCTATAAAGGCCAGAGTAATACGCAAGAAGTGTTGGTCAAAAAATTCTATTCAGACTTTCTTGGCCAGCCCAAAAACGGCCACTGAACCAAAAAAGAATGTAGTGTTGATGCTAACTGAAGTCAGAAAAGACAGGTAGCACACGGTGAAAGCTATGCAGAGGGCCAATATCTGCGATACCAAAAAGCTAACTGCCAATTCTCGTCGCTTGCTATCCGCGTATATTGAAGCCCAAAATAAGAACACCACCGTGAAAAGTCTGCAGGGCAGAGGGTTTGCTTTTAAGCCCCGTAGCGGAGAATTCAAGACACCCCTCAAGGTGAGTAAAAATTCTGCAAGACAAGAACCCTTGTCATAACCTTTGACTTTCCTTTGGTATTAAAGATGCGTTAGAGCCCCGCTACGCGGCGCAGAAGCAGCCCGTGTGGGGTGAAGACATTTTACGAACTGGGTATGCATCAATCCTCTCGACGGAAAAAGCTTGGTACCCCTGTACAAACAGAGAAAGTGCCACTGTACTTCAAGGTAAAAATAAAGGCCATGCCGTGGGAACATTCATACACGCCATGAGAGATATGATTTGGTATTACACTGAAATAATGTAAAAGTGTAGAGGCACGCTATTGTAAAAACGCCGCATGCCAGGTATGTTTGCGTATCGAACAATACTAGACAAAAGCATTTTCGAACGATAACCAGTTTATGAACGCAATTTTTTCCATATATTTTAAAATTTCACGACAGAAATCAGTACATTCGCAGATCTCCCGTTGGCACGCTTTCATTTTTTTGCTATAAATGTTTTTGCTGCCGTCTAAAGCGTTCCCCATTGACCGTCTTGCTGCTCGATGCGAGTGATGGAAGTGCTGTAAAAGAAATACTTTTCAACACACCAGAAGAATGAATCATTACCATCAATATTTCCACAAAAATGCCTTACATTATTCCAAATTTGAAAATTTTTATCCAAGAATGTTGAACATGAGCTTAATCGCTGTTTATTGCACACAAGGTTTATTGTGTTGTAGAGAAAGGCTCATTCACCAGCTATAGTGGGACACAGGCTATGACGTTCGGCTGTCGATCGAGAATAGGTCGCAGATTTGATCTCAGTAATAAAAATTATACTTCAATGGCTGTGTAATGCAAAATTATCGCGGTGCTATTTGAAGTCGGTGCGTAGCAAAACCACAGGTATTAAAGTCAATTTGTTCTCCGTTACAGCACATCTCGTAGTCACATGCGGTTCGGCTTTGGGGTGACAATGGTGAAAAACAAAGGCAGTGCCTTAATATTATGGACTGGTTGCACATTTCATGCACAATATTGCTGCGTCATTAGTGTCATCTGGGCTAAGAACATTGTAGCAGGGTTCATGCATCGTCTTGAAGGGTACCACATCAAGTAAAAATGCAAAAAAAGTGTCTGATATATCGGCAAAGATGTGCAAATTATCTAGGATATCCAGGTTTCTTCCCACACGAGGAATCTGAATCATTTGAAGACAGCAGCTGAAGAAAGAGCTTACAAGAACTGCCAGTGGAATCCTAATGAGCATTCATACAAAATACTAGTTGAAAGTATTTCTCGAAGCATGCAGTGTTAGCACGAGGCGCCCAGTGTAGACAGAAGGCACACGATAGAACTGCGCCCACAACTGAACTTATAGTTCAGCGACACCATGTAAAAATAGATAGATGACGCCAAAATACAACTAAAATGAAGAGACCCAGAAACGTGCATAAGCTGTGAAGAACGTGTTTGTTTAGGTTGTCTGCTTTCTTCTGTGATAATCTGCTTCACATGGCGCTCCTGAAGTAAAATTTACTGGTCAGTTTGCGTCGTTCATCATCTCGCATTCCTTCGGCACTGTGTGTCTTGTGTGATGCTGTTTGCTTGATGATGTTTCCAAACCGACTATCCCACTCTAATGCATTGCAGAGTAATGTAAAGGGACACGGAAGGGAAATATTAAACTAAGCAAGACGATTAGATTATTCCTAGGAGGCACTATCGACGTTTTCTCCGCGCGGAATGCGGACTGCATTGTTATGAAAGTCGCAGGTGAATATCCCAAAACGCGTCCAGTCTCACACCACATGCGAAAAATGGGCCCTGTTACGTCCTTTCTTGAAGTGTTTGCGTTGGATCCCTCCGACTAGTCTGAGCCGAAATTACAAAGACCAGAAAGAGAGCCGGAAACCGGACTAGCTCGACGGCAGTCAGCCGTCACGTCGGGAAAGTGCAAATGCAGGTCGCTTTCAACCCCCCCCCCCCCCCCCCCGGACCTCTACCGAGGGCAGATGCTTACCGAAGCATCACGTGCGCCTGCGTCTCGTTGCAACGCCCCGCGTACTACGGTAAAAATAGCTCCGTTGGTGCGAAAGAAACTGCGTGAGTTATTAATGACAACCACGCAACGCAGAAAAAAACTGCTCATCGAGCTCGCATACATCGGCGACGACGACGCGAGCGAGTACCTTAGGTGCGTTGTGTGCTGCCGTCAAGTGTGCACGTAAGCTTCGAGGGATCCGCAAAAGCAGGCAAGCAGCAGTCGCGCTCTAACGTATTTTCCTCAACGCCACCACACGTGAGTGATAAACTGCACGCGCATTGCTCACCAAACGGCACGCTGTGGTGTGAGTTACCACCTATATTTAAGGCGGAAGCCTTAATTGCCCCATCGAGCGAAACTCTTTGTGTGTACGTGCCTGCGTGCGTGCGTGCGCGCGCGTGGGTGCGTGTGTGTTTGTGTGTGTTTCTGCGCGCGCGCGTGTTAACACTCAATGTGACCCATAAAAGATGGCATCATCATGCAACCTGGCCGCTGGCGGTAAAATTAGTAATTGGTCGCGCAAGGTTGCTCGGGATAACCTGGATCGCATAAGTCCCACCGTGTGCAGCACCTGTTATCCATGGGCAGTGGCGCACAGCTCAACCATTGCACAACTGCACCAGGAGTGGTATGAGCACTCCCAGGGATCTATGAATGTTAAGCAGATGAAGCCTAATTCTGCATATGTGGGCATTTACGTATTATGTCTCGCGCGATACCTTTAGGATCGAGCGTGGCCCGCGGTACGGCGGCGACTGCCTTCAGGAAGTAGCGCGCAGATCAGAAGGAGTGCCGCGGCTACGTAGAACCATGCACGGGTAGAATTTTCAGCTGCTTGGCATCGGCTAACATCATGCCGCAGCATGCGTTGGTTGTGTTCACAAAGTGAGCGTTCGGACTTACGCCTTCTCACACGTGAGCAGTCTAGAGTGCATCTGCCAACTTTGCTAGTGCGAAACTGTACTTCACGACCAAAGCTGCAAAAGCAGTTTCATCGCTGAAGCCATTTCAATAAATATCGCTGCGACCGGCTTTAGAACCCGCGACGGCGTAAACAGATCGGCTTCGCTGGCCAGTGCACGAGAGCACTATGTCATCGCCGCTACGCATTACGTCTCGTGTTTAACTGCAACACACTTGCGCACTGCGCAGTGCACATCGTCGTCTCCATCAATTTCCATCTGCGGCGTGAACAGATCAGATAGGCTTAACCTCGATCAGAGCTTAACTTGAGTCTAACATAGTTGTCAGACGTGCCGTCGACCTAGCAAAGCAAAACCATGAGCCAACCAAGCTAAAAACATGCTTTAGCATGTCTACTAGGTTTAAATATGCCAAAACCCTACCAATTTTTTTCCAAACTTCGTAGCAAGTATGATCGCAGATGGCTTTGTGATTGATTCTGGTGCAGTCGCTGCGATTTCCGCGTTCGTGAAGTGCTTCGTGCGGGTCGTAAGCGGATAAGTATCAGGGTACGTTCCGCCCAGTTGTAGTCCGCCGGCTTTTAGCTGTCGGAAGGTGATGAAAGCATAACACTCACGAACACACATCAGCCGCTTGAACGTTTTTCTTGCAGAAGCGTGTGGGCCGTTGATACCAGTTGAGCTCCATATCACATCTGTATGCTGTAACTTCGCCGTGATGAAGGCGCCCTCGCATGAACGGCGCTAAAATCCTACCTTGCGTCCTAGAGCCTCACGTACCGCATACAAGATGACCCACGCTAGCTAACTTTTTATAGCGAAAGCCTTTCTTGCCTGAGGAGTGTGCGTGAGGCTTGTCCGCAAGAGACGTGCACAAGAAGTGTCCGCTCCACCTAAAGATCTAAAAAGAGAAAAAGAAGGAAACCTCGACAATGCTGAGATTTGAAACCACGAGGGCAGAGCCCAGTAGATTAACACTCCATAGGCTTAACCACTCGGCTACCTCGCCGTTTTTTGTTTCTTTATTGCATGGAAATAGTGCCGAAAAGAAAAATCTTAGCAGGCTTACGCCACAAAACACCAGGCTACCATAACCCTGCACAACCCCACCTTCCAAATCATCAAAATTCTGGGAGGCACACATGCATCCAGATAGGGGAGCCAGCTAGGCGGCTCGAGGCGGCTCGAGGCAGCTGCAGGCCTCGAGGGACGTAGTAATTGAAGGCGCCATAATCATTGAGGCTGAGCAATTTTTAGCGTTCAGTGACATCTCAGTGGACATTAGGCCTATAGTGCAGAAACGTTGAGGCTAACAAAAAGGGTTCAACTTAAGGACAACGCAGCGAGCTACGGGAAAGAAAATCACAGGTGTAACGTTAAGAGGTAACAACAGGGAAGACTGGGTCAGGAAACAAACCAGGGTTAACGACCTTCTAGTCGAAATCAATAGGAAGAAATCGGCTTCGGCAGGGCAGGTAATTCAAAGGCAAGATAATCGCTGCTCCTTAAGGGTAACGGAGTGGATTCCAAGAGGAGGCAAGCTTAGCACGGGGCGGCAGAAAGTTAGGTGGGCGGATGAGGTTAAGAAGCTTGCCGGCATAGGGTGGGCGCAGCTGGCAAAGGAGAGTGCTAATTGAAGAGACATGGGGGAGGCCTTTGCCTTGCGGTGGGCGTAGTCAGGCTGAAGATGATTATTATTGAATGGTGTGTCTGGTGAGGTACGTCACGTGCTCATTCGGCGGCGATGTAGGCGTGATGCACGTAGCCAGGTTCGTGACATCCTCAAGCTCTTTATTAAGGTTGTTTTGCTAATAGTCCGCTCCGGAATGACCAAGCAGAAAAACCTGGGTTAGACAGGAAAAAGGATGCGTAACGACATTTGCCTCTGCTTGGTATACGGAGCCCAGTCAACCATGACCGTTATCTCTAAACCCTGCGGCATCAAGGAGAGAGACTGTGCCTGTATCGCCGGTAGGATACCATCACATTCGAGTATGGAATTTTCAATTGTTTCTACAGATCTGCCAAACACAGCATATGTGTCGCCGTCTTGGCTGAAATTGAAATTGGTTCTAGGAGTAAGGCAATGGCGCAGTATCAGTCTCACATATCAGCGGACACCTGAACCGCACCGTAAGGGAAGGGATAATGGAGGGACTAACAGAAGAAAGGAAGAGGTGCCGTAGTGGAGGGATTCGGAATAATTTAGACCACCTGGTCATCTTTAACGTGCACTGATATGGCACAACACACGGGCGCCTTAGCGTTTTGCCTCCATCAAAACGCGGCCGCCGCGGTTAGCTTCGAATTTATAATTTTTTTTTTGAAAACGCCCTGGAATCACTTGGGAATGTAGCTGCATCTTTGGTTATTCTCGACGATGTGAACTTTGATACACTATCTGACGGACCATGCGCAAAGGAATTTCTAGATATTGTTCATGAGCATGCTTGCAAAAATATGATAACACTGCCAACCAGGATTACTTCAAATACAGCCACGTGTATTGATGTATGCGTCACGAACATTGAAGTCGAGAATCTGTCTGCTGGTGTGATAAGAAGCAATATCACTGATCACATGTCAATCTTTTGCCTAGTTTCTGTCGCAGAGAAAAACTATGGCAAAGGGAAGCGTAACAGGTTACTGGTTCATACAATGAACGAAACCACGTTGAAAGACTTCCGTTCTGTTCTAGAGCAAGCAGATTGGGATCCCAAATTTAAAGACACTAACCCAAAATCAGCGTATAAAAAGTTTCTTCTTCAGTATCTTTCGTGCTATAACGCAGCTTTTATTCTGTGAGAATGTCAGGCAATCAACAGAAAAATAAGAAAACATTTGGTAACAAAACATTTATATAAAGAATAAAAGAAAGGTATAAAATGTACCATGCTTTCTTAAAGAATCGTGATTCTATCCGGCTTGCTGAGTATAAAAAGTTCAAGAATAGACTGAATTGGGACATTAAAAAATCAAAATCTGGTTTCTATCAGCAAAAGTTTACTCAGATAAATGGAGACCAGAACAAAATGTGGGACGTGGTTAACTACTTTATGAGCAGAAAGCAGACACGAAATGGTGTGCAAGAGATACTGAGCGGCAACGAGCACTTCGTTGGACAGGAACTGGCAGATAAAATTAATCGTCACTTTGCTAATATAGGCCACTATGATGGGCAAAATACGTGCACAGAATACAACCCGCAAGGACATAGCCTGCCAGAATCGATCATGCTTTTCCCATCTGCCCCTGCTGAAATTGAGGAAAAAATCACGTAACTAAGGAATGGTGCCGCAGCTGGTGACGACGGACTAAAAGCCCTGCCGCTTAAATACACCACATCTATTATTAGTCCAATAAAGGCAAATAATAATAATACAATGCTTGAGTCTGGAGAGTATCCTGAAGAAATAAAAAATGCCAAAGTCACACCCGCATATAAAGGTGGTTGTATACTAGTCATTAATAACTATCGCCCGATTTCTGTTCTGCCATTTTTTTCAATATTTGAAGGTTTATAAGTGACCGATTCGTGTCTTTTTTTGAAAAGCTTCAGAATATAACCTCTGCTCAGTATGGGTTTCAAATGAAAAAAAGCAACGGAAATAGCCCTGATTCATAATAAAGAAAAGATTGTGGAAAATATTGAAAACAATCTTTTGACCCTAGGAATATTTTCAGACTTAAGAAAAGCTTTTGATGCTGTACAGCACGACATTTTGTTTAAAAAGCTTCATATGTACGGCGTACGATAATTATTAAAAAATTATCTAAGTGAACTCTGCCAGTATGTTGACATGAATGGCGTGTCATCCAGTAAAATGCGAATTCTATACGGTGTGCCCCAGGCATCCATCTTAGGTCCGCTTTTATTCTTAGTATGCATAAATGATATTACTTCAATAAATGGCTTTTCTGATATAGATTTATATGCGGATGATACGAATGTCTTTTTCACAGGAGCAAACAAAGAAAGCTTGGAAAAGGCTGGTAATGAATACCTAGGTAAATTATCACGGCGGCTTTCAAACAACAAATTCACGTTAAACACGAGGAAAACAAAGTACAGTTTTCAAGCCCGATAAATAGATGAGTCTACACAACAATTAATATAACCTATGACGGAAATTCGATAGAGCAGGTATAAGAACAAAAATATCTGGGCATATGGTTCAGTGAAGAGCTTTCATGGACCACGCACATTAATAAATTAACAGCTGAACTGGCGCAAATAAGTGGTAGCATCTACAAAATCTGGAACCTTATACCTACACCCTTGAAACCGATCCTATATTATTCTCCTTTTTACTCCAGATTGGGTTATGGAATGTTAGTTTGGGGCACCACCACAATAATATAACTATAATAAGTTAATTGTTGCTAAAAAAATACTACGCTTGTGTTAGAATTACAAAGGCGATAGGCGTAACCTGCGAACTGGGCCTCTTTTCATTAAATAGAGTATGCTAAAAGAAAACCAGATATATTACTTCAAACTACTGCAATGGATCTACCGAATTAAACTGCATGTCCCTCCGATAGAACATATGAGCACATACCCGATTCATGATCTTAAAAGGAGAGCGCCAAAGATAGGAACCAATTACGGTAGGCAAACGATAACTTTTCAGTCCACTAAACTGTTCAACCGCTCTGAAATAGACGTCAACTTCAACAAATCCTTTGCTATTTCTAAATTGAATGTAGAAGCATCTTGGTTGACTCTGGAATTTCATACACGGCTAAATGACTTGCTTTAATGGTTGAATAACCATATTCTAGATTTTTTCGGGATGTGTACATGAAAACTGTATTGCCACTATACATGTTTTGCGCTTTACGTTGTTCCAAAACCACATTATTTTCAGATTCTGTTTTTTTCCCATTCGTGGTGTATATGGTTCTGACGTTTTATTGCGTTTTTCGCATTTGATGCACACTTTTGCCTTCGCTTTTTGTGCTGACTTGCGAGCGTAACCAGAAGTCTTGTTTTGTACTGCATGATTGAATTGTTTCGGACTGATGTACAGAGCGTTACGTTTTTTTCTCAGCCTTTCAAAAATTTGTATTTTTCTTATCGCAATCGTTGTACCGAACCAAGTGTATCTGCGAGATTTGTTCATCATTGCAACCGCATGTACAAGGGGCCAAGGCCTCGTCAGGCTCTTAGACTTTAGATTGGCCTCCTCTAAGGCGTTGTCTGAGAAAAAAAAGAAAGAGAAAAACCCCTGGTACTCTGGATTAGTAGCAGGAGCACCCGGGTTCGAACACGGGTTCTCCACGTCGTTCGTGCGTTTAAGGCACCCTGCTTCAAAGAGCAGGGCACTGCCTCAAGAGTTATCATAGAACCATTCCTTCCTGCTGGCATTTTCAATTTCGATATAGCTCACACACTCTTTTTCTACTCAGCTATTCCAGTTTTTAACTTCGGCATGTGTTACTTGTCGTTTAATGCTCTTTATTTCTCCGTCCTTGTGTCCTGCCTGTTTACTGGATAGCTTCCTAATTCTTTTCCGCTATTTAGAGACGACGCTCTTTCTGTATAACAATTTAAAAATCGTAGCTGCACAACTATTATGGTCGCATTTCATCAAGCCCTTTCAAAATTATATTTTACTCTGAGCTTCCCGCGCTTTGAAATATGCCCAGCCCACATTTCACTGTACTGCCTAGTTTTTTGTTTTGTCGTGGACTCCAAGAGCTAATCTTGCAACAGCTCTCTGATTTACTTCTAATCTCGACTCAACATCTGCCCTTAAGCACGAAACCGCGTTCACGAAAGAAAAAAACCGGCACCATTATATATATCGAAATACCTCCTAGTATTTCATTTTTTTCTGCCCCCATAATGCCCTTTGTTTCTGTAACCCGGCATGTCTTCGCCCTCACGCCCTAAAAGACTGTTCGTCTTTTCCGTCTATAACAAACCTTGGTTTGCCCATTCCCCGAGATATTTGTATTCAGCCACAATG
Organism: Amblyomma americanum; assembly: GCF_052857255.1. Lineage (NCBI taxonomy): Eukaryota > Metazoa > Arthropoda > Arachnida > Ixodida > Ixodidae > Amblyomma > Amblyomma americanum. Next base: position 541,062,870 of record NC_135497.1, on the reverse strand, counting down.
AGGATTTCATAGCTTTGTACTGTAAGCACGTGATCAGTTGTATCGTTATAAATCAGCACATCTGACTTAAAATCCGAACCTAGGGCGTCTCCGTCGTCTCCACGAAAAACGAGAGTTTGCACATCTTCCTGACCATCTGCTAAGGTTACAATATCACCCGCATGCATTAAATCGAGGAGCCGTTTCTCAACGACTTTTCCGCCTCATATATATATATATATATATATATATATATATATATATATATATATATATATATATATGGTTGCTTTTTCTGCTGCTTTATAAGTAATTTTCTTTGAACCGATTGATTGGCACTACAAATCTAAAAAAAATAAAAAACATTCCCCTATGCACGTTGGTTTCGGTGACTGTTGGCTTCCTTAATATATATATATATTATACCCTAGATTACTTTCTTGTAGCCTTCTTCCCAAATTTATCATAAAAAGTCCGAACAGCAGAGATGATAGAGGACAACCTTGTCTTAATCTATTGTGTACCTCGACAGTCGTACTTTTTATCTCTTCAACTGCAATGTAAACTTAATCATGTCGATATATTTCTCCTAGGAGATCAATATTTTTACCGCCAGGGTGGCTCTGTGTTTATGACGCTCATTTGCTGTCCCTAAAAATGAGGGTTCGGACCCCGCCGCGGAGGTGGAATTTCGATGGAGGCGAAATTGTATAGGCCGAGTAAGGTGCGGTGTCGGTGCCCGTAAAAGAACTCAAGGTGGTGGAAATTTCCCGAGCCCTTCAATGCTGCGTCTCTCATAGCCGGAGTCGCTTTGTAACGTTAAATTCTCATATACCATAGACAATCATTTCATGGCCGATACCTTCATCTTTTAGCATGTTCCACACGAGTTCCCTGTGCACGTTGTCGTATACAGCGATTATGTCGAGGAAGGCTAAATACAGAGGTCTGTTTTCGGGCTTAGCTGTTTCCATTAAATGTGTAGGCAAGTGCAGGCTGTCATCTAAGCGCCAACCCCTTCTGAGGCCGTTCTGAAGTTCTCCAAGTATCTTATTGCTTTCTACCCATGTCTGTATACTTAATTTTATCGCCTGCATTGCCGGCAGCCTATACATAACAGATTCTATCGTAATATTTGTGAAGGCTTTTATGTGCATACAAACTGCTTTTCCTTTACAAAAGAGATTCATTCTACTGTGTCCCCAGCTGCACGAAATTTGCTTATTTCTCACGAATGTTTGCAAAGCTTTGAGCAAAATGATAATTGAAAAACAACCGACCCCTGGCACCCAGCGCCGCCATGAATAAGTTCATAACAGTGTCTTATAATATTCCACAGTCGCCGCAAAATTAAGTGATATCCAAGAAAGTGGACATGTCCGGGCATGATAAAATCTAAGTGGAAAAATAATCACAGTTAAATGGCATTCTAAATAAATCAACATATCACCGCATTCCATTTCGTGGATAACAAAGCGGTGTTTCACCGTACGCGCATGCTATAATAATACATGTAATTATATAGACATGTCTACACAAAAACTCTCCTCGCTTGAATTCTGCCGATTAGCCATGTGTGCTCCACGATGATTGTTAAGAAACGGCGCCTCGTACTTACAGGAGCCCTTCTTGTCTATGCAGATCGTCATCTTTAAATATGCGCTGGGTACCTGATAAAAACTGCGCGGTCACGGTCGTGCAATCCTTGCACTACAGCTTGGAAACTTGCTGCACCTGTAAACATCATTTCCTGCTGGCGCCAGAAAACTCAAACAATGACACTTAGCAGCTCCTTTAAGATCTCATAAAAGCGCATAAGGCAGGTTCTCCCAGATCATGAATCAGTTTACCAATATCCCTCAAGTGAAAAGCGTACAACAGCTCGACCTTACCAGTGAGCCTACGGGGAAGAAACTTGGAGGTTAACGAAAAGGGTTTAACTTCCGTTAAGGGCAGCGCAGCGAGCCATAGAAAGAAAAAAAAATTAAAGGGGTCACGTTGACAGACCGGAAGCGGACAGAGTGGGTGAGGGAACAAATGCGGCTAATTACATTTTAGTCGAAATCAAGAAGAATAAATGGGCTTGGGCAGGGCATGTCATGCGAATGCAAGATAACCGCTGATCCTTAAGGGTAACGGAGTAGATTCCAGGAGAAGGCAAGCGTAGCTAGGGCCAGCAGAAGGTTAGGTGTGCGGATGAGATAAGGAAGTTCCCAGGCGTTGCGTGGGCGATGCTGGCAAAAGAGAGGGCTAATTGGATACATTTGGGAGAGGCCTTTCCTCTGCAGTTTTCTTACTCATGCTGATGATGGTGATGGTGATGAAAAGATCTCAGCCTCCAAACATCTATGTGGAGGCACTCCTAAGATAACGTAATGCCTATCTCCTTAGCTAGCAAACATCCATATAAGAGCGGTTAAAATATGTACTCTTAAAGGAACACGCAAAAAACTACAATTTTTTTCTTGCTATTGTTCAGAGAATACTTTAGTTGGGATTTTCGGGCTTGTTTGCGTTTCTTCGGAAGGAAAGATGAATTTATTAAAAAGCTGAAAATTTTACTCTCTGCTCTGGGTCAAACTATAGGGACTATTTCTTTTTTTATGTAATATCCGCAAAGTGACGTGAACTAACGACTGAAACGCGGACTCTGTGATTGTTGGCGGTGAGAGGTGCGGCCTACCAGCAGCTGAAATGAAAGTTACCGACGGTCAGTCTTTGAAGGCATCGGCCGTCGATACCGTGGCTTTGTTTACACCTGCGTTAAGATGGACCCCGTTCCCCATCCCGACAACGAATTTCTCTCACAGAAGTCCAGCCGGCACTTAACGACCTCAGAACCACGGATCATGCGATGCTTTTGAGGGCTGAGGCAGCATGACAGCCTGGATTTCAAGAATGTTCGAGTGGCGAGCTAAGTCGCCAGTGTGGACAGCAAACCAAGCTACCGATGCGGCAGCTGTCATCGCCGAGCCACCGTAACGAATGATGAGTAGACACTGGTACGCACTAACATCTTTCAATTACGTAATAACAGTCCTCGTATCACTAGTTATGCAGCCGAGCGTCCTAGTACAATCACGAAGCGAACACTCCGAACGGTGCGTTTGCTGACGTCTTCTGCAACATCGGCATGGCACAGGTGTTTTCCTCTGTCTTCTCTGAATAGTAGCTGTGATAATAAATACTCCAATTTATACCTGCGGGGCGCTTCCCTCACGACTAATCAGGTTAGCTTTTTTACAGAAAGTCTTATTCTAGTATGGTGCTGTCGCACTATGTTTGTGTACCTTGGCTGGGAGCGGGACAAACGGAGGCACGAAGGCGCGCGCACTGCTTTATACCGTATGGTAAACTAGCCAACACCAAATGCCTCGCAGGAGCGTGGCGGGGCATGAACTTCGTTCTAGGAGAACTTAGAGGGGAACTTGGAATTTCTCTGCTGATCCGCACTTGCAAATCGAGGAACATCAAAAACGAAACCACGTGGTCACGCAAAGCGCATAGCTGGGAACGCCGCGAAGCACCAAAACATACCGAGACGGAACTGGCCACCTGTGGCGCCGACAAGTATGGCTTTCTTTGGCTTCGAACATTCAGATTGCCTTTTTTTCGTCTTTTTTGTGTGACGAAAGCGCACTTGCGGTACGGTGGCTAGATAAGTAGGTGTGCCGACAGGCATGGGATAAAGCGTAGTTCCGCGCGCCTCCGCTTCATGGAAACAAATCAAGCGCTGTTCTCCGCCAGCCGCTCGGGGTGGGGATCGTTTGCTACTCGCCGCAGTTGCATTTGACTTTTGCCTCGCCTGAGTTTTGGCCCATAACCTTAGTTTTTCTATTAACTATCTCTAGGCACTACCGCTGGGGCAGATATTCACTAATTGGCAATGAAACGCTAAAGGTAAGAGAAAGCAGCTGCTCTATCTTCTGCTTCCGTCAGCTATAGCGCAATGCAGTTTGGAATGGACTTAGTGCTTTACGGTAAAAATGAAAAAAAGAAGCTTATAGCAAGCTTACAGCCATCGTGGAAGGGGCCTGAATTTTCATTCTTCTGTGGTGTGGTGTCCCAAATTGTTTAGCAAATTCGAGTTGACCGTCATCTGGCTAAGTAGGTACAGCACTCCGCTTTTGTGCGTGAATGCTACTTTGATCAGCAGTACGTACGACACATTTGTCATTGACGGTAATGCTTTTACGCCATCAAAATCATTTTGTTTTCGTGGCACGCTATTCAGCGTAGATAGAATGGGGAGTGCTAGAGTTTTTTTTTTTTGGAAGGTGGCACACCCGTTCTAGTTGGGGCCGCGGCCACATCACAGCCTGCGTCAACATGGAAGCCTCCTACTCAAACCTGCTGCTGAAAATGGGCACCTTCGCGACAGCTTGCACGTTCGATCTCTCGGTTAGATTTGCATAGCATATAGGCGAGTTTGCATGACGACTTGGCTATTTTCCGCGGAGAGGGGTTTCCCAAGTAATTGAAATTAGGGGAGAGAGAGAAGGGGAAGCTTTAAAGTAGAAAAATGCTGTAGACATTTTAATTTCTGTCATTGATGTGTCGCGTGACGTCAAACTATGACTCTAACACTCATGAAAAATATGACAGAAAATTCCCGGCACTTGCAAAAAACGAAATTCGTTAGGAATTTAGGGGGTGCCTTACTTAAGGAACAAAGGTGGGTTCAGGTTAGGCTGTGCGGAAATTACTGCCCGCGGATCAAAGGTGTCATATGAAATCAAATGTGAGCAGAATATGGGACCAGATGACAAATCGCGAGTCAGCAAGCTTCAATCTATCACGAGACTTCATTTCATTCATGGTTATATGCCTCCCTACTTGAAAACAAATGGTGCGTGACCAGCGTGAGGAAACGTAGCGCTGAGACGAGCGTTTATCTGCATGGACACGTACATCGTTAGTTGACTACAAGCGCTGAGAAACACTCCTATCTTTCGATGACTTACTCTACATTGTTGATTCAGACATTGTCTTCAGTGTCGAATTTAAATATAAGTTCGTATTCTATCCATCCGTTCAATTCGTCGCATTCCTGCGCATCGGGAAAACTGTCTAAGCATGCGCTTCCTTAACATGTATGGAATACGGTTACATGATACTGCAGACATTTTGAAAGGAAAACTATTAAAAATTGCCGAAATATGGCGTTTGAGCTTTTCTCAGGGTGGAGCTTTATATCACACATTAGTGAAGGAAAAATTGATCCTACACCTAAGGGCGAGCTCAACGGGTCAGTTATTTCAAACTGCATCCCTGACAGTACAAAGGAAACACGTCTCTGTCTTTTTTCCTTGTGCAGGTTTCTCACAATAAGGTCTTATACGTAGTGATATCGATAGCAATACTGATGTGAATTGGCTTCATACATGCATACCAATGGGCGGAGGAAACAGACGCGAAGCGGTCTTTCCACGGTTACGCCACCGCTGCGTCATGAAAAAAGGGCGCGTGTTACCCCCACGGGTCGGCACACCTAGCCATCTGCACATCATACTAGGGGTTTTAAAGCATAACTTACTTCAATATCCAGACGCGAAATCTTCGTTTGTCAGCCTCAGATATCCCTCATGTTTTCGTGTATTTCTTCATCGCGCATGCATCTACGAATGTGCGTTGTTGTGGCGAAACCTGTATTTTGGTTCTTACTCTTTTCTACCTTACAACAGCTTTGTTTCCAGTAAGATTCGTGCTTTTGTTATTAGGAGCTGATTTTCTATCGGTACAAGCCACGTTGAAATTTTTCTATGCGAACATTTAGAGTCAGGGCCTCCTCTATTCTTTTTCAATTCCAGCCCGGCATGGAACATTGAACGGATGAAGGCCCTCTCCTGCCCTCCTCCCCCTTCTGCTAGCCTTCGCGCCTGCTCCATGGCTGTGGGAGAGAGAACTGTATTGGTGGCGCCCTACGTCGGAATGCGGATGAACTGAAGCAGCTGGAAGCGGACAAGGAGATCTGTGCCCCCGCTACTCCTTGAGTTGCTCCACACGGCTAGTGACGCATCGCGAGAACTGAATTAAGGCGTACAAAAGGGTTTCCGTTGAGAAGCGAGCCATGCGGTTGGCATCGAAAACAATGGAGGAGGAGGAATGGCGGAGATGTTAACCAGACGAATAGCCGGTTTGCTTCCCTGCACGGGGGGGAGGGGGAGGGGGGAGGGGAGAAAGAGATAAAGGAGAAAAGACAATTGCAGGAAATAATGTCACTATGCAAAGTCACAGCGTCAGGAACAGCGTCAGTCACAGCGTCAGTCACAAAGTCACAGCGTGCAGGACAGAAGTCCTCAAAAGCGGAGCAATGCCTTGGAGGCCTTCACCGACGACTACCGCCACGGCCAGTGGCCGAGAATCTTCGTTGCCGTCAGAAAACAATAGAGGAGGCGCTGTTAAAGCGGAGGTCAAACAATGTCGGAAACATATGCAACAAAGCAAACGGCATGGGTGCGCGCTCACCGATCCCTCCCTGCTTCCCCTCTAGCACACTTTTCTCCTACCTGGAGTACCTGGCTGGCGTCAAACTAAGTGGACGACCAGCGTTTTGTTGTTTTCCATGCTGAGGTTATTTTGAGAGCTTAATATGTCTCTCTTTAATAGAGTGCTCCTCTCTTGCTTCCTTATTCTCCTCTTGGACTAATTCGCGGCTACGGGAGAGCCACGGTGGCAAAAAGTGTGGCGTCTATTTTGTGAGAATCACCAGTAAGTTGAGGAAACAGTGCAGCAGCAGTCTCGCAGTGGGTGATCAGTTGAATCATGCACTGAAAGAATGGTCAATTATATTCACACCTTCAATCAGGTAACCGAAAATTGCGCAGAATAAATTTAACCACCAAACAAAGCCCTCTATATCCCCCCAAAAAATCTGAATCAGTCGAAGGCTCAGCTGTCATGCTGATATTGCGAAACCATGGTCTAGAAAAGTTGTATGCTAAGGTGCTAGAAAATATCTATAGCGGCCGCACAGCCACCATAGTTGTCCATAGGAAAAGCGATAAAAGTCCTATAACAAAGAGTGTCGGGCAGGGAAACACCATCTCTACAGTGATATTCACTGCCTGTTTGCAGGAAGTATGAAGAGATCTAAATTAGAAAGAGTTGGTGTTATCAACGAAAGGAAAATACCTCAGTAATCTAAGGTTTCCTGGTGACACTGCCTTGCTGTGTGACTCAGAGGACGAATTGCCACGCATGATCAATGACCCAGCGTGGCAAAGCCGAACGGTGGGTCTCAAAAAATCAATATGAAGAAAATTAAAGTAACGTTGAACAGTTTTGGAGAGTAACAACAGTTTACGATAGGTAGCGAGGCTCTGTAACTAGTAAACTGATTGATACGCACCGTTAATTAAAACAGCTTGGTGGGATAGTCGCCGCAGGTCCGGACCGCCAGGGTGAAATATCTAGGAGAATAAGAATGGGGTGGTGTGCATTCGGCTGGTACTCTGAGATCTGAATGGCATAATTCAGGAGAAAAGTATATAGCAGCTGTATCTTACCGGTACTCACCTAGGGAGCCGAATGATGAAGCCTAACAAATAGGGTTGAACTAAATTCACACGAACTCAGCAAGGTTTGCGATGGAAAATTATATGTGCAACGTTAAGAGACAGGAAGATGGCAGAGTCGGTCTGTATCAAACACGGGTTAATGACATCCCAATAAAATTCAAGAAATGGAAATGAACAGGCCATGTAATGCAAAGCCAAGATTACCGCTGGTCCTTAAGGGCAACGTGCAGGATTTCAAGAGAGAGCAAGCGCGTAGCCGTGTTCGGCAGGAATTCAGGTGAGCTGATGAGACTAGAAAGTTTTGTAAAGATAAGGTGCCCGGAGCTTACATAAGAGAGAGTTGGAGTCTCTCCTGGACATTTCAATTGAGCGGACATGCGCCGCTCACCCTCCCGAAAAACCGGCTGTCTCCTTAGCGGTCAGTCACTCGCTACCTTCCGAGGATAGCGGAACTCGGTCGCGCCGCTCGCCCTACGAGATGTGCGGGAAGGAAACGAGGGAAAGAGCCAGCGTAAACCGCGGCTCCTGTCATCATTAAATATATTCCCCCTCGACACGTGGAAGACCTTCAGCGAAAACTTGAGCAGTGGTAATTCGACTCTGAGTAGGTCTATCTCCACTACTAAAGTCAGGCAGTGGCTTGCGACACTCCGCATTACAGACGGGGCCAAGCACCACGAATACGCCGGCTCAGACGAACATTTTCAGTGCATCAGTGAACGAAGCAAAGCAGTAAGAGCACACAATGACGCCCAAACGGTGTTGCAATGCACCCGTAAGCGCCACCGTAGACAGGTACCTTTTCCATCTATGGGAGACTAGGCAGATGCTAATCCGGAAATGGCAAATACAACGCCTAAATTGCTCCTTTAGGCTAAGCATTCTTCCCATAACCGCAGAAGCCCAGGGGTATGCCGGTCACATCACCTAGGCAGACTACAAGGATTTCTGAAAATCTCTGCGAGGCACCCTGGGGGGCCTCAGGTACCTCGGTGAATTTATGCACTCTAATAGACCATACAACTTGTTCTATTTCGAAGCGACGACTGAAAAGAAAGGATATTTTTTCCGGAGACGATGCGGCTTTACAGGATTTGCTCTGAGCCATATAAGTAGGCTCATACGTTCAGCAGCGCATAATACAGTACACGGGAACGAGCCACGAGGAGCTGGACGCGCCCATTATCATAGCTGAAGTCTACGCTGCAGCGCGTTCAGCCACCTGTAACACAGCCGCAGGCGCGGAAAAATCAACGGAATTATTAGAAATCTGAGCAAAGCTCAAACACATATTCTCACAAGAAACATCACCGATGCCTTGTGGAAGGCTGGAGAAGGCCCGGCAGAGTGCAAACACAGAAATTATTAGAATCCTCCAACCAGACAAACCGCCCAGCCCGGAGGCTCTCAGGCCTACCTCTCTTACCTATTGTTAGGGGAAGATGTATGAACGCATCATTGAATCCCGTCGCCAAATTTAATCGAATATAATGACTACTTCGCTCCCTCCTTCTAAACGAAAAAGTATTACAAAACGTTCCACGTTGTGGAGCACATTTATCTTGGCCGTATATCTCAAGGATGGCTTCGACAACGTCTTTCATGAAGCCATTCTCCCGAAGCTAAACACCATGGGATGTGGCGTAAAAACTTTTAACTACACCGAACATTGCCTTAGCGACCACAAGGCCACACTTGGCCAGGGATAAGTGCGGTCAGGAACGGGACACATGCCCAACAAAGACACAAAGGTAGCCCCCCCCCCTCTCTCTGGCACGATTATCTGCCTATTACTCTTCAATATCGCCATGATCAGCATGGCCACAGCACTTCACATAATTCTAGACATCAAATATACGATCAGTGCAGACGAAATCACAACCTGGACAACTAAAGGCTCCTTCGCCACCAAAGAAGGAACCTTGCAGGTAGCGGCCATATGTGTCAAAAGCCTGGCGGCAAGATGCGGCATCCGATGTGTGCCGGAGAAATTTTAAATTGTTCGCCTAAGAGGACAGGCATACAAATCCCCGGGCGTCCTCGAGGTTCTGCTCGATGGTACCCTAATTAGAGAAGACTAAATCCTACGCATCCTGAGACTTTCGATTAAAAGCAATGAAAGGGCCAAATATACCCTACAGCGCCTCCACTCTGCATCTGAACAAATTGCTTGCATGATCAAATGGGTCACTAGATACCGCAAGGGCATGCATCAAGAAGAAACCAATACAGGGCCTAGCAATGAGTTACCTATGGTATGGGCTCCCTTACCTCATTTTACTTTAAGTGTAGATCAACAAAGCGAAAGCTATAATCCACATAGCCTACAGACAAGAACTCGGCTTCTTTGTTTACACATCCAACTATCGCCTCGACGTCGTCGGCTTCACCAACACCTTTGTCGTGGTATGAGAAACTGTCCTCTCCTCACAGAAAGACTATTCACCATAAAGCCGGAAGACCCCTTCTAGAATGAATTGACACATCAGCAGACATCCGGCAAGTACAAAGCTCCTAGGACATCGATACCAATCTTTGCTCTGGCATTCAGGTGACCCTTCTGCCAAAAAGCATGCAGCGGGAAATATACGAAGACCCAAAAATGGCACGAATACATTACATGCGCCGAACTCACCAACAAACCAAGAAACGCCGTGTACGTAGACCCCGCCACATACCTCAACTCTACCATAGCAGTTGCATTTGTCCTATAAAACAACTATCCTGAAATTTCCAGCACCTTCATCACGAAAGGTACCCGTACTGAAGTCGAAACAGCTGCAGTCGCGCTAGCCGTTCAATATGGCGACGCCTCTGGAAAATACCTCAAAATTATCCGAGTCGGCTCCTCCTATCAGGCAGAATTCTAAAATCAGTATCGTCCCTGATCAACACTAAGCGCCCTCACTCGTCTTTCAAAAAGCACCAAATCACGAGGGGCTCGAGAGAAATGGGGCCGCGGAAAGGCCTGCTCGAGGGTGCACTAGCCGAGCAGCTAAACACCCTGAGCTCTCATCCGTCTCCCCTATGTACGGAAAAAGACTACTCATGCTACGAATGCAGAAACAAGTCTACTCTCCCACCGTAAAATTTCTTCAGGTCACTATGAGGGGTTGCGCTTGTGTTGGTTAGAATCCCACCCCTACCACGCAACATAGAGATGCTCTGACGACAAACCACCGAATTACATACACACCACTAGGAGGAAAAGCTCAGAACTGGCGAGCCAGCGCGCACTGGTGTCCCAGGCCAGAGCGACAGCAATGGCCTTTGGGATCGTGAACTAAGCATTCCACCCGCATGTGCACCATATCCTCTCTCTTCCTGCTTTCTGTAAAAAAGGTTTGAACAGCAACAGCAGGATACAATTGCTTGGAGAAATATGGAGGAAATCATCCCGCAGTGTGCGTCGTTAGGGTGATGGTGATGATGTGACATGGAGAGTTTAGAAAAAGAAAAGGTAACAACGTTTACGCTACTTGTTCAATTCTGTGATTTAGGAGGTGTAAACGTTGTCATTTTTTTTTGTGCTCTATCTCCAGCGCTCCTTGCCACTTGCTGCCTCCCGTTAGCTACCCTTAGCAGGCTTACCTCTCCTCCTTGCTCACGTCCAACGACGCCATGATCCTGGCGATCAGAGAATTCCTTACAAAAATTAGCATTGATTTTCCGTTTATCTTATTTTGAGAATTTTTTAGCGATTTTTGAATGTTAAATCAACAGCCATTTAATTTATTCAACAAGCCTCAATGACAATTTTCTTGAGTACTTCACAACGAAGCACTTGAGTACATTTGTTGAGTACCTGTTGTTGAGATTCAATTGTGAAGATGGTGATGTAGCTAAGTCTACCTTAATTAAAGTACACCGAATCTAGACGTGTCTGACGGGCGCCTCAAACTTACTGTTTCTATACTGATGCTCCAGGAGAACGTAGTTCCAGTAAAGACATTAGTAAGCCTCTCGAAATCTCTCTTTCTCAAGAAAGAAAACTGCTGATACTGATATGCACATTCAGGCCTAAGGTGCGTTGATGCAAAAGCGGCTCTTAATATTCCTTTTATTTTCGGTGTTCTTGAAGGAATCGAGGTATTCAAACAAGAAAACATCGCATGTGAACTTGAAATATTTTATCGCAAATAAGATATAAAAATAGTGACAACAATAATTTAGATAACTGATTGGCAGTTAATCACCTGCATCGATGGACACACCTTTGTAGAGGAGTATATAAGCCTCGTGTGCAAGCCGCTCCATACTGTCAAATAAGAGGGCTGTGTATGTGTGCGTGTGTATGCGTGTGAGCATGTGCATATCATCATCTGCTCAATGTTTTCAGAACCACATGAGCACGAGCTTGCAATGTTAAAGTGTGAGCACAGGTTGCCTCCATCTCTTGCTGCAGCAAATGTACGCGCGAATTCCATCGGCATGGGCCTTCCGGTGAAGTAGGAGTGCAAAAAAAATATTTTTTATTTCATTCAGTGACTGTTCCTAAAAATATCAAAAGCAAAGAAGATATCAATAAAGTAATTAGAGAATAGCAATAAAAAATCAAAACAAAATTCAACAGAGAGTACTCAAAATAATTTCAACTGTATTTCAGCGGCCAATATTCAATAGATCTCCTGAGCCTTAATGTTTCATCATGAATACAAAGTTATTTAAATGTGATCTCTCATTATTGAACAATAAGAGGCCCAGAATTTTTCAACAAAAGTTTTTTTGAGGGTTCATGGCTACCGCTGGAGAACTCCACCGAACAAGACACTAGATATTTTTTTCACGACCGTCTTCGCGCTTTCAACATTGCATTGGAAATTTGAAGTATAGACCTCAGTATGTCGCTCAGCCCAGACAGGAAATTTTCTGGCTTTTTGTTGAAATAAATATGTTTGATGTTGCACCTGAGTACTTTTACTTCGTTTCGGGCCACGTAGAAAATGAAATGTTTCAGTCTTGAACATCTATCTGCCTTTTCAATTATTTCTTTTGTGCTCTGGCGGTAGTGCAGTAGGATGGTGAGACGCTTGCTGAAGAAAATCAAGAGTCTCTGGTGCGCCGATTTTGTTCGCAGGTTTGATCGGGACAAGAGGCTGTAAATGTTCCATTGCGTGTATTACGAGCGTTTGCTGCATATGCGTCTCTATCGAACGCACAACCACGCTACCTGCATTCCGTAAGAAAATTTTAGAGATAAGTGTGGCGACCTGCGCAGGGAGGATGTGAGAGCATTGACATCTCATCCACACTGGTCGCTTGTCTTCGCTTCATTATTGTGATGTCTAAGCGCTCTTTTTGTCGTTCGTTTCTGTTTGTCAGCATTTTTTTCAATAAATTATCAATTTGTTTCTTGCTTTTACATAAATTAGCACTTTATTGACCTGGCTTACTCTTTTTCAACCTCTTTTTTTCGTTTAATACCCTTTCAACATCCGAGACTGTTATGAGGTCGTCCCAAAACATCAACATCCATGGTTTTTATTTACCTCTAATTTCCCCACATCAACCATAGCTTCTTTGGTTTATTTATCGTTTATTAACCACATATAAACTATTTCAAAGATTCAACCTGCTTGTGCCTATTTTCCAGCAATTTCGACGACCACGACTCTTTTGACGTCCACCCATTATATTCACGTCTGGGACTATGACGTCTAATCGACTTATCAGACTTTAAATAATTAGTTATTCCGCATGAACCAAATTTGCCGTGCATCGACATTTTGTCATTCTCTCTCTCACAATAAATCATTTTTACTGGTAACACCTCCTCGAAGGATGCAATGGCTGCCGACACGTTTTGCGTCCACTTTCTCATGAAACGAAACAGCGAAGATAAGTAATGCTTTCGAATGAAAACGCTAGAGTGAAACTCGTCTAATTTTCTTTGTGCAAGTGGGCTTGGCAATGTGTATTGAAAGGAGGATTGAAAGGGACAATCCCCGATGCAGAACAACGCTATGTATCAGGCTTGCATCCCCCTTCGTGCAGAGAATGCCATTCGCGTCCTGCTCTCAACCCGCAAGCGATGCTAGCCCAGTCTGGCCGCTGCAGCCCTGTTTTCAAGGGAAATGTGATCAAAATGACAGGCTCGCGTTCGTGTTCACGGCAGTGTTTTCGCCGTAGGTTAAGCGTACTGTTATGACTGTGACTCCAGGTGACCATGAGAAGTCATTCACTGGCGGAGCCGTTCTCTGGATAGGGAATAATGCAAGCTGGTCTGGCAATCTAGGACGCTCCAAGGTGTCGCATTGAACGGGCATCACTCGGATCCTGCCGTCGATGTGGGGCGCGTGACGAGAATTTCTAACCGTGTTCCAGGGCGAATACATTTTTGTCACCTGCATTCTTCCTGCGTAGCAACCATGTCGCCATCTGTAAAAACAAGGCGTGACTGTGCATGTGATGGCGATTTCTACATCCGTACTTACCATGTGCCGGCTACGGCCTAGAAACACCGAGGGACACTGCGGAGCATTAGTAGTTTAAAAGACCTGCGCCAGACTTGGTAAGTGTGGACTCGTGGTCGACTCGTTAGGTGTAGACTCGGTGGAGAACACATGATGTGGACTCTCTTTGATGACGCCTTTCTGCGCTCTCTTCGACGCTCTTGTAAAAAAAATTATAAAAACTTTTTACTACGTCAAGAACATCCCAGAGAACATGCTCCTTCCAGGCACAGCCTGGAGCTACCCTGGTCATTCACCGAGAGAGAAATCAATAGCTTAACCTTCCCTTCTATTTTTTTTTACCAGGAATGAATTATATCTCCCTGCAACATTGTAGCGAATGAGCTTGCTCATAGTGTTTCCAGCAGCTTTCTCCCGATGCTCAGAATATGTTGGTGGATGCCCCCGTTCTCTATCTGATAGCCTTCACCTCACGTCTCCACCAACGCTCTCAACTCGCTCAGGTGAGCGCTCTAATATGTATTAGCGCCCTCGCGTTTACGTCGATGAGGTACGCTGAGGGCACAACCTTGACCACAGTTAAACATACTGCCTACTTACAGCCTCTCTTACCCACAACACTGGGCGTCGATTGGGTCACCCGCCTTGTGATTGCGGTGACTTCCCTGACGCTCCTCATCTTCGCTAGGACTCTCCGCGCCCTCTGCCCCCATTCTTCTTTAATGGCGTGGCAGATGGGCACAGTCACTCCGGCGCTGAACATGCACCTCTGTATTTAGATCCAGCTGGGAATCTCGGGCGAAAATCTCTACCATAGGATTGTTCAACTGTGCCCCGTGTTTGAGGTATCAATTCAATTAGGCTTTGATCTTATTTGTGCTGCATTGCTTTGACGTCTGAGTACACCACACAAAACGAAGTTTATGGCATAGAATAAACTAATTAAAATTACTGCGTCCCCATATGGGACTGTTTTTTAAGATCACCACAATATGATGCACGAACACCGCTGAGCGAGAGAGCCGACTAGAGATCATTTATCTACCCCATGTCTTCGCGTTCAGCGCAGAGAGCTATAAGGGCTAAGTTAGAATATCTGACATCTTTATTCACAGCATTCAGGTAGGAATATTTTTTTCATTTTCATCATTGAAGCTCTCCCAAAGTGCTCCACCAATCTGTTAATAAAATAAACCTCTTTTCAGCACAAAATGTAAAAACACAATATGAGAGCACCAAAGGAATACTTATGATGTGTAATGTGTATAGTATAATTGGTTTTCTGGAGAAAGCACATGGCGCAGTATCTGTCTCATGTACCATTGGACACCTGAACCGCGCCGTAAAAGAAGGGATAAAGGAGGGAGTGAAAGAAGAAAGGAAGAAAGAGGTGACGTTGTGGAGGGCTCCTGAATAGTTTCGGCCACCTGAGGATCTTTAACGTGCACTGACATCGCAAAGTTCACCGGCGCCTAAGCGTTTTTCCTCCATAAAAACGCAGCTTCCGTGGTCGGTTTCGAACCCGGGAGCTCCGGATCAGTAGCCGAGCGTCCTAACCACTGAGCCACCCGGCCGGGTAATGTGTATAGTATAATTTGGTCGCTGGGTCAGTGGACGCCTAAGTCGCGCTGTGAGTATGCGGTGTTCCTGCAGTCGCGTGTTTTAACTCATGAGAGGATCCTCTCGCAAATCCATGGCGGTGGCGTTTAGATGGAGGCGAAACGCAGAGGCGGGCCGTGGGCTGTGCGATGTCAGTGCAGGTTAAAGATCCCCTGGTGGACGAAATTATTCCGGAGCCCTCCATTACGGCACCTCTTTCCTCCTTTCTTCTTTTAACCCTTCCTTTATTCCTTCTCTTACGGCGCAGTTCAGGTGTAAGCCGGTATGTGAGACAGATACTGTGCCATTTCCTTTCCCCAAAACTAATTTTCAATTTTTCAATTTTTCAAGCTTGCCGCGGCTGCGTTTTTATGGAGGAAAAACGCTAATGCGCCCGTGTGCTGTGCGATGTCAGTGCAGGTTAAAGATCCCCAGGTGGTCGAATATTCCGGAGCCCTCCACTACGGCACCTCTTCTTCCTTTATTCTTTCACTCCCTCCTTTATCCCTTCCCTTACGGCGCGGTTTAGGTGTCCAACGATATATGAGGCAGATACTGCGCCATTTCCTTTCCCCCAAAAAACAAATTATTATTATTATTACTATTTTGCCCCGCGGCGGTGGCTCAGTGGTTAGGGCGCTCGGCTACAGATCCGGAAGTCCCAAGTTCGCACGCTACCGCGGCGGCTGCGTTTCGATAGAGGCGAAACGCTAAGGTGATTATGTGCTGTGCATGTCAGTGGTCGTTAAAGATCCGCAGGTAGTCGATGTTCTTCATCCGCCCTCCTCACACTACCTCTCCCCCCTGACACGACAGCAGAGGCTGCAGAGGAAGCCGCCATCGCAATTTCCATAACCCGCACGGAAGCCCAGCACATATTAACAGACTCCAAAACTGCATTTATAAATTTTGCGCGAGGCCGAGTCCACGTCCCTGCTTTTTGCATACTGGGCTCGCCCGATGCACCCCACCCCGCCATGTAGAACTTATATGGGTGCCAGCGCACTCCGAGAATCCCGGAAACGAGGCCGCCAACCTTTTATCCCGAGGTTCTTTAAATCAGGTTCAGGTGGCCTCGGATGGGGAATACGCGAGGAAGCGAATGCACTCGTTCAGCGAGATGACGCAGGCCTACAGATCCTCGCGCCAGCTCTACCCCCCGCCCCACCCCTCCCTAAATAACAAATACGAAACTCTCTGGCGCAAACTACAGACACACACACTCCCCTCACCCCTGACCCTAGCCCACTATCACCCCTCCTTCCCCACTCTTGCCTGCACCTTGTGGCCATAACCATTCGCCTCCTCCCTCCACATCCTCTCCCTCTGCCCGGCGGACCCTCCCCCGCGTGGCCTAGAGGACCTCAAGACCTGGGAGGACTGGGATTCCCTGCTGCGCTCCGAGGAACCGGCCGTATACAGACAATCGCCACCGGCCGGGCTGCCAGTGTTATGGACCTTAGGTACATAAACACTTGAGTGCAGTGGGGTCGCGCGAAGACCCAGGGGAGTGCCCCGACTTCCTCTCCAACAATAAAGTTTTCCTCTCCCTCTCTCTCGCCGATATGTGAGACAGATACTGCGCCATTTCCTTTTCACAAAATTCAATTTTTCATTTTTTTTTCAATTGTGTTTATCGCTTTGCGTGCGACACCTTTTTCTAAGATGACTCTTATTTTGATGGAGCGGCAGCGCATAGAGCACCGCCCCAAAGCTGCGGCATTGTATAGAAGCAAGCCACGCTGCGTCTCTACAATGCCGCAGCTTTGGGGGCGGTGCTCTATGCGCTGCCGCTCGTCACGGTGCGCAAGCCGTGCTGGAAGAAGCTCCAGCTTCAGCACCGCAAGTCCCTGCACGTGTGCCTAGGCCTGCCCAAAAACTCGCAGTGCGCCGCAACGTTGGCCGAGGCAGGAGCGTGGCCCCTTGAGCTCCAAGCAGCGCGCAGGGCACTGAATCACATCGACCGGCTTCACCGCGCACCGGACAGCGGCTCGCTGCTGGAGCGTATGCGCTCGCACCCGCGCTCACGAATGGGCGCGGCGCTGCTCGAGTATGAGCAATTGACCCAAGGCCCACCCCCCCTACGGCTCCTGCGCGCCCTGGCCTGCTGCCTCGGAGGTACAGCGAGAGATCGTCGGCATCGCGGGAAAGCGGAGCACACCCCTCTGCGCTGTGCAGCAGCTGGCCAGAGCCGTCATAAACGAGGAGCTCCAGGACCATCTCCTCGTGTACACCGACGGCTCAGTGGCCCGCGACAGCTGCTCCCTTGCTGCGGCGGCCACCATCCCCGCCCTGCGACTGCACAACCAGCAACACGCAGCCTTCCTGGGCTCCTCCACCACGGCGGAGTTGATGGGGATCCGGCTCGGGCTGGACCTGCTGCTCACCCTCGGCCCTCCGCTGCCCAGGAGTGCTCTGCTGTGCGACTCCCGCGCCGCCCTCAGCCGCCTGCAATCTAACGGCCGCGCTACCCCACTAGTGCGGGAAATTCGCTCGCGCATCGAGCGCCTCGCGCAGAGAGGTTGTGCCGTGCGTGCACAGTGGGTGCCCGGTCACTGCGGCATCGCCGGCAGCGAAGAAGCTGACGACCTCGCGACCGCTGCACACCAACTACCTGCCAGCGATCTGCCCCTTGCGCTGGAGGACGTGCGTGCGGCCATTCACGACCATCTCCGAACGCAGCACCCCGACCCACGCATCGCGGGAGGTGAGCGCATCAACAGTGTCACCGGCTGTCGCGCACTTACACGGTCACAACGTGCAATGATCCTCTGCGCGCGCATTGGCTGCGTGTGGCCCGGGGAACGACGGGTGCGTCACGGAATCGCGACGAGTGATGTGTGTGACGGATGCGGTGCAGTGGAAACACTAGAACATCTGCTCGTTCGCTCCTCCGCGTTCGCCGATGCTAGTCGCGATATGCTCGCGGCCTATAGGGCGCAGGGCATACTACCAGACTCCATCAAGACGCTATTGTGGCCGCAGGGCAGTGCGCGCACTCGTGAGCGAACTTTGGTGAGCCTCTGTGCATTCCTCGAACACACGGGCTTGACGTCCCGTCTGTTCTCCGTCAGGTAGTTACACGCAGTGACCGAACGCTCCGCGACTTCTACCTTGAACGAATAATAACTGGACGCCCCACTCCAGTTGTAACCTACACAGTGCTGTGCGCGTGTGTGATTTAATTCCTCTAAAATGAACTAATCACGCGCACAACCTGAACACATTTCTTATTGTGTAAATAGTTTGTACATATTACTTCCCCTGTCCTCTATTCCTGTCCCCTCACCTCTTTCATTTCATATCTCCATTCTGCCTGCTGTCCTTTATTTCCGCTGCCCCAGCTCAGGTGCTTCAGTATCGATGGCAGATGCCGGGGCTAGCAAAAATCTTTTCCTTCCTTTTTACTATTATTTTTAATAAAACCACTACCACCACCACCACCGATGAAGCGTCCGTTACAAATTAAACGCGGACAAGACAGTTTTATCACGAACAGCACAACGGCACGATCTTAGTGATGAGAAGCTTAGTACAAGCGCAGTCTAATTTAGGTCTAAAGGCGCGATCACTCTCCTTTAGATGCATTAATAAACCTCGGATTTATTTCTCCAGCTGCCCGTTATGAAGCTTTCTTCTTGTGTTCGCATTTCGGTTTTTTTCGTTTTCATGTGTTACTATTACGTACCTTGCAACCAACTCCGCCAGAATACATGTTTAATGAAGGAAGCAGCCCTCTGACCTCGCTCGCTTCAGGGTCCTCTGCGAGCCGCCGGCGTCATTTTTGATGTTTCGCTTGCGTGTACATTGAACATACTCGACAGGGGCACGCAGACGACGAGCGAACCCATGAGGTCGCCGGTACGCAGACAGCACGACAGACGTTAGAATCTCATACTCTGCAGTCCTGCTAACGTGGTGGGTAGACAATGAGCTGATTCAGCGCTGGCTGTTAACCAGGATATGGCAAAATAAAGTTGTTCGCGCAACAGTGAAGTACCATTCTGCCAACGATGCTGCACCTTCCAAGCTTTGTTGCGTAAATTTCCGTTATACGCACAGTGTATGGGTGTTGTGCGATGTCAGAGCATATAAAAGACCACCAAGTGGGCGATATTAATCCAAGTTCCACTAATACGCTCTTTCAAAGCTCATCTGCAGATGCCAGGCGTTAAACCTGGCATGCCTTACAATTTTTCCTAAGGACTAATATGAATTTCCGGACCCCGTAGAGTATCTGTTACGGGTCCAATTGGACTTATTTTTGGAAATGTGGTGGAGAGTTTGAAGGATGCTTCGCTCCCGCCACCGGTTGGCCCGGTATTGCACTAGCTCCGGGATCGGCCTTGTGTTTAGCGCGTCTTTACTATCCTGTCTTTCTATCCCGTCTTTCAACTCTCCTACTATCTGCACGTGGTAACGATTGTGGCTCGGCTTGAGCCAGTGAGCAGGCATGTGCTGTTTCATTTTCTTCCTTCCTGGCAACAACAGACAGACAGACCTATGCACTCATAATACTCACTACAAAGCCGTCCATGGAACGCGAGATAAAAGATTCAAAGAGCAGACGCAAAAGATGTCAGCGTGAGGAGCGCGCGAATAAAGGAGCCAGCGCAACGCGCGAGGTGAGCTGCATATATCAGGAAGAAGCAGGCGACAAACGTGGCGGCGGACCAGTGAAATGCCACAAAGGAGACAACCGCGATGCATGTCACGACGCACGCGCGTGTTTGCAAAAGCAGAGGGATGACACCGCCGCGGTTGGTGAGTAGTTTGAACGCTCGGCTGCTGATCCGGAGTACCCGGGTTCAAACTCGACCGCTGTGGCTGTATTTCGATGGAGGCGAAACGCAAAGGCGGTCGTGTGCTGAGCGATGTCAGTGCAATTTAAAGATCCCTAGGTGGCGGATGAATGGATGGATGAAGGTTAATTTCCAACAAAATAAGGTGATCTTTCCCACCCCCAACACGCAGGTCACGGGATGTGTGCCGCAGCCTCAGATTCAGACTTGGAGGTGTTGGGTCCCAGCAACCTCTTCAGCCAGTTGGACGAGCGGGAGCTAAAGCTCCGGCTCCGACCTGCGTAGCATGGTCCCCCAGGTGTCTCTATTGTGCATATTGTGCGTCCCCCGGGAGAGTTCGTACATTCCCATACTATGTTGTCGATGGTCCCTCTAGCGTCAGAGATTACGTTTATCGCTCCTGGTCATGGAGAACATGTGGTCCGTCTCCATGCGGCTGCTTGTCTGTTGTTTAATTTCGGGTCTCGCGGGAGTACCAGTCTGCGCTCCAATTTCTAATGCTGCGTGATCTCACATCTTACGATGCGCTTACCGCTCACTCGGTCATTGAGGGGCCGTGTAGCGGCTCTGCAGTAGAGATGTCGAGCCAGCTTGTGGGCCGCCTCGTTGCCGGGAACGCCTTCGTGTGTCGGAGTTGAAATTGTTTGAATTTTTCTATCCAACTTTCTCTGGCCTAGGATTCTGGTTCCTAAGGGCGAGATCCTTCTCTTGCTAACATGTTGTATTGCAGTTTTGCTGTCACTGATGACAAACTTCGCTTCCGTTCCATCGCAAGCTAAAGCGATCACAATTTCCTCGGCAACTTCTATGCTCCGCCCGCGCAATGTGGCAGCTATCGCAGGAATGCCCCGGTTGTTGACCACCGTTCCCACCGTAAATCCGCCACCACCTACCGCCGCGTCTACATAGGCCGAAATTTTGCGGAATCCAATTTCTATTTCCGGCGCTCGCTTTTGCCTCCTGTGTTTGTAATATTCAGGGTGCATGTTTTCTGGCAGGGGGGAATCATACCTATCTTCCTCCACCTTTTGCGTGGGACAACTATACGGTTTTACTCCAACTTTGATAAGAATGGCTCTCTCTGTCCACGTGAAGCTTAGCCTCTCAAATGGAGAGGTTCGCACCGCCTCCGCCAATTCTGCCCATGTGTTCTGTACCCCTAGAGGGATCAGCCTCTGTGTGGATGTGCTTATGGGGAGACCCAGAGCTCTTTTTACGCATTTTCTCATTAGAGACTCAATCTATTTCTTCTTACACCGTTCAAGTCAAGATAGAGCGTTACGTGGCCGACCCGGATGAATATGTACGCCTGTACCAGCTTATAAAAGTTTTTCATTTAACATTCGGCTCCTGCTGGCCACCCGCTTAATAAGCCTCATGGTCTGCATTGTGTGATTCTCCAGCCTTCTGACAGTCTCGCCATTATGTCGGTGTGACTGGAGAATCAGGCCCAAGGTTCTGATTTTCTCGACTATTGGTACCTCCTTACCCGCCACTTTAATTTTGATCTTGGACGGTGGCTTGCGCCTTAAATGCTTCGGTTTATATATAAATAATTGAGATTTTTGCGGCGAGTGCTCTAGGCCTGCCTCGGCTGCGTACTCGACTATGATGTCGGTGGCGACGGGGAGTAAGTTTTCGACGGCCGAATCACTCGCGGTTGACCCGAAGGGTGATATCATTCGCATATATACTAAATTTTATTGCTTCGAGCTTTTCCAATTTCTTGGGGAGCTGTCTGGTAGCAACGTTGAAGGGTAGGGGATTCAGCACCGATTCCTGGGGCGTACCCTTACTCCCTAGGTCAATTGCGGGGGAATTCAGCGTTAGGAACTTCATGCAGGCAGTTCTGCCTGTCAGGAAGTCTACGATGTACCAATATTTCCTGTTACCTACAATAACCTTGTTCAGCCCTTCCAGGATCACCTCATGCTTCACGTTGTCGAAAGCCTTCGTGAGGTCCAGCCCCAAAATGGCTTTCACAGCTTTCGGCCATGAGTCTATTAAGTTGTTTCATTTGGAGCATCTCACCCTGCAAACGGACCCCGAGAGTCCAACGATGGCCGGCAATAGCGTTAGTAAGGATACATCTCCAGATCTGACTTTCTCGAAAAACGAAAATGTTTAGAATGCCATAATTCAGATGAAAATGTTGGCAGCGACCACTACATATTTGTTGCAATACTGAAACAAGCCTTAAAACGCGCAGGGCTCGCGCACCGGGCGTCGTTGAGTTGAATCAATTTAGAGATACCAGGAGGGCTCAGGAACTGCAGCCCATCTGAAACAAAAAATAATGGACGAAGGCGGTCAAATCAGACGCTAGAGAGGCGACAGAAACACTAGTAGGGGGTTAGGCCCCAGAGAATGCGGATAGCCGTCTTCTGCATATTTGGGGAGGTAAGCAAAGCATGGAGCGTCGTCTCATAAAGCAGAAATGTAACCGCAACATCAGAAGGAGGATTGCAAGACATAGTAAAGAAATCGAAATTTATGCTTTCAAATTATGCGGACAAAACTGGGACATGTGTGACGAAATTAATGGGAGCATGAATCTCTCCAAGACGAGGAACTTCCTCTGGCTATGCTGAACCCTGAAAACTCGAAGACAAAATCCGGTGTAAGATTGGCCAAAACGAGGCACGTTTTCGAAGGGGACAATGATACTCTCATTAACAAATTAATTGAGACGTACGTGGTGTATACTTCACGAACTCGACTTCCTGACTATGGTAGAGCGCCTAACGAGGCGCTGGACACCCCATCACAAAGGCAGAAATAAGAGCAGAGATTCTAAGATGAAGACGAAATCGGCTCCTGGCCCTGGCGGGGTACCGACCAAAATGCTGAGGAACCTAAACGATTACTCCATTAGGTATCTAAGAGGGTATATCCTGGAATGCTGGGAAAAAGGCGAGCTCCCACAGCAGTGGAAGACGCCAAGCATTATTTTAACACCGAAACCAGGGAAGCCTCCTCAATTGGAAAATTTGCGACCAATTTCCTTAACTTCATGCGTTGGGAAATTGATGGAGCACATCGTCCACATGGCCAGGATTCTGGTTCATCCGCTCCTAGTTCACAACGCCGCCACCACGGGCCGCATGAAGTTGAGCTCCTCCTCCTTCTCTTACATTCTTCCTCCCGGTTTGAGAGAGAGACGCTAGTAAGCTTCGCCCATTGTCCGCTTTGTGTGTCCTCCCCTCAAGCCAAGCTCCTCGGGAGGGGGGCACCCTTCGCGTTTCTGTTTTTTTTTCCACCCAGCGTGTTCGAAACGGGCTGACTGTGCGGCTCCCCTAGTCTGTTCCTTTACTGCGGTGCAAGAAAAGAAATAAGTCGGGTTGGGGTTGCAGCGGTGTACACGCCCCGTCTTTGTCCGACTTTGAGGGGCGATTTGCAAAAACTACTGGCGGTATATATGCACATCACACAAGATATGGCTAAACGTTCCAGAATTGTGCCAAGGCCCAGCTATCACTCAGTGAGTCCAGAGCATAATGCGTGGAATAGAATTTTTTTAGCGCTGCACCCAAGTTCTCCCCGTGGGACGGTTTGTGTCTTCATGGTAAATGGTGTTTTGCTGTACAGAAAATCTGATGACTGGTGACAGAACAGAACTAGCGGCCGTATAAGCATCAGTAAGAACCTTGTGTTGCGCATTTGTTTACACGTCAGTGTTTTTATTTTTTCGAAAGAGGTTGCAGTTATAACCTGACTCACCATAATTGTCAAGTTTTTTCGCAACCGGGAAAAAAATTACGGACAACGATTAAGTCTACTGACGAGCTGTGAAGGAGAAAGCTTGCAGCGTGGTGTTCGGCTGCGGCGATGGCGTGCTGCTCTAATGCAATGGCCAGCCAAGCTGATCAGTTCACGCCGCCCGAATGGAAGTTGATGAAGGCGACGATACCCAAACCCAGCTCGAGCCCCTGTGCTTCCTTTTTTCGAGTTGAGTTGAGTTGTCGACAGAAGTACGAAAGGAAAAGCACGGGCTTGATTACTGGCTCAATGCGGAGCCACGCCCAGCTGCCTGCGTGCTGATAGTAGGAGGTGAAAGATGGGAGTAAAGAGACAGAAGAAAAGCGCGCGCAATAGCCCGTAGGCCACGGGCCAATCCCGGAGGCAGTGCAATACCGGGCTGACCTGTGCCAGAGTGCGTTACGCCAAGCACTCCGCCATACTTTCAAAAATATGCGTAACACCCAAGCCTCAAGGGCCCATATGAGATATTAAGCCAGGTATGTGAATGGCATCCCCCTTCGAAAGCGGACCGGGGATTGAGCCACACCCGAATACTCGATCCTGTGCTTCCTTGCTATCGCTCCCCTTTATATTTCTCCTCGATATCATTTCCCTTTCTCCTCCGCCGGCTGCAGCTCGGGTGGTTAAGATATTAGATAGCAATTGCCACGGCCGGCAACATTATTTTCCTTCACTTTTGATGCGAAAGCTTCACTATGCTACCTCGTAACGATTTCGCGGTGCTTACGGTTTTGACCTTCAAGTGGGCCAGAGGTCAGTCCTCTCACGGCGTGGTTCGAGCGTCCACCGATATATGTGAGACAGTTACTGCGCCATTTCCTTTCCTCAAAACCAATTTTAGAAACTAACCTTGAAAGTAAAAATTGAAAATTGGTTTTTTCAGAAAGGAAATGGCGCAGTATCTGTCTTTCATATCGGCTGACACCTGAACCGCGCCGTAAAGGGAAAATGGAGGGAGTGAAAAAAAAAGAAGAAAAAGGTGCCGTAGTGGAGGGTTCTGGAATAATTTAGACCACCTGGGGATGTTTAGCGTGCACTGACATCGCGCCCTATCCACTGAGCCAATGCGGCGGGTTCCCTTCGTGGGTGCGGAACCCACTTCGGAAAGTATTTTATTTACGAAACTTAATTTTTCTTTTTCTGATTAGGTCACGTGGTTTTTCCAAACCTCTGGGGAGGACAACGCCTGATTTTCCTCCTTATGAGCTGCTATGCTTTCGCAAAAATGAAAATATGCTGCCTTCTACTTACGAACGGCGCTGATCATTTTACCTAGGCTGCTTGCACACAACATGTGTTTCCTGCATTTATACACAAGTATGGTGAGAGGTTGCTCAGCGTACAAATTATTGAATAATACCATTTAAACGTGTAACCATTTTCGGGATGCGCTTGATTAGGACTTGTACCTGCATGCACGTTACTTTCTGGCGCCCTAGTTCACTGCCTTTTTCTGCATGTGTGTGTGTGTGTATGTTGGGCTGAGTGTGTAGGTGTGCGCGCGCGCGCCACGGTAGAGTCCATTGCATGCAGTGGCGCAAAAACGCGGAGCTCCCACTTGGCTTGTCGCAAGTTTGGCTTGGTTAGGAGGGCGAGGGCCGGCTCAGGATGTGAAGCTTTTAAGTTCCATGGCTGATCACCGGCCTGTCTTATGACGTAGGGATAATGTAAACAGGAAATTCGAGAATGTAACATGCAACCAGATCCCTCGGATTTTTTTTTTCATCACATTACTCCGCATGAACATGTCCAGATATCGAGAACCACACGCTCGAGACAACACAGGCTTTTTGCGCGCGTGGTTTTCTTCCACCGGCCTTGAGGAAACGCGCGCGCCCATTTTCATACGACAGTAATTCATGTCCCCATAAAAAAAAGACATGCTATGCTTGATGAATCGTTTATCTTCAAGACAGTCACGTTTCCATGCCTGCCCCCCAAGTCGCCACGTGCTGGTCGGCCATGGCGGCCTCGTCGACGGCGACGTGCGCAAGCAGTCATATAGGAAAAGAGCGGGCTTTCTGCGCACCTATTCGCTCCCGTTAGCCGCCGCCTCATCAACCGTCGTCGGACGACGTGCGAAAATTATCTGGTAGGTCCACATTGGTGGCGGCGCTCACCACCGGGTGAAAATCGCCGGCCTCACGCCGTAAAAACGCCTCATGCATCCCGGCATTAAACGCTGCGGCTGAGCGGGGTTAAGATACTAGATCACGATACCTGGTGACATAACCAAGCGCCGTCACATGTCCGAGATGGGAGGTGCACAGGCGGGTGGCTGTTGGCTGGTTATACGGTTTTTTTTTATTCGAGAAGTGTGCCATGAGGCATAAGTTGAAAAAGGAAAGGGGGGAAGGAATGCACGGGATTGAAAGTTAAAAGAAGGAGTGAAGAACCGTTGCGCTGAGGTAGTCGCAGAGGTTGTTAATGAAACGGTTGTCCATTGTCCACTTCACGAAGTCACTTTCGCGGTTCCACCGCAGGCCCACCTCCCTGAGGAGCCGTTTTCTGATAGCAGCCGTCGCTGGGCACGTCCACAACAAGTGCCGCACATCACATATGTCCGGTGCAGCGCCACAGTGAGGGCACCTGTCAGGTAGTGGCAGATCTTTGGCACGCCACCGATGACGGACAGATGGTGTCAGAGCCGCCCCTGCCCGAATCCGGCGCACGGATACCTCCTCCTGCCGAGTAAGACTACGGGGGAGAGGGTGCGAACACGGAGGAATTGGAGCGCCTGTTCGCTGGCGCAGAACTTCGGAATCAGAAACGTGGAACAGGAACGGATCTGGGGGAAGAGGGGAAGGTGGCGGATCGTCTAATGTATGAAGATGAGTCATAGCATCCGCTTGAATGTTATGTGGATCCTGGGCATGGCCGCGAATCCAGTGTATGCGCACAGGACATGGATACTTTGCGCAGAGCACATGAATAGATTGTGAAATCTGGAACGTTCGTCGAACAGCCTTCAGCTGTTTAAGGGCGGCGCGGGAGTCGGTGTAAATGTAAACTGTATTGAATGTTGGAACGAGCGGAAAGGAAGCAATGGCATTGTAAATGGCTTGAAGTTCCAATGCCAGGGGAGTGCACGTATCCGCAGTATACGTTGCGCGAGAGTTGAGATGCGGATGAGATGGACTATACACAGCAGTAACTCCCCTCTCTGCAGAATGAGATGCATCCGTGTAGAATATGCACCCTTCAGGCAGATACGCTGCTGATACCGACGGGGAAACAGTGGGGCGATTGTCAGTGAGCTGGCAATAGGACCACGATGGAAGTGTCTTTAAACGATGAAGTTTGAGAGACTGTTTTCGAGCTCTATTTGCCACCCGTTGGTCGATGATTTCACTGAGTGTATTAAGTTGGGCGTACTCCTGTAGCACAGGTATGGGTGTTAAACGAGGCAGATATGTTATGACACGCATAGCCTCACGATTGATAGCTTCAAAGGAGTCCCACTGTCTGCGGATGAGACGTTGAAATTGAGCCTGATATACTATCCGTGGCTGAAGGATAGAGCGCACAAGCTGGCGGGCCGTATGAGCACGTGCGCCACCAGAGCGCATAGCTATGCGACGAATCACACCTAGAGTAGCGTGAGCCGATATACGGGTGGCTGTCAGCCACGGGGTGCCAGTCCCAGATGTATGGAGGAGAAGACCAAGAATACGAACAGTTTCCACCTGAGGAATCAGAGAATTATGTACCGTAAAATTTAAAGGGGGAGCTTTCCGTAAGGCGGATTTATTTCCAATTCGAATGAAGCATGATTTAGTAGGAGAGAGTGTTAGACCCAAAGGTGGGAGGCGAGATGTCAATACATCCAGCGCGTGAAGGACCGACTGATGAATAGACGCATCTGGATGACAGCACCACAAGGTGATATCATCGGCATATGCAAGCACGCGGATAGAAGGGATGGTCTCTAGGGCTCGAACAAGAGGAATTAAAGCCACATTAAATAATGTGGGGGCGAGAACGGAGCCCTGCGGCACTCCTCTATTGGAAGTGAAATTACCAAAGGGCTTTCCGTGGACACGCACGCTGAAGGTTCGATTTGCTAAAAAGGCGTGAATGGAGAGGAGGAAGCGGTGAGGGAGACCAAGAGTTTGAAGGGAGGCAAGAATGGCAGAGTGAAGGATGTTATCATATGCCTTTGTTATGTCTGTAGCGATTACGGTTCGTACAAGGTGACTCTGTGGAGAGTGGTCAAGCACGTCAGCAGCCAAAGTAGCAAGGCCGTCCTCCGTTCCAATTTGTGGGCGGAAACCAATTTGGGAATCTGGGTAACAATCATGGGATTCCAGCCACCATGATAAGCGTGCGGCTAGAATGTTTTCATAAAGCTTGCAGATGGTAGGGGTAAGGGAAATTGGACGAAGGGCCGAGAGAGATACTGGAGGCTGACCTGACTTGGGGATTGGAACCACAATAGAATGCTTCCAGTCTCCCGGCATGACGCCAGAAAGCCACACTTCGTTAAAAGTATTAAGTAGGGTTTCCAAAGGCCTCCCTTCCAAGTTACGGAATAAGGAGTTAGGTATGCCGTCGTGCCCGGGAGTAGTAGTAGTTTTTAAACGGTCAATGGAGGCCAGCAGCTCTGCCATGGTGAGGTCAGAATTAATCCCATCGGGGGGCTCTGTTACCGATAAGTCAGGTGGAGACGTAGCGGTGCAGTCATGGTTTGGAAAAAATTGACGGGCCGCTTGTTGTGCAAATGTGTCCTCATCCACATTTAGCGCGAGGCGAATGCTCTCTGTGTAATCTGCAACCTGAGAAGGGCGCTTCATGGCGTGAAACACTCTCCAAAGATGTCGATTGCCCTGCGTAGAGGACAGGCGGGCACACCATGCAGCCCAGCGTTGCCTGCCTAACCGCTTTGCATAGCGCCGCGCCCGTGCGGTAGCGCGGTGAAGAGTAGGAAGAGCCGAAGGGTCATCGGGGTGACAAGTAGCGTAAAGATCCGCCTGGCGACGAAGAGCCCACAGATTCAAGAGATGTATGTCCGGGTTTTGGTCGTCTTAATTTACAGTAGTGGTAATAGTGTGAGTAGCGAGAACAGCAGATAGAGTAGACAATGCTGAAGAGGGGTTGAATGTAGATAAATGATTGTCTGCGCGTACAGAATCCCATGATGTTATTCGTACAGTGCGGCGTATTTTCCGCAGACGCGTAGGCGTGAGGGAGATAAAAATAAGGCTGTGATCGCTACCCCAAGTATCAGAATCAACAGCCCAACGAGGGTTACCGGGGCCTAACCACCAAGTCAAATCAGGTGAATACGGGCCACCTCGTGGGCGGGTAGAAGTATTCGGGTGGTTTAAAAGTTGAAAGGAATGATCTGAAAAGCTCCCTTGGGTGTGTGAACCCCTTAAGGAATCCGATGGGTAACCCCACGCAGTGTGTGCGCCGTTGAAGTCACCACCAACTAGAATAGGGATACCCGAGTTAGTAGAACGTAGAAAACGAACCCATCCCAGATTGGGAGATGCGGAGCCAGGACGACTATAAAAAGAAACTAGAATAAGGGGTGTGCGTGCAGGTTTTACGAGAAGGGCGACAACCTCTTGACGTGTGTTGCACCACCGTGAAAGGTCGAGCGGTGTGTGCGGAACTGAACTGTGAATATAAACTGCAGATTTACCTGGGCTGAGGGCGGAGGCGGTGCAACGGCGATCAGGGATAGATGGTGAATGGTATGCGCAGAAACCTGAAAGGCGTGGGAGTGCATTATGCTCTTGCAGTAGGAACGCCCATGCCCTCAGCTTTCCGTCGCGAAGGCGGATGTTCACTTCAGAGGCCTTATTAGCGAAACCTCGACAGGTCCACTGCACCACCACCGATGATGATGCGCTATGCATGACGAGGCCGAAGAGCTTCCACGATGAGGGATGTCACCTGCTTCATCAGCGCTAATATCTTGTCCACTGTCGGGGTAGTCACGGCTAACAGGTGGTCGGCACCTGATTGTGGGCCAGTGCTTACCCTAGGTGATTCCTCTGATGATTGCTCCCGAGTTATGAGAATTCTTCGAGAGGATTGAGAACGACGCTGTTCCCGGCGCTGGGTGAGTTCGTCTAGTAGGCGGCGAGCCTCCGCGATTGCATTGTCTAAAGCTGTGTCTTCATCTGTGGTATCCACATGTGATGGATGCACAGGACGTTTGGGCGTACCATTTGATCCGGGAAGGTGAGCCGCTTGTGCATATGTACGCTGGCGAGGAGACGTATGGTGAGCAGCAGGCTCAGATAAAGGAAGTTCAGGGAAGTCGTTGTCACCACATGCGAGAGCTGCAAAGCGATTACTTGTAGGAACATCCATTTTTGCAGGCGACTTGTGAAACTTCTTCGCTTGCTTCTTCTTTGGACAAGCGGGGGAGCGAATGTCATGGTCCGGCGATTTGCACAGGGCCCAATGAGCTGTTGGTTCATTCATGTCGGCCACAGCTGCTGGATTAGGGCAGGTATTTTGCATATTCAATTTAATTCAATTCTTTTTATTATCATTTCTTCAGTACAGTACATAACATCACTGTCTGGATCCTTAGCCAAAGGCTAGTTATGGATCCATGCAATAAAAGCAAAGAGAATTAGTGAGGACAAATGATTTCTACTGCATGCCAAAATAATACACATAAGAATGGTGGAAAAATGCAAAGTGTACAAGCAAGATGGTTCAAATTACAGAAATACAAGAGGGCTCATGACAAAAAAACATATGAAGACAGGAACAGCTTTTTTATACAAAATAAACGCAGTTGCCTTAGAAGTGATTATTCAATGACATATGAATGGCAAACCCAACATAGACACTACAGAGAATAATAAGAGACAATCACTAAGCGATTTGCATTGTAAATCAGGTAATTATTTGTGACAGAAAAAAGGTCTTTAGTGAAATATAAGGATTGGACGTTGCAAAGACTGCACAGGGGATTTTATTCCAAGTTTTTACCCCTTGATACTCGAAGCGGCGCTGGCCATAGTCATTGCGAGATGTAGGAACCAGAAATCTTCCCTGTGCTACTGAACGGCTGTTAGTTGGGGCTCTATGGAATGCGTTCAAAGGAAAGGGGGAGGTACCGGAGAGGACTCTTAGTACGAGTAGTGCAACGCGAAAATCTTGAAGCCGCAATGCCGGCATTATTTGGAGTCTAAACAACAAAGGGCGAGAAGGCGTATATGGTGTTGTGCAAGTCATTATTCTCAGTGCCCGCTTCTGCAGGCGTAGAACAGGTTCAATGTAAGTGATGTAAGTGAACCCCCATGATTCTATACAGTAAGTTAATTGTCCTTCTTTGTGGCAGTGATAGCAAAAAATACGACGAGGTCGGAAGGGCTGTGGTTTGACGATCGCACCGTAGTAGGGAAGGTACTTCGGGAGAGTCAACGGGCCTTGCAGGATGAGCAGGTATGAGCCCCGGCGACCCATAGGCGGTGCTTGCAGTACAACATGAGTTGAGCAGCGAATATTTGCGCGCACCTCCTCGGGAGGGCTCGTGCTGCCGACATGATAAACCATGCAGCGGAGTGTGTCAGGACCAGATGCAAAATATATTTGCACCGGGACATGCTTGCTGTCGTCCAGGGGGATCCGCGTAACTGCGCAAAGTTTCTGGGCGTCCATCAAGGATGACAAGTTTACCGTGATGGTGTTCGATGGGCGATGGACGACAAACCCGCAGTAGTTCGAAGAGCCAAGGGCATGGTCAATTGCGGCTTGAACATTCCGGGCAGGGATGGCAGTCATATCAAAGCGCAATGTAGGCTTGATGGTAACGCGGAACGAGTTCGCAGCAGGCGGAAGAGAGCCTTGACTCACGGGAGGCATCTGTATAGGAGGCTCAGACGCTGGTGACGGCCCTTGGTGGGAATACTGAACTGGCGCGACGGGCACAGTTTCTTGAGGGAGTGCCACGGGCACGGAGGCGGTAGAGCAGTCCATGTCACAGGCCAAAGTCGTAGCATCGGAAGACAGCGCAGGCTGGAGGCCCAGAGGCGCTGACGATTGCGTGGACGTGGAGGCTGCGTCAGGTGGCAACACAGCGGGCATCCGCGTAGCCGTCGTCGACAACGCAGAATCCATGCAGACGCGTAGCGCGGCCTCGCTCGGCAGCGCCGAGCTAAGCCTAGCTTGCCCCTGAGGGTTCCGGTTGGGTTTTCTCACTTGAGAATGCGCCCGACGTGCCGGGAATTTCTCCGCAGGGTCGTCGTCAGCATTCGGTCTCACGGAGGGCACTGTCCGACCCACGCCACACACGAGAAGACAGCGAAAAGCGAAAACACAGACCTAGAAGCACACACGTATCCACCCACTAGGTCTTCGTCTTCTTCCTGGTTATACGGTCGAGTGCTCATTGCTCGCCGGGCTAAATGTTACGTCATGAGACCATGCGAAATAGCCTGAAATTTCGAATACAAAATATGCAGAGGACACCAAGCCGCAGAAAAGACCTGTTAATGCTATAGCATCATACCAACAACGCGGAGCTAAGTGTTCCCCAAATTTCTTAATTTCAGCGCGATTTCTTTTCTTTGTTCAAAAGTACTGCTCATAGTGCTGCCGCAATGAGGAGTTGTGTAGTCAAGTCATCAATGTTGTACTTTGCGATCGTTATGGAGCGCTTGGATTTTGATGTAGGCTAAATGCTAGTGGTCCGTGTACTGTTCGATTTCAGTGCATGTTAAAGAACCTCAGCTGGTCGAAATTTCCGGAGTCTTTCACTACGGCGTTCCTCATAGCCTGAGTCGCTTTGGGACGATAAACCATAAACCAAAACGCATGGAAATATTATACGGCTTATGGAAAAGCGCGATGAAGGAGATTCCACAATTATTTTTGGGTGTGACATAACTATGAAGGATCGGAAAGCAAGCATTGCTTTTTCACGTTGTAAGAACTCGCTCAGCGGCAGCTGGAGCTGTGATGCGCCAAACATACCTTTTCACGTATTTTAAAGCACTGCCTGACAAATGTTTCAAAGACGATTAGAGATCATATAACGACAGCAATGCGTCCCACCCGGTCCTCTTCGTTCCTTCTGTTGTTTTTCGTAACTGATCTAAATTGGGATCCAAGTGGAGACACATCACTTATGTTAAAGCTGAAATTTACTAACGTACCCTGACGCCCGGATCTACATGACGTTACTCACCAGCATGGTGACATGACTCGATTACAACCGACGCTGAATACACCCGGGAATTCGGTCCCCTCGCCGTCAACTGTGAATGCTGAGGCGGCCGCAGATAGAATATGCCATCGCAAATGAGAATCTCCAAAAGGCGGCCATATTAGGTTCAGGAGTGAAGTTGAAAATAGCGAAAATTAAATGTAGCAATGCGTAGATTCAGTTTAACTTCTTCAGCCTACCGAATTTCCTAACCTGTTGAGTGTTTTGCTCAATTCTTTGTTCCTGTTCTTTTGTGCAAGTTGCAAAAAAAAATAACGGTGGTTTAGCTTTGGTTAAACCTGGAGTGACGCGATAGCTACAGCTGCCCGAGTGGAACTTGGTCACGTGACCAAACACGTGACCAACAACGTGATCAGCCGCACCACGTGACCAACCACGTGACAGGGTGGCGGCGCATCTACAGGGTGTCAACGCAGCCATAGGGTGGCGGTGCCGCCACCACCACGGCGCCGCCACGTTGAAGGCTCGAAATGCTCCCGTAATAATCGCTACAAAAACTCGTACAAAAAATCAAAGCGGCAGTTTACTTGACATGACAGAATACATTTATTATCGCATCACATCATGGCGCAGAAAAAGTCTAAACGATACATTTCGACAGTTTGCTAGAAATACACAATGCACTTATGCACAGAACCAGCTTGAGAAAGTGTCGGTAGTAAATATTAAGTATGGCAAAACTTTACACTTTCTACATAGACGTGTACCACTTGCAACCGCCACACATCACTAGGCTGGTTGTGAGGAAAGGAGAGGTGCAACATTCGCGCTACAGTGAGGTCAGCCACATGAACCGCGCCGTTTCGCAGGGAACATAGGCAGCCAGAGGTGCACTGCGAAGGCATTTCAAGCGTGCACTGCAGTAATTATAAAACACAATTAGCCTAATCTTGATGAAACCCAAAAAACCCAAAACAACACAGCGTGGCGCGATACAAAAAAATATAAACATATCATACATGAATACAGATACAGCGTGTAAATATTGCACATCAAGGAAGATTATCACAAATATGGCGAAGAACGAAGAACATTTACTGCACATATAAGTCGCCACAAGCACAAACAAAGCATTTCACTCTCGTTTAGTCGTACCAGCGAGAATGCGAGTTTTAGCATTGAGTGAAGAGACATAGTAAACCGTTAAAGCTGCAAGTGTGCACATACTGCACTACAAAAATTTTTGATGAATATTTCATTAAAAAAGTAAGAAATGATAAAAACTGAGGCATACAGACTTGTGGAACATCGCGAGCAGGCAATTGCTAATTGCAGGCAATTTTTGCTAATAGAAGTCAAGTCGACTGCTGAAAACATCGTTTTTCTCTTTCTTTGCGAAGCATTTCACGCAGTTTGGGAACTGATTTTACTTTCGTTGAAATGCCAGCAGCTTTCAATTCGGTCCGCAGTTCAACCGCGTCCATATCCTCGATGCAAGTGGGAGGTGTATCCTCGCGCTCCATTTCAGGAGCGCTTCGAGCCCTATTTGTGCGACTCTCTTCAATCATACCCTCAACCCAGTATGAACGATCGTGTTTTTGGTACGCTCGACTTGTTACGTGCGCGCTATTCTCAAGGCGTTTTGCCAGCTTCAGTGCATCGGCGGCCGCATTCCATTTATTGGATCTTGCATGACGCAAATGCTTCAGAATATCATTCTTTTTCTCAATGCCTTCGCTCGAAAACCACCCCAAACACTTGAATTATTTATGCTTATTTGAGGCATGACAGACAAGAATATGCATATATGGCGTCATTCTTTCAGCCCCGTAACCCTTATGCCCTCGTTCTCCAAGTTCTAAGTACGTTTTATGGAATTTGGCTATTTCTTGCTCGATGCTTTCGCCGGTCGTGTTATGTTCAAAATGATCAAAAATGCGACTAAGCATTTTCCAAAGTGAGATGATTTTTTTTTCTGTTTCCGGGCTGAGTTTTCCAGTGAGCCTCTCTGGCAGCATTTCGAGCAGGCGCTAGCAGGAGTCTCCTTGAATACAGGTGAAATTTTTTCCTTTTCTTTCGTCCTGCCACAGTTCAAATTTTTCACCACAGCTATTAATTGCCTGCACAATTGCTTCCACGTGAGTGCTCTTGGTGTTTAAGTTCGTAACTTTATCGCGGTTGCCTTTGTCCATTGCTTCGACAATCAATCCATCAACCAGGCGATTAACGACTCTAATGCGCATGTGTAAAATGTCTGGAACCACAAATGCAGGTTCAATGTTGAATAGGGGAACGACTTTCATTCCGAATTCTTCAACAATGCCGTCCTCCCTCATGTTTTTTAGAGTGCGCAGAAGAGGCGGCTTATTACACTACTCTGTGTTTGCCCCAGCTCTGCTTCGTTCCTTTAAATTGATACGACAGAAAGGACATGGGTGCCTAGAAGACGCTGACTGCAATACTTGAACCATGAGCAAGAACTTTAGATCTGAGCCCAGACAGACTATGACGGGAACTTCCTGTCCTTCCAAGCTGACACTGCCCCTTTTCACAACACTGTTAACTTCGTCTATCAAATCCTTCAAACTTTCTCTAATCTGAAAATAGTTTTCAGAGACTTCGACGACTGCGAGCAGGCGATGTAAGGTATGGCTCTGCAGCCTCCGGCTTCTGTCAATCAGGAGAAAAGATAGAGTTGTCCAGCTTGTTCGTGTGCTGACTACACAGCCATCTCCTTCTATTTTGACCAAAATTGGCTGCGACCTGAGCTGTTCTCCTGTCATACCTCTATTCACTGCGTACTCCGCAACGGCAGTTTCAAGTTCGTGCACAAAAGACACCTGAGCACCAGCTGCTTCTCCTAGGGTTTTAAACACAGCAGTGCTTTCTTCTAGTTTTTGCCTGTATGAATTGATGACACGGAGCGAGGGTAAATTAGGGACAGCTGAAGACATTTTTTCCCAAAAAACATTGCTTACAAAGTGGTTGTCTAAGAGCGCGGTAATTGCAAGGACGCTTTTCTTCTCGGGGGAAGAAAGATCCTGAAAGTCAGTTTTACCATTACTGCGGTATTCTTTTTTGATTCCTCGCTCCACGGAGATTCCGTCAATGTCAGAAAAAGTAATTTTGTGCAGTAGCCCTCGAAGGTCTTCTACAAACAACTGGCATAAGTCCAAGCCATAGCTTTCCAAAATTTCTTCTAGCCCTTGAACTATCACGCTGCCTACAGAATGCAGCTTTCTTCTATCGGTGCTTTTCGAACCTTCCCCGACCCTTTTTCCGCAGTTGTTGAGCAAGCGGCAGTTTTTTGCCTGTGATGACAGGCTTTTGTTTTCTTTTTGCAGCTGAAGGCATTTTGCCTCAAAATCCTGAATGGACTTACGCAGTTCAGAAAGAGACCGTTCAGATACACCCTCCATTCGCTTCACTTCTTGTAAAGCTTGAATAATTATGTCCTTGATACTGTTATTTGAATTTTGAACAGAACTTTCCTTATCGAAGGGAATTTTTACATGGCGCTCTTTTTTAAGGAACCCCTCTTTTGCTCGGCCAATAATTTTTCTGTATTGAGTATCTACCGTGGAGCAGAGGCTTCTAAATCTTGTCTCTACTGCAACCTTTAAACTCTCTGGGATGGACATGCCAAGTGGAATAAAAGATGTTATTGTCTCAAAATGAGATTTCTCCAAAACCGTTTTGTTGGTAAAGATTTCCAGAACTGTCTTATTTGTCAATGTAAATGAAACTGCACATTCAGAAATCTCTAAGCGCAAAGCTCCCGAACTCATTTTTAAGAAATTCTAAACAACACAAATTGAAATGCAAGAATCACTACTATATCGAAAAAAAAAACAAAGTTCCAAAACGTTTGCTGGCAACATATATGTGAAAGGCGGAAGGCTCACTATTTCTGTGGGTTAGGTTCTGCATGCAACAAGCTTCGACACAAGGAACATTTGCAGACTTTCCACAGGATAGCCGTTTGGAAAGAGCTTGCAAGCTTTCTCTCGTGTCACAGCAGCCTTCACACGCACTGGGAACTCAATTGCCACTACACTGCCAAGTTTCGTTTCTCGAGTATGCCACCCAAAGGGAAGATTCAGCTTTGAAAATTCTGACTCATTGCAAACAATCCAACCCCTTTCGAGCGGCCTTCCTTTCCTACTGAAAACCCATCTAAAGATGTCCAGGTCTATGTTCACCTTGACAAGCCCGCTGGATCGACGGCTGTTGGAAAGTTTCTTTTGCACAGCGTAAATTAATTCCTCAGCAGCAGCTTCCAGTCGTTGTGGCGATGGCTTGCTTGGGTGCTTAAATTCCCGGAGACAGGGGCCGTTCAAATTTTTTCTTGGTTCAACGGAGCAATGCCACTTGGAATATCCTTTTCATTTTATAAGGTATCCCTTGCTCTGTAAAAAAAAGATGGCATGGTGAAACATTTAGCGCAAGAAAACTCACACACGCCGAGGAAAGACAAAACGAAGCACAAGTGAACCAAAGAAAAGACAAAGGAAAGATATGTCACTACGAAATGAAGAGCCAATGAACTTGAATGGTAATTTATGCAAATGTTAACATTTCCATTTGTGACGAAATGAGTGCCTTAGAGGACTTAAGTTACTGGGGATTGAAGGGTTTGCTCAAAATCTTGACGGCGTTATCTACCTTACTGGACTCAGGCTGCCCGCGTAGCGCGAAAAAATATATTTATGAAAAATGCTTTGTCTCTGGCATCTTCACTAAGTTTGGAAGTCGAGTGTTCAAAACTGGCGGTAGTAGTAGTAGTAGTAGTAGTAGTAGTTGAAAACATTTATTCATAGAAAGGTAGGATAAAGAGGCGGGAAAAAACAGATTTTGGGTGGAGTCCTTATTTCAGGACCCCAATGTCCACCGCAGTTGCTCCTGCTTGGGATATCAGGCTACGCTGGGTCACCAAATCGGAGCTGAGCAGGGCAGACTCCCACTGTTGCTCGGATTGATGTTTGTCTAGTTCGGGGGGCTTGCTACCGGAGCAGCCCCATGTTACATGGTATGTCGTTGGAATTCCGCCACACCAGGGGCAGATTCCGTCGTATCTATCGGGAAACATGATATGGTATTTGTGTAGGTTTGGGAAGGTGTTCGTCTGTAGTTGTCGCCAGCCCCTCGCCTCTGCCGCCGTTAGCTTCGAGTGTGGTGGGGGATAGACTTGCCTTTGCGTTCGGAGAAGGAGGAGGCGTTCGCCGTACATAGAGGGAAGAGGGGTAACGTCGGGGAGGTTAGTCGCTCGGTTGGTGTATCTCGAGCTAGACTGTCCGCGGCCTCGTTTCCCTCGAGCACCTCGTGCCCAGGAGCCCAAGTTATTTGGTGCTTGCATGTGGAATTTTTAACACGTGGGGTAGTCAGAATGGGAGCGATGGAGTGTGGAAGTCTGCCAGTGAGGAAGAGCCGACACGCCGACTGGGAGTCTGTAACAATTTTTAGTCCGTTTCGCGTGGTATCGCCGTGCTGGATGGCGAGACCGATTGCGGCCGTTTCTGCTACTGTGGGAGAGCAGTTGCGTAGAGAGGCGCTGGCGGTTTCCTTGAAGTTGGTGTCCAAAACTACCGCTACCGCGTTCGTGGAATTGGGGTACATGGCTGTGTCGACGTATACAGCAATTCGTGCCTGTCGGTGTGTGCGGCGCAGGTAGTCCACTCGCGCCTTTCGTCGTCCCTTTTGTGAGTCCGAGCGAAAACTGGCGGTATACCAATTGCGGAGACATTTTGTTATAGGATGTCTCCCTGACTGCCGCGCTTTGGGGCCTCCTACTGTGCAATTTTACCAATTTCTCTAACACATTTTAGTCAATGAAAACCTAAAAACCTAAAGAAAACGTGATCAAGACACCTCTTAAGTTTATATTCCTCGCAGCTTATTTATATGCAAGCTAACAACATTTTTTCAAACATCAATAAACAAATGCAAAAGAAAAAGGTTTGAATTTTTCTGGGCTCTCTTATACAGATAACAGCAGTAACACATACCAGGTGGTACAGAGAAGACTAAGTCATCATCAAAATTAAGCTTTCTCGGATTAGCTCAGCTAACAAAGCGAAAGTCGTCGGCGTTTATTGTGTTCATTGGTGTTGGCGTTGACAACTTTCTTGGTGATTTTGTGGAAAGGAAGGGCGCATATAACTGGCCACCTGTGTAAGTGGGCGCCTCAATAGCGCTTTGAGGTACGTGATGGTGGTGAGAGAAAGATGTGGGCTGCATGCATTAGCGCTGACAACGTTGTGGCAGACACGCGGCACTGCAGCAATAGGCCGCAGCCTGACCAACCTCTCGCGATCAGCCATTAATTCAAATGCCACCTGCCAGGGTGGCAGGTTGGGCGCACTGCTCATCCAGTGTGCGGAACGCACTCAACGCTACAGACGCTAAGCCGCGTCTGCTTGCACGATACATCACAGCTCTCGCTCTCTAACAAGGTTCAGCAGTAGTTGAGCAACAGCTAATATTTTTTTATCCAGCTGATGCTCGGTTGATAACGTGGTCAGGCAGCATCCGCTGCACGGCTGTGGAGCCCCTGCGCAGAGACGGCGAAGACTAGGCTTGGCGGCGCGGCGAAGTCACTTGCTGGGTTGCTATGGCAGCGGCGCAGCAAGGACGTTCAAGATCAAACGTGTGGTGACGGCGAAATCGCTCCGACGAAAGCAGGAAAAGCTTTCGCTTTGAAAATATGGATTTTGCGGCATAGTATATCAGTGCCCGCAAACTGTAGCTAACCGGTAGTTACCCAGTAGTTAACAGGCAGTAAACCGCGAGGAAGCTGGTTTACTAATTCTGATATTAACTTTTAACTATTAGTTAGGCGCCTAGTTGCAGTTAGAGGTAGGTTACTAATATCCGTATCAGATTTTAGAATTTCGAAAACGCGATTACCCTCATCGCAGTGGCTCGACAAAATTTGGCTACATCATGCGATGGCTCAGTGGTTAAGGTGCTCATCTGCTGAGCCGGAGTACCCGGGTTGGCACTCAACAGCAGCGGCTGCGCTTCTATGGAGGCGAAACGCAAAAGGCACCCATGCGCTGTGCAATATCACTGCACTTTGAAGATTCCTAGTTGGTCGAAATTATTCTGGAGCCCTCCACAACGGCACCTATTTGTTCCTTTCTTCTTTAACTCCCTCCTTCATCTCTTCCCTTACGGTGCAATTCGGGTGCCCGCCGAGATAGGCGGGACAGTTACTGTGTCATTTCCTCTCCTCAAAAGCCAATTTTCAAGAACCAGTTAGCGCCAAAATACATGCGCTTTCGAAAGCATGCAAGCAAAGAAACCTTTTCAGTGCGCGTAACTAGTCGAAACAGCCAAATTTTGTCGATCCATATGGCCAAAAGTAACCATGTTTTGGAAATTCTAAAAACTTATATGGCTATTACTAACTACCGGCTACAAATCTAAAATTACGACTAAGCGCCTAACTGCAATTGTTAAAAGTTAATTATTAAAATCTAGTTAACCAGCTGAATAGTTAAAACGATTCACCGGAAACAATTCACACTGGTAATACTGTGCCGTAAAAGCCATATTTTAAAGCCAAAACGCATATTTTTGAAACGTCTTCCAGGTAACACCTGGTATTCAGAGTCGCTCAGCTAATGCTAAGGAAAGCTTGAAGAAACAAATGCGCGCGCTGCAAATATTCTTCACTTGCAAGGTTTAGGTTGTCATCTGTTCTATCCAAACATATTGTTGTGCGCTTATTTTTATTCCTCGAGATGGGAAAGCGAACCAGCTGCAGGTTTTTTATTTATGTGTC
Source organism: Amblyomma americanum (assembly GCF_052857255.1). NCBI lineage: Eukaryota > Metazoa > Arthropoda > Arachnida > Ixodida > Ixodidae > Amblyomma > Amblyomma americanum. The sequence goes on along the minus strand of NC_135497.1, from coordinate 541,021,873 downwards.
AAATCTTGCCGCTTCACTCCTCTGTCAGTAGGTATGCTGTACCGTTTTACATCGCCCACGAGCGATTCCTCTTTAATTCGCTCGCCTTGCATGCTTTGCATCATCTCTACTTGTGAATGACAACGTATCCGGTAACAATGGCATGCGTACATTAGTAAATAAAGTCCTCACTTGGTCTACATTTATGTTGAAAATGTTGAGCTAAAGTTATGAATAACAAGAGAGATAGCGCTACTTGTTAATTACGTACTTCAGAAATATTATGTCCAGCAGAAGGCGCCTGCTGTATTTCTGCATTATTCGGACCTTTGCATGTTATCTCTTTAAGCTTCGCTAAATTATCTGCAGTGCCTTGCATATCCTTTGGAATAATAATACATTTGCTCCGACGTCTCCCTGTACTGCTTTTTTCTGGCCAAATGTTGTAATTTTACCTAATAAAATATTAGAGCACTACGTAAACCGCAATTAGCACCATGTAAGCAAGGGCCTTAAGCTGTTTGCATGCTATTAACATGAACGACCGGTCGTTGTGTACATTTTTTATGGTCGTTGTTTTATGAGGGTTTAACACCCCAAAACGACTCAGGCTATGAGAGACGCCGTAGTGAAGGGCTTGGGAAATTTCGACCACATGGGGTTCTTTAACATGCATCGACAACGCATAGTACACGGGGCTCTCGAATTTCACCTGCATCGAAATTCGACCGCGGAGGCCGGGATCGAACCGCATCTTTCGGGCCAGCAGCCGAGCGCCATAACCACTCAGCCACCGCGGCGGCGTGTCACGTGTCGCATGTGCAATGTTGAATGCTAACTGTGATGGGTGGCAATTCTATGTAGTAGTAGTAGCGGTGATTTTATCCAAATAATAAAAAGAAAAGAAGGGAAAGATTTTTTCTGCTGCGAGCACCTGAGCTGGGGCAGCGCAAATAAAGGGCTATCAGGCAGATTAGAGAAATGAAATAACTATAGCCATAAACTATAGGAGGGAGAGTGGTCAGGAACTATGTACAAGTAATATCTTTACAAATTCGCAGATATATGTCAGAAAAAAAACGAAGAAATTTTGAGGACACTGAAAACTGCTTGTGAAATCATGGAATGCGAAAGAATTAATGTTTAATCGTGGCCCTCGTGGATAGCTCCAAACGAAGACGCGTCCTTTGTTTGTTCTTGTTCCCAGATCATTACCCGCCGCGGTGGCTCAGTGGTTAGGGCGCTCGACTACTGAGCCGGAGTTCCCGGGTTCGAACCCGACCGCGGCGGCTGCGTTTTTATGGAGGAAAAACGCTAAGGCGCCCGTGTGCTGTGCGATGTCAGCGCACGTTAAAGATACCCAGGTGGTCGAAATTATTCCGGAGCCCTCCACTACGTCACCTCTTTCTTCCTTTCTTCTTTCACTCCCCCCTTTATCCCTTCCCTTAAGGCGCGGCTCAGGTGTCCGCCGATATGCGAGACAGATACTGCGCCATTTCCTTTCCCCAAAACACCAAAGCGTGCTTGTGGCCTCGAGCGCGTTTGGTTCGCAACCTAGTGGTTGTGTCGAATTCTGCCTAAGCCTCTTATCTTCTTTAATCGAAACGATGACCCTACACTGAATTTCCGTGACAATCCTTCCACACAAACCAAATCCACAGTGATTGCACACGCATGTAAGCTCTACGCTTGTCATGCTGTAGGATTTAAAAAAAAGTTACCAACAAGCTCTACAGACCGCCCTGAATTGTGTAATCAGGACATGCAAACAAACACAAAACGTAACATGGTCCGAGGTGCTTAAAGAAATGGCTTGGGAAGGTTGTTACTTACCGTTTTGGCAATGACTCTCTCGATCAGGTGGTACATCAAAACTTCAGCAGAAGAAAGTCAATGGACGCAGGGAACTGGCTAACCAGATGCAGCTGATGACAGACAGTAGCGAGACAACCAGGTCCTGAGGAGCTTAAAGGATGCGGGAGACGAGGGCAAGGTGCATGGGGGGCGATGGCGGTTACATATAACTGGCTAAGGGAAAATCTTCCTTCATTGGCACCGCCGAAGATGCAAGGGATCTAAATCTAGCTCAGAACGATCTCCCATGGCTCCGGACCCTGGTTTTAAAGACCTAGAAACCCGGCCCACCTCTTGCATCGCCCAATCAACAGCAAACTAACCCATCATTGGTTTACAAACTTCATGGCACGCCCTCCAATTTCGGCAAGGTTCAAACCCTCTCCCTGAAATACACAGCACATCTAAATTGCTATAAGAAAATGTAATTCCGGGAATGAACCCTCGAATTGCTTGGGCCAACAGGTTTACGTGCCACGCCCCATTCTTCCACAGTATTACTCAAACTCTCTCCCTTAAAAAGTAAAAAGAGAAACATATGAAAATACATCAAAACATTCCCATGCGGCTCCCAGCTTTACGCCAATTACCGATATTCAACCGATCGCTACCGCTGCGAGTAGTAGACTACTCGTCTTCGGGACGACTGTTGACAGGCGTCCCCGCAAAATCTGGAAAGAGGCGCCAGCCTGTCGTTGCTGCCTCTGAACACGCTTCAGCGTTTCGTTAAGCAGGCCCGCTTCTCGGGACCCGTTGGTATGCCCCATCCTCTGACTTCGACGCCGTCGCGGCTTAGACGCGGCGTCTGCTTGCCGCGTCCGCGCTGACCATGCGCTATGCTACGCTATCACTGCGGTGGTTTCCTTAGACGGGCGAAGGGGGGCGGGCGGTTTCGGGAAAACGTCTTGGCTCCTTTCCTCTGGCTCGGTCTTTGCCTTCGCCGGTCTACGCCCGCTTGCCTCGCCATGCACGCTTCCTGCTGACGGGGATTAACAGGGAAATCGCCGCATCTCGGCGCCGGGCTGTCGACAAACCCTCGGATGGTTCGAACCTCGGCTTTTTAAGCCCTCGTGTTGAAGACATCCGGGTCAGTGGCTGCAAACCATGGATGTAAGAAGCGGGAAGTGTCCCCAGGGAGCGATTAAAATTCTTCCCTGTCTGTTGGATGTGCCACGACTCAAGTAGAAGCCTCCTGTGCGGGTTAGCTTCGGTTTCCAGTACATTAGTGCCGTCAACGTCCATTCGGTGGTCGCATGGCTCGCAGTGTTCGGCCGCAGCGCTGCGGTCACGGTTCATTTATCGGACGTCCGCTTTGTGTTGCCTCATTATTTCGGCGAAGTTCTTCGTTTCCCCTATGTACGATTCCGGGAAGACCGAACAGGACATTTGGTATACAACCTCTTGGGCCCTTTCTTTTGGGTGACGGCCGTTTGGGGGGGGGGGGGGGAGAAGGCGTCCGATGGTGGTAGTCGTAAAGCCACTCAATAGGCTGTGCGTTGTTAGCACCCTTCTTTACCGAGAATGCGTGCCAGCGTCTCGCTCACGCCTTTCACGTATGGAATGCAAAACGTTTCCACTTCTGGCGTGTGTTTCTTCCATGCACATGCCCATGTGTTCGCCCCGGCTAAACCATTCTTATTTTCTGAGAATTGAAAATTGTCCACCCACCCCTTCCACCAATGCAGACACCTTTGCTGCGACTTCGAAGCTGATTTCCCGGACTTCGCCGAATCACCTTTGACTAGGGAACAGTAGCACCGGTAGTGCGTGCCTTTCAGTGTCACTTTGTACAGCGCCCAGAAAAAAGCCTAACTAAGCCTGTCCTAGCACAGAAATCCTTCAGTGGTTTTGAAAGCCGCAGTCGTGATAACGTTTGCCGTAAATGAGAGGTTTTCTTTAGTTTTAAATGTCTTTCATTGTGCCGCAGCCAAATTTGCGTTGGTTTTTGTCTTTTGCTAACCGATAGTATGTCTGTGTATTTTCAAACAACTATATTGACGGGATCATAGCATGCAGCGTGCCCTTGCCATCCGCACTTTCGTACGCGCTGTTTTTGTGAAGATGTTTAGGATCACCAAATAATTCTACACATGCTGGAAATATATCTTCCAGTCCTACAGCATCGCCATCGTGGAGAGACATGCTGCAGCGAAGACTACACCACACACATGCAGCACCAACTTCCTTTTATTACAAGAGTGCCGTATAGACATTAGGCTTTTCCATAAAAATCATGGGAGTCATGGACGATTAACAGAGAATCAACAGCTCAGCAGATACAAATCAACATAAAGACAAACTTTCGGTTAAAGTTATGCACACATGAGAAGACCCGTAACCGTCACAGCTAAGTACACTTAGCCTGTGAATATGCAGCATTAAGAAGACAAAAAGAAATAGTTACGAACAATAAACGACTCAAACAAAGCATGCTCCTAGCAAACGCCCGGGAAGATGCCCGGCGCGCCAAAGAAAAGCGCGGTGATAAAGTAGAAGCTTCAAGGCACAGCCGTGCCATAAAACTAAGAGAAACGCGCAATAACAAATACCAAGCCCAAATAATGCATAAAATAGAACCGAAGCGGAAAACGTAAGAACCAAAAAACGTTACTGGTTACATGTCTTTCTGGTCTGTGCTTACGGTTTAGTATACGCGTACATTCCTACTAAATCTGAAAGAAGCGAAAAACGCTTTCTTTTATTGGTTTCCTTCTCAGTACCCACCTGTGATCAAAACGGTTACTATGAACTGTTTCAATATATTTAAATGGCTTGCTTGCTGATGCTAACTGGAGATGTAATTCTTCCCCAAGGGCCTACCACCCGCTCCGAGTCTTCACTCTTACAGATGAAATCATTTCAACTGCAACAGGTAATTTTAGTCGGTTCTTGATCAAATAAAATTCACGTCGTGATAACATAGTTTTCCTTGACTCTCTTAGTTGAAACATTCTTGCAAGAAACTCAAATATACTGAAAGCTCTAATAATTTGTTTTTCCCTTTTTCCGCTGAACACATTCAGGTTGTCAGGGCTCAGATGCAACCACGTCCTAATGAACTACGCTCAGTAATAGGTAAATTATAGAACTTTAAAATAAGAAAAATGTCACCGCTACGTCAGCAGTTCATTTCGATAGCATCATACGTGACGACAACTCATCCGTGAATCGTTCAGCTCGAAAAGAAACTAACTTCGCTTGCTTCGTTTTCAGCCTCGTCAAAACTAGATTTACAACAAGCCTCGTTACACCTAGCCTCGTTAGAACTAGGAATACAGCATATATATATCTATCGTTCATAAGGATCAGGGAATTAAGGTACGTTGTTAGGAGAGCGTGAGGGGCGATGGCCGCTCAAACCATCCAGCTTCTTCCTTTTCACGACCGCTAGCAGCATGCTCTATCAATGCAGCTCTAATCATTCATGCTATAGATACGTTCTCACCTCAAGTCGTAGCCATGCCCGGTACGCGAATTTCTACAAATGCTTTCTTTGAGCTGTCCTTCGGGCTGTCTAAAATTATTCCATCGGCAGCTATAAGTGCGCAAGCACTAATCCGGAGGTTGAGAGCCTAGAAAAATCATCCCTTGCCTATGTATGTCCACTCCGTCCCGAGCATAGAAAAAAAGAGGCAGAAAAGGCAATCACAAATATCCACGAATGGGAGTCGAACCCGCGGAGACGCGAACAAAGGCCACTGCGCGAGACTACTTGGATATCGATCGGCGCATTTTATTTCCATTATGGTGCTTACTGCCCGAGGTTATGTATGCATATAAAGGGGCTATGTACATATTATTTACTAAGCACTCAGCTGGTGGCTGCACAGCACTAGCTTGACAAAAGGCAACACAACTAAAAGCCGGCAAAGATAGACACCGCCTCAAAGAGGAAACCAGTCCGGTGGAAAGTCGCTTCTCTCATAAAAGTCCTAAGTTGTACCCTGTGATGGTACACAAATGAGACTATCGCCGCCCGCGAACACGCCTCGTAATAATCGGCCCCACACTCTGTACGTTGCAGAGCGTCGTCTTCGTCAACTTCCATCTGCTCCGTACCGCGGCACTGCCCGCTCATCGTTGTCTTCTACATGCATCACAAATCTGTGCTTTCGCAATGATTGGGATGTAAACAATCACTGTAGATTTTTCTTGTCAGCGTAGCGTGGAAATCGCCAGGCGTTTCGAATTATCGCTTAGCATAAAATAATTTCCAAACGTTTGCTATCTTTTGCTGACTTTTGAAACGATCTTCATGTCAACATTAAGTTTGGCGGCTTTCTTCATTTCCCGAGTACTTTTTCGATGAATTTCGTTAATCCAACGCTATGTACAATGCTGAGCCAGGTTTATTTTATCGTTTTCTCTATCGAGCGCAACCGCTTCTATGGCTGTGTTCTGTATTCACATTTTTACAGCTAACCAACCTACAAGATTTCACACACTGCCTAAGACAGAAACAGTAATTTAACTTCGTCTAAACCTAAGCTAATTAAATAGCACTTCGTGATTGCGAGGCATGCGTCACCGCTTTTTACTTAACCTGGCCAAATGGCGCTTGCTTTAGACTTTTTAAGGGAATCGCTTTGGGATCGGTGGAGTGGCTGGCAATATGCACGGCAGACACCGCTAATGTGGTGGTCTGTCCTGGAAATCCCACTTAGACTTGACGCTGTACAAAATGTCTCGCCTCGATCGACCTCACATGTCATGCTATGTGTAAGGTCGCATGCGACGTGCCACCACACGGGTGATGTGCCGTGTCTGCACGCAGTCACGCCTGATTGGACTGGGCGACACTCTTTCAATGCTAGAATTCCCATTGAAATAGCTCTAGCTATGCAACAAGAACCTTTTCAAATAAATTTTACCTTTAAATCTGACGTTTTGGAAGTAGTTTCATCGCTCTGTGGCTATAACAACAGACAGCACATGGCGCAGCAGTCAATGGATAGATAAGAGGCCAGAGGGAGTGAATACCGGAGGTGGTACGGGTGATAGATAGTTGGGAGGGGAGGGAGAAAGAAATAGGGCATATTGGTTGCGAGGCTTGTTTTTTCACTTTTGTCAGAGGCGCGGGGTGGTCAATTATAGTTAGGGGTCCTGAGGGAGCCTGGAAGGAATGGTTGTGCACGCGCTGTAACAGCAAGTTTTTCTTCTTTGTTAGAGGCATGTTTTTGGGTTTTGTCGTGCTGTTCAGGTAGCAGCATTTGACGTCACTCCGCCAGTAAGAAAATATTGCACCACCTTTCGGGGCTTTCTTAAGATTCAGTACATAATAGCAGCTCAGCATTTCATGAGCTTTGTCATGTAGGCATTATTTGAACGTGAGGGGTTAAATTTTAAACGGAACAGAGTAATTTTATCCAACGAGTTGTTTTCACAGCATTGCCATACAAACTAAAGTTTATTGCTGCCATTATTCGAATCACCCTGGGGCCGCCTCGGTGGCTCAGTGGTTATGGTGCTCGGCAGCTGGCCCGAAAAACGCGGCTTCGATCCCGTCCACGTTGGTCGCACTTCGACAGAGGAGAAATTCTAGAGGCCCTTGTGCTGTGCAATGCCAGTGCACGTGAAAGAATACCAGATGCTCGAAAATATCCGGAGCTCTCCACTACGACGTCCCTCATAGCCTGAGTCGCTTTGGGACGTTAAACCTCGTAAAACCAAACGAGTGAATCCCCCCACAATAACGGCCAAAATAAAGTTATGGTCTGATACATATTTTCTTGTTCTCTTGTGCGAAAAACTTTTTTTGACTGTCGATATTTTGTTCACTGAAGAGGGCTAGGTCGGGCTGGTTGGTGAATGTTGACGCAAACGACTGGACAGCATCAACGGTACGGAAGAAAATACAGACACCATCGCATGTGTATGTGTTCTTCTTTTCTGTCCCGTCTGTTAGCGCATTTCAGTCGTTACCAGCAACATGTATTTTTTCTTTGCCTATATTCATAATAATTCGAGACTATTCAGTTCGCAGGCAAAAATGCGATACTCGCACACCCTATAAGGTTCTCGCTCTGAAAGAACAAAAGTCACTGGCTTTTTTCCTCCTCTCTTAGTCTGTCCAACAGCCATTTCTCAGGCGTCAATACACGCCGCGAATGCGGGCCAAGACCATGTGGATTGAGTACTGAGGAGAACAGAACGGCGTCAGAGGCATGTAGTAGTAGTGGTGGTTTTATTGAAATAATGACGAAAAGGAAGGAAAATATTTTTGCTAGCCCCGGCATATGCCATCGATGCTGAAGCACCTGAGCTGGGGCAGCGGATAGCAGGATAGCTGGCAGAATGGGGAAATGAAATGAAAGAGGTAGAAAAAACTGTGTTATACTCTGGTGCTTCTTTGTGCGGACGGAAAGAATTTAGAGGCGTGAAGAAAAGAGGTTGAGGGGCGCTGAACGGACAACTTAAACCGCGAAGAGAAGTTCTGGGAACCTGGAAGAGCTGCAAGCCATGAAGAAAAGTCCCCCGAGAGCGCCGCTGTACTCCGACTGCCGTTAACCGGACCGTGCTTCCAACACGTGCTCGAGCGCCCGTGAGCTGGCGCCGATGTATTTGGACGGCGTCTCCAGCAGTGGGCATACGTAGACCGGTTCTGTAGTATGTTAAGAGCGCCGACTTTGGGCGCGTGCACCCAAAAACGGCCCTTGGAGCACACTTGCAGAATATCGAGCGTCCTCTACAGTTTGCCAGCCAAAAACCCTCGTTTACAGACGGCAATCTCGCATTCTTGTACGAAAAATGTGTTTGGAGAGGTTCCTTTATCTGTATGAGAGAGTAGACGTTGAAAGGATGTGAGGAGCGGGTCGAGATAGGTACTCGTCAAGAGAATTCAGTCATTCTAGCTCTTAGAGGTGGCGCGGCGGTAGTACGGTACTGCGGACGAGGCGGTGATGGCGCAGATGCCATAGCGTGAGTCTTTATGGAAGCAAAGCGGCTTCTTTAAAAATCACACCAAAGGTGTCACAACGTAGAGTCTAGATAAGCAGCAGTAAATGATTCTTGGTCATTAATACAATCCTATGCTTGAGTTTCGCTGCTTTACAGGCTAGAAATAAATCTTTATCGATATTCGCATGGAATCGCTAGTTCGCAAGTGCCGCGCGTGCAAAAACCGCGTCGTTGAAACTTGCGAACTTAGCATGGTGAAGTGCGATGAACACTTTGAAGCGTAATTATTTTGCGCGTTCACTTTCTTTTTCTTTCGGCACTTATCCGAAAGCGTAAATAAACTACTTTAATGACCCAGACAGTCTAACGCTGTTTCGTGCCTACACGAGTGCGGCCCTTACCCGCGTAAATGCGGTATGTGTATTTATTTTGTGCTGGCCTTATAAGGATACCATTGAAAAAAAATCAGCAGTTGGTAACAATGGCCATTCCGCAGCGTAATATTACAGCAGTGATCAAAATGAACTTCTTAATGTTGGACTGCATCAAACTGCCAGAAACATCAAAATCGTTGAGCCTACAATTTCGACATTGATTGACTGCTTGTTTAGGTAAACAGAAAAGTTTTACAACTGGTCTACATTTTCTCGCGGAGGAATTCTGTTCGGTGGCCCTGAATGTGCGCGTAGCTTTACTGCAGACTAATTTCCGACTATATATAGTCCATCTGCAGCGTACGTTGGTCGCATATATGCGGTAAAAGAAGAGGCAACGTAGCTGTTGTTTGAAGCGGCAGCCAGGGGGTCATTCGAGCTTTATATTACAGTCGAAGTTAGCGCTGAAAATGTGTTTTTGACTGGCGGGGGAAAACGCTGTGATCGAGTGAGCAGACGACGGTTGCCAAGAAGCGTTCACAATTATACAACCACGTTACGCATTATATCCGAGAAATATATGTACATTGTGAAGTTCTTGCCATTCATGTCGCTCTTTAGCAGTCACGTCGTGGCCAGAAAGCCGTGTTTAATCTGGACCAGAAAGGACTGAAGCTCGATGAAAAATGTGTTTGCTGCTAACGCCCACCTTAAAATATTACCATATACACCATACTATAGCTAAGTGTTCAAGCACTGCACTGCTTTCATGCAGCTGTAATAGGCTATGTTGGCAGCATGAACAAAACTCCGAACAGGAATGCGTTGACGACATGGTGTCGTGGTGGTGTTGGCGACATGGTGTTAATCAGCAACGAGTATGTTGCTGATTAACAGACGGGTCATTAGGCTGAAACTCGTTACCAACCTGCAGAATGAACTTAATCACTGCTTTTTGAACACATTACATGTTGGCAGAAACAACATGTTTGCTATTTGGACTGTTCGCAAATTGTAGAATAACAGAATATGCTCATTTTTGACGCGTATCTTAGGCTCCAAACCACTGCGAGTGCACGCGCCGCGCAGAGTGATCACCGGCTCGCCGCTTCAGGAAGAGCCCGCTTTTGCGCCCCCACCGTCGCTGAAACGATCGAAAACATCATTGTAACCTTTCGACAACTTCTTTTTTACAGCTGGTGGCGACCATCGGGGCTTCATGTTCCCGCAGGATAGGAGGCAGCCCTCCTCACCTTTTCGAAACAGAATACAGTGGAGGACGACTGACTCATCTCTCCTCATTCTAACCCCGTTAGTCAGCAGAGCAGGAAGTGAAAGCGCGGTTTGCTAACGTGGGTTGTTGGAAGAAACCTTCCTTTAAGCCAGCAATTCTGCAAGTTGTCCATTCACTTATGAGAAAATGAATGCTGCACGTCAAGAGTACCCTGTCAATAGTTCTTTGTGTTTGGTTGGCCTAGGGTGCAGTGACGCGAGGCAAAGATCATGTGAACCAGCTATCTTTGAAAAGGAGTTGGTTGGTTGGTGTTTCGGGAAAGTAAATGGCGCAGTATCTGTCTCGCATATCGGCGGACACCTGAACCGCGCCCTAAGGGAAGGAGTAAAGGAGGAAGTGAAAGAAGAAAGGAAGAAAGAGGTGCCGTAGTGGAGGGCTCCGGAATAATTTCGACCACCTGGGGATCTTTAACGTGCGCTGACATCGCACAGCACACGGGCGCCTTAGCGTTTTTCCTCCATAAAAAAGAGTTGTCCGCATTTTCAGTGCACGCGCTCACGCTTCCCCGCTGAGAGGTTTACGAGCATAGTGACATCACGAGGAAAAGAATAGTGACGCCATGCGTACTCAAAGCAATATGAAAATAAATGGCAATAAAGAATGAGATAACTGGCGTTCTGCGGTGGTAACCGTGTCTCGTGATTTTTGTGCTCTACTTTGCGTTTTTTTTAATTTTGATATGGTGACATTGGAGACTCAATGCACCGTGCTCGACGCTTTTCGTCGCCAGAAAATCTCTGGAGAAATGGACAGTTTGTTGCATTCTATTCGTTTCTTGCCACACAAGACGAAAACACGTGGTTTTTGAAGCTTTCACCAATTATGTGGTCGCGGAAATGTCTCGCGCGTTCACAATGGTCGGTTTTATTTCGTACAGTACACAGGCCATAATAACACAGTGCACTCACGTTGCATGACAAGGAACGAAGTAAAGGATCTAAAGCCCCACCTCGATGGACACATCCTACGCGTACCGGCGGAGCGCCTACGCGCACGGGCGTACGCTGGATCGTGTCTGCGCATGCGCAAAGCGCGACGCGCGCGCAGGCGCGCGCGCTGCATAGATATCTGTACATGATAGATATCCGCGCCTGAGCGCGGGCGCATGCGCGCGCATCCGAAGCGGGGTCCGGTTTACAACATTAGTAAAACCGCGGGGGCTCTCGGGGACTCTTTTCTTCATGGCTTGAAGCCATTTCAGTTTCCTGGAACTTTCCTTCGCGGTTTAAGTGGTGCTTTCAGCTCCCCCCAAATCCCCTTTCTTCACGCTTGAAATTATTTCAGTCGGCTCGTGGGGGAACGCGCCAGCACTACAGAGCATGGAGGTAGATGCCTTTTTTCGACGCTCGTCGCGGCGCGGGGCTGGGCGCGCAGGCGCTCTGCCGTATGCCTAGGAGGTGCCCATCGAGTTGGGGCTTAAGGAAAACATTTCCAACGCGCTGCCTTTTTCAGTGAGTGAGCAGATGAGAGCCACGGCCACTCGGTGATGCGGTTCCATCGAGTGGCCACATTGGTACCAACCGTTGCCTCCACAAGCTGGTAGAACAGCGGGCTAACGGGGTCGCATTTTTCATTGCAGCACTGAGGCTTAAATTTTGGATTTCGACGCGGCCTCTTTGTATGTCTGAAATTTAATTGACCTGAAATAAAATAATCGAAAATGTTTTACGGCCGCGAGTGAGTTTCGAACCCGAGGCGGCGAGAACGCATACGTTTTGCTGGTTACTGCGTTAAGCGTGGCCCGCATGGAGCGTTTTTCCGGGCGATTCGCCGGCGTCGGCGGCAGCGGAGCGCTTTTTTGCCGAAGTCGACTGCCACACCGCCGCAGCCGAACATTCTGCGTCATAAAATACCAGTCTCTTGCGCTGTATTTTGGATATCGTCGTCTTCATCAGCTGCATCTATGCGCAACGGAACCGAACACTGAAACAGCACTGAAAACCGAAGTGCTAGCACTCCTAGTTGCAACTGGCGTAACCACGCTTACTCGTCCGAAATTTATTTTGGTGGCACTGTCTACCTGTGCCATGCGCTGTGCTTTTAACAAGCTGGTGGAATTCCTTAGTTTTGCGGAAGGCAGTAAAGAATCTTCTGCAGAAATTTTGATGTCTTTTTTGGGAGATTTTTGTCTGCGTGTGGAGAAACCCTTTGCCAGGACTGACACATTAGCGGTTGTAAGTTTTTTTTTGTGACAGCCTGGAGGCAAGAGTGCGTCCATGACCTTTCCGGGCCGTTTTCGCAGAGGCGCCGACTATGTCGTGCAGCTCGTGCTTCGCACCATAGGGAACAGAAGCATAGCGCATCCAAAAAGCAACCATGGACTGCGCTCCACGATTCGAGGAAAAGTAAAAGGAGAAAAAACAAGAAAGGCAGGCAAAGGCACAGCAGGAGACCCCTCCGCACTGTCCTTTTCTTCCTCCCTCTTAACACCCTGCTACCGGCTGCCCGTGTAGCTCTTGAAAAAGAATTTCTCCGTACCTATGCACCTGCTCAAATCATCCTTAGCCCTTTCCGTTACCGCCTCTCCACGTTCTTCATCCGTTTGATGCTGCGTGTTGTGCGTCTTGTTCCCGTAGCCTTTTTGGGAGGAACAGTGCTGAAAATTGTGCCCTAAGGGTAGGGTGGAATTCAAGCAAGTTTTGGTTAAGACGATTCCCAATTCTTGCATATTTGTTTTAAAATCAGCGACAACAGCAATGACACATCGCTTTGAGCATGCGGCTCGAGGACGGTGTGTGATTCGTTCCGCAGTGTCGCCGTGTACCCACTGATTACCAATGGGTAGAAGTATTCTCGAAGCCTGGCGCTTGGTTTCTTTGAGTTGAAGTGCTCGGAAAATGGTCTTCCACCTAACATTGTGTTGAAGAAAACACTTCAACCCATTGCGCTTTATGCGAGGTTGCCAGTGCGCCATTAAAACTCATCATCAGCAAAAGAAAACATTTCTAGGCAATGGATACCCAAGATTCTTCACTCGATGTATCATCTAAAACTGAAAAGGATGCAACGAAAAGAACTCGATATGCTTATGCTAAGGACACGCTGGTGGCAAAAACGCGTATGCAGTTAGTACGTAAAGGGTGTCTGCGAAACCTTGGCCAGTGTTCTCAGAAAGGAAGGGATGCAAACTACACACAAGCCGGACATCATTATCGGAGGTCTCCTGTGCCACTTCAAAGGCAGTCATCCCACCCCAAAAAAGGCCTAGAGGCGCCAACTCGAATGGCCCTTTCTCGGCGTACGCGCTCAGCATCCGCGCTCTTAGCGTAAGCCGAAACCGGTCTGCGCAGGCGCACTGCAGGAGACGCCAGCAAGCCTAGGTGAGGCGTCCGTGCTAGATGTCGGCATCAGCGCGCGGGCGCTCGTGTACGCGTTGGAAGGGGGGTCCGGTTTATAACAATGGAAGGATCGCCGGGCTCTCGGTGGCTCTTTTCTTCATGGCTTGAAGCTATTTCAGGTTCCCCGAACTTTTCTTCGCGGTTTAAGTTGTTCTTTCATCGCCCCCCAACCCCTTCTCTCCACGGCTTGAAATTCTCTCCGTCCGCTTGACAGGGGAAGGGAGCCAGCACCAGGAACATGGAGATGCATGGCACATTTAAAAGTCGCTGGATCGTTCCGTGGAAACGGCTCCCTCTTCTGACTCCCACGGTTTGTGCGCTTAAAAAGCCGCGCTAACACCCCGGGAGTCACACATCCAAGAAGTAGTAGTTTGCCAACAGCTTCAGAGGCAACAACAACTGACGAGAATACAAAAAGGAAGCTAAAAATGTTGCCGGCCCAGCGATTGCTATCTAATCCCTCAAGCACTGGAACTGCAACCGGTGGAATTAAAAGCAAAGAGAGAGGATAGCGAAAAGTAGATAGGAGAGCGGCAGAAACAAAAACGAGGGAAGGTTGGAACTTATGCAAAAAAAAAAAAATTTTCGCGCCACTCGTGCGAAAGTGCTTATGGGTATTGTTGCACATATTCGCAACACGGTAAATTCACTGCATATTCAGGGCCGCGAGCATGTAGCGTCCTGTCGCTAATGAATCGCGCTAGCGGCGCATTGCACAAACGGGTTGGGTGGAGCGCCGAGTCACCGTACTGGAGAAAACCAGTAATCTTTTAAACATCGTGTTAACCGACAATAACTTCTGTTCATGTCTTAGCAGATTTAAATTATAATCAAGAACATTTAACTAGAGTTTGACTCTTGATTGCTGTTCTGGGTAACGGCGTAGTTACTGGCTTGCCGAACTGATGGCACACTCTTCAGAATAGTTCCCAGCATGCCACTCTATGAAGTCTTCGTTAGCGGTTCATCTTTCACGTACATCTTTGACAGAATTGCCGAAACTAGCATCGATTACAGCAATGGTAAACCCCTTCTCGACGGCGAACGATCGAATCGTGAGAAGCACTTTACCAACCTAGACAAAAATGTGAACTACCACACTACTAATTGTTACATTGGACAAATAACCTACTGGCATAAAACGCAGCATCAGGTTTGCCGCCTCTTATGTGCAACACATGCAACATTCACTTCAACGCATCCTTGCTGCACTTGCACCACATCGACAAACGATTGGAAGAGCTTTCTGCTATTGAGGCTAATAACATGAGTGTTGAAATGCAGACATTAAGACACGATTTTACAATTTTGAATGCACAGTGCAAGAACCATATACAAGTATCGGTGAGTGAGCTCTAAGTATGAGCGTCCGGGAATTACAAATTTCACTGCTTGAACGAAAGTACCTAGAAGCTTCATTGCTTTGCACTGTTATTGCGTACGCAATTCCACTATCACCTATGCCGGTGTGGTCACTGTACGCGCCTAATGAAAAATGTACCTGTCAAGCAAAAGAGTCTTCTTATAATTTCCTCTATATACCTCATAGAAGGCACACGGTTTCTTGTAGCATTTTATGTAGCAGCCCATGGCCATAGCCTCCCTCCGATGGGGGCACTTTTGATAAAACTGCGCATTCGTACGGCAGGCTCAACCTCCCAAAGCAACCTACTAAAGCAGGGACACTGTAGCAGGGCACGGCCGGAATCGAGCCGCCTCCGCTACTCGAGCCCGGCCGTGAGCAGGGACGTGTGCCTTTCCAACGCACCGAGAGAGGGCGCCACACGTTTTATGAAAAAGCTGATGATGCATGATCAATAGTGAAATAGCGCAGGAAGACTTTTACGCCATTGAAATGTAAAATACCTTATACTTCCTTAAAGGTAGGACATTACCCTACGTGAACCTGCTAGAGCTTGTCAATATATTTTAAAATAGGGCTGTAGTGAGCGATAAATTGAAGTCGTGGGGTATTTTTCAAGACCTCGCCATAGGCCCCATGCTCTCATAGATCATTGCTCATGGCAAACGCAATATGTAACCTACATCGATGAAACTCGACTAAATGAAACTTTAAGATGCATTTAACATCTAGGCGAGAGAGCTAATTTCAACTGTTATGCGCGATGAAATATCAATTTTTATTTTTCGTCGCCATTGAGTTACACGCCGCCGCGCCGCCGGCTGTCACGAGATGGCGCGACCGGTTTTTCGAGGCGCATGGTCCAGAATCCTGGGGATGGACCAGACTGATGAGCTTCATGAAGCAGGGCGATCTGTGGCCGCTGCATGGAGGGTGGGGACAACCGTGTCGTTTGCTACAGTATCTGACATATTTGTGCCCACTATTTTCAGCGCGCTTCGGAAGCTCGCACGGGGCCGAACGTGCTTCCTTGCACGTAAGCTGTTTTACTCACGGAGCGACACGAATCAATATAAAAAGAAGGCGGATGACTCAAATGATTTGTCATACTTTTTGCGAAGTCAATGACATCTCTGGCTGCCTATTATAAGTCACTTATTCTTCGGGGGAACACGCGGACGCACACACACACACACACACAGAAGATGCTAAAGTGCGGTATTTGAATTTGATTTGCGACATCCAATATTATGCAATACTTTTCAAAACCGGTTGATGTAAAGTCCGCACTTAATCGTGTCATAAAAATATTGATTGTGGTTAAAGTAAACGACAGCCCCAGTAACTGTCATTCTATTTCAGGAGGACAACTCAACAGAGCCATGGATGACGCAATAATATAAGAATAGAGAAAAGTGGCGTAATAAAATGGTTCGGAATATTTTCGACCAATTAGGGATATTTAGCTTTCGCTGACATCGCACAGCGCATACCTGCTTTTTGCGTTGTGGCTCCACCGTGGTGGCTCAGGGGTTTCAGCGCTCGGCTACTTATCCGGAGTCATCATCATCATCATCAGCCTTACTACACCCACTGCAGGGCAAAGGCCTCTCCGATGTCTCTCCAATTAACCCTATCCTTTGCCAGCTGCATCCACCCTTTGCCTGCAAACTTCTTAATCTCATCCGCCCACCTAACCTTCTGCCGCCCCCTGCTACGCTTACTTTCTCTTCGAACCCACTCCGTTACCCTTAAAGTCCAGCGGTTATCTTGCCTTCGCATTACATGCCCTGCCCAAGCCCATTTCTTTCTCTTGATTTCGACTAGGATGTCATTAACCCGTGTTTGTCCTCTCACCCACTCTGCCCGCTTCCGATCTCTTAACGTTACACCTACCATTTTTTCTTTCCATGGCTCGCTGCGTTGTCCTTAACTTAAGCTGAACTCGTTTCGTTAGCCTCCACGTTTCTGCCCCGTAGGTGAGTACCGGTAAGATTATGCTGTTGTACACTTACCTCTTGAGGGAAATTGGTAAACTGCCACTCATGATCTGCGAGAATTTGCCATATGCGCTCCACCCCATTCTTATCCATCTAGTTATCTCAATCTCATGATCCGGATCAGCTGTCACTACCTGCCCTAAATAGACGTATTCCGGCACAATTTCTAGGCTCTCGCTGCCAATTGTGAACTGTTGTTCTCTTGCTAGGCTGTTGAACATTACCTTGGTTTTCTGCATGTCAATTTTTAGACCCATCGATCTGCTCTGCCTGTCTAACACGTTTGTCATGATTTGCAGTTCACCTCCTGAGTGACTCAGCAAGGCAATGTCATCAGCAAATCCCAGATTATTTAGGTATTCTCCATTTATTCTTATTCCCAACTGTTCCCAATTCAGGCCTCGAAATACCTCCTGCAAACATGCGGTGAACAGCATTGGCGAGATCGTGTCTCCTTGCCTGACGCCCTTCCTTATTGGAATTTTATTGCTGACTTTATGGAGGACTATAGTAGCTGTGCAGTTGCTATATATATATCTTCCAGTATTTTGACATAAGGCTCTTCTACCCCATGATTACGCAATGCCTGTATGACTGCTGAGGTTTCCACTGAGTCGAATGCTTTCTCGTAATCAATGAAAGCTATATATAGAGGTTGGTTATATTCTGCGCATTTCTCTATCACTTGATTGATAGTGTGAATATGATCTATTGTGGAATATTCTTTACGAAAGCCTGCCTGATCATTTGGTTGATTAAAGTCTAACGTTGCCCTGACTCCATTAGCGATTACCTTAGTAAATACTTTGTAGGCAACGGATAGTAAGCTGATCGGCCTGTAATTTTTCAAGTCCTTGGTGTCTCCCTTCTTATGAATTAAGATAATATTTGCGACTTCAATGCGAAGGTGGGCAAGAAGCAGGCTGACGACCATGCGGTAGGTGACTATGGGATAGGCTCTAGAAATAGCAGGGGAGAGTTATTAGTCGAATTCGCGGATAGAAATAATTTACGGATCATAAATACCTTCTTCCGCAAACGAGAAAACAGGAAGTGGACCTGGAAGAGCCCCAATGGTGAGATTAAAAATGAAATCGACTTCATACTATGCGCTAAACCTGGCATCATTCAGGATGTGGCCGTCCCTTGAAGGGTGCGTTGCAGCGACCATATAATGGTAAGGTCTATAATTAGCTTAGACTTGAAGAGGGAACGGAAGAAGCTAGCGAAGAAGAAGACCATTAACGAGTTAGCCGTAAGAGGGAAAGCAGAGGAGTTTAGGATAGCGCTGCAAAACTGATATTCGGCTTTAACTGAGGAAGACGATCTTGATGTTCATTCAATGCACGATAATCTGACATCAATAATTATGGAGTGCGCAGTAGAAGTAGGCTGTACGACAGTTCGAAAAGATACCGGGAAGCTATCTCAGGTGACGAAAGATCTGATTAAGAAGCGCCAAAACATGAAGGCATCTAACACTACCGATAGAATAGAACTAACGGAGCTATCGAAGTTAATAAATAAGCGCAAGGTAGCCGACATAAGGAAGTTTAATATGGGGAGAATCGAGCATGCTCTAAAGAACGGAGGTAGCCTAAAAACAGTGAAGAGGAAACTAGGGATAGGTAAAAACCAGATGTATGCATTAAGAGACAAGCAGGGCAATGTCATTAGCAATATGGATAAGATAGTTAACGTAGTCGAAGAGTTCTACACAGACCTGTACAGTAGCCAATGTAATCAGAGCGCTAATGAGAAAGACAGCAGTGCACAGCAATGCGTCATCCCGCCAGTAACGATAGATGAAGTAAAGAAAGCCTTAGAAGCAATGAAAAGTGGAAAAGCAGCTGGGGAGGATCAGGTAACAGCAGATCTGTTGAAGGATGGAGGGGACATCGTACTAGAAAAACTAGCCACCCTGTGTACGCAATGCCTTATGACCTCGACTGTACCAGAAGCTTGGAAGAATGCAAACATTATCCGGAGTACCCGGGTTCGAATCCAAGTGCAGCAGCTGTGTTTCGATGGTGGTGGTGAAAACCTTTATAAAATAGAGCAAGCCTTAATTGTTACATCGTGGTGATGGGATTGCTCTTGGATGCGTGTCGTGGCCGGAAGGTGATGCTTCTCAGCGACTTCCAAAGCCCAGTCTACTAGCTGCCGTTGGGCAGCCGGGTCAGAACTGAACACCGCAGCCTACCATCGCTCGAGGTCTCTGAGTTGCCAATCGCTTGGTGGAAGGAGCTCAGAGCAAGAATAAAGAATGTGTGCAAAATCAGCTTTCGGAGGGCTACAGAGGGTGCATACTGGCGTGAACAGTCCCGGGTGAACCAGGGCTAAGTGGGCAGGGGATAGGAAGATGCTGGATTGTAGCTGTCGCCACGTCACCTGCTGTAATTTAGTGAGAGGCTTGTGCGGAGGGGGATACGTTAGCCGTTGCTCACGGTACGGTAGTGTAGAGTGATCTCGTGATACGCGACAATTCGATCTCGAGCGTCTCCCCAGGCGTCGGCTGCTGCTCGGCTGACGAAACCTCGAGCTAAAGAATGAGCCGCCTCGTTACCTGGGTGGTCGGCGTGGGCCGGGACACAGAGAAGCTGAATAGGTCGGGTAGGGGCGGGAGACCGGCTTAAAAGCCGGAAAGCGGGTTCGGAGATGCGGGCTTTCGCAAAGTTACGGACCGCTGTCTTTGAGTTGCTGAAAATGTGGGCCGCCGATGTAGTAGCGATGGCTAAGGCTACGGCTGCCTCCTCCGCTTCTGCTGGAGTGTAGGCAATGACACTGCCTGCCGTAATAGGGGTGTACGAATTAGACACTACCGCCAGGGCAAAGGCGGAAGAGGAGGTGTAAGAGGCTGCGTCGACGTAGACGCTATCCGGCTGTGCGCCATAGTGTTTGTGTAGGGCTGCAGCCCGAGCAGCACGACGAGCCGCGTGATGCTCGGGATGCATGTTCTTGGGGAGGGGGTGAATGGTGATGAGGTCCCGTGTGCGGTGTGGGAGGGAGAAGGTGTGGGTATAATAGCCAGGGGGGTGTAGGCCAATGGCGTCAAGAATATGACGGCCGGCTAGGGTGGAGGAGAGCCGATCAAGTTGGGCATATCGATGGGCCTCGGTGAACACGGAGAGGGTGTTGTGTACGCCCATCTTAAGAAGGCGTTCATTCGACGTGTGCTGGGGGAGGTTGAGGGCCGTCATGTACGCCTGACGGATGAGGCAGTTGACTTTGTTCTCCTCTACTCGGGAGAAGAAGAGATAGGGCAGGGAATATACTACCCGGCTAAGGAGGAAAGCCTGGATCAGGTGGGGGAGGTCGTGTTGCCGCATGCCTCGGTGTTTGTTAGCGATTCGTTTGATGAGGCGAACGGTTTGTTGAACGGTAGCAGTGAGCTTGGTGATTGTGGCAGTGTTCTTGCCATTGTTCTGGAGAACCATCCCCAGGATACGAACTTTGTCTACCTCTGGTATGCGGGTGGCATCAATGGTGACATCGATGCCAGGTGGTGGAGTTTTGTCCAGTCTTCCCCGAGGGGGGCGAAGGACCAGAAGTTCCGATTTTGTAGGAGAGCATGCAAGGCCGACCTGATGGGCATAGGAGGTCACCACATCTGCCCCCGCTTGTAGCGTTTCTTCAATGGTGCCGACATTGCCCGTGGAGGCCCACAGGGTGATGTCGTCGGCATATAAAGAGTGCGAGAGGGCGGGAATGGCTGAAAGAGCCTTTGCCATGGGGATGAGAATTATATTAAATAGAAGCGGGGAGAGTACCGATGCCTGAGGAATACTTCGGCTACCGAGGGTGAAAACAGGGGAGGAGAGTGAGCCAAAAGTGATTTCAGCTGTGCGGTGGCGGAGGAAGGCTGAGATCTACTGATGGGTACGAGTGCCGACGTGTAGGGACGACAGGGCGTCCAAGATGGCCGAATGATGTACATTGTCGAAAGCCTGTTTTAGATCCAGGGCCAGGACCTCGCGCGTGCGCCTCGCGTTTCGGGGGTGGAGGACGTCTTCTGAGAGCTGAAGCATGATATCTTGGGTGGAGAGGTGGGGACGGAAACCAACCATCGTTGGGGGGAAGAGGAGGTTGTCGTCCATGTGTTTCTGGAGGCGACCAAAGACGACGTGCTCAAAGAGCTTGCCGATGCAAGACGTAAGGGAAATGGGATGGAGATTCCTTATCTCAAGAGGCTTTCCTGGTTTGGGGATGAAAGTTATGCGGGCATGAGTCCACTGCGAAGGGAGGGTTCCCGTTCGCCAGCAGTGATTGAACAAGTCTGCAACAGCCTCCACGGACTGGCCGTCGAGATTTCGGAGCGCCTTGTTGGTGACTGTCAGTGCCGCGGGCGGTCGTGGTCCGAAGTTTGTGCATGGCCGCCCGAACCTCCGCCGGAGAAATGTCAGCGTCGAGTTCCGGGTTGGGGTGTCCCGTGTACGGGGGGAGGGGAGTGGAAGGGGTGGTGGTGAGATATTGATCTTTGAGGGCTTGGAGGAGTGCATCGTCTTAGAGGTGGAGATGGTGCAAGGTGCGTGTGACATGCTTGCGTTGGGTGGCCTTCGTGTGACCCGGGTCCAGGAGATATCTGAGGAGCTACCAGGTGTCTTTGAGGCCTAAATTGCCACTCATGCGATCGCAGACCTGTCCCCATTGTTGATGGGCCAGGTCGCGTGCATGTGTTTCAATCTCGTGTACGTTTGGTTTAGTTTGGTTTATGGGGGTTTAACGTCCAAAGCGACTCAGGCAATGAGAGACGCCGTAGTGAAGGGCTCCGGTAATTTCGACCACCTGGGGTTCTTTAACGTGCACTGACATCGCACAGTACACGGGCCTCTAGAATTTCGCCTCCATCGAAATTCGACCGCCGCGGCCGGGATCGAACCCGCGTCTTTCGGGCCGGCAGCCGAGCGCCGTAACCACTCAGCCACCGCGGCGGCTCCATCTCGTGTACGAGATGAGCGATACGGCGTTTGAGGGGCCAATTGTGCTTTTGATTCTGCCAGCGCCTTTGCAGGCTGGCATGTGCTTCCCACATGTGGAGGAGCCGGCTGTCAGCAGCCGACGTGTCCTCAGGTTCGGGCATGGTGGAGGTAGCGCGGGCGACATCGCGGTTGAGACTGGCGGTCCATTCAGAGAGGTCCATGATGGTGTTCGGGGTTAGGCACCGAAGTTGGCGGAATTTGTCCCAATCCACTGCCTTTGTCTCTCGTCGTTTTGGTGAGGTAATGGAAGAGATACTGACCTCTGTGGAAATGATATAATGATCGCTGCCAAAGGAGTGTGTCGTGTTGATCCATCGGCTGTCGCGAATGTGTTTGCTAATTGTGAGGTCTGGGCTGGTGTTCTGCTGAACACTGGAACAAATACGGGTGGGGATCGTGGTGTCATTCAAAAGGGAGAGGCCTTCGTCCTGAATGAATGCCCACAGGGAGGTGCCTTTGCGACAGTTCTTACGGTACCCCCAACTGATGTGATTGGCGTTAAAGTCGCCCACTACCAACAGGGAGTTGTTCGAACTGATCGAGAGCAACTTGCGGAAAGCCGCAAGAAGAGGGGCAGGAGGACATTTTGGGGGCTATAGAGATTGAGGATGAAGAGGCTAAGTGACGCGTGTGGGAGGGAGAAGCTCCAGCAGGAGACCGTCTATGTCGTCTACCTCTAATGGGTACTCTATCGCAGTGAGATTGCGATGTACGAGCGTGGCGACCCTGGTCTGTGGCTGGGTAGAAGGTTCGTATGCGGTGTAGTTTCGGAGCTTGACTGACGTCAGAGTTTCCTGAAGCGCACTGACCGCGGGCGTGCCGCGGCTAGAGAGGGTTTGTAAGTAAAGCTGCAGGTTATCTCGCTTTGAGCGAGAACCCCTGCAGTTCCACTGCCACACCTTAATGCGTTGGGGTGTCGCAGCCATGCTGGGCAATGATGGAGAGAGCGGAAAATGCAAGGGGTGCCGTATGACCTCTGGGGAGAGGCTCGTGAATCTCAGTTTGGAATTGCGTGACATTAGCCTCCAGATTGCTCTGGCGGGTTTCGAGCGCCGCCACGCGGTCAGAAATGTTCTTCATCCACGTTTGAGTTTCGGAGCGGAACGTATTTAGCGTCGCCATCATGCGTTTCTGAAAATCTTGCATGAAAGACGTCACCTGGTGTACAAGGTTGTCAGTGACTGGTCGGGAGGGCGAATTGGCGTCATCGGCGGACTTGCGTTTAGCGGGGAGCCCACGTGCCGGTGACGTCGCGCGCGAGGAGGAGGCGGAAAGGAAAGACACGGAGGAAGAATGGGGCACATTTGGATGCG
The DNA here is from genome assembly GCF_052857255.1 of Amblyomma americanum. Taxonomy (NCBI): domain Eukaryota; kingdom Metazoa; phylum Arthropoda; class Arachnida; order Ixodida; family Ixodidae; genus Amblyomma; species Amblyomma americanum. The sequence goes on along the minus strand of NC_135497.1, from coordinate 540,998,482 downwards.
TCGGGGTTTGCACCACGGGGGGTAATGTGGGTGGGGAGTGTTCATGCCTTAAAAGGTTTTGAAGTTGCTCTTTTAGAGCAGCAATTTCGCGACTCTGGGAGGTCATTTGTGCTTTTAGCTCGACGTTTTCCTTCTCGAGCGAGGAAGACTGCGGCCCCCAGCTCACCTGTTTCGAAGAGTCCTGGACCCTATGGCCTGGAAGTGGTATGAAGGACACGGAACGGCTGCGACTGCAACCAGTTCTTGGGCGGGAGGCGTTGGCCGCTTCGCGACGCCCTGGGACTCTTGGGTGGCGAAGACGGTGGTGGACTCGCCGGGGGCGTTGTCCGTAGAGTGGAGATCGGCGTAGTGTTGCCGGAGCGTTCGAAGCGTAATTTGCACTTGCGCGTCCCTGTGAAGTGCGTTCCATTACACAGGATACATTTGGGAGTGCAATCCGGCGTTTCTTTGATGGGATGAGACGCATCGCAGCGAGGACAAAAGTCGGTGCGCTCTTTCGGACACACATCAGCAAGATGGCCCGGCTTGCGGCCGTTGAAGCATGCTTCAACTTTCGCCTTGAAGGGATGACACGTGTAGAGGGTGCTGTAGAAGACGAGCTGTCTTGGAACTTCCGTGGTGTCAATAAAGGTGACCAAGATGGACTTGGTGCGGCCTAGTTGGCGGGCGTCGACGATCGTGAAGTGGCGGCTGGGGTTCAGCGCCACGCGGTCAGAGAAAATATCTTCTTGAGTCTGGTTATATACCGCGTTGTAGAGTATCCCTTTGACGGCGTTGTCGGGGGCCGCGACGTATGTCTTAATCGGATACTGTTGGTCGTGGAGCCTGAGTTCTTGAAGTTGGACATATCGTTTCATTCGGGCTTCCGAAGGCGTGCTCACGGTGAACGAGTTATTGTAAGGGTTGATTCGGAGCTCGTCCTGGCTCCGCGCTTGCACGTAGTCGATCTCTGCGCCAGTGCAGAGAAGCTGGAGAAGAGCTCCACCGTTCACGGGCCGCAGGTCGAGACCACAGCCCGGGCGGAAAACAATCTTGAGGTCTGAAGAAGGTAGACGAGGAAGTGGAGCGTGTTTCTTGATTTTCGGTGGAGTAGACTTGCCTTGCGGCGGTTGAGCGGGCTTGCCTGGACCTACCCGGGAACTGGACGCTGCTGACGCGTCATTGGACGATGACGGCTTCGTGGTGGGGTAGACCTTGTTGTGGGCCCGGACGGCGCGGGACCACCGTGGATCATTTTCGAATTCTTCTGGGGAAATCACTTCGCCATCGACGCTGTACTCCATCTGTGACGATGTAGACCCGGAGACGAACAGGACGATGAGCAGCCAGCGGCGTTAGGCCTAACCGGTGACGGCGTTCCACGCCTGGCGCGACAGGAAAATCATCCAAAATCGGTTCCAATGGAAGAAAAGGGCAGAAAAATGGTGCGTAGAGGTGCAAAACAGCTTCACTGACTGCGTCCGATGGAAAGCAGGTCACTTCAGGTGGATATTCCGCCACCACGAGCAAACAAACGTTGACGGAGCCCATGTGATGCACGTCCTCACCATCTCGCTGCCCGTGGACCACATGTGTTTCGATGGAGGCGAAACAGAAAGGTGCCAGAGTGCTGTGCGAGGTGAGCGCACATTAAAGATCCCCAGGAGGCCGAAATTATTCCGGAGCCCTCCACTACGGCATATTTTTCTTCCTGTCTTCTCTCAACCTCTCATTTAATCATTCCCTTACGGCGCGGTGCAGGTGTTCGCCGATATCTGAGAGAGATACTGCGCCATTTCTTTTCCCCAAAACACAATTTTCAAGTTTCAAGCGCATGCACTATGGACACTTGCACCACCAGCGCATTGGTGCGGCTTGAGTGCTGTACCACGGCGAATGCCAAATCAGAGCGCTATCAGACGCCTCATCAAGTTCTCTTTATTGTTGCAAAACTGAGGGCCTCTTATTAGCGGGGTCGGTTGTACTGTCTATCTTACACCGTGCTTTACAGAGACCGTCTAACCGACATATGAGGACGAGCCCACAAGGAGACGTTGATGCTTAAAATGGTCTTTTTTTTCTTTGCACAGCCCTATTCATCCTGTTTGATACTGCGCCATTGTCCTCTCCCCAAAAACCAATTTCCGTTTTTAACCGAAGCGGTCGCTCAGTGGTTAGAGCGCTCGGCTACTGATCCGGAGTACCCGGGTTCGAAACCGACCGCGGCAGCTGTGCTTCGATGCAGGCGAAACGCAAAGGCGCAAGTGTGCTTTGCGATGTCAGTGCTCGTTAAGGATCCCAAGGTGGTGGAAATTATTCCGCAGCCCTTCACTACGGCACCTTTTTCTTCCTTTATTCTCTTAGTCGCTCCTTTATCCCTTCCCTTACGGCGCGGTTCGGGTGCCCACTGACATACATGAGGAAATTACTGCGCGCTTTATTTTGCTCTAAAACCAGGCAAATATGGCGCCCTTTCCTTTGCTCTAATACCAATTTTACAAATTTTCTTGGTGGTGGTGGTGGCCTTTATTGAATAAAAGAGATGAGGCTCTTTAATGAGCCCCGCAATGGGTGGAGTCCTTATTCCGGGACCCCATTGGCAGAAGCCGCCAGTTTATTCCTCTTGACCAAAGCCTTTTGGGCCTGAAGGTCCGAACAGCCAAGCAGGGCCGCCTCCCATTCCTCTCTGCAAGGTTTGGAGTGGGGGGAGAAGACTGAGTTGCGCTGGGAAGCCCATACATATGGTAGGTGTCAGCCATCTCCCCACAGTGCTAGCACCCAGCAGTGAACGCGGGATCGAGGTGTTTTAGTACTGCCGGGCACAGCATTGTATTCGTCAATAATCTGAGTAGAACGCGTTCACTTGCTTTCCCCAGTCCTTTTGCAGGGGTTGGGTACAGGCGATGCCTATCCTTATAATATGATGTGAGGTCTTTGAAGGATAGTACGCAGTTGCCTTCAGGTTCCAGGTGCTCAGGAGCCAATCGGAACACCCGGTGTATGTGTATGGCCGCCGCGTCTGCAGCTTCATTTTCTGCTAGGTCATGAATGCCCGGAGTTAAAACAATGCTTTATGGAAAAAATGAATAACTGCGCAAAAAGGACGGCACAAAGGAGAAGAACCACACGAGACAAGCGCATACTAACAACTGGTTTAATCCACCAACGCCTCTTTCTGTCTACTAAAAAGCGCATGCGCACCAACCACAAAGACAAAAGCCATAATCATCTCGTGAATACAAGGACCTCCAACTTCTTGCGGTACAGGTGTATGGAAGCCTCGTTAACGCATTTGTCAGACCCTAATCTCACGAATTCCAAGGCTTCGATAGCTTCAATTTCTTATCCCTCACGCATCCGATAACCTTAGTCCTGCCGAAAAGTGGAGTGCACTCTTTGTCGTCATGCTTGCAGGTCTTACAATGCTTAGGCAGATGCTGGCTTCTTGTAAGACCTGCAAGCAATACGACAAAGAATAATACGCGCCAATAAATAACTAGACAAAACCATACATGAATGCAATCTCATTGTCCGCGCGAGACACGGAGGGCGTGCTTGCGCCTCTTTCTTTGAGCTTTGCTATATTGGGGGTTTCCTCTATTTCGGGTGGTAGCTTATTGGGGCATTTCTGTCAACGGCATTGTTCCAATACAGTAGCATTGTTCCTTATTGTTCTTTACTGTCGCATTTCCGACAGTGAGGTGCAGGTTTGCGATAGATGAACCTAATACATAATTGCGATGCCCCATTAGCCTTCCATTGATACATCAGCATGTATGACCGATATACTACCGGCGTCTAATGAGATGCGCCCAACGGAGTGCATGGCCAAAGCTCCAGTTTACGCCGCCTGCCTATCGCCATCACAAAGATTGGATTGAATTGGAGCAAACTTTATTTGTGCCTGCAGTTGGGCGCTCGCGCGCCCCGACGAGGGCCTACGTCGTCTACGAGGTTTTCGTTTACTCGGCGCGGGTCTCCGCTCGCCGTTGCCGGCTCGCAGGGTCCCTGCCTTTCGAGCGCCCCGTGGACCTGCTGGACGGCCCATAGCTGTTGGTCTTGGTCGTTGCTCTTCGCGGCTGCCTCCAGCCGCGGCGGGATTGTTCTTGATCTTGCTTCCTTTCGATTTTTGATACAGTCCCACAAGATGTGCGTGTGATCTGCCGTCTCCCTCCGCCAGACTCTACACATATCGGTCGGGTAGGTCTCGGGGTACATGCTATGCATCTGTCCCGGGCTCGGTAGCAATCCGGTCTGGAGCTGTCTCAGTAGTACCGCCTCCGCTCGACTCAGCCTCGGGTGCGGGGGTGGGAGAATCCTGCGAGCCAGGCGGTAGGCCTTCGTGATTTTGCAGTAGTCCGTCATGCGGTACTTGGCTCCGAACCACGTCGGACGGTGTGTTGCCGGGGCGCGGTTGGTTAGCGCTCGCGCCGCTGAGTGTGCCGTCTCATTGTGGTTCTTACTGCGTTTTGACGCGTCTCCCGCGTGCGGCGGAAACCACTTGATTCTTACTCTTCTGTCTTCCAGTTTGGTCGCTCGTAGTACGCGCTCGGCCTCCCTGCAGACTTGGCCTTTGGAGAAGTTTCGCACCGCCTGTCTCGAGTCACTCAGCACCGTGTACCAGTCTGTGTCGGCGATGGCCAGGGCGATGGCCACCTCCTCCGCTTGTTCCGCTCCGGTGCTTCTCAAGCTCTGTGCCGTCCTCGTGGCGCCGGTCGACGCCTCTATGACGACCGCTGCGAAGGCGTTCCGTTGGTATTCGGCCGCGTCCACGTACCGCGCGTGCTCGTCGTTGGCGTGCAGGTCGATGAGAGCCTTGGCCCTCGCCGCTCTTCCCTTGTTAAACTCGGGGTTCATGTTCTTGGGTATGGGGTCGATTCTGGTCTGGCGTCGGACCTCTTCGGGGACGGGGAGCTTCATCTCCGCCTCGTTCGAGTGTCCTATTCCCAGGTCGTCCAGTATCTTCCTCCCGGCTTTGGTCGTGGACAGCCGCTCCAGTTGAGAGGTCCGTTGCGCTTCGGCTATTTCTTCGAGCGTATTGTGAATCCCGAGTTGTAGGAGGCGGATCGTGTTCGTGGACTCGAACATGATTACACTGATTTTGTTGCGTTCGTGTTGCAGCCATCTGTGATAGGCTGCAACGTACGCGACATGGCTGATCATGAAGGATTGGACGAGCCTGATTAGGCTCTCCTCTCTCATGCCAGGCTTCCGGGAATTGACTTTTGAGGAGTCGCACAGCGTTGGCCGCTTTTGCTTTGAGATGGGCGATGGTTTCGCCGTTTCTTCCATGCTTTTCGATGACCATGCCTAGGATCCTGATTTTGCTGACCTCGGGAATCATGTTGCCGGATTTGGTTACGATTCTGATTTTTTCGCATTCGCGTTGTCTGGTCTTGCCTCTGCCATTGTTGGAGGTGGGAGTATCAGGAGCTCCGATTTGCTCGGCGAATATCTCAGTCCGGTGCCTTCCAGCTGGCCTTCTATCGCATCGACGGCGGCTTGCAGCGCGCCCTCGATGTGGGCGTCGCTGCCGCCGGGCACCCACAGTGTGATATCATTCGCGTAGATGGTGTGCCTGATGTCTTCGATGTCCGCGAGCTTCTCGGCCACTCCGATCATTACCAGGTTGAACAGCATCGGCGAAATGACCGATACCTGCGGTGTGCCGGTGCTCCCGAGCTTCTTCTCTTGCGTTTGTAGGTCGCCTGCTCGTAGCTCGGCGGTCCTGTCCGTGAGGAAGTCCTTGATGTAGTTGTAGGATCTTTCGCCCATGTTGAGCTTAGAAACTTGGGACAGAATCGCCGAGTGTTTCACATTATCGAAGGCGCTCTTTAGGCCGAACCCCAGGATTGCCTTGTCGCGGGCGCTGCCGCCATCGTCTATGATTTGGTATTTGAGCTGCAGCATCGCGTCCTGCGTGCTTAGGTGCTGTCTGAAGCCGATCACCGTGGCCGGGTACAGCCCTTCTCGTTCCAGGTAGTCTTGCCACCTGTTGAGCAGGACGTGCTCCAGCACCTTGCCCACGCAGGACGTGAGCGAGATGGGCCGGAGGTTGTCCGTGTCCGGTGGCTTCCCCGGCTTGGGTATCAGGATAGTCATGGCTGTCTTCCACTGCTTTGGTAGTGCGGCCGCTCTCCAGCACTTGTTGAAGTATTTTGCGAGGTTCTCAATCGAGCCGTCGTCGAGGTTCTTGAGCGCCTTGTTCGTGACGAGGTCCGGACCAGCTGCCGACCGGCTGTTGAGGTCGTGCAGGGCCGCGCGGACCTCCTCGACGTCGATGTCACGATCGAGCTTCGCGTTGGGTAGGCCGCCATACGGCGCGTGTTGTTCGGTGGGTGTAGTGGGCAGGTATTTTTCATTGATGTGCCTGGTGACTTCGTCGGCGCCATGTACCGAGACTGCCCGATGTATGAGCTTTGCGAGTCTGTCCCTTTGGTGCGACTTGTTCTTGGTTTCGTCGAGCAGGTGCCGCAGCAGGTTCCACGTCTTCCCGCTATACATCTGCCCGTCTGCCGCGTTGCAGATCTCGATCCACTGTTGCGTGCATAGCGCGCGGCAGTGCTCCTCGATCGCTCGGTTGACCTCCGCCACCTTCTTTCTAACTCTGCGGTTAAGCCGTTGTTTCTTCCAGCGACTGAGTATCGACTGCTTGGCTTCGGTGAGATGCGCTAGCCGGCTCTATACTTTATCAATCGCCGATTCCGTTTCAATTTCTTTGGTCGCGTCGCGTACGCTCTAGGTGAGTTCGGCCGTCCACGACTGTATGTCTTTGATCTCCTCGTCAGCGTCGGTCTTCTGGCTTCTGGCGTCTCGGAAGGCATCCCAGACTATCCATCTGTGTGTTTTGATGCTGGTGTTGTTGTGTTCCGGTATGCTGATTTCCACGATGGTGTGGTCGCTGCCGAGGTCGGTTCCCGTGTTTCTCCAGGTGATCGCGCCCCGGACGTCATTCTTGACGAACGTGAGGTCCGGAGTGGTGTCCCGGGACGCAGAGTTACCGATTCTCGTCGGATGCGTCGGGTCCGTGATGAGGGTGAAGTCGAGTTCCATGGCGTCTTGGTACAGGTCGCGGCCCTTTGCTGTGTACTTGTTGTAGCCCCAGGCTGGGTTCATCGCGTTGAAGTCGCCGCAGACGATCAGCGTGTTGCGGCCTGCTGCGGTGCTGGCTCTGTGCAGTATTGTTTTGAATCTCTGTTTTCTCTGCGATGGGTTGCTATAGATGTTGAGCAGAAATATGCTTCCTTTTCTCTTCTTTCCCGGGATGATTTCGGTGAGTGTGTGCTCGATCTTGATATTGCTTTGCAGCTCGTGCTCAACGAACGTGAGTCCCTTCCTGACCAGGGTGCACAGGCCTCTCCCGTCGGGCTGGCCCTTGTGCACTCTGTAGCCGGGGAGGGACGGTGCGTCGGTGAATGTTTCTTGTAATAGGATCACGTCCGGCTTGCGCGCGGCATGTGCGATGTGCTGTTGGATGGCTGCCTTCTTCCTTCCGAGGCCGCGATAGTTCCACTGCCACGCTGTTAAACCTGCTGCTGTTTTTGCGTTGGCGGCCATGATTGCGTTGGTGTGTACGTGGTTCCCTGGTTGGGTGGATGTTGCGCGAAGAGGGGCGCAAACGTCGGGTGGCTCACCATCAGAAAGAGGAGCACTCTTGCCGTTTGCGAAAGTTCTGCGCCTGTTCTTTATGTTCTCTTCCTTTCACCGCTATTCCAGAGGCGCGCCGCATTCTGAATATCCACCAAAACCATCCTGGGGCCCTATTCTCGATATTCGCCGATCCGCGTAAAGCGGGACGTACCTGTGCCGCGTTCATCAGGGCGGTGCCAAGGTACGTAAACGCAGAATGGGATGACGAAATCGGAAAGAAGGGAAAATTATGAGAACAACAGATACTCGTGTCTGCTACTTGGCGCCAAGTTCATGATACAGCGATGCCGTAAAGCGTGCCTGAAGCCGAGCATCTGCGGCGTGTAATTGCGTACGTTAAGCTAATGTCAGCCACGTCAACTTGACGTCCGCGCGAAACGACAGGCAGTCGGCCTGAGCCGCGCCTTTGGCCTGGCGTTCTGCTGTTCACATTTCATTTCACGCCGATAGTACTCCATGCCACAAGATAGAATACAGTTGACTGCGCCTTCTGCGGTGTCTGTGCTTGCAATTAAGGAGTTTCTGTGCCGCGTGGTACAAGCGGTATTTCTTTTCGTCTTGTCATTTACCCTACGTAAAGTCTAGATAGGCGCAAGAGGCTGAAAAGGTCACGTCAGTACCTGGGGCCGTATTCTATATGCTGCAGTTTTAAACGTCGCCATTTCGTGTCCGACTGGCCCTCTTTCGTTGGTGAATCAAATATACGCGCGGGTTTCTAGCAGCTGTCGAAAGTGACCAGGTCATTGAGTAAAAGGCAAACAGACCTCAACGTTGGCTACATGTCGCAGCCAATGGCAGCCAGTGGAAGGTCGGGTGGCCTGCTGTTTGCAAATTGCTGCAATCCACATTGGGAAAGTTTAATAACGCCTTGACAAACTCATGTGACCATAAACCGCAGGAACGCTTTTCAGCTCATATGTAGAGGCTGACACACTCTGGATACCTGCCACGCTTTATTTTGTCTCTCGCAGAATAAACGTTAAGTATGCCAAGCACACAGCATACGGCGCCTCAGTGAAATGCGACAGCGAAACAAATGGCCGTTGTTCCTTACCTGCACCAACTTTCTCATAATCTGAAGGAAAGAAAGCAAGTTTTTACGTGGGCTTTTACGCCCCTTTTTCGCCTGTCTAGACTGCAAGCAATTCATTGTATTGTTACATTACAATCCTCCATTCGCACCCTCATTCTTCGTTCACTCCCGTTTCCCCCTTCCCCATTGTGGAGTAGCAGACAAGGTTTACATACGGCAGGCCAACCTCTTCACTTTTCAAATTCAATAGATTACACTCTCTCTTGTCGTAAGGTAATTGTCAAGACGAACAGAAACACCGGTTGTACAACGCGGCAGAGAAAACCCTCAGTTGCACGCGCAGGGCGCGTAGCCTTCTCTATTTCGCTATCTTGCGGCAGTGCGTACATCGGCCAAACACGACGTTGTATCGGTAAAAGGCTAATGGAGCATCGCAATGACATATCATGTTCATCTTTCAGAAACATGCCAGCTCACTGTCGGAATTGTGGCAGTAAAGAACAATGCTCTCCTGGTATTCGAAGCAAAAATGCCTCAATAAGCTTACACCCAAAACACAGGAAGCCGCCAAAATTGCAAAGCGCAAAGAAGGATGCCTCAGCACGCCCTCTGTTTCTCTCACGGACAAAGTGATTGCATGCCTAACTGGTTTTATGTAGTTTTATCGTTGGTTTTATTGGCACGCTTTACGTGCCTCTTCTTTTTTCTTTCGCTGTTAGCATTGTTGGACTTCAAATTCCTTGTCAACTGTCTTTCATGATTCTAATTTAAATCGTGTTTCCGTGTTGAGTGTTGGCTGTCAGTTTTGCTTGCTTTAGGGAATGCTCATGTACATAGTTTTTTAAGGCTAAATTATCTACATGACGTCTTCATGCTTTCATGTGGCGCTAGTTTTTTCATTAAAGATATTATCCGCCTTTGAATTTTGTTTTCACTTGTTGATTCTCTTGATTCCCTTTAAACAGAGCAAAGGAGGGGTGTAAAAATTTTGGTTCAAATATTCTAGCCATGTCGGGTACCAGCATCTAATACTGCTTTGTAATTTTTTACTTCGTTTGTTCTCTTTTTCGTTAAAAGTCGTGGCTTGGCTGCTCATCATATTTGGAGTCTCGGCAATACATTTTTTCTACTCCTCGATGATTTGCTTTTCCCTGTGACACCTCCCTTTCACAACATGTTTATATTTTTATAACCCTTTTGAGCGTAGTGTTCCTGCGGTTATACACGCAGTACGTTGCTTGGAAATTCTCCGAATTAATTTGAAGTTCAGCGCATCTTTGTTTACGTGTCTTATTGTGCCCTTTCCTCCTGCTGATACGCGCTGCTGAAAACGACATAACACCAACTCGCCCGACAGCTTCTCTTATTGAAGAAGGAACGTCACAAAATGGAATTCTGATTGGGGAGAGAGGGCGGAAGTAGGGTGGTGGGGGAGCTGAACAATGTGTTCGATCTCCTTGACCAATGCTCTCGAAGCTGAGAGCGTGAGAGAGAGAGAAAAACTTTATTGTGCAGAGGAATTCAGCCCTCCCGAGCCCCTGGGTCCGCGCACTCCCCACCACACTCAAACGATCATGCCTAAAAGGTCTATGACGCTGGCAGCGTGGCTAGCGGCGATTTTTTGTCTTGCCGGGTCCTCTACATGCTCCGAACTCGCATCCCCGCTCATCATAACTCTGCAAGTTAAGATCCATATTCGTTGGCACACAAAGACGGTTCCAGCGGTGGAGCGTGGGTTTCCTGTGCGGGTGGGGGGCGGGGGCACATGCGGACGATCTGCGCCGTAAAATTGGGGTAAGATCTATGAACAAGTGACGCTGAATAGCATAAAAAGTAAGATGAGGAACAGACTTAATTTTCCTTTCGGGGGGTTTAATACACAAAAGAGATTCAGAAAATGAGGAACGGCGTGGTTGAGGGCTCCAGGAATTTCGACCACCTCGGGTTCTTTAGCGTGCACTGAAATGAAACAAATACATGGCCAATGTGGAAGACTGGACGAGTTGGTAGGTAGTCATTATAGAAAAAACAGCCCAAACAGGACAGGGACCAAGCGAAGAACAGACGACAGGAGCGCTGACTTACAACTGATTTTATTAAGCGGAAAGTGAGCAATATATATAGGAAGGAAGTAGCAGATACAATCAGAGGCAGTCAACGTCAAAGAGGTGTAAATGGCCGATAAAATCGATAAAACCGTAAGGGGTGAAGATAAAACAAGATAAAACTCAACAGATGACAAGCCATGGTGTAAAGAACCATAAAAACGCTATGACACGTGAATAACACATACAATGCCAAGAATAACAAAACCGAATACAATCAACAGGTGGAAGGCATGTGAAGGTGACAAGGATTTATGCTGTGTGAACAAATTTAACAACTGACATGCGCTTGAAACGAATAACCAGGCACATAACTCACACATTCATCCGTTTTCTTTTTTCTTTTCTTGAGAGATACGCCACTTCTTTTTCTGATAAAACTACAGATGGCGCACTGACGCAGGTGTATTTATTAGATTTTATGTTGAAGGCTTCCACCACTTCCCTAGTTATTTGATCCGAGTGGCTTCCTATGATTTTGCAGTTTTCAAATTCAGGTTGACAAGCACTGCAAATTCCTGTAAGGGCTGCTATATGTCCTTTTACCCCCCTTTCCACATCTTTATTATGTTCCCGCAATCGGTCATTAATACATCTGCCCGTCTGACCAATATATTTGTCTCCAGCGTTCGTGTCGTCGGTTCTTCCCTTGGTCCCTGTCCTGTGTGCGCTGTTTCTTCTAGAATAACAAATACATGGACCTCTGAAATTTAACGCCCATCGAAATTCGACCGCCGCGGCCGAGATCGAACCCGCGTCTTTCGGGTCAGCACCTGAACGCCATAACCACTGAGCCAGCGCGGTGGCACTGGACCACATATTTAATCAACCGGATCACTGCAAATCAGCAGCGCACGTTTCATCATCCTTCTAGCGCCGCTGAACTAGGCGCGCCACATGGATGGATGGATGGATGGATGGATGGATGGATGGATGGATGGATGGAAGATGGATGGATGGATGGATGGATGGATGGATGGATGGATGGATGGATGGATGGATGGATGGATGGATGGATGGATGGATGGGTGGGTGGGTAGGTGGGTGGGTGGGTGGATGGATGGATGGATGGAATGATGGATGGACGGACGGTCGGGGACGGACGGACGGATGGATCTGTGGGTGGATGGGTGGGTGTATGGATGGATGGATGAATGGATGGATGGATGGATGGATGGATAGACGGAGGGACGGAAGGACGGACGGATGGGTGGGCTGGCGGGTGGGTGGTAGGATGGATGGATGGATGGACGGACGGACGGATGGATGGATGGACGGATGGATGGATGGATGGACGGATGGATGGATGGATGGACGGACGGACGGACGGGCGGACGGACGGAAGGCAGGCAGGCACACAGGCAGGCAGGCAGGCAGGCTGGTAAGTTGGCATTCTCGTTTTTTCCTGTATTTTTATTTAACGGTGTTTTCATTTCTATATAATTGCTATTTTCAATAAATATATTTTCAACGGTAAGTCACCTCGCTGTTTTTGAGCTACCAATCTTTCAATCGCATTTTGTTATTTCTACCGCGAATTCATTCACATTAATTTATTTTTTTGTCTAATACTGCTAATCTGGCTCCTTTCAAAAGGGGCTATACAAGCAACAAGGCTGCAAAAAGACTGAAAGAATTTTCAAACACTAAGCCGCTAAGTATGGTCGCGTCAATCTTCTATTTTTTCAATGAGGTCTATGTCAAGTATTGCCGTCATAGGAAAGACATTCCAATTAGTTACGGCGTGAGGGAACGAGTATTTAGATAGGTTAGTTCTGGCGGTGAATGGAGTTAGTGAATCAGAGTGACGATGTCTTGTTGTCTCTGGAGCGAAAAATGGCTTAACAAAGTGATCTGGGCACGCTGACAACTTCTTATGTTTGAGAAGGAAAAGAAATTTAAATCTGACAATTTTTCTTCTCACTTGTAATGTTTGCATCTGGAGTTCTCGCATTACTGCAGTTAGTGAGCCACTTGAACAATATTTTGAAAAGGTGAAACGAATGGCCTTGCGCAGAAGGGTTTCAATTGCTTGAATATTAGTTTATTAAATGGGTCACAAAAGATGCAGGCGTATTCTAACTTGGCTCTTATTAGTGATGAAGAGGCTAAAACTTCAAATCTGCAGGAGCATTCTGCAGTTTGCGCTTGAGGACACAAAGCTTACGGAAACCTGATGCAAATACGTTATATATACGTTTATTCCAGCTTAGATTGTTAGTTATCGTCACGGCAATATATTTATATTAAATTACCTCCCGAAGCGTAAAATTATGGAAGAGCGTACGGGTAAAATAGGCGTTTCTTTTCAATGGATAATCTCATAAATACAGCTTTCTGAGCGTTAAGTTTCATGTGCCACTCCTTACACCAATCCAAAATATTCTTCAGGTTCAATTGGAACAAGATTGTGTCTTCACGACAAGTAATTACATTAGACTAAACGCAGTTACCTGCAACCAGCCGGATTTGAACGGGAACAGTAACTAATTTAACAGTGTCGTTCGCATATATTAAAAATAAAAGGGGAGCAAGAACCCTTTCTTGAGGGACACCAGAAAAAACAGTCCGACTATTTGAATAACGATCGTCAACATTAACAAATTGCTTTCGATTAGATAAGTGATCTGAAACCTAGTTAACTATAAATTTAAGAAGACCGACTTGTTTAAGCTTGTCAATTAATTTATAATGAGAAACTAGGTCGAATGCCTTACTAAAAATCATAAAGAGTTTAAACCTGGCGTCATTTCTCAAGTACAGGTGTGAAACTATTAAAAACCGATCTTAGTTGTTTTACCGCAGACTATCTCTTCCTAAATCCGCGCTGGACGTTAGAAAAGACTTTGTTGTCGTCAAGTAAACCGATGATGTACTTTGCGTTTATTTGTTCCAGTGATTTGCAACAAGCAGAAGTGAGAAATGTCGGACCATAATTCGATAGCAGTGAGGCATCCTCTTTCTTAATAACAGGAACAACACGTGCAATTTTCCACTCTGAAGAAATGAGAGCTGATGGAAGAAATGCGCGAAAAATGGCAACCAGAAACTCGGAAAGCTTGTCGGCATATAGGTGCAAGAAAGCGTTCGGAATTTTATCAGGGCGTAGCGACGGTTTAGTTTTCAGGTTTAATAGCATTTCGACCAATGCCAGATCTTGATATCGTAACAAAACGCGTAGTAAATGGCGAGTCAGACTGATAATATTCATCATATTTATTCGCGAGAACACTGTAGATGGAGCGGTTAAATTGCGGAGCACTACCATTTTTATATGTCAGAGAATTCTGCATTGTGCGATCAATAACTATTTTCTTTTGACATAAGGGGTTCCAAATTTTTTGGGGTGAAATTCGAATGAAATTACGCAGTTTGTAGTAAAGTAAAGGTGTTAAGCGGACTTCAAAGTTGCATTAAGGGAGTGTTGAAAACACTGAATTATTTAACGAATGGAGCCTGCCTGTTGCAAACGTTTTATATTTCAACTACAGGACTTCACGAGTGATCCAGGGGGAGGCTTTGCGAGATACTTTTATTTTATTAAGGACAAAGGCTTGAAGGCAGTGAGTGCACAGCGTTCTAAATTTATTCCATTGCTTGTATTACTGCCTCGGAAGCTGCTGACGCATGAAACAAAATAATCCAACTCACTCTAACCATTTGCACGTGAGAATTTATTTACATAGCAGACATTGGCCCCAGGATTTTCGCAAATATTGTGAATAGAAAAAGAACAGTAGTCTTTATCTTATCGGGAATTCCTTGCTCAGTTGAAACATGGTAGTCACTGATAGATCGGCTGACAAAGACAAGGTCAAATATAGAAGAAGCACAATCAGGTACACGAGTTTGCTGCCTCTGTACTAGCTTCAAGTCATGCATCAACATAATATTATATATGTGCTCCTTGTTGGCAGCATTATCGGGATTTAGAAAATGCTTGTCCCAGTTAACTGACCGAAGATTGAAGTCACCAATTAATAAGATTCTATCATGATGAAAATCATTCAAGAAATCAGACAGCTCACGCGCAAACTGCGGTGCGGAACCGCCTTCTATGTAAACTGCAATTACTAAAGATACCGTCCCCAGAATGCAAATTTTTACGCGAGGCTTTCATGTTTTTGAATTTTGAGTTAGAAAAGAAGTGTCGATGCCTTGTGTTGCCAGTACGCAGGATTGAAAAGCACACACACAAAGAGGACACATGTGCCCTGTAAAAAATTTGACACACCTAAATGGAATATAATTCCATGCACATCGTTACACCTGACAAATTAGGAGTCTCTATTACACATGTTCACATCCTGCACCCCAGAATTTTAGAAGTATGAATGAAGCATGTGGACCTAATACTCCTTCTAGAGCCGTCGTGGTGCAAGGGTGTTCCTTTCAGAAACGTAAAGCTGGCTTCACGTCATTGCTCCATGTCCAACTAAATGAGGAAGAAGAAATATGTTAGCGTCTTTCCTGTGACAACGTCACATGCACATGTGAAGGTGTAACATGCGTGTTCGGCATTTTATTTACGCTTTACTAATGCATCTACACGATTGTTCAAGCAACATTCCACATGGCGATCAAACAACTAATAATGAGAGCAGTACAAACGCCCTGATGGTGCCGATAGCATGCGCTCGTTAGGATTTCACTTTGAGGCATGGTTTAAATCTTTCGCAGTCGAGAACATACATGCAGCGGCAAGAAAAATTTGGTTCGCTTGCAGCCTAAAAAATGTGATTGATTTTATTAGAAATGCCAATGGACCGAGTGCTCTAGGGCAAAAATGAAAAAAAGAAGAAGCTTATAGCAAGCTTACAACCGTCGCGGAAGGGGCCTGAATTTTCATTCTGCTGTACTGTGGTGTCCCAAATTGTTTAGCAAATTAGAGTTGACCGTCATCTGGCTAAGTAGGTACTGCACTCCGCATTTGTGCGTGAATGCTACTTTGAGCAGCAGTACGTACGACACATTTGTCATTGACAGTAATGCTTTTACGCCATCAAAATCATTTTTTTTCGTGGCACGCTATTCAGCGTAGATGGAATGGGGAGTCCTAGCGTTTTTTTGGAAGGCGGCACTCCCGTTCTAGCTGTGGCCGCGGCCACATGACAGCCTGCGTCAACATGGAAGCCTCCTACTCAAACCTGCTGCTGGAAATGGGCACCTTCGCTCTCTCGGTTTGAGTGGCAAAGCATATAAGCGAGTTTGCATTATCACTTGGCTATATTCCGCGGAGAGGGGTTTCCCAAGAAATTGAAATTAGGGGAGAGTGAGAAGGGGAAGTTTTAAAGTAGAAAAAAGCTGTAGACATTTTAATTTCTGTCATTGATGTGTCGCGTGACGTTTAACTATGGCTCTAACACTCATGAGAAAGATGACAAAAAATTCCCGGCACATGCAAAAAAACAAAATTCGTTAGGAACTTAGAGGGTGCCTTACTTAAGGAACAAAGGTGAGTTCAGGTTAGGCTGTGGGAATATTACTGCCCGCGGCTCAAAGGTGTCATATGAGATCGAATGTGTGCAGAATATGAGACCAGATGACAAACCGCGAGTCAGAAAGCTTCAATCTATCAGGAGTCTTCATTTAATTTATAGTTATAGGTCTCCCTCCTTGAAAAAAAATGGTGCGTGACCAGCGTGAGGAAACGTAGCGCTGGGACGCGCGCTTTCCTGCATAGACACGTACGTCGTTAGTAAACTACAAGCTCTGATAAACACTTCTATCTTTTGATGATTTACTTTACTTTGTTGATTCATTCATTGGCTTCAGTGTCGGATTTAAATATAAGTTCGTATTCTATCCATCCCTTGCAATTCGTCAGATCCCTCTGCATCGCGTAAATTGACAAAGCATGCGCTTCCTTAACATGTGTGGAATACGGTTACATAATATTGCAGGCATTTCGAAAGGAAAACTATTAAAAATTGCCGCAATATGGCGTTTGAACTTTCCTCAAGGTGGAGCTTTATATCACACATTAGTGAAGGTAAAATTGATCCTACACTTACGGCCGAGCTGAACGGCTCAGATATTCCAAACTCTGCATCCCTGACAGTATAATGTGCACACGTCTCTCTCTTTTTTCCTTGTGCAGGTTTCTCACAATAAGGTCATATACGCAGTAATATCGATAGCAATACTGATGTGAATTGGCTTCATACATGCATAGCAAAGGGCGGAGGAATTGGGCGCGAAGCGTTCTTTCCACGGTTACGCCACCGCTGCGTCATGAAAAAAGGGCGCGTGCTTCCCGCACGATTCGGCACACCTAGCCATCTGGACATCATACTAGGTGTTGCGAAGCAGAACTTATTTCAATATCCAGACGTGAAATATTCGTTTGTCAGCCTCAGATATCCCTGATGCTTTCGTGTATTTATTCATAGCGCCTGCATCTACGAATGTGGGTTGTTGTGGCGAAACCTGTATTTTGGTTCTTTTTCTTTTCTGCCTTACAACAGCTGTGTTTCCAGTAAGATTCGTGTTATTATTAGGAGCTGATTTTCTATCGACATAAGCCGCATTAAAATTTTTCTATGCGTCCATTTATAGTCAGGGCCTCCTCTATTCTTTTCCAGTTCCAGCCCTGTATGGAACATCGGACGGATGAAGGACCTCTCCTGTCCTCCTCCCCTTCTGCTAGCCTTCGCGCCTGCTCCATGGCTGTGGGAGAGAGAACTGTATTGGTGGCGCCCTACGTCGGAATGCGGATGAAGTGAAGCAGCTGGAAGCGGACATGGAGATCTGTGCCCCCGCCGCTCCTTGAGTTGCTCCACACGGCTAGTGACGCATCGCGAGAACTGAATTAAGGCGTAAAACAGGGTTCCCGTTGAGGAGCGAGCCATGCGGTTGGCATCGAAAAGAATGGAGGAGGAGGAATGGCGGGGTTGTTAACCAGACGAATAGCCGGTTTGCTACCCTGCCCGGGGGGAGGGGGGAGGGGAGAAAGTGGAGAAAGAGATGAAGGAGAAAAGACAATTGCAGGAAGTAATGTCACTATGCAAAGTCCCATCGTTTAGTAAAGTCATCAGACTATCGTGCAGGACAGAAATCCTCAAAGCGGAGCAATGCCTTGGAGGCCTTCACCGACGACGACCGCCACGGCCAGTGGCCGAGAATCTTCGTTGCCGTCAGAAAACAACAGAGGAGGCACTGTTAAAACAAAGGTAAGAAATATCGGAAATATATGCAACAAAGCAAACGACATGGGTGCGCGCTCACCGATCCCTCCCTGCTTCCCCTCTAGCACACTTTCCTCCTACCTGGAGTACCTGGCTGGCGTCAAACTAAGTGGACGACCAGCGTGTTGTTCTCTATGCTGAGGTTATTTTGAGAGCTCAATATGTCCCTCTTTAATAGAGTGCTCCTCTCTAGCTTTCTTATTCTCTTCTTGGATTAATTCGCGGCTACGGGAGGGCCACGGGGGCAAAAGTGTGGCGCCTATTTTGTGAGAATCTCCAGTATGTTGAGGAACAGTGCAGAGGCAGTCTCGCAGTGGGTGGTCAGCTGAATCATACACTGAAAGAAGGGTCAAATATATTCACACCTTCAATCAGGTAACCGAAAAATACGCAGAATAAATTTAACCGCCTAACAAAGCTCTTATATCACAAAAAAAAATTTGAATCAGTCGAATGCTCGCTGTCATGCTGAGATTGCTGAACCATGGTCTAGAAAAGTTGTATGCTAAGGTGCTAGAAAATATCTATAGCGGCCGCACAGCCACCATAGTTGTCCATAGCAAAAGCGATAAATGTCCTATAACAAAGAGTGTCGGGCAGGGAAACACTATCTATACAGTGATATTCACTGCGTGTTCGATGGAAGTATGAAGAGATCTAAATTAGAAAGAGTTGGTGTTATCAACGAAAGGAAAATACCTCAGTAATCAAAGGTTTCCTGGTGACACTGCCTTGGATGTGACTCAGAGGACAAATTGCAAAGCATGATCAATAATCCAGCGTGGCAAAGCCGCACGGTGGGTCTCAAAAAATCAATATGAAGAAAATTAAAGTAATGTTGAACAGTTTTGGAGAGTAACAACAGTTTACGATAGGTAGCGAGGCTCTGTATCTCGTAAACTGATTGATACGCACCCTTAGGTAAAACAGATTCGTGGGATAGTCGCCGCAGGTCCGGACCGCCAGGGTGAAATATCAAGGAGAACAAGAATGGGGTGGTGTGCATTTGGTTGGTACTCTGAGATCGTGAATGGCATACTTATGGAGAAAAGTATATAGCAGCTGTATCTTACCTGTACTCAACTAGGGGGCCGAATGATGAAGCCTAACAAATAGTGTTGAATTAAATTCACACGAACTAAGCGAGGTGTGCAAAGGAAAATTATATGTTTAACGTTAAGAGACAGGAAGATGGCAGAGTCGGTCTGGATCAAACACGGGTTAATGACATCCCAATATAATTTAAGAAATGGAAACGAACAGGCCATGTAATGCGAAGCCAAGATTACCGCTGGTCCTTAAGGGCTACGTGCAGGATTTCAAGAGAGAGCAAGCGCGTAGCCGTGTTCGGCAGGAATTCAGGTGAGCTGATTAGACTAGAAAGTTTTGTAAAGATAAGGTGCCCGGAGCTGACATAAGAGAGAGTTGGAGTCTCTCCTGGACATTTCAATTGAGCGGACATGCGCCGCTCGCCCTCCCGAAAACAGGCTGTCTCCTTAGCTGTAAGTCGCTCGCTACCTTCTGAGGATAGCGGAACTCGGTCGCGCCGCTCGAGCTATGAGGTGTGCGGTAAGGAAAAAAGGGAAAGAAACAGCGTAAACCGCGAATCCTGTCCAGACAGCCCTCAACAAAAATGTTCCCATCGCCACGTGGAAGACCTCCAGCGAAAACTTGAGCAGTGGTAATTCGACTCTGAGTAGGTCTATCTCCACTACTAAAGTCAAGCAGTGGCTTGGGACACCCCGCATTACAGACGGGGCCAAACACCACGAATACGCCGGCTCAGACGAACTATTTCAGTGCATCAGTGAACGAAGCAAAGCAGTAAAAATAGCACACAATGACGCCCAAACGGTGTTACAATGCACCCGTAAGCGTCACCGTGGACAGGTACCTTTTCCAGCTGTGGGAGACTAGGCGGATGCTAATCCGGAGATGGCAAACAAAACGCCTAAATTGCTCCTTTACGCTAAGGATTGTTCCCATAACCGCAGAAGCCCAGGAGCGTAACGGTCACATCACCTAGGCAGACTACAAGGATTACTGGAAATCTTTCGAAGCACCCTGGGGCCTCAGGTAGCTGGCTGATTTTACGCAGTTCCGTTTCGAACCGCCGACTGAAAAGAAGACATACCTCTCCTGGAGACGGTGCAGCTTTGCAGGATTCGTTCTGAGCCAAATAAGTAGGCTCACACGTCCCGCAGCGCATAATACAGTACACGGAAACGAGCAACGAGGAACTGGACGTGCCCATTTTCACAGCTGAAGTCTACGCTGCAGCGCGTTCAGCCACCTTCAACACAGCCGCAGGCGCGGAAATATCACCAACGGAATTATTAGAAATCTGAGCAAAGCCCAAACACATATTCTCACAACATACATCAGCGATGCCCTATGGAAGGCTGGAGAAGGCCCGGCAGAGTGCAAACACAGAAATTATTAGAATCCTCCAACCAGACAAACCGCCCAGACCGGAGGCTCTCAGGCCTACCTCTCTTACCTCCCGTTAGGGGAAGCTCTATGAACGCATCATTCAATCCCGTCTCCAAATTTAATCGAATATAATGGCTACTTCGCTCCCTCCTTCTAAACGAAAAAGTATTACAAAACATTCCACGTGGTGGAGTACATTGAACTTGGCCTTTTATCTCAAGGATGCCTTCGACAACATCTCTCATGAAGCCATTCTCCCGAAGCTAAACACCATGGGATGCGGCGTAAAAACTTTCAACAGCACCGAACATTGCCTTAGCGACCGCAAGGCCACACTTGGCCAGGGACAAGTGCAGTCAGGAAAGGGACACATGCCCAACAAAGACACAGAGGTAGCCCCCCCCCCCCCCCCCCGCCCTCTCACTGGCTCGATTCTCTGCCTGTTACTCTTCAATATCGCCATGATAAGCATGGCCACAGCTCTCGTCATATTCTAGACATCAAATATACGATATATGGAGAAAAATCACAATCTGGACAAGTAAAGGCCCCTTCGCCACCAAAGAAGCAACCTTGCAGTTAGCGGCCATATGTGTCGAAGCCTGGCATCAAGATGCGGTATCCGATGTGCGCCGGAGAAATTTTAAATTGTTCGCATAAGGGGACAGGCATACAAATCCGCGGGCGTCTTCGAGGTGCTGCTCGTAAGCAATGGAAAGGCCAAGTGTACCCTACAGCGCCTCCACTCTGCATCTGAACAAATCGCTTGGATTAAATGGGTCACTAGAAACCGCAAGGGCATGCGTCAAGAAGAAATCAATACAGGGCCTAGCAATGAGTCACCCATCGTATGGACTGTCATACCTCACTCTGCATTAAGTGGAAATCAACAAAGCGAAAGGGATCATCCACATGGCCTGCAGACAAGAACTCGGCTTACTTGTTTACACATCCAACTATCACCAACACGTCGTCGGCTTCACCAACACCTTTGCCGTGGTCAGAGAAGCTGTCCTTTCCTAACAGAAAGACTATTCGCCACTAAAGCCGCAAGACCCATTCTAGAATGAATTGACACATCAGCAGACCTCCGGCAAGTACAAGACTCCCAGGAGATCGATACCAATATTTGCTCTGGCATTCAGGTGACCCTTCTGCCAAAAAACATGCAGCGGGAAATATACGAAGACCCAAAAATGGCACGAATACATTACATGCGCCGCACTCACCAACAAACCAAGAAACGCCGTGTACGTAGTCCCCACCACATACCCCAACTCTACCATAGCTGTTGCATTTGTCCTAGACAACAACTATCCGGAACTTTCGAGCGCCATCATCGCAAAAGGTACCCATACTGCAGTCGCGCATAGCTGCAGTCGCGCTAGCCATTCAATATGGCGACGCCTCTGGCAAATACCTCAAAATGGTGAGCACTCAAATTGTCCCAGTCGGCTCCTCCTATCAGGCAGAATTCCAAAATCAGTAGCGTTCCTGCTGAACACTAAGCGCCCTCACACGTCTTCCAAAAAGTACCAAATCACTTCGACACCCGGGCACGAGGGGCTCGAGAGAAATGAGGCCACGGAAAGGCCTGCTCGAGGGTGCACTAGTCGAGCAGCTAAACACCCTGAGCTCTCCTCCGTCTCCCCTATGTATGGATAAAGACTACTCATCCTACGAATGTAGAGACAAGTCTACTCTCACATCGTAAAGTCTCTTCAGGTCACTATGACAGGTTTGCGCTTGTGTTGGCTACAATCCCACCCCATACCACGCAGCATGGAGATGCTTTGACGACACACCCCCCGAAGTGCATACACACCACTAGGAGGAAAAGCTCAGAAGTGGCGAGCCAGCGCGGACTGGTGTCCCAGGCAAGAGCGACGGCAATGGCCTTTGCGATCGTGAACTGAGCATTCCACTCCCATGTGCACCATTTCCTCTCTCTTGCTGCTTTTTGAAAAAAAAAGGTTTTGAACAGCAAGAGCTGGATAGAAATGCTTGGAGAAATACCCCGCAGTGAGCGTTGTTAGGGTGATGGTGATTGTGTAACATGGACAGTTTAGAAAAAGAAGAGGTGACAACGTTTATTCTACCTGTTGCTAAATTCTGTGATTTAGGAGGTGTAAACGTTGTTATTTTTGTGCCCTATCTCCAGCGCTCCTTGCCGGTTGCTGCCTCCCGTTAGGTACCCTCAGCAGGCTTACCTCTAATACTTGCTCACGTCCAACGACGCCATGATCTTGGCGATCAGAGAATTCCTTAGAAAAATTAGCATTGATTTTCCGTTTATCTTATTTTGAGAATTTGTTAGCGGTTTTTGAATGTTAAATCAACAGCCATTTAATTTATTCAACAAGCCTCAATGACAATTTTGTTGAGTACTTCAACACGAAGTACTTGAGTACATTTGTTGAGTACCTGTTGTTGAGATTCTATTGTGAAGATGGTGATGTAGCTAACCCTTCCTAAGTTAAAGTAGGCCGAATCTAGACGCGTCTGATGGGCGCCTCAGACTTTCTGTTTCTGTACTGATGCTCTAGGAGATCGTATTGCCAGTAAAGACATTAGTAAGCCTCCGAAAATCTCTCTTTCTCAAGAAAGAAAAGCGCTGATACTAAAATGCACCTTCAGGCCTAAGGTGTGTTCATGCCAAAGCGGGTCTTACTATTTCTTTTATTTCCGGTGTTCTTGAAGGAATCGAGGTATTCGAACAACAAAATATCGCATGTGAACTTGAATAATTTTATGGCAAATAAGATATAAAAATAGTGACAAAAATAATATAGATAACTGACGACTGGCAGTTCACCTGCATCGATGGACACACCTTCGTAGAGGAGTATATGAGCCACGTGTGAAAGCTGCTCCATACTGTGAAATAAGAGGGCTCTGTGTTCGTGTGTATGCGTGTGAGCGTGTGCATATCATCCTCTTTTCAATGTTTTCAGCACCACATGAGCACGAGCTTGCAATGTTAAAGTGTGAGCACAGGTTGCCTCCATCTCTTGCTTCCGCAAATGTACGCGCGAATTGCATCGGCATGGGCCTTCCGGCAAAGTAGGAGAGCATATTATATATTTTTTTATTTCATCCATTGACTGTTCCTAAAAATATCAGAAGCAAAGAAAATAGCAATAAAATAATTAGAAAATACAAATAAGAAATCAAATAAAATTCAAAAGACAGTACTCAAAATAATTTCAACTGTATTTCAGTGGCCAATATTCAATAGATCTCCTGACCCTTAATGTTTCATCAACATGAAGACAAAGTTATTTAAATGTGATCTCTCATTATTGAACAATAAGAGGCCAAGTATTTTTCAACAAAATGTTTTGTGAGGGTTCGTAGCTACCGCTGGAGAACTGCACCGAACAAGGCACTAGATATTATTTCCACGACCGTCGTCGCGCTTTTAACTTTGCATTGCAAATTTGAAGCGTAGACCTCAGTATGTCGCTCAGCCCACACAAAAAATTTCTAGCTTTTTGTTGAAATAAATATGTTTAAAGTTGCACCTGAGTACTTTTACTTCGTTTCGGGCCACGTAGGAAATGAAAGGTTTAGTCTTGCACATCTATCTGCCTTTTCGATTATTCTCTTTGTGCTCTGGCGGTAGTGCAGTCTGATGGTGAGGCGCTTGCTGCAGAATATAAAGAGTCTCTGGTGCGCCGATTTTGTTCGCCGGTTTTCTTGGGACAAAAGGCTGTAAATGTTCCATTGCGTGGATTACGAGCGTTTGCTGCATTTGCGTCTCTATCGAACGCACAACCACGCTACCTGCATGTAGCATGTGTTTCCGTAAGAAAAATTTTAGAGATCACTACGGCGACCCGCGCAGGGAGGATTCAGAGCAATGACATCACATCCACAATGATCGCCTGACTTCGCTTCATTATCGCGATGTCCAAGCGCTCTTTTTGTCGTTGATTTCTGTTTGTCAGAATTTTTTTCAATTAATTATCAATTTGTTTTTTGCTTTTACACAAATTAAAACTTTATTAAAATGGCTTACTCTTTTTCAACCCCATTTTTTGTTTTATACCCTTTCAACATTCGAGAATGTTATTACGTCGTCCCAAAACATCAAAGTCCATGGTTTTTTTTGCCTCTAATTTCCTACATCAAACATAGCTTTTTGGTTTATTTATCGTTCATTAATCACATATAAATTAATTATAAGATTCAACCGGCTTGTTTGCCTATTTTCCCGCAATTTCGACGACCACGACTCTTTTGACGTCCACCCACTATCTCCACGTCTGACTATTTCGACGTCTAACCGACTTTTCAGACATTTAATAATAAGTTATACCAGATCAACCAAATGCCGTGCATCGAAATTTTGTCATTCTCTCTCTCACAATAAATCCATTTTGCTGGTAACACCTCTCCGAATGATGTAATGGCTGCCGACACGTTTTGCGTCCACTTTCTGCTGAAACGAAACAGCGAAGATAAGTAATGCTTTCGAATGAAAACGCTAGAGTGAAACTCGTTTAATATTCTTTGTGCAAGTGGGCTTGGCCATGTGTATTGAAAGGAGGATTGAAAGGGACAATACTTGATGCAGAACAACGCTATGTATCAGGCTTGCATCCCACGTCGCGCAGAGATTTCCATTCGTGTCCTGCTCTCAACCCGCAAGCAATGCTAGCAGTCCGGCCGCTGCAGCCGCGTTTTAAAGCGAAATGTGATCAAAATGACCGGCTTGCATTCCTGTTCACGGCTGTGTTTTTGCCGTAGGTTAAGCGTTCTGTTATGACTGGGACTCCAGGTGACCATTAGAAGTCATTAACTGGCGGAGCCGTTCTCTGGATACGGAAGGATTCAAGCTGGTCTGGCAATCTGGGATGCTCATAGGTGTCGCATGGAACGGGCATCTCTCGGATCCTGCAGTTGATTTGGAGCGCGGGACGAGATTTCCTAAACGTGTGCCAGGACGATTATATTTTTTTCACCTGCATGCTGGCCGCGTAGCAACCTTTTCGCCATCTGTAAAAACAAGGCGTGACTGTGCATGTGATCGCGATTTCTACATCCGTACTGACCATGTGCCGGCTGCGGCCTAGAAACACCGAGGGACACTGTAGAGCCTCAGTGGTTTATAAGACCTGCGCCAGACGTAGTAAGTGGGGACTCGTGGTAGACTCGTTAGGTGTAGACTCGGTGGCGAACACATGATGTGGACTCTCTTTGATGACGCCTTTCTGCGCTCTCCTCGACGTTCTTGTAAAAAAATTATAAGAAATTTTTACTACGTCAAGAACATCCCAGAGTGTGTGCTCCTATCAGGCACAGCCTGGAGCTGCCCTGGCCATTCATCGAGAGAGAAATCAATAGATTAACCTTCCCTTCTTTTTTTACCAGGAATGAATTATATCTCCCTGAAACATTGTAGCGAATGAGCTGGCTCATAGCGCCTCCACCACCTTTCTCCCGATGCTTAGAATATGTTGGTGGATGCCCCCTTTCTTTATCTGATAGCCCTCACCTCCACGTCTCCACCAACGCTCTCGGCTCGCTCAGGTGAGCGCTCTAATATGTATTAGCGCCCTCGCGTTTACGTCGATGAGGTACGCTGAGGGCACAACCTTGACCACAGTTAAACATACTGCCTACTTACAGCCTCACTTACCCACAACACTGGGCGTCGATTGGGTCACCCGCCTTGTGATTGCGGTGACTTCCCTGACGCTCCTCATCTTCGCTAGGACTCTCCGCGCCCTCTGCCCCCATTCTTCCTTAAAGGCGTGGCTGATGGGCACAGTCACTCCGGCGCCGAACATGCACCCCTGTATTTAGATCCAGCTGGGAATCTCGGGCGAAAATCTCCACCATAGGATTGTTCAACTGTGTCCCGTGTTTGAGGTATCAATTTTATTAGGTTTTGATCTTATTTGTGCTGCATTGCTTTGATGTCTGATTACACCACACAAAACGATGTTTATGGCACGGAATAAACTAAATCCAATCGTCGGGTAGCGTCGAGGTTGATAAAGACTTGCGAAAAATGATACCGAGATATTTACTGCACCATTCTGCATATCGTTTAAGGAACTGATTTGGGATGTCGTCTGGACCGCTTGCTTTCTTTATGTCTAGGTTTAGCAGCAAGTTAAGAACACCTTCATCTGATATGTGGACAAGTCCAATACCTGGCGTAGATGTGCAGGAACAGTTATGGAGAATGCCGTCATCTTTTGTAAAAACAGATTTAAAGAAATCGTTGTGCATGTTAGTTTTCGTCTGTTTTTCCTCCATGGACAGGTTGGATGTGGCTGTTTTATCTTTGCGAAAATATTTCCAGAATCGATGAGGATTATTCTTAAGAAGTGTAGGGAAAGTCACGTTAAAGTACTGTTCCTTTGCATGCTTTGATACTTCTTTTAGCCTTGCGACTGCAGTGGTTAGTTTCAATGATTTGGTAGCATTTTGCCCCTTTTCTTTAATTGATCTACGGAGCCGCTGGACTTGCCGTTGTGCATGAATGACGTCCCTTGTAATTCACGGGTTGTTTTCCTTAGGCTGTTTTATTTTTCGCGGAACGAATGCACCTACACAGTAGGTTACCGTATTTCTAAACTGCTCCCACAGGGTGTTCACTTCAGTGGTCTCACGCGAAGCAGTGTCAAAAAATGATTGGAATTCGTGCGCTAGGTGTGTTACAATACTAGTGTCGTCTGCTTTAGCAAAATTAGTTACGATCTGCATGCTTTTCTGATATATTATACTGCTCTGTAATGGTAATCGGCAGGTAGGTATACTGTGGTCCGAGATGCCTTCTATGACGTCAACCTGAGCACGGGTTTCAGGAAAGTGATCACTGATTAGTATCAAATCTAGGATATTACCAGTTGTTC
Source organism: Amblyomma americanum (assembly GCF_052857255.1). Lineage (NCBI taxonomy): Eukaryota > Metazoa > Arthropoda > Arachnida > Ixodida > Ixodidae > Amblyomma > Amblyomma americanum. Next base: position 540,971,226 of record NC_135497.1, on the reverse strand, counting down.
CTTGTGTACGTGTGGATGTTGAAACAATTTGATGAAGATTAAAATTGAACATTAAATCGATGAGGGCCTCTGAAGCTGTTGATGTATGTTGCATTGTTGTCCAATTTATGTCGGGGAGGTTGAAATCACCCATGATAATAATTCGTGAATTTCGGGAATGGTACTGAAGGAATTCCTGAATTGCAGTTATGGCTTCATGTCCGGTAGAAGGACTTCTATAAATGCAGCCGGTAATTATGTCTGTACCTTTACAAATAATCTTACAGAAAACAGCTGCTGCGCAGGGAACTTCAGGGAGAAAAACAAAAGGTAGCTGCCTCCTAATCAGTATTGCCACGCCCCCTCCTCGTGAACCACGGTCTTTTCTGATGACGGAGTAGTTTGGTGGAGCGATTTCGTGACTTGAAATTTCAGGTGAAAGCCATGTTTCGGTTATTCCAATTACGTCTGGTTCATGACAAAGTAGGAGACTTTCAAGTGACTGCGTTTTGTTCACTATGCTTCTTGCATTTATATTTATGATGTACAGTTCTTTAACTGAGTTTTCTGACGAGTCACTCGAGGGCTGAATTCTGTGTCCTTTTTTTGCATAGGAACTCTGCTATTTGTTTCTTCGTCCAAAAAATAAACGCGCTTATTTATGATCAGTTTGTCAAAGGACAGCGCAACCTCTTCCTTACTTTCTCGTTCTTGTTTGGCGCTCGCCCACAGTTTCTTTCTAACATCTCGAACTCTGGCATAAAAATCTTCACCGATAGCGTATTTTGTGCCTTTTAGTTTGAATCCGTTTTTCAGTATTAGCCTTTTTGGTCTCGAATCTAGCAACTTCATAATTACTGGCCTAGTCTTGTTTTTTTCCTGTCTACCTAGCCTGTGAATTCGCTCAATGGCGACAGCTTCTAGTTCGAGGGTATCTTGTACTATAATTTTGTTCACTCTTTGGTCAAGACTTTCATTAGTTTCTTCTTCCTCCTCCGGCAGTCCGTATATAATTAAGTTGGAAAGTCTGCCTCGATTATCAAGCTCATCGATTTTCTTTTCCATTGTTTCAAATACGCGATCCATGCGTGAAATTTTGTTTTGGCAGGTGGCCAGTTTCTTTTCAAGCTGTGATAGGGCATCGAGCTTCTTGTCTATATCAACGAGGCGTACTTCCTTTATGTCTTTTATGTCGCTAGCGATATCTTTGAGTTCTTTGGCAATTTGGGTTAGATCCGGGCCTGGATTAGTTTCAATATCTCCACCTAGGAGCAACAACTTGCGCAATACCACAGCGATACAAGAAGACCACTTTATGCTAAGCAGCTCTCTTAACACAATTGTTCAATGGTGTAAAACTTGGCAGATGACATTAAACAATAAAAAATCTGTTTGCATGACAGTCACCAGGAAAAAACAGCCATATAACTAAGTCTACAGTATCAAGGAATCAACGCTTTCAAGGGTTTCTGAACATAAATACCTAGGGTTAACTTTAACTTCTGACCTAAGATGGGACCCACATATAGCCAATATTACCTCTGCTGCCTTGCGAAAGCTGTTCTTTCTTAGAAGATGCCTACATCTGGCCCCTCAAAACACCAAACTGTTTGCCTACACTACCCTCGTAAGGCCAATTTTAGAATACGCAAGCACTGTTTGGTTCCCACAATCAATCACTAACATCACTCGGCTTGACATGGTGCAACGAGAAGCTGTAAGGTTCATTCATAACAAATACAAACCCTCTGACTCACCTACCGATCTTGCCGCATCATCTGGCCTTCCATCACTATCATCTAGGGCAAATGAATCCCGCCTGAAGTTTTTATATCAATTACTACACAACAATTACAGTATAGATGTGTTTAAATACGTATGCTTCTCACAGTCACGACAATCCCGGTAAAAACATGCGCACACGCTAACTGAATACTCATGCCGAACGAACACTCTCAAGCATTCTTTGTTTCCTTTAGCCATCAGCGAATGGAATCGACTCGATCCATCGATTACCATGTCGGACTCACTATCTTCCTTCACTTCAAGATTAGTAGAATGTAACAAGAATCAGTAATGTGCCAATAGTCCTACATCTTACCAGATGACTGCCCAACAATTACTTACATCTCTTGATACTATGTTACTTTTAAGGATGATTGCATTGTCTATTGCCACCCGTTACCTTTTTATCGCTTTCTTCAAGTTCCTATTGTTAAATATTTCGAATACTAGCATGCTTGCTGGCATGAATGACTGCTGCTGTACTTGTTTTCTTTTTTGTTACAGTTCTGATTCTTAAAGGTATTCTTTAGTAACCTGCCTACTAGTAGTTATGTAACACGTATTGTAAGAGTTCTTTTTGTTGATCTGCTTATAATTTCTCTTTTGTGTTTTGAACATTATATTGTACTGGTTGCCCACCTGCTACGGTCTCTTACTGAGACTGGCAGTATTGTATATAAATAATTAAAATCACTGCGTCCCCGTATGGGACTGTTCTTTAAGATCACCACAATATGACGCACGAACACCGCTGAGCGAGACAGCCGACCAGAGGGCATTTATCTACCCCATGTCTTCACGTTCAGCGCAGAGAGCTATAATGGCTAAGTTATAATATCTGACATCTTTATTCACAGCATCCAGGTAGGAATATTTTTTCACTTTCATCATTGAAGCTCTCCCAAAGAGTTCCACCAAACTGTTATTAAAATAAACCTCTTTTCAGCACAAAACGTAAAAACACAATATGGGAGCACCTAAGGAATACTTATGAGGTGTAATGTGTATAGTGTGTTTTTTTGGAGAAAGCGCATGGCGCAGTATCTGTCTCATGTACCATTGGGCACCTGAACCGCGCCGTAAGGGAAGGGATAAAGGAGGGAGTGAAAGAAGAAAGGAAGAAAGAGGTGACGTTGTGGAGGGCTCCGGAATAGTTTCGGCCACCTGAGGATCTTTAACGTGCACTGACATCTCAAAGCACACATGCGCCTAAGCGTTTTTCCTCCATAAAAACGCAGCTTCCGTGGTCGGTTTCGAGCCCGGGAGCTCCGGATCAGTAGCCGAGCGTCCTAACCACTGAGCCACCCGGCCGGGTAATGTGCATATTACAATTTGGTCGCTGGGTCAGTGGATACCTAAGTCGCGCTGTGAGTATGCGGTTTTGCTGCAGTCGCGTGTTTTAACTCATGAGACGATCCTCTCGCAAATCCACGGCGGTAGCGTTCTGATGGAGGCGAAACGCATAGGCGACCGTCGGCTGTGCGATGTCAGTGCACGTTAGAGATCCCCTGGGGGACGAAATAATTCCGGAGCCCTCCATTACGGCACCTCTTTCCTCCTTTCTTCTTTTAACCCCTCCTTTATTCTTTCCTTATGGCGCGGTTCAGGTGTAAGCCGGTATGTGAGACAGATACTGTGCCATTTCCTTTCCCCAAAACTAATTTTCAATTTTTCAATTTTTCAAGCTTGCCCCGCCGCGGTGGCTCAGTGGTTAGGGCGCTCGGCTACAGATCCGGAGGTCCCGGGTTCGTACGCTACCGCGGCGGCTGCGCTTCGATAGAGGCGAAACGCTAAGGCGACCGTGTGCTGTGCATGTCAGTGCACGTTAAAGATCCGCAGGTGGTCGAAATTATCCCGTATTCCTCCACTACAGCACCGTTTAGTTCCTTTCTTCTTTCACTCCCTCCTTTATCCCTGCCCTTACGGCGCGGTTCAGGTGTCCGCCGATATGTGAGTCAGATACTGCGCCATTTCCTTTCCACATAATCTAATTCTTCATTTTTTTTCAATCGTGTTTATCGCTTTGCGTGCCATACCTTTTTCTAAGATGACTCTTATTTTGATGAATGGGCCGATGAAGCGTCCGTTAGAAATGAAGCGCGGACAAGACAGTTTTATTATGAACAGCACAACGACACGATCTTAGTGATGAGAAGCTTAGTACAAGCGCAGTCTAATTGAAGTCTAAAGACGTGATCACTCCCCTTTAGATGCATTAATAAACCTCGGATTTATTTCTCCAGCTGCGCGTTATGAAGCTTTCTTCTTGTGTTCGCATTTCGGTTCTTTTCGTTTTCATGTGTTACTATTACGTACCTTGCAACCAACTCCGCCAAAACACATGTTTAATGAAGGAAGCAGCCCTATGACCTCGCTCGCTGCCGGGTCCTCTGCGCGCCACCGGCGTAATTTTTGAGGTTTCGCTTGAGTTTACATTGAACATATTCGTCACGGGCACGCAGACGACGAACGAACCCATGAGGTCGCCAGTACGCAGACGTCACGGCAGACGTGAGAATCTCATACTCTGCAGTCCTGCTAACGTGGTGGGTAGACGATGAGCTGTTTCGGCGCTGGCTGCTAACCAGGATATGGCAAAAGAAAGTTGTTCGCGCAGCAGTGAAGTACCATTCTGCCAACAACTGCACCTTCCAAGCTTTGTTGCGTAAATTTCCTATATACGCACAGTGTAAGAGTGTTGTGCAATGTCAGAGCATATTAAAGGCCACCAATTGGTCGATATTAATCCAAGTTCCACTAATACGCTCTCTTTCAAAGCTCATCTGCAGATGCCGGGCCTTAAACCTGGCATACCTTACAATTTTTCCTACGGACTAACATGAATGTCCGGACCCCGTAGAGTATCTGTTACGGGTCCAATTGGACTTATTTTTGGAAATGTGGTGGAGAGTTTGAAGGATGCTTGACTCCCGCCACCGGTTGGCCCGGTATTGCACTAGCTCCGGGATCGGCCTTGTGTTTAGCGCGTCTTTACTATCCTGTCTTTCTATCCCGTCTTTCAACTCTCCTACTATCTGCACGTGGTAACGATTGTGGCTCGGCTTGAGCCAGTGAGCAGGCATGTGCTGTTTCCTTTTCTTCCTTCCTGGCAACAACAGACAGACAGACCTATGCACTCATAATACTTACTACAAAGCCGTCCATGGAACGCGAGATAAAAGATTCAAAGTGCAGACGCAAAAGATGTCAGCGTGAGGAGCGCGCGAATAAAGGAGCCAGCGCAACGCGCGAGGTGAGCTGCATATATCAGGAAGAAGCAGACGACAAACGCGGCGGCGGACCAGTGAAATGCCACAAAGGAGACAACCGCGATGCATGTCACGACGCACGCGCGTGTTTGCAAAAGCAGAGGGATGAAACCGCCGCGGTTGGTGAGTAGTTTGAACGCTCGGCTGCTGATCCGGAGTACCCGGGTTCAAACTCGACCGCTGTGGCTGTATTTCGATGGAGGCGAAACGCAAAGGCGGTCGTGTGCTGAGCGATGTCAGTGCATTTTACAGATCCCCAGGTGGTGGATGAATGGACGGATGAACGTTAATGTCCAACATATAAGGTGATCTACCCACCCCCGACTCGCAGGACACGGGTTGGGTGCCGCCGCCTCAGACTCAGAATGGGAGGTGTTGGGTCCCAGCAGCGTCTTCAGCCAGTTGGACGAGCGAGAGCTAAAGCTCCAGGACCGACCTGCGTAGCATGGTCCTCCAGGTGTCTCTATTATGCATATTGTGCGCCCCCCGGGAGAGTATGTACATTCCCATACCATGTGGTCGAGGGTCTCTCTAGCGTCATAGATTACATTTATCGCTCCTGGCCTTGGGGAACATGTGGTTCGTCTCCAAGAGGCTGCTTGTCTGTTGTTTAATTTCGGGTCTCGCGGGAGTACCAGTCTGCGCTCCAATCTTTAATGCTGCATGATCTCATATTTTACGATGCGCTCTGCCCTCCCTCGGTCATTGAGGGGCCATGTAGTGGCTCTGCAGTAGAGATGTCGAGCCAGCTCGTGGGACGCATCGTTGCCGTGGACGCCTTCATGTGTCGGAGTTGAAATTATTTGAATTTTCCTATCCATCTTTCTCTGGCCTAGGATTCTGGCCCCTAAGGGCAAGATCCTCCTCTTGCTAGCATTTTGTATTGCTGTTTTGTGGTCACTGATGACAAGCTTCACTTCCGTTCCAACGCAAGCTAAAGCGATCATAATTTCTGCGGCAACTTCTATGCTCCGCCCGCGCGAAGTAGCAGCTGTCGCGGGAATGTCCCGGCTGTTGACGGCCGTTTACACCGTAAAACCGCCACCACCTACCGCCGCGTCTACATAGGCCGAAATTTTGCCGAATCTAATTTCTAACTTCGCCGCTCGCTTTTGCCTCCTGTGTTTGTTATATTCCGGGTGCATGTCTTCTGGCAGGAGGGAATCATCCCTATTGTAACGTGGTGGTGACATGAAGACCATAGTAGCAATACTGTGAAAGACAGAACTAACTTACTTTTATTGGGCGAACCTGTGCCCACAAAAGGGGCTGCACTTACAGCACAATGGTAGCGGCGAACACGGTCGGCGATCGTCGAAAATCTCATCCGCGGGTCAAGCGCGTCGGCTGTTATATAGCAGTCGTCGATTGTTCCAGACTAATCGTTGGGACCCGCACGCCTTCCACAATGTTCTACACCATTCGCGTCAGGCGATGAAATCAGATAACATAAGGTTCGGCTAAAACAGACAGCGAATAGAAGCATTGATGACTTGTCAGAAACTTCGGATAGATGCAGGCGCGTCCCGCGCTGTGCGATAACACTTGTTAGGCGGCGAAATGTGGTCGCCCGATAAAGATAAGTACATTACCCCCCTCTTGAAAAGCATGGACACGATGCTGCAAACAAACGAAATAAAAGCACTCGTAGCAAAGAAAACATCAAAAATAAGGAAGTTCGTCAGCGTCCGTAAAAAGGTTTAAGGCGCACCACGTGGACCACTTCAGATCGTGGGCGGCGCCGCTGTGAATGCGAAATGCCGTCTGCCACGACCTCATAGTCCAGTGAGCCAATACGTCGAATGACCTTGTAAGGTCCGAAATAGCGTCGCAATAGTTTCTCACTAAGTCGTCGTCGGCGTATCGGGGTCCATACCAAAACACGGTCGCCGGGCTGGTACTCGACGAAGCGTCGTCGCAGGTTGTAGTGTCGGCTGTCGGTACGCTGCTGGTTCTTGATCCGTAGGCGGGCGAGCTGCCGAGCTTCTTCGGCGCGCTGGAGATAGGTAGCAACGTCGAGATTTTCCTCGTCAGTGACGTGCGGCAGCATGGCGTCGAGCGTCGTCGTCGGGTTCCTGCCGTAAACCAGCTTAAATGGCGTGATCGGTGTTGTTTCTTGCACCCCCGTGTTGTAAGCGAATGTTACGTACGGCAGGACCGCATCCCATGTCTTGTGCTCGACGTCGACGTACATTGCTAGCATATCGGCGAGGGTCTTGTTCAGGCGCTTCGTGAGACCAATCGTCTGCGGATGGTAGGCAGTTGTCCTCCTGTGACTTGTCTGGCTGTATTGCCGAATGGCTTGCGTGAGCTATGCTGTAAAAGCCGTTCCTCTCTCGGTGATGAGGACTTCTGGAGCACCATGTCGCAGCAAGATGTTATGGACGAAAAATGTCGCCACTTCGGCTGCGCTGCCTTTCGGCAGAGCTTTAGTTTCAGCGAAGCGGGTGAGATAGTCCGTCGCCACGACGATCCACTTATTTCCGGAAGTTGATGTCGGAAACGGTCCCAACAAGTCCATCCCGATCTGCTGAAAAGGTCGGTAAGGATGCTTGATCGGCTGTAGTAATCCCGCTGGCCTTGTCGGTAGTGTCTTGCGTTGCTGACAGTCTCGGCATGTCCTGACGTAACGGGCGACATCGGCGGTTAGGTGCGGCCAGTAATATCTTTCTTGTATCCGTGATAGCGTCCGGGAGAAACCGAGGTGCCCAGCGGTCGGATCGTCATGTAGGGCGTGCAGTACTTCTGGACGCAGCTCCGACGGAACAACAAGAAGATAGTTGGCGCGGACTGGTGAGAAGTTCTTCTTCACGAGTAGGTTGTTTTGAAGCGTGAACGAAGACAATCCACGCTTAAATGCCCTAGGGACAACGTCGGTGTGCCCTTCCAAATAATCGACTAGGGCTTTTAGCTCCAGGTCTCCTCGTTGCTGTTCGGCGAAGTCTTCCGCACTTATTATTCCAAGGTAGGCCTCGTCATCCTCGTCATCTTGCGGCGGCGGGTCAATGGGGGTGCGTGATAGGCAATCGGCATCTGAGTGTTTTCGTCCGGACTTGTAGGTTACAGTGATGTCGTATTCTTGTAGTCTGAGGCTCCACCGTGCCAGCCGTCCTGAAGGGTCCTTTAAGTTAGCTAGCCAACACAATGCGTGATGGTCGCTGACCACTTTGAATGACCTGCCATATAGGTAAGGGCGAAATTTCGCTGTGGCTCAAACGATGGCGAGGCATTCCTCTTCGGTTGTAGAATAATTGCCCTCCGCTTTTGGTAACGACCGGCTAGCGTAAGCTATCACGTGTTCATGCCCATCTTTTCTTTGGACTAGGACGGCACCGAGGCCTAGTCTACTGGCGTCAGTGTGGATTTCGGTATCGGCGTGCTCGTCGAAGTGCGCAAGTACGGGCGGCGACTGCATGCATCTTTTGAGTTCTTGAAATGCGTCGGCCTGCGGAGTTTCCCACTTGAACTCGACGTCACATTTAGTTAGCTGTGTCAGCGGCTCAGCAATGCGTGATAAGTACTTGACAATTCGCCTGTAGTAGGCGCACATGCCAAGAAATCTACGCACTGCCACGGCCGCTTGATGCAAAGTGCGAAGCGAGGTGCGGCCAGCCACGTCGCGCCGCCGCCAATGGGCGCGCGCGTCTCGACGGAGTTTACAGTTGCGACCGCTGTTTTAGTTGAGGGCGCCACTGTTCGGGGACAAGTCGCCCGGCTGCCCGGGAGTGGACTTCTGACGTGCGCCTTGCTGCGTCGCGTCCGAGCGGGTTTACCTCGTGCTGCTTGTGTTTGCAGTGCTTTCTTGGGACTCTTTCGTGCGCACGTGAGTTACCGCTTTTGCCTCGGTTCTGCAATGCTGGATATGCAATTTTTTTCTGTGCGCGTGAGTTAGTGCGTTTGATTCGTGTCTGCCGCGCACGCTTTGGCCTTTTTGTGCACGTGTGTGTGTGTGGCAGTCACTGCCGTGTACGGGGCGCGATGCCGCGCAACTGCTGTGTGCCACTCTGCCCTACAAACGCAAGAAAGGACCCCACCGTGAAGTATCACGAGTTCCCCTGTGAACTACAGCGTCGAGAAACGTGGCCAAAAAATATGTCTCGCCAAGGACTGTCAGGGAAAGGAAGCAAGTGGGAGCCAAGCGACAGGTCTCTGGTATGTTCCTTGCATTTTACAGAGAATGACTACAGAAAGAACACTAAGGGCAGGCTTCTGCTTCCGACTGCAGTCCCGACTGTGTTTGACAAATATCCTCAGTACATGCAAAAGGAGAGTGTAGGCCCAAGAAAACGCCAGCGAAGGAACTTTACTGATAGCAGAGTGGTTGGAGTAGGCCATGAAAGTGGCAACTCAGGAGAAAGCGCCAACGTCAGTGAAAGTCTCGTGTACTGGCCCAGCGACGAGGTAGAAGCGCTCGATCCAGTGGCTGGCATAGAACCGTGTGGTTGTCCGGTTGATCAGGCCTGCCAAACTACATTGGACTTTGTGCCTGTCTTGCAAGAGGGGAAGAAAGCGGAGAACAGACTGAAATGAAAGGCTGCTCGTCAAGGCAACCAGCTACAAAAATTGCAAACTGCGCTTGACGACACAAAAGAGCTCCTCCAAGTCTACGCAGACAACAAAGAAATTCAGGCCTTTCTACAGGTGTTGAAAGAGGCGGAAAAAGGAGACAAAGCTGCATTTTTTATCCGCAACCAAGTGGCTAGTTTTAATAAGAAAAAGCCTGCCTACAATGAAGGAATTCTGCGGGAATGAGTTTTGTGGAAAGCCTGCTCAAACAAAGGGTATGAACACGTTCGAAGCAGAGTCCTTTTGATGCTCCCATGTCGTGCTACGCTCCAAAATTACGTAGGGCATTCAACCGGCAAAATTGGAATGACTTCGTTGATAAGAGAGCGGCTTCGTGTGGAGCACGAAGGGCTAGGCGTGGAGCAGGAAGCTTACTGTTCGCTCATTGTCGATGAGATGTCGATATCTCAGAAAATTGTATACGACCGACAGGTGGACAAGATATTTGGTCTTGTTGACATGGGCCCCAAGGATCAACCAAGTGCAGCCCCTCAGGTGGCGAACCGCTTGTTGTGCTTCGTTTTAGGAGGACTATCGACAGCCTATGTCATACCGGTTGGCTATTTCTTCACGCGGTGCCTCAAGAACGCCAAGCTCTCTACAATGACAATGGAAGTCATGAATGCAGTCAAAGATGTGGGTTTTTGCGTACTAAGAATTGTCACCGACAAACACCAAACAAACGTGGCTCTTTTCAAAGGCCTCTCAGAAGATGGCACGCTTGAGCATGCCGTGCCTCACCCTCTGCGGACAGGCCACCAACTGTTTTGTCCTTTGACCCTAATCACCTTATAAAGAATCTTCGCACTAACTTTCTTGAGCGAGAAATGATAGATTGCGAGTCACTCAACCAAGGGGGTTTCTACTTAAAGAAGCTCTTTGAAATTCAGTCACAGCTGCTGGACAAGCCAGTCAGGCTCCTTACCCGTGCTCACGTTGAACCAAACAACTTGGAAAAAATGAAGGTGTGCAGGGCCACAAATATTTTCCGCGCCAACAATAGCAACACTCCAGTTTCTTCAGGAGAACCCAAACTGTCATCCTGATGCAGGCCAGTTCAAGGACAGCTCGGCCACAATCAGTTTTATGAGGATGGTTGCGAAATGGTATGCCCTCCATGATATCGGTGCAGTGAAGGCACGAGGAGGAAAGCATGAAGAACCATTCTTCGTCACAGATGATGAACGGCTCTCCTGGCTGGAACTAGATTTCATCTGTTACCTTGAAGATCTCCAGATGAATGGCGGCCAATCGAAGCGAATGACCAAAGAGACCTACGAAGCGACGCTTCTCACAGCAAAGTCAACAGTGGCACTGATTGAATATCTCCTTGACGACATAAAGTAGGTTACTTTTCTTCGACTCTGCTTTTCGTTAATTGCATCAATGTGTTATAGAAGTAATTTAATTAACTACAGCTTCCACTACGTCTTGACACGCGGCCTAAACAGCGACCCTGTGGAATCACTCTTTAGCTGCCTTCGGCAGTTCAATGGCGGCAACGACAGGGTGGTTGCCAGGACTGCAGGTTTTACAGCGGAAAAACTGCTAAAGGTACTGTTAAATATTTTAAAAATATTTTTAGTGAAAAAATTTCTGAAACATATGTAATTGCCTCGTTTCTCTTTTTTTTTCAGGTTGGTATCCTTCAAGCCGCAAGAAGTGGCAATGCACCCACTTCTTTTGAAATGAAGGCACCTCTGAGGCTGGCATTTTCGGATGCCGAAACATCTGTCCATCCAGCTGGCGTTGAATTTTCTACCAGAAAATTTTGCAGTGAGCTCGGGTTCCTAATGCCATGTCCTGAGGCAGACCTTGAGGTAGCACCAGTTGCTTTTCTCGCTGGCTACGTTGCGAGAGCATGTAAGGAAAATGTATGAACAGTTTTCTCTATGTGGATACAAACCGTGTAAATTTTCTAGTTTGAGGGGTCTTGGTACAAAACCTGTGCATTACTCTTCGTGCAGCAAAACTGTTTACATATACGGTTATGACAGTTTGAGCCGGAGCATTTTTATCGATGCCAAGTTGTTGCTTTATGCGATTTCGGCACTGGTTTTCAGGTGACATGCGAGTCATGCAAGACCCTGCTGCAGGCACGAGAGCCAACCGGACCAGCTTACGGGCTAATAAAAAACATGGACACTGGAGGGTTGATGGACCCTAAAATAGAAGCGGTCAAGATTTGCCAACTCACGTGCATCTTCGTTAACCGAGTAATGAAACTCCCAGAGGTCAGGCGCAGCAGTAAGCTGTGCAAGCTGTTGATGTCAGCACTGCTCCCACACGTTACACGGTGCCCGCAACTCATCTGTGAAAGCAACGACCGTGCCCACACTGAGGAGCTTTGCAAGATATTTTTAAGCAAGTTGCTGCGACCTCTGATAACTAACTGGGCTGGGAATGTTAATTCTACAGTGGAGCGACTTTTGAGGCTTTGTCACAAGCCTCTCTCAAGGAAGGTTCTCGGTCTGCGAATGGTTTCTTCCTTTTTTGTGTGACCGTGCAATAAAAGTGCGAAGATGCTGGTTGAAGTACTTTCTGGTTTTCTCGGCTGCAGTTACGCTTAGAAATGCGCCATAACTTCACCTATATTAATGTTTTTTTTTCTAAACTGCAATAACTCACATAGATGGGCTCTGTGTAGCGCTGTGTGTGTGTCCATCTCGTTCACCGTCCTTACCCGCTACAACTGGAATCATACATGGGCTCGCGAGAATTGAATAAAAGGAGATTAAAAGCCCCAGGCGCATTAACGCAGCATCTTAAGGCAGAGCCGCTCCCCGGTCGTCCATGCAAGCAGCCGTCATGGACCCAGGCGCATTAACGCAGCATCTTAAGGCAGAGCCGCTCCCCGGTCGTCCATCATGCAAGCAGCCGTCATGGATAAAGGTGAGGTTTGTGACATAATCGGCGCTTTCAATGACGACTTAAAAATGCAGTCTGTAATGAGTAACTAGAAAACGCACTGTTTACGCCCTCAAACAGTCAACACCGGGCGTGCCGACGCAGCTATCGCGGCGGTTCTCCACGAGCTGTTGTCCCCGAGTAGTGGTGCCGCGGCGGGCACGCGGAGAACTAGGCCCAGCTTCTGTGCGACGTGGCGGGCCGCACCTCGCTTCGCGCTTTGCATCAAGCGGCCGTGGCACTGCCTTCTTGTCGATCGGCTGCGGGAACTGTGCGATGGCAGCTGTTTTTTGCGGGTCAGGGCGGACGCCAGACTTGCTGATGATGTGGCCTAGGAACAGAAGCTCATCGTATGCGGAGCGGCACTTTTCTGGCTTCAGAGTGAGCCCTGATGACTTGATGGCCCCTAATACTTTAGCAAGTCGCCTAAGGGGATCGTAAAAATTTGCGGCGAAGACAACGACGTCATCCAAGTAAACGAGACAGGTCTGCCACTTCAATCCTGCTAAAACCGTGTCCATCACTCGCTGGAACGTTGCAGGCGCCGAGCACAGTCCAAATGGCATAACCTTGAACTCGTAGAGGCCGTCTGGGGTGACGAAGGCGGTCTTTTTGCGATCTTTTTTGTCGACTTCTATTTGCCAATAGCCAGACTTGAGGTCCGTCGACGAGAAGTATTTTGCATGCAGAGCCGATCCAATGCATCGTCTATCCGTGGGAGGCGGTATACGTCCTTCTTCGTGATCTTGTTCAGACGAACCTGTGCCCACAAAAGAGGCTACACTTACAGCACAACGGTAGCCGCGAACACGGTCGGCGATCGTCGAAAATCTGATCCGAGGGTCAAACGCGTTGGCATTTATATAGCAGTCGTCGAATGTTCCAGACTAATCATTGGGACCCGCGTGCCTTCCACAAAGTTCTACACCATTCGCGTCAGGCGATGAAATTGCTCCCTCGGAAGTTGGGAGCAATCTGTCCACAGGTGCACAAACGGATGAAAGAAGGAGGCGAAAGAACGGTACGAAAAACAAGAAAAACAAAAAATGAATGCAGCATCAAACACAAAGCCCCGTTCGTTACCTGTGCCAGGGGGATTGTGTACAGATTGCCGTTGTCGTGTGGCGCACTATGCATCGGCCAAACTGGACGATGCGTCAACGAGAGATTAGGAGAACCCAGAAGATTGCTCGGGGGAGGTTCTCTTGATAACCTCCCTAAACATTGCCGCACGTGCATTACAAACGACAAGGAAAAGAAAATCCAGTGTAAACCGCTTTTTGAAAAAACGACCATCCTATTCAGGCACAGGGAGCAACTCACGCGGGAGCTCATGGAAGCCTTTCATATGCGCATCAGTGGCGATAAGTGCATTAGTCCGACTTCCGTCCGCTTCTCTGATAGGGAGTATCTGTTCCTAACCAAATCATTGGGATTCACCAGGTAACTTGTGGTGTTCATGACGTTTGTTTCTTTTGTTCTTGTTGGTTTCACTATTTATTCGAGCATTGTCTGGAAAAAACCTTCAGTTGTGAGTAGCGCTCGTCTTTGTTTGTCTCGCTTGTCCTCGTTTTTCCGCGCCAACTTCTTCAGTATGCATTTCAACCAACTAGCCCAACTTCCCGCTCTCCTAAGATAACTTTTCAGTCCTCTAAACTGTTGAACCGCTCTGAAATAGACGTCAAATTCAACAAATACTTTGCTATTTTTAAAAGTTAATGTAGAAGAATCTAGGTTCACTCTGGAATTTCATACACGGCTCAATGACTTGCTTTAACGGTTGAATAATCATATTCTGTATTTCTTCAGGATGTGTATATGAAACCTGTATTGCCACTCTACATGTATTGCGTTTTACATTGTTCCAAAACCACATTATTTTGAGATTATGCTTTTTTCCTTTCGTGGTGTATATGGTTCTGACGTTTTATTGCGGGTTTCGCATATGATGCATAATGTTGCCTTCGCTTTTTGTGCTGACTTGCGAGCGTAACCAGAAGTCTTGTTTTGTACTGCGTGATTGAATTGTTTCGGAATGATGTACAGGGTGTTACATTTTTTTTTCAGCCTTTTGAAAACTTGAATTTTTCGTATCGCAATCGTTGTGCTGACCCAAGTGATTCTGCGGGATTTGTTCATCGATGCAACCGCACGTACAAGCGGCCAAGGCCTCGTCAGGCTCTTAGCCTTAAGCCTTGGCCTCCTCTTAGGCGCTGTCTGAGAAAAAAATAAAGGAAAAAAACCCTGGTACTCTGTATCAGTAGCAGGAGTACCCGGGTTCGAACACGGGTTCTCCACGTCGTTCGCGCGTTTAAGGCCCCCTGCTTCAAATAGCAGGGCACTGCCTCTAGAGTTATCATAGAACCATTCCTTCCTGCTCTGCCGTTTTCAATTTCGATAGAGCTCACACACTCTTTTTCTACTCAGCTATTCCATTTTTTTAACTTCGGCAGGTGTTACTTGTCGTTTAATGCTCTTTATTTCTCCGTCCTTGTGTCCTGCCTGTTTACTGGATAGCTTCCTAATTCTTTTCCGCTATTTAGAGACGACGCTCTTTCTGTATAACTATTTAAAAATCGTAGCTGCACATCTATTATGGTCGCATTTCATCAAGCCCTTTCAAAATTATATTTTACTCTGAGCTTCCCGCGCATCGAAATATGCCCAGGCCACAATTCACTGTACTGCCTAGTTTTTGGTTTTGTCGTGGGAACCAAGAGCTAATCTTGCAAGAGCTCTCTTATTTACTTCTAATCACGGCTCAACATCTGCCCTTAAGAACAAAACCGCGTTCACGAAAGAAAAAGCCGGCACTATTATATATTTCGAAATACCTCTCAGTATTTCACTTTTGTTCTGCCCCTATAATGCCCTATGTTTCATTCACCCGGCATGTCTTCGCCCTTGCGCCGTAATAGACTGTTCGTATTTTCGTGTATATCTGTCCATCGTTTGCCCATACCCCAAGAAATTTGTATTCAGCCACCATGAGGATTTCATGGCTTTGTACCTTAAGCACGTGATCAGGTGTTTTGTTGTAAATCAGCACATCTGACTTAAAATCCGAGCCTAGGGCGTCTCCGTCGTATCCACGAAAAACGAGCGTTTGCACATCTTCCTGACCGCCTTCTAAGATTACAATATCACCCGCACGCATTAAACCGAGGTGCCGTTGCTCAACGACTTTTCCGTCTGATATATATATGTGACAGATTATACCCAAGATTACTTTCTTGCAGCCTTCTTCCCAAATCTATTATAAAAAACCCGAACAGCATAGATGATAGAGAACAACCTTGTCTTAATCTATTGTGTACCTCGACAGTAGTACTTTCTTAATGGAAATGTACAGCGCCAATACAGACAAGGACACAAGAAAGAATGACATGGAACACACGAGTGCTGTCATTCTTTCTTGTGTCCTTGTCTGTATTTGCGCTGTACATTTCCATTATGAATCACCAACATGCCCAGTCTGCCACCTTAGTACTTTCTATCTCTTCAACTGCAATTTAAACTTAATCATGTCGATATATTTCTCGTAGGAGATCAATTGTTTGACCTCCAGGGTGGCTCTGTGCTTATGACGCTCATCTGCTGCCCTTAAAAGGGAGGTTCGGAGCCGGCCGCGGAGGTGGAATTTCGATGGAGGCGAAATTGTATAGGCCCGAGTAAGGTGCGGTGTCGGCGCGTGTAAAAAAACTAAAGGTGGTGGAAATTTTTCGAGCCCTTCAATGCTGCGTCCTTCATAGGCTGAGTCGCTTTGGAACGTTAAATTTTTCATAAACCATAGTCAATTATTTCATAACCGATACCTTCATCTTTTAGCATGTTCCACATGAGTTCCGTGTGCGCGTTGTCGTATGCAGCGATTATGTCCAGGAAGGCTAAATACAGAGGTCTGTTTTCCGGCTTAGCTGTCTCTATTAAATGTGTAGACAAATGCAGGCTGTCATCTAAGCGCCAACCTCTTCTGAGCCCGTTCTGAAGTTCTCCAAGTATCTTATTGCTTTCTACCCATGTCTGTATATTTAATTTCATCGCCTGCATTGCCAGCAGCTTGTATATAACAGATGCTATCGCAATATTTGTGAAGGCTTTTATGTGCGTACAAACAGCTTTTCCTTTACAAAAGAGATTCATTCTACTATGCCCAAAGCTGCACGAAGCTTGCTTATTTCTCGTGACTTTTTCCAATGCTTTGAGCAACATGATAATTAAAAACACCGACCCCTGGCACCCAGCGCCGCCATGAATAAGATCATACCAGTGTCTTATAATATTTCACAGTCGCCGCAAAATTAAGTGACATCCAAGAAAGTGTACATGTCTGGGCATGATAAAATCAAGGTGGAAAAACATTACCAGTGACAAGGGATTCTAATTAAATCAATATATCACCGCGTTCCATTTCGTGGATAACAAAGCAGTATATCACCGTATGCGCATGCTATAATAATACATGCAATTACATAGACATGTCTACACAAAAACTCTCCTCGCTTGAATTCGGCCGATTAGCCATGTGTGCTGCACGATGATTGTTATTAAACGGCGCCTCGTATTTACAGGAGCCCTTGTCTATGCAGATCGTCATCTTTAAATATGCGCTGGGTACCTGATAAAAGCTGCGCGGTCACGGTCGTGCAATCCTTGCACTACAGCTTCGAAACTTGCTGCACCTGTAAACATTATTTCCTGCTGGCGCCAGAAAACTCAAACAATGACACTTAGCAGCTCCTTTAGGATCTCATAAAAGCACATAAGGCAGGTTCTCCCAGATCATGAATCAGTTTACCAATATCCCTCAAGTGAAAAGCGTACAAAAGCTCGACCTTACCAGTGAGCCTACGGGGAAGAAACTTGGAGGTTAACGAAAAGGGTTTACCTTACGTTAAGGAGAGCGCAGCGAGCCATAGAAAGAAAAAATTAAAGGGGTCACGTTGAGAGACCGGAAGCGGAGAGATTGGGTGAGGGAACAAATGCGGCTAATTACATTTTAGTCGAAATCAAGAAGAATAAATGGGCTTGGGCAGGGCATGTCATGCGAATGCAAGATAACCGCTGATCCTTAAGAGTAGATTCTAGGAGAAGGCAAGCGGAGCAGGGGCCGGCAGAAGGTTAGGTGGGCGGATGAGAGGAAGTTCCCAGGCGTTACGTGGGCGAAGCTGGCAAAAGAGAGGGCTAATTGGATATATTTTGGAGAAGCCTTTCCTCTGCAGTTTTCTTGCTCATGCTGAAGATGGTGATGGTGGTCTCAGCCTCGAAACATTCATGTGGAGGCGCTCCTAAGATAACGTAATACCTATCTCCTTAGCGAGCAAACATCCATGTAAGAGCGGCTCCAAGATGTACTTTTGAAGGAACAAGATAAAAACTACCATTTTTTTGCTATTGTTGAGAGTATACCCAAGCAGCACGCCAATATCGAGCCACCGTTGGCATATCATTGGCGAAAATTGGCGCGAATATCGGCCCTTCATTGGCATTTAGGCAAATCGCAACTCTTTCCAAGCATGGCCCAACATTCCCGCCAAGATTGGGCCGATGTTCAGCCAATCTGAATGCCAAGAATGGCCCAAACATCACTGCCAATATAGGGCCCAATATGGCTCCAGTATGGCCGAATAGTGGCTCCAATATGGCCGAATAGTGGCTCCAATATGGCCGAATAGTGGCCCCAATATGGCCGAATAGTGGCCTTTCGGATACCGGCATATCTTGGCTACCTCTAGGCATTTCCATTATTTTCCGAGACCAGTGCAGAATTATCGCATGCATTTAGAGGTCCTGTCCGTGGCTTTCAATACCGTGCGACTTCTAGCTGTATATATATGCAATTGGTTCGAACTCCCATTAAAATTTCAAAACTGCATGCAGTATTTTCATTGCATATGTATTTTGATTTGCAAACAATATTTCATGCACATTTTTTACTTAATGTCCAGCAGCTACCAAATGAAACAAGCAAACAGGAATTTCAGAAAAATGTTTTTTTATTTCTCATGTGCCCGTGGGGCAATAACCCATGTGGCAAGGGTGCTACGTGGGGTGGCTGGGCGTGACGAGGAGGCTGTGGGGGGGGGGGGCAGGGGAAGGGGCAGAGCTTGGGTGGAGGGTGGCTGGGCGTGAGGAGGAGGCTGTGGGGGGGGGGGGGGCAGAGCTTGGGTGGACCCCTGAGGGGGACAGGATGGCCATGCCTGGAGGGGTTGCAGGGCAGGAGGCTGAGGGCGCGCCTGGGCAGGGTGCTGACCCAGCACAGGGGTTAGCAGGTGGCGCTTGAGCGTGAGACTCAGGAGGCTCTAAAGCTTGGGCATAGCGCCTCTTTCGGCCGCCCCCTCGGTCGCACGCACCGGGCAGCCACCTGCCAATAAAACCCTGTGCTGCCAGGATGTCGACACCCTGCCTCTCGCAGATGGCATCTGTGCAAGGTGAGTGTGCATTAAGACCAAGAAATGCAACTTTTAAAACGATACACTTCCTGCAAGCATATGGAAATCCATGTTCATGATTTGACACAGAAAAACCACACGTTACTGACACGCAAGGTATCCCAACAAACAACACAAGTACTGTACAGTAGTGAAATGCAAAAAAAATGAGCTATCATGAAGGCACTGCAGTCAACGTCAAAGTGGCCATTGCAGGGAAGTTCATGACAACGGATTACAATATGACAAATGGAAATGATTGGTTTGATTGAGGGCATCTGCTGCTTCTTTATGGAGTTTTATGACTAAGACCCCCAAACTAATCACATAAACACAGCAACAGAATATTCATCAGCTGTTATAAAAAATTACAGTAAGATACAGCAAGAAAATAGCTTGGAAAAACTTGTACATGTTTAAAAGCAGGAATCTCAATATTTCTAAATTAAAAGCTACAGCAATTCAAAATCAGGTATACCTGTTGCCACCCTGCACAGCTTTGTGCCAACGAATGGCCGTTTTCCTTTCCTCCCCCGCAGGCTGAATAGTCTCTGCACAGCCACCCCCATCACAGCACCCAAGACATTCGCCGCCACCTCCTTTAAATTGTTTCCGCCTAGGCGGAGAAGCTGCTTCTTCTGAAAGGAAAAATTTGCAGTTGCCCAACGGTTATTTCACATGAAAAATCACATTCTATAACCACTTAACTTGTAGAACGCAATAGCAAAGACAACGGTGTGACTTCGAAAGTAATCGTAGTATACCTGCTACAACACAGCAGCAATTAGTGTTTTTTTTACACCTCATGTGAAACACTTCTTACATTTTGACCACCGTAACAGCATCAAGAAGTTCAATATTAAATTGTTTAGCACTCGTAAGGGAATACTCCACGGTGATTCATGTCTTATGCATCACTACAGGGAAAATATGCAACTAAAATTAGCATCTATGGTTCTTGAAACTGTCCTAGTTGGAGTGGAGTACTGCACTTCAATTAATGAAAGGCATAAAAAGCAATAGCCAGGCAAAAGACTGATCAAAGCTGTCTCCTTAATTGGAAAACAACGAATAATGTAAAAAATTAGCTCCGAAACAGCACTCCCAGTCAATCGTCTCAAACCAATAATTAAAATAATTTGTGTGCCACCTTAACTCAGCCAAACTTTGTGAACAAAATACATACCAAAAAATAGACAACATTACACTACACTAGCTTCATGAGGCTCAATACTTTGATGGAATGTGCCACAAATAATATAGTAGAGCATAACATAGTCCTGTGATTAAATAAATCAAGACAGCCTTAAAATATCTCTTGAAAGCATTGTTAGCAGCACAGATACAGTACTCTGTAATTCAAACTTCAAGGTAACAGAGATTTTCGTCTGAATCATCAGAGTTGCACCCTCATATATCCAAGCAGGTAAACCTTGCCTTAGTACCCCATCAGTATCAGTGAAGAACTTGCTCATGTGGCCAAGAATGTGCTATATGTCAATGACAGCATATAATTACTAATCAAAATGTTAATTACTCTTGTTAATTCTCGCCCTGTTTCCTTCGCACCTTTTCCATCAGCTGAAATTGTGCTATATACCCCGATACAGCTGTGCTGTCCGTGTTAATTTCTTTCCTTTGTACCATCTTGTGTGCTTTGTTGCAGAGGTCATGAACCCTATAGTTGATGCTTTTAAACGAATATGCCATGTGAACTACAAGCACTGAACTAGTAGGAAGCTAATGACAACAGGCCTGACCTACCACTAGCTGCCGTGAAAGCGGCAATGGGGATTAATTGCATAGTGCCTGCAGTCAGCTTATAGCCAAGGATCTTGATAAGGAGCACACGACTGCGCTTGGGAGCTTAGAAAGTGCATTAAATAGGGTCTATTTTGAAGAAACGTTCAATCCTATTTTAGAAGGGACAGAAACAATGCATTCATTTCGAATGTAGAAGAAGCAAAAACAACTATGGCACTTATTTCGAATAAAAAAGAAACAAATGTTAATTCTGTACAGGAGTTTGGATTTTTCACTGTAATACAGGAATTAGACTTAGTATAAAGTAATCTATGCAACTGTCATGTTCGGTATAAGTGGGCGCGACTGTTTCCGGAATTTTCAGTTGTAATAAAACAGACTATTAACAATGTCACAGTAACCCTACTATGTGCGGACTTTTCAAAATTCATCCATTCCCACTATATTAGCTGAAAACTTATACAAGAACAGCATGATTATGGCTTAGGCATGGCAAGCATCTACTTCTGGGGCTCAGATTTTTCAATAAATATCTCAACTATATACATTAAGCACCCAACAGACTACTGTAATAAAACATTGAATGAAAAATTAAATTACCAGGGCAGCTGCTACTCTGTCATCTCTGACAGCAGCTTCTGCCGCCTCAAAATCTTCAATACTGAAGGCTGGCAGCTGAGGGCACAGTGGCGGGAGGGAGCTCACGGGAGGAGACGGCGACCGTGTCCTCGGCTCTTGCCGAGCTTGCTCCAGCCGGCTCAGCCTCTGCAGGATTTCCCGCTGCTGCTGCCGTATTTCTAGCAGCAGCCGCAGCACCTTGAGCATTGTCGCTGAAACGAGCAAGGTTTCCAGTGAGGGCAGGCTTTCACAGCAGATGTATGTATTTACACCTCAAGGACGCAATATGAGCAATATACTGCATTTACACGCTTGCAAGTCGACCTATTGTTTTCAAATTTGAAAATCTGAAATGCGGGTGTTGGCTTGCAATCGAAAATCAGAGCATGGCACCATAAATAAAGGGGAGACAAACTAGTATCAGGGATGATGCGGTAAATGAAATTTTATGTTTGCTCCACAGCTCTGCCCAGAATTTTCTGTATGGTTCTTAAGAACGATTTTTCGTTTTCCTTTCTACTTTTAGCTGTATGCTCAGCACTCTTGGGAGTGTTGATAGTTGATGAAAGGGGCACTGTTCCAATTGCAGTGGAACTGCCACTCAGAACAGCAACGCTTGCAGGGAGTGCCGGTACCTGATGAAAACCTAAAAACAGCGCCATAAAGACAGACTAGAAGATGGGCGAGCGCTGTTTTTGGTTCTTCACTGATGCACCAGCTCACTCTGTTGTTGGTTCTTCTGCAGCTGACAAAAGAGCTGATGCCACGCACACAGTTTCTCTGTGGCTGTTTGATGCATGTAATGTCTCCTGGCTACATATTTTACCAGTTTGTAATGCGGTGCTTCATCAATTGTGCTCAGGGCCAAGTAATGGCGCGTTCACACTTGGACATTCGGCAGAGAGAACGAGCGGAATGCGCTGCCGCGGCAGAGATTGCGCCGAAATACCAAGCGGTAAGCCTGATCGGTCCAGGACCGAATTCTGCCACCGGAAAAAAATCCGCCGAATCCCGTCAGCCAATAGGAAGGAGAGTACGAAGTTCGGCAACAAACATGGCGACGCCCTTCGGTGCGGGACGCCTCGTTTGGGACTGAATTCGTCGCTGTTACTGCCTGTTTGAGCGTGTTCAATGCCCATAAAAGCGCCAGCGCTCTTTCGCTTATTCTCATCTCACCCATAAAAAAAGTGTGAGTGATAAATGTGTTCTTTTTTTATTTTAGGTGACGATCCTTTCCTTTTTTAAAAAAGGCTTGAGAGTAACCACCAGATGGCGCCACTAGGCTAATCTTATGTATTTAAAAGCGACAATGCTAGAAATGGCGTAACGTCTGGCAAAATAGCTGCATTTAGCGTAAGTAAGCGTGCATACAGTTATCGTACGTAGACAGCATGGATTAACCTCTTGCCATATCTGTGTACGCCTTGAGCAGACGACACACAGAGGATGAGCGCAGACGAGGTGGTTGGGAAGTGTGAACGATGCAGCTTTTTCGGTGGCAGAGGATTTCGCTTGCTCTCTCCGCCGAGTGTCCAAGAGTGAATGCCCCATAAGCATTCGGTGCTTCTTCACGAATATGTTCAAGATGGCTGTCATCCTTCACAGAACAACTGCGCACCTGGCCGCAAGTTTGACATATCAGGACGGGTAATGCAAATGTGGTGGATGCCTCGAGGGAACATATTTGTGGCTGTTCTACACGATGTCATGGTGAGGTTGTTTGTGAAGTGCGAGATTCTGCAGGATGATGAACTGCTGTGGAAGATTTCACTGGACGTCAGAACAATTAACACCCTGTGGGACTGCAGCATCGATGATGGTAATGTAAACCAACACTGGGCGTCAACATGCTCTGCATTAAGCTACTAAATTGCCATTGATTCCACCACAAGGCACAGCTAAACACAAAGGTATTTGTTCTGTACAACTGCTCTATCCCTTGCAGATCTATATATCACAAATGCACCATGCACTGACAATGCCTTAGTTAAAAATAGCTGCTCTGAATACTGTTCCTTCTATGTACCACCAGTTTTCTATTCAGCTTGGTTGCCATTTTGATTGCAGTCACATCATGGCAAGGATGGAAATAGCCATAAGTGTATTCTTCCATTGTGACAACAGCTGCCAGTGGTAGTGAGAAAGCACAGCAGGCTGGGCACATAAAAAATATATGCACAAAAACTAGAGAAACTGTATAGAGTACAGTGACCACTTTGCAGTCCTGAGCCACAATCTGTAATGTTTGTTTTATTTCTATTGGTCCGTCTTTAAAAGGTTGTGGCTTTCTAGTGACATAGGCCAAGGGAAACAACAATAACAGAACCAAAACCACAATCCAGAACCAAAAAAGAAATTAAAGGAAACAAACTGCTACTCGCCGGGAAAACACACTGCAACTAGTTAGTAGGAATGAGATAGAGCTGTGGAAGTGTCAAGTAGCAAATTTATCACCGCTTAGGTTCAGTACTTCTATTAAGAATTACTTGCAGCAGGCATATTTATACAAACAGTGGTCATTTTCAAAGCACACGTTTTGAAATATCCACCAACTAGGTCTCCTTTAAGGCAAAACAGAACTTCTACCAAGGCCTGTTTAGGCTCATACTTCAAAAAAATAGATTCTCATCTATCCTCCCACTGCATTCTCGTCTTTTCAGGCTCTTCATATACAAGTAAAGAAAGCGAAAAGCCTTACGATCGCTAGTCGCTTCCTCCACATCCTCAAGGTCACCTGCAGTGGAGGCCGAACTAGCCGGGCAGCCCGCAGTGCAATTTGCACCAGCTGGTGTGGCCGCCTCCATTGAGTGGCTGCTAAGCAGGGCTGAAGTTGGACACGAACATGAAGCATTAGTGTTGATGCAGGAAGAACGGAAAAATTACTCAGTATAACACAGGTAATGCTACACGGATAATGCCAAAATGCTACATCAGCACTTCTGCTGAAAGGATACATATATATACACCGTAACTGCCTCGTACAGAATTAGCATTAAGCATTTATGAGCTCCCATTCATTAAGACCATGCTTGTTCAGGGTGTCATCTCATTCTACCAGATTTAGTAATTTAAACTGCTCCTTTATTCTGGCGGACCCTCAAAAACACAAAAAGCCTTAACGAAGCTGTATGCTGCCCCAGCTGGTATCATGCTGCATATTTGAAAGCACAAGAACAACTTGAATGAGAGAACCGCAGAGTTGAGTTGTATGCTACAGGTGGGATTAGCCTTGCTTATTCTGCTGGCAATTGATCCACCGTAGCGTCACTTATGTTAACGACCTAAAACCTGTCGGATCTTCCCCACTATGCACACAGTCACTTATAATAGTACATATTCCACTCCCGCAGTCACCATCCATGTACGCACTCACTCACAGTATAAAATAGTCCACTCCAGAAGGCACCATCTACACACACATTCAATGACTAGATTATAGTCCGGAACCGGACTATGGTCTACTATAGTCGTAGAACTACTATAGTAGAACCGGAGAGGACAAGCGCTACTCATAGCAGTTTATTCAGACATTTCTGATAGCAGCCCACCAGCGCAGCTGTAGCCAGCATCGACTTGCATAAGGTAATCGCCAAATGCAGAACAAGAAAATTATCAACTCACCAGCATACAATCAAAGGATGGTGCCACGTGTGTAGAACGTATGATGACACCAAAACACGTACTATATAGTTACCATATTTTACTTGCACGTGGACAATTTCTGAAGCACGGTCACAGACCTTTCGCTCACGCACTTATCACCCAAAAGAGATGCTTCCAGTACCTCCTTCTCAAGTTCATTTTTTTGCCTCGTCCCACGATTACAATCCTGTGCAGTTCAGGAAAGCATTCAAGACAGTTACCACAATGAAGTTTTGATCCGCTGTCTGTTCCAAAAGAGTATTCTGGAAAACTTCATTTTTGTTTTTACTTTGGCCCTTGGATTTCCTTTAAAATATCCTTGCAGTCGACACAACACAGCTGTAAGTTAAGCCCAAAGAAATAAAAGTACCCAAGGAGTCCTTGCTTCTGTGAGACTGCTGCGAACGGGTGATGCACCAATCCGCCTGCTCTGCCGGAAGCACACACTTCACTTCTTTCCTTGTGGTGCGTCGGTGATCACGGCATGCGCCTTTCTCTAAGGCTTCACCTCCTCTCTGTGCTCAGTTTGAAAAAAAGTAATGCTAGAAGTGCCTTTCGGTCGGTTGTGTGGAAGCTTGCTGCTCTGTTATCGGGGGAGTAATACGTAGTCATACGCGCAGTGATGTTCAGAAACGCGTCCAAACCAAACACTTGCAACAATGCATGACAGCAACGCAAAGATAACAGAAAAAATTGTATATATATGGTTTTGCAGGACTGCAAAACTGGGGAGTGGGGCAGACATGGGACCTTTGAGAAAAGGAAACCGTGATTACTGATGCATCACAAGGAAAGAAGCGAAATATGCACTTTCACCCAAAGAACCTGAATGATAACAAATGTAGGAGTAGCGATTATACTGCCATTTTTTCATGCCTCACGTGACCTGTAACCACATGTTGACGTCGCGGTCATTGTTTAGCTGCTTAAACTGAAGCCAAAACAGCACAAGAAAATGGATTGTAAATTATATAGCAGCCAGAGGAAAATACCACACGGTAATCCATGTGTAACAATGCCTTACACAATATTTTAAAGAGATGAAAACACTACCCAAAAGGAAGGTATCTATATTCTTAATACACCGGCCAGTTTTACTGATGCACACTTTGCCATAGTTGAGTGGTGTCCTATAGGCTACACCAGCGCAGCAAGAACGTACATGTTTTGGTGCTTCTTCTGGCAGCTAGTACGATAATATGGCTTTTCCTCTATAAGTCTTCATAACTGTAACAGCTTACGTGGCACAGAAAACACCAGCCGTATGCCATACTGAGAAGCAAGTATCCTCAGCTTATGAGACTGTGCAGTTAGGGCATAACCTCATACTTTTCGAGATCAAAATATATGAGGTTCCAAGAACAAATGGTATTAGGTTACGCCCTACAGCACAAAGCTTTCATAGCCCGAAGAAAATCGCCTCTAAGTATGGCATACAGCTGGGATTTTTGTACGCCATGTAAGCTGTCGCAGCTATGCAAGACTTGTAGAGGAAAGGCCGGATCGCCATACTGACTGCCGGAAGAAGCACCAAAACGTGCATGTTCTTTGCTGCACTGGTGTCATCTATCGAATACCACACAGGTGTGGCAGTGTACATCAGCCAAATTGGCTGGTGTATTAACGACCGCCTCAGAGAGCGCCCACGCCCTTTGGAACAGGCGGTGGATTGAATCTGCCACTTCATTGTGGGGAATGCCACGGATGCTTCCCTGAAGTGCACAGGACTGCAATCGTGGGATATGGCAAAAAAACCAACTGAAAGGGAGATACCGAAATTGTCTCTTAGTCATGACTTACGAGGCTTAATGTCCCAAACCACCTTAGCTGGAGCAACTCAGTAGAGAGCTCCGATAGTTTCAGCCACCTGGTGTTCTTTAACGTGCACAGACATTGCACAGTACACGGGCGAGCATCTAGCATTCCACCTCCACTGAAGTGAGACCACTGCAGTCGGGATTGAGCCGGCACCTTTCGCGTCAGCAGCCAAGCACCTTAACCACAAAGCCATTGCGGCAATTTGTGTGTCGAGTGTATGAGCGAAAGGCTCTGTGACCATGCTTCAAAAAGAGCTGCTGTTCATGGGCAAGTCGCATATGGTTACTATAGTACATGCTTTGGTGTCAGCAAGCATTGTACACACGTAGCACCATCCTTTGATTACATTCTGATGAATTACAATTTTAAAATTCTCTCCTGCCTTTGGCAGTTACATTGTGCAAGTCAATGCTGACTATGACTTCACAGGTGGGCTGTTAATGAAAAATGTTTCTCATAAACCCAGTTGTGAGCAGCGTTTGTCCCATCCAGTCCTCTTGTCCCTGTCTTCTGTGCACTTTTAAATTTTCAGTACAAAAACTATATTCTACCTTCCATCCTTTGCTTGAAAACAATGAAATGCTAAACTTCATGACTCAATTTTTACAGTACCTCACTACAATTGCTCTTCTCGGCAAACCTATCGTTGCAATGTTTTTTTAGGTGCCTTTTAAAATTGCCAGTCTCGCCAATGTAGACACTGTCACATTCGGAACACGGGACGCCGTAAACAACGCCCGGGTACATTTTTCTCAGAAAGAGCGTCTGACATCAATCAGCGCATGCTTCAGTCTTCTGAGGGTACAGCGCATGCCTACACAGGTGTGACTGGTGATTTTAAAGGCACCAAAAAGAACATTGTAACAACGATAAAAACCAAGAAGTGATCTCTAAAGCTACCACCTAACACTGTATCAACTGGCCATGACATCGTCTAAGGATAGGGCACACGTGTTGACAACTGAAAGAATCTGTTCCGTTGCCTTCACCTCAAATTGTTCTTCAGCCCTTGAAAATAACTTCTCCCTCTTGAAAGGTTTTCAAGGACTCGCATGGACTCTGTGGTAAAGGGGTTTTTGCTATGCAGGAAAGCAGACTTAATGCAGTTTTGCAACAGGGTCTTAATTGAGCTCAAATTCATGAGTCACCCATATGCATTTTTTGCGATCAATAAAAAGCAGGCACGGCTAGAGGGTGGGTGTCCCCCCTTTCTCCTATGTGATATTACCATAAATTCACTAAGCCATAACTGAAACAATGCAAATCTAAAGGCTAAACACAGATAAAGGCTTACAGGGTGGTGATATCAGCCGGGGTGGCGATGGCAGCTGGGGTGGTGGCGACGGGAGCCGGGGTGGTGGCGATGGCAGCCGGGGTGGTGGCGATGGCAGCCGGACGTCAGGCCCATCCGGACCTTCATTGCCTAAAACAGAAAAATGCGTGCATATTTTGAATATGCATTAATTTTACTAATGTTTAAAAATTTAGGATTTTCCACTTACCAGAAATTGCAGAGCTTTCCACTGCAGAGCTCATCTCATATTTCTTGGCCTTTTTCTCTGCATTCTTGTATGATCCTGCAAAAGGTTAGAGATCAAACACCCAACTCAAGTGAAGTCCACACTAAAATTGCTGCTTCACATGAAAATAAGGCAAACATTTAATGCAACAATTCCTGGATATTACTTTTAATGCAATAATTCCTGGCTATTGCAAACACAAACACTTTACAGTAGGCATCTTGAAGCAGCCTGTGGGCTATGAAAGGAAATGTAGGGAAGGGATGTAGATTATCATGTGACCTTGGTGGCCAAGCACACAGCCTCTGTGGTAGCATCAGTGGCCTTTGCTGCATATGTGGTTTATTTCCTGCTAGGCTGGAAGGTGGTAAACGATAATGCAACTATATTGAATTATGAAACCAGCCAGGCACCAAAATTCTAGAATACAGACCTTATAAGTTTTTCCTGTGATTAGCTTCTAGCTTGCGCTGAAAGAACTTTTAACAACGGACTACTTTGTCGTGGAGGCATTCTGTGCAGTGGCCCTGAATGTGGGCAGTTTCACTGCGGTACCGTCGATGCCAAGAGGCACTGCTTATACAGGGTGGCCAGTTTTTCTAGCATAATAGCCCCACCATCCTTCAACAAATCTGTAGTTACCGCGTCCTACGCAGCTGATTTCCCCTTTTTCATAGCTTCTAAAGGTTTCTTAACCTCGGTATTCGTTACTGGCAGAACGTTTGATTGCTCTTCTCTACTGCCAATCTCATTGTCCTCACTACTCTGAATAATGTATAGGTCAGTATAGAACTGCTCTGCTACTTTGACAAACTTGTCCATATTAGTAATGACATTGCCCCCTTAATTGTCCCTAAGCGCCTATATATCTGATCTCTGCCTACGCCTAATCTTCTTGTCACTGCTTCCAGGCTGCCACAGTTCTTTAAGAATGCTCGATTTTCTCCATATTATACTTCCTTATGTCGTATACTTTACGCCTGTTGATCAGCTTTGATAGCTCTGCCAGTTCTATCTTGTCTGTTGGGTTGGAGGCTTTCACACTTTCTCATGTCTTAATCAAATCTTTCATCTGCTTGGATAGTTTACTGGTAAAGAACTTCTTCCCTGCACTCCTCCCCCTGAACTACTTCTTCACTGCACTCGGTAATATCTCTGAAATTTTATTGTTCACTGCGTCTACACTAAGGTTGTCTTCCTCGGTTAAAGCTGAATATGTGTTCTGTAGCGAAATCCTGAATTATTCTACCTCCCCTCTTACCGCTAATTTGTTGATGGACTTCTTTACTAGTCTTTTCCGTTCCCTCTTCAAGTCCAGACTAATTTGAGACCTTACCAATCTGTGGTCACTGCATCACACCTTTCTGATTACTTCCACATGCTGCACAATGCCAGGGTTAGAACACAGTTTGAAGTCAATTTTATTTTTAGTCTCCTCGTTAGGGCTTTTCGATGTCCACTTTCGGCTCTTCCGTTTTCTTAAGAAAGTATTCATGATTCTCAAGTTATTGCGTTCAGCGAACTCAATACCTACCTTCTGCTATTCCTAGTGCCAATGCCATATTCATCTACTGCCTGGTCTCCAGCCTGCTTTTTGCCAACATTGGCACTGAAGCCTCCCATTAGTACAGAATACTGCATTTTTACTTTCCCCATTGCCAATTCTACATTTCACAGAAGCTTTCCACTGCCTGGTCATTATGACTACATGCAGGCGATTAGGCCTGTGGGAAGACAGCTAGCCGTTCTCATGTGGGCTCTGCAAGAAACAGGCAAGCGTTGGCAAGGCTGACATATTCAGTTGATCTACTTAAATTAGGGCATGAGGCAGGCACTTGTGTGTGTTGAAAGCTCCCGCAACGCACACTGGTGACACACTAAGCTATCTGTGTATAAAAGACAAAATCTGTGTTAATTTTTTGTAAGGCTTTTAATGACTGATCACCAACCACGTGCAGTAATTTTGGTTTCAAAGCTGCCCCTGTCTTGTGCGCCCAATGCTTTTGCTTACTTAAAACTAACAGGTACATGCGCATGCATCGACTGACACCACAGCTTGTTGGTGCGCACTTTCAAATGATGCGGTAGACATCAGTGTATACACAGATCACTGCGTATTATTCGCCTAAAACCGCTAAATAATTTATACAGTTGACTCCCGATATTTTTAAGCCGCTTAATTGGAATTTCCAGTTAATTAGAAGTGAAGCATATTTTGGTCCCGTCAGTTTAGCATATAACCCTACAGAAGAAATCACTCGATAATTGAACATTATTATATAGACTGGGTTCCTGATAACTGCGCTGTCATGGTGCAGCAAATGTTGCAATGCAGAGAGACATCCTCCTGTTTGTATGATTTCTCTGTGCTGCTTGCTGGCAGCAGAAAAATTTCATAATGATATCAGCAGCTCTTCTATCTCATTACTTTCAAGCAATTCGTGGAACAGCGTTACAAATATATATTGTCACAGCAAAAGGGATGCAAGAAAGTACCAGTGGAGCCTTCAAGTGACAAAGCAAACCACCCGATTCTGTACACCTATCTTTCTTCGACTAGTTCACAGTGCCACTGCAATGTGGAGTCAAATTTCATGCACATTAGCAAAACATTGTAGTAGATAAGCTTGTTAGCATGAAATCCATTTGCAACAAAGGTCGATGACTGCCATAAAAATGGAACGGCTAAAACAGACATTTTGGGGTTTTCTTCGTTACAGCAAGGTTCAACTGAATATTTTTTAACATCAGCAATTATTCTCCAATTATAAGGCTCTGATTTCCAAATTCAAGAGCGCACACTGCCGCTCTTGAAGGCCTTCGAAATCACCACCAAGTTTCGCGCTGCTTCACTGTCTCAATACATTATACATGGCCCGCATGTCGCATTCAGTGCCCATCGGTTGCCAGGCGGCCATGCTGTGCTGAACCACTGCCAGACTGCCTCTAGCTTACCGCTGCCTCTGTTTGCTCACACAGAGTTGATTCCCGTCCATCCGCAGCTTCACTATGGTTTTGTGCATTATCCACAGTGGCTCCAATCATAGCGACAGGTACAGGCACAAGAAGAAGCAGACTAACATGAACTTAGCACAAGAACTCCAAGATCCCAGAGCACAAAGAGCTGCAGGTTGTGGCTGGCTCGGACTAAGCAAGACAATTTGGACCCCAAGAGTCTCAATTTACAAGAGTACAGAGTGCACTTTGTGACAGATAAGAGGTTTGGGTCGTGAACTTAATGTCTGCAAAGCTATGGTGAGCAAGGACTACACCCTGAAGAAGTGAATGTTTTTGTTTCGAGTGAGGCCATCTGACTTGTTTGACAACCCAAACACAGACTGGGCCCTGCGTCACTGCACATACCTTGGCTACAGCACTAGGCAAAGTGGTTCATCACCACGGCCACAGCCAGCAACAACGGCAGAAAGGACAGCATGCTGAGGCCGAGCTTTAGGTATCGTAGACTCGTTGCAGACAGGATCCTCGACCAGCAGCTCGTGAAATATTTTTGTACCTCCAATGATTTGAGGTTTCCATTCTTTCTAATGTCACAAAGCTGGAAGAGTAAACTAGATAGTTCACGATCCCTGTGGGTCACTTCAGACCACATCGTCATCTATCATTGCATCGTAACCCGGCCACACTATGTATGCATGCATATTGTCGCACATTTCCACCTTTTTTGTGCAGCGCACATGCACCGATCCAGCAAGTTCAAAGTAATAGCCTGCATTGAATAGCCAATTCCCCTGTGGAGGCAGCATCACGCCTGAAAGGATAAGGAAATAATCCAAAGCATCTAAGGAGCAGTCAGGCCACGCAAGGCGGACGGTCTGGGATCGAGTGGTTTGGCGGCATGGCCGCCAGCGCTTGATAGGAGCAGAAGTCACGTCACGAGCAAGCCATATATTGACTCAATTGCTGCTGCAGCTAACTGTGCAGCAACTAGTGTTCATCTCCTGAGTCGTAGACAATTGGTTTGAAAGTCATTGAAATGCCCATGTGATAGAGATATCTTTTCAATCACGAGCGATAAACTTGGACAAGAACAAAGCACAGACAGTCCTAAATGTTTTCAAACCTGTAGAGTCCAGTGACCTGGAAAACTGGATATCATTATAAAACAAGGCATTGCAGTGTTTGAGATCACATGCGAATTTGGACTGGCAATCGCTTTTGATGCAGATGAAGCAATGACATCAGCTCACAAATGCATGTGTGCATCATTCATTAGCCTCCGAGTTTTGAAAAGATTAGTCACTTGACAGGCTAGCAAAAGGCGCCCGTGTGCTGTGAAGTGTTGGCGCACGTTAAAGCCGGTTAAAAAATCCGGGACCCTCCAATACAGCGCCCGTCACAGCCCATGCGTCGCTTCGGGATGCTAGACACCACAATTCACAATTGCACACATAGCGTTATCCCGGCAATAAAACCACTTACTGCATGTTGTGACGACAGCGACTGGGCAGCGGAACCACTCGCACCCTGGGGCGGATGGGTCCGCCTCCTCTCGAGCGAGGCGGATTACCTCCGCGGCTCGCCTTTTCGGCCAGTGGCAATGCTGCCAGTCGTGGGAGAGCCACCCGACAGGGACGACAGCCAAGCTGTCGTCCTCCATCGGGAACTTCACGACCGCAAACGGTTTTGGTGGCATGCTGCAAGGAGTAAAGCGATGCAAACAAAGATTAGTGCGTAAACTGATTTTTCACAAGCTCGCTCGCCCTATTCTCATGTTCCTCTCGCACGAAGGTCTCGCGACACATCTCAGAAGCAATACAACGCAGCGTTAAGAAAATAAGTGCATGAAAAAGGCATGCAATTGAAGGTGCACATGTCGGTCCGAACCCATGTGGCAAGCTAGCCTCCCACATGACTATAAAATAGTACAATTACAGAACAGGGCAACAAATGACGCCTCTCCCCTTATTGCTACTCATGACAGTAGGCTCATGAGGAAACAAAAGAAGCTACTAACAAAAAAGCGTAAATACTTACGCAAGTGGCGGGCTTGAAGATCACGGGAAAACACGATGTATACGCAGCGACGACCGAACAAAGAGAGAGATGGCATCCGTCGGAGCGGTCGGACGGGCAGCAAGGGTTGCCAGATAGCTCCAAGCACAGGTAGCCAAGCTGGCCTCCGTAGTAGCCCAAATAAAGCCAATACTTGGTTTTTGGTGGAATGGAAATGGCGCAGTATCTGTCTCATATATCGTTGGACACCTGAACCGCGCCGTAAGGGAAGGGATAAAGGAGGGAGTGAAAGAAGATAGGAACGAATAGGTCCGTAGTGGAGGGCTCCGGAATAATTTCGACCACCTGGGGATCTTTAACGTGCACTGACATCGCACAGCACACGGGCGCCTTGGCGTTTTTCCTCCATAAAAACGCAGCCGCCGCGGTCGGGTTCGAACCCGGGAACTCCGGATCAGTAGTCGAGCGCCCTAACCACTGAGTCACCGCGGCGGGGCTCCAAATAAAGCCAAAAAACTTTGTTTTTGCATGGAAAACTCCTTAGCCATATTAATCTATTTTTCGCAAGTATATCTACATAATACTATTAGAAGTAGCGCAAGGCTTGCCTGCAAGCGAGTTCATGATTAAGCAAATGTGGTGTTTATCATAAACGTCGTGTTTTATTTTTTTCTCAAAGCATAGCAGTATCGGGAAAATAACAACACGCAAAAAACATCGCACAATAAACTCACTCAGTAATGATATGCATTCAGCAATGGATATAGGTACAGCTCACGACATTTTCACTAAACACAATAAAATAAATACACTACAATAAATTCCAAGACAAACTCTAGTACAGAGGTTGCGGCTAGACAAGATATAGCACAATAGACGGAAGTAGTCTAGAGAGGGATCTCAGGCATCGTGACCTGATTCGAAGGGGAAAAGTTTGGCCCATACATGGTCAGTGACCTTCAAATTCATCAGTATCATGCCTGACCATGGAGACGAACTTTCGTCGAGCCCTAGCATATATGTGTTCCCATTGATGTCTGAGCTGGCATTATCTTTGTTGTCCCTACCGTCATCAAACGCAGCCACCGAACAAATGTTCAGCCAGGTCTCGTTCACTATAAAACCTACCTGCGAAATAGAATGTAGATCTATAACTAGACTTTGCAAGCGCTCCTCCATGTACGTGAAGTTTGGTATGGCCGGGAATAGAGGCTGCTAGGATTTTAAACCGGCCAAGAATTTTTGTCCCGTCTCAGCCCTAAGACTTAGCTGAGCATTTGTTTGACGGCTGCCTTTGATGACGGCAGTGACAACAAAGAGAGTGCCAGCTCAGACATCAATGGGAAAGTCCGTCTGGAGGCATGATATACTGATGAATTTGAAAGTCACTGACCATGTCCAGGTTACGATAGACGTTTCTGAACCCATACGTACGGCTCATCACCTCGACATGCGCGGTCATGTGACCTTCAACTTCATCAGCGGGAACGTCTATCGGCTTTCCAACATTTTTTTGCATTTATCACGCAGAACCGGGTATTGTCTGACAGATCGTCAACTTTCGTTTGAGCACGCGATTGTCAGATTCGATTGCATAAATTGACTTTGTTGCTACGAAATCACCGAATGGACAATAGACAAAACCGATGGAGTTCGGGTCGGCGCCGGTCACTCAGAAGCTTTAGGTTCGCAGTAATGCCTCTTCAGCTCACATTTAATGCAGGAAAAAAAAAGAAGAAACGCTGCGGCACCTATCCAGCAGGAAACGTTTGTCAGAGATGCTGATCAGGGGAAGATATTTCGGGGCTGTCTAGAAAAAACCCTACCGCATGCCCTGAAATGTAACATATGTGCTGCTCCCATTCGGTGTTGTCGTTCTGCGTAGCTGCACGCAACTCAGCGTTTTCGCAAAAGAATTGGCGTAGTTACCGTACGGTAGAGCTAAAGTCGCCGGACAGGGGCCGGGGTCTTCCACCGAAGCCCTTGTTCATTCGCTCAAATTAATTTCACCGATTACAAATCCAACAAAAGGCAAATTTTGATCATCGGTGTATATTTCCATATGTATTCTTTCTGCGTAGCAGCGTTCTCTACTTTTCAATGCACCGATTAAAGCGGCCTTCCAGTATAGCCAATTTATTCACAATTAATCGCAAGGCAGGTGCTATGCTGAGCCAACTTGACGCACACAAGCCGTTAGGTGTATGCGGGAAGATAAGATGTCTAGCACGGCCGCCATCACCTCGGACTATATTACGAATAATCAGCGGCGTCACATGAGGCCGGCGTACGTTTCTCCGTACTCATGCTGCCGTTTTGGAGTACCTGTGCTTCATTTGAAAGCCTGACGTAAAGGATTCTAGTACATTATATGAAAAGCAGTCAATGTGGGGTAGCCCACGCACTTTAGAACCACGCTAGAACCACGCATTTTGTGCCTTGAGTTTTGTGTAAAGGCTGTTGGGCTGATGCCCCGTCTGTCCCGAGGCCCACACAATATTTCACGACAAGTTTTCCACCAGCTATCAGCGCTTAAATAGAGAAAATAGCCTCGATCTGCATCGATCACTGGCACAAAGCCGAGAAAGGCTGTAAACAAATCACAAAAAAAGATAAATTACGGACAGTGACTACATTTGCTCCGGCAACTACAGTAGAGTGTAGCTCTCACTGGAGTGGATGGATGAGCACTCGAGTCAAGGAGGCTATATGACCTGTTGAACAGTTATTAGCGAGTGGTGGTAAATATGGAGGTGCGGCACGACCGTATTTTAGACGCATTCTACTAAGACGTGTTGCTGCGGCCACTTATTTTCTCCGTGAATTAAAAATAAAAACAACTCAACTATTTTTTTCATTTACTAAAGATAGTGACCTAATATAATACCGAATAATTCGCAACCGGAGGTCTTTTTTATGCACAGTGTTAACGCCTTTTTGTCATGTTTGTGCTTTTGTGCGCTGCGAGTATCTTCATTGTTAGGCCTCTTTTCGTTTTTAACTGTAGCTCTGAGCGGTTAGGTTTGTTGATTGTTCGTCACTCTGATCTTTAGCGCTCCGTCATGAGCATGGAGACGGAGGTCATGAGCAAGTGGCGGAGGTACCGTATCATCGAAAAAGAGTACAGGGAACTTTTAGGAGAGCTCGGTATCCGACGGCCACCGTCTACGCATCTGAAATCCTCCGGAAGCAAGAGAACGGGCGGCGAAGCGGCCTTGGACGTCGTCAGCGCCCCTCCACTCCCGCTACCGTCCGGAGCAAGCAAACGGCCGAATAGCGAAGCCTGCGCAAGCGGCGCTTGCGCTAGTGGCAGCGGACGAGCTACTTCGTCGCTACCTGCAGACCCGTCGATGCCATCTGTTCAGAGCGAGCTCAACGAGCAGGCTTATGTGTCCGAGAGTTGCGCTGAAAGCCTTTCTAGCGAGCATACCGCTACCTCGTGCGACTCAAGCGATGAGACCTCGTCCACGAACAGCCTTACTGCTGAGAACGTGGAAATGGGCCAGCCTCGTGAGGAGTCTCCTGAGCTTTGTTATCGCCATCTCTCGACAGCGCAGGAGTTAGCTAGCATAGCTAGCAAGCACAATTTGACGCACGCCTGCATCAACGATTTGCTGGACTTCTGCCGTCGGCGTGGGATTGTAGAGCTCCCGAAAGATGCAAGGACCATCATGCAGACGGAGCGGAAAGCTAATTTAGAACACGGCGACTCGTTTGTGCATTTTGGCCTTGCTGAGGGAATTCAGCATGCTGTTGGCCAAGGACCAGCGCCTGAGAATGTCGAGCTGCACGCAAATATTGATGGGCTGCCTCTGCATAGGAGTAGCCAGACTGCACTCTGGCCAATTCTGTGCAGAGTAATTAACATCAAGAAATCTGAACCATTTACGGTCAGTGCGTACTGCGGTGCAGAGAAACCTCCGTGCCTCCAGGAATACCTCAGGCCTTTCATTGATGAAGTGCGCAACCTTAGTTGCAACGGACTGATGGTGAAAGGGGTGCACGTCAATGTGTGCTTAAAAGCCGTGATCTGTGACGCTCCAGCAAGGAGTTTCGTGAAGGCAATCACTGGCCACACAGGCTATCATGCCTGTGAACGTTGCAGCCAAAAAGGGCACTATCTGGAAAACAGGATGACTTTCCCTGACCTGCATGCACCACAGCGAACAGACTCCTCTTTTCGTTCGCAAGAGGATCGGCGCCATCACACTGGTGTTTCACCATTTACATCTCTGAACGTAGATATGGTGAAATGCTTTCCTACAGAGTATATGCATTTAGTCTGTTTGGGGGTTATGCGGCGGCTCCTTAGGAATTGGATATGCAAGGGGCACGCTGCCAGGCTGAGCCGGGCTGACAGGAGTGCACTCAACGACAAATTGCGAGAAGCAGCAACTGCATTTCCAAAGTACTTTTAGAGGAAACCGAGGGGCACCGAAGAACTCGACAGATGGAAGGCCACAGAG
This sequence comes from Amblyomma americanum, assembly GCF_052857255.1. NCBI lineage: Eukaryota > Metazoa > Arthropoda > Arachnida > Ixodida > Ixodidae > Amblyomma > Amblyomma americanum. The sequence continues at coordinate 540,933,487 of NC_135497.1, read as the reverse complement.
TTCAGGACTTTTTTACTATACCTGGGGCCTGTTCTCCTGAAATCCATCCTGCCTGATGAGCTTTATAAGCATTTTTTATATTTGCATGTATCTGTTAGGGTACTTGCCTCTCCTCAGCATCACAGAGACCTCAACCAGTTTGCTCACGACCTGCTGCGGTACTTTGTGCAAGAATTTGGCAGACTGTACGGACAAAAACAACTCGTGTACAATGTGCACACCCTTGCACACTTGGCAGAGCAATGCCTGGAGCATGGCACTGTCGATGAGTTCAGTGCATTTCCATTTGAAAGTTACCTAGGAAAGGTAAAGAAGAGACTGCGGACGACAAATAAGCCTCTGGCGCAACTCAGCCGACGAATGTCGGAGGTGAGGGCGTGCACACCGCTCTCTACAGGACAAGTCGGTGGTGACGTGAAAGTCGGTGACTGCTTTCTGGTGGATAACTGCGCTGTAGTCATTGTTGATCTCCTGGGGGGCAATGCCAAAGCTGGCATCTTGCCAAATGGCAGAGAGTTTTTTAGAGTCCCAATTGACTCTTCAAGGATGGACGTGCGTCGCTACAGTGCTCTTGGTCAAGAAACCAAAATCTGGCCCATTTCGTACATCAAGAATAAAGTTCGATGTATAAAGCTTCAGTACAAGAGGGGGCATGTCGTTTTCCCTTTGCTTCACCTTCAGTGAGGATTTACGTTTCTGTGGTGCCTGAAGGATTATGTGCCTCTATTAAGATAGCTGCAGATTGCAGCATCTTGCTTGAAGTGTTAATTGGTGCTGAAGACAGCAACTTCTACATCACCATCCTTTGCATGGTTTGGATTTGGTTGTATGGGGCTTAACATCCCATAGCGACTCAGGCTATGACAGACGCCATAGTTGAGGGGTCCAGAAATTTCGACCGCCATGCAGTTCTTTAACATGCACTGACATCGCACTGTACAAAGGCCTCTATAGTATTCAATGCTCATCAAAATGTGATTGCTGCAGCCCGGATGGAATCTGAATCTTTCAAGTCGGCAGCCAAGCACCATAACCACTGAGCCACCGTTGCATACTAGATCTGCATTGAAGCACTTGGAATTTCATCTTTTGGGGAACATCAACTTTGAAGCTATAATGGCCCTCTTCAGGGCCACCCAAATTTACTGGCAGGGTCGTTGCTGCGCCTCCAGAAACTCCAGAACCCTCTTGTTCCCGTGAGCGCCTGCCTGTTTAATGAGTACTAACAGTCAATCAGCATTATATAATCGTGTCATTCATGCTCCTGTTATTACCCCTATTTATGTAACCCCCCCCCTCACACAATACTCCATGCTTGGAGCCTGTGAGGCAACGTGAATAAATAAATAATAAATAAATAAATAAAAAAGTATACTCTCAACTTGTTAGTATATAACAGACTGCAGAGTAGTGGGCAAAGAAAGATATTGAGAATGCAAGGCTGAATTAACACGCATTTATGTTCAATGTTAGGTAAGACTAGTGCATGCAGCTTAACTGCTTGTAAGTGATGCATTAATGACATGATTACAAAAAAGATAATATGGAAATTTAACTTGACAAACCTAGAGTTCAAACATCATAGGAGAGAAGGGATGCTCACTCACCTCTGGAAGTCACTTCATGGCACGGAAAGTTGTTGCATCGAATAATAAGTTTGAAATGACCTGCTTCTAAGCAGTGCACCGCTTCTTAGTGTCCACCAGCAAAAACGGATTTCTGTCACTATGTAGTGAAGTGGCATCTGCTGTGATGGGCGCCCTTAATTGTTTGTGTCCCCTGCAGCTCTTTTCTCATGCCACCTAATTTCGGGCTGCTAAGATGAGCCTATAAAACTGCACACTTAACTTTCGTAAATGCAGTTTCACCCATGTTGTAAATATGCGAGGATGAAGTGCATCAACACTTGGTACGAGCCACACCAGAAAGTAGATCTGTTTCTAGAAAGGAGCTCCCTTCAAACACTTGTTTCAATGCAGTCTTTGAATTACGTCACTTAATTAGCACGAGACACATCATATTTTCAGCACTTTAATTTAACATCACTATATATTGCTTTAAAAAGAAATTGAATAATCTAGCTGTGTAACCATATATATGTCTGCTCATGACATGAGGCTTGGGCTATTTATACTGAATAAAAGTACCATACAGCATCAGGTTTGTAGCAAGAAATTCGAAGCTGCTGCTACTTTAAGGGATGCCAAGGACAAATCTGATGGATTACTGCTGTCTGAAAACAAAAAAGCTACTTACACATCATAACGCTTTAAAAGGGAAGTTGCAAAAATTTCGATACATTTGCTGTCATCATTAGAGATTTTTGCAAGAAAAGTGTAGTTAAAAAAGACGGGTTCTTTCACTGGATCTGTGGTGATGCGCCATTCAATTATAAATGGTAGTTAGCAGTTTTTTTTTGCTATTGTTATGAATTGAGAGAGGACAAAAATTTAAAATTATGATTTTATCTGCAAGAACTAACAACACAGAAAGCAAGAGCCATGGAATCAATTATAAGAAAGCAATAGGTAGAAGTCATATCCTCCATGCCCCTTTAAAGCTGGTGCTTCTGCCGTACGTGTTGTTTTCATTTCGCCAAAAGGAGGCACACAGAGGTGCCATATTCTTCTTTGTCCTTAGTGACTGAACTGGATCCACCGTTTGTGGGCATAAAAGGGGCCAAGTGTGTTTCCAGTCCAGCCCTTTACATGCATTTTATGCAGTGGTAAACTGGCTGCATGGTGGCTGGTCGACAATTAATGGTTTGTTAGTTGTCAAACTCCTGGCTATAGTCTTATAAGCCTGAGAATAATTTCCATTTACACTTATAGCTTGATTAGAGTTGCAGTCTAGGCAAGTTGGTAGACAATCACACTTCTTCGAAACATGAAAAAAAAAACTTGCACATAAAGCCTACCCACAGTTAACTGGTTATTGCAACAAGAAACTTGGTGAAGAAGGAACCGAGTATGTGAAACACTTGGCTTTGCAGCCAAGCATTACAAAAAAAGATAAATACATAAGAATAGAAGAAAAGTTACTTTGATCTCACTCGCTTAATGCATGAGCAGTCAAGGAATTTCTGAATCTGAGAGTGCAGTGGGAATTAAGGGGCTTTTATGCTTGTGCTGCCTCCTTTCGAGACATGAAATGCCTTAGCTCTTTCATGAACTTTGTTTGTGCTTAAAGATGAGTTATTGTTCCTGAGAGCACTCGCATAGCAATTTTTCATTCATCAAATTTTTTCTGGGCTCATTAATCCTATTGTTGAAAGATCAGGCTTTTAGGTTTCTTCTTTGATAGCATTTTTGCTGCAGTAAAAACTGAGAGTGCACTTCCTTCAGCATACAGGTATGCCTATACCGTCATTTTTTTCACACTGCAAAAAGTTAGAGAGCTCATTGTGTATTTTCTACCATTTATCTTGAGAACGCAGGAAATGGCTATGTGTTGTTGGAGTTATTGTGGTAGTGTAACTTGCTTTTACGCCACAATTTCTTGGTCGTGAGATGATCGACGGTCCTATGGACACCCGTTCAGGTTATTGAGATTACTTGAACTATTGCAACAGGAAACGATAGGTTATGCTACTAGCTCATGTCATTAATAATACATATTGTTTTGCTTTCTCCTTTATCTTGTTATCCCCTCACCCCTTTCCCCGGCCCCTGGTTAACCTATCTTCCTTTCCTCCTCCTCATCCTCCTCGATTTGCTTTGCATATTTGTTGTAGTTCTTTTCCAGAAAATTGAAAACTTCAGGGGTACGTTTCTTTATTCAAACATGTGCAGCCTTCATACCTGCCTAACACGTACCATCCCGATCTAATTTAGGCGCCGGTCATTGAAAAAAACAAAAACAGTACCAGCATCCCACTACAACAACAATCCATTTATTATTTGATTATGTTCCAATGATTGCAACATTCCATGAACGAGAATTTAGTAAAGAGAGGAGGGGCACAAAAGACAAGCCAAAATAAGACTGAAGAAAAGTTTGTGGACATGCAATTCTAGCCTGCCAAGAGCAAGTGCAAATAGTAGCTGGCCTTTGCCATGATGTATATCTATCTATAGGGTCACCTCGCTCTGTAAAGTTTAGCACATTCTGAAGTAGGCTTGGGTTGACTATTTAATTAAGGATGTTTGAATGAAGGATCTTTTATGTGTATTGAAAGTGAAAAATAAAGAGAATATCCTGGTGAAGGCATTCTCGTACTATAATTTTGCATCTAGAAATAGTGTGACTTCACTCTTGAATTTAAAGTTGAGGAATTAGTACAACAGAGAATATTTGGCACAGCACTAAAGTTAAATACAGCCTTGAAGTGTGGTGCATGGCCTAAGTGAAGAATTGTACAGCTCAAGAGAAATTTATTGTTATTGCCATACATATTATGCCTAGTGGAAGAAAAAGGGTCGTATCATATCAGTTGCGTGCAACTATAGCCTGGTCTTATGATAGTCCAAATTGCTACTTTCTATATTTGCAGTTTTCAAAAGCTCGTTTCGGTAGCTGTCTGTCACCTTCAGCCACTTCAGGAAATCAATATCTGTTCTGTGTATAAGATAGTGTATATCCTTATTTAATTATTGTGCTGTCATATTTGGACTATGCGGGTATTACAAGCATATTTGTTCCTGACCATTGCAGAAGCAGTAAATTGTACAGAAATGGAGAAAGGTAATTAAAGTACTTTAAATCTGATATCGTAGATGTTAGTACTTTGGAGTATGTAACTCCTCCAACCCTATAGCACAAAGGCTGAGGTCTGTGAAGCATAAAGCCATGTGATGAGATATCCAAACTGTATAAGTAATTAGATTGCAGGATAATTTTATTTATGACAGCAGTGTTCTGTGAATGTCAGTGACAATGCAGTCAGCATCATGCTGTATTGCGTGAACTGGTACTATACCTAACTGACTATACTAATGCGTGAAGTAACAATTTTGTATTGCACAGGCCAATAAAAGATATGAAAAATACGAGATGCTCTCAACTCTATACTCCTAAATTTTCTCCCATACTGCTGATGTTGTATGTATTTCATTGCAATAGCAACAGTTCGTTTGGTGTGAACAGTCACATGCAAGCCTTTGCAAGTATGTCGACACTGGCGCAATAGTAAGCAGAGTGGCTAAATTTTGCTCTTGGGCATACACATTTGATATAGTCGTGCACCTCCATGGCTTTATGCTGTGTAACCCACAACATAAGGTATTGCATTTGCTTTGCTGAACAAATGTCAGTGAAAGGCTCAGCAATAACCACTGATGTGTTTACTTAAGATAATGAAATATAATAGCATTGCTTTACTTTGCTATACTTTTTGAGTAACTATATATACAACAGAATTGTGAATGATAACAGCTATTTATAATCCGCTAGCAAATTTGGAATGTTTCAACGAGAGAAAGGTGAAAGATGAATATGCATATGTATATATATATTGTTGCGCACAGCGATGAACGGGACGACATCGGTTTTAAGAAGCCGTCTCGTCCTTTTCCTTTCCAATTTCATGGTGTCTCATCACAGGTCGATCGTGTAAATTTCCCGTGTGCGCTGGTACAGTGCGAGCTGCTTCGATGCGTGAACTATAGTGTTTTTAAGAGAGGTCTATTTTAAGGAGAAAGCCTTTAATGGGTCATCATTGTCCGTCCTTCCGCGAAATCTGTCCCACTATAGCAGTCAATAAATAAATGACAACTCGCTAAAAAAAAAAAAACTTTTTGTACACGGCGGGATTCGAACCACCAACCTTGAGTTCAGCAGCCGAGCATACTACCCACTACACTACTTCTTTCTAACACGGAATCGGTTCTACTTCTCAAATATATATTTTCTTGATTTTTCTGTGCCTACACTAATATATGACGCCGGAGAGTGCGGAAAGGCGCCGAATCAGACGGATATGCCTCCCAAACACCCTCCAATGTCTCCAGCATAATATTCAAAATAATTGTGTACTTAACATCTTAACCACACATCAGTGACACAAGCAGCAACACCGCGCTCAAGGCATTCGACTACCGCACTTAGGTCAACAAAGTGTGCGCCCTCCTGAATTTTTTGCATATCTTGCTAACGCCGGCTGTGTACACTCCAGTCGTGATTTTTTCCCCCAAATTCTCGAAATTCATATGGAAAACGCGACGGCTGAGGCCATATATAGCTTGCGGCGATGCTAATCAGAATAAGCTGAAAATTGCTTATAAACCCTTCGCTTGGAATCGATCGAGTGAACTAGACCATCTGCACCACACATATCATTCTCTTAAGAGACATTCGTCATTGAAGATACGTGTTCCTGCCAAGCAGTTTATTCATTCCACTTAAAATGAGTGCGCTGCAGGCTCTCCCGTATTGCGCGTGTGCTGTGCACGGAGTCTCACGGACAAAGAATGAATTTTCTTGATTACCAAATAGCGCGCACACACGCGTATGTATAATCGACCCATTTCCTGTGGTTCGCGCCAGCCCGCATTGTTTACATATCGGGATTTGTGAGAGATTTTTAAAGAACTAACGCGCATATATATTATAGTTCGATCTTTCGATCGATTTGCCTAAGATTTTTGTGTAAATCCAATAACTGCCCCAAGCAAATCCTCATGGATTATCACCCACAAATTTCGTGGGTGATAATAAATGCACTGGAATGGTGGAGAATTAGTGGCAAACAATGACCGATATCGTTCTGCCTATTGAAGTGGCGTTGCCAATCCTGGGGAAATACTACACAACGAGGGGCCATTAATGAAAATGTAACAGAGTGGCACTGCCTATATGGGGAAAATAGTGACCATCCAGGGCCATTATTAGGAATGTAACTGAGTGGTAATGACAATATGGGGAAAATTATGGTCAAATGGGGCCATTATTGGATATGTAACTGAGTGGCAAAGCCATTATGGGGAAAATAATGGCCAACTGGGGCCATTATTGGGAATGTAACTGAGTGGCAAAGCCATTATGGGGGACATAGTGGCCAACTGGGGCCATTATTGGAAATGTAAGTGAGTGGCAATGCCCATATCGGGAAAATACTGCCCAGCTTGGGCCATTGCTGGCGATGTAACTAAGCGGCACTGCCAATATCGGGGACACATAGGACATGTGGGGCCATCATTGGAACTGTCGGAAAGAGGCATTGCCTATATTGGGGTAATAGTGGTGATGGTGGTCCTATGTAGGACCACCATTTGCCATCACAATCCCAATATTGGGCCAATGGCTTGTGCTGCCTGGGTACTTTAGTTCGGATTTTCGGGCCTGTTTGAGTTTCTTCGGAACAAAACATGATTTTATTAAAAACGCTGAAAATTTTTCACTCTGCTCTGTCAAGCAATAGGGTCTCTTTCTTTTTTTTATGCAATACTCGAAAAGTGTCGTGAACTAACGGAAACGCGGACTCTGTGATTGTTGGCGACGAGCGGTGCGGCCTACCAGCAGCTGAAATGAAAGTTACCGACGGCCGGTCTTTGAAGGCATCAGCCGTCGATACTGTGGGTTTGTTTACGTTTACACCTGCATTAAGATGAACCCCGTTCCCGATCATGAAAAAGAATTTCTCTCAGAGAAGTCCGGCCGGCACTTTAGCGACCTCTGTTCTACGGATCATGCGATGCTTTTGAGGGCTGAAGCAGCATGACAGCCTGGATATCAAGAATGTTCGAGTGGCGAGCTAAGTCGGCGGTGTGGGCAGCAAACCAAGATTCCGCTGCGGGAGCTGTCATCGCTGAGCCACCGTAACGAATGATGAGTAGACACTTGTACGCACTAACATCTTTCAATTACGTAATAACAGTCCTCGTATCACTAGTTATGCAGCCCATCGTTTTGGTACAATCACGAAGCGAACACCCCGAACGGTGCGTTTGCTAACGATGTCTTCTGCAACATCGGCATGACATAGGTGTTTTCCCCTGCCTTCTCTGAAGACAAGCTGTGATAATAAATACTCCAATTTATACCTGCGGGACGCTTCCCTCACGAATAATCAGGTTAGCTTTTTTACAGAAAGACTTATTATAGTATGGCGCTGTCGCAGTATGTTTGTGTACCTTGGATGGGAGCGGGACAAACGGAGGCACGAAGGCGCGCGCACTGCTTTATACCGTATGGTAAACTAGCCAACACCAAATGCCTCGCAGGAGCGTGGCGGGGCATGAACTTCGTTCTAGGAGCACTTAGAGGGGAACTTAGAATTTCTCTGCTGATCCGCACTTGCAAATCGAGGAACATCAAAAACGAAACCACGTGGTCACACAAAACGCCTAGCCGCGAACGCCGCGAAGCACCAAATCATACCGAGTCGGAACTGGCCACCTGTGGCGCCGACAAGTATGGCTTTCTTTGGCTTCCAACATTCAGATTGCCTTTTTTTCGTCTTTTTTGTGTGACAAAAGCGCACTTGCGGTACGGTGGCTAGATAAGTAGGTGTGCCGACAGGCATGGGATAAAGCGTAGTTCCGCGCGCCTCCGCTTCATGGCAATAAATGAAGCGCTGTTCTCCGCCAGGCGCTCAAGGTGGGGATCGTTTGCTACTCGTCGCCGTTGCATTTGGCTTTTCCCTCGCCTGAGTTTTGGTCCAAAACTTTACTCTTTTCTATTAACTACCTCTAGGCACTACCGCTGGGGCAGATATTCACTATTTGCCAACGAAATGCTAAAGGTAAGAGAAAGCAGCTGATCTATCTTCTGCTTCCATCAGCTATAGCGCAATGCAGTTTGCTATAGACCTAGTCCTTTACGGTGAAAATGAAAAAAAGAAGCTGATAGCAAGCTTACAGCCGTCGCGGAAGGGGCCTGCATTTTCATTCTTCTGTGCTGTTGTGTCCCAAATTATTTAGCAAATTCGAGTTGACCATCATCTGGCTAAGTAGGTACTGCACTCCGCTTTTGTGCCTGAATGCTAATCTGGGCAGCACTACGTACGACAGATTTGTCATTGACGGTAATGCTTTTGCGCTATCAAAATCATTTTTTTTCGTGGCACGCTATTAAGCGTAGATGGAATGGGGAGCGCTAGCGTTTTTTTTTTTTTGGAAGGCGGCACTCCCGTTCTAGCTGTGGCCGCGGCCACATGACATCCTGCGTCAACATGGAAGCCTCCTACTGAAACCTGCCACTGCAAATGGGCACCTTCGCGACTGCTTGAACGTTCGCTCTCTCGGTTAGAGTGGCAAAGCATATAGGCGAGTTTGCATGATGACTTGGATATTTTCCGTGGAGAGGCGTTTCCCAAGAAATTGAAATTAGGGGAGAGTGAGAAGGGGGAAGATTTTAAGTTAGAAAAGAAGCGGTAGACATTTTATTTGTGTCATTTATGTGTCAGGTAACGTTTAACTATGACTCTAACACTCATGTGAAAGATGAAAAAAATTTACCGGCGCTTGCAACAAAACGGAATTCGTTAGGAATTTAGGGAGTGCCTTACTTCAGGATCAAAGGTGGTTTGAGGTTTGGCTGTGCGGAAATTACAAGCCGAATGTGAGCAGAATATAAGACCAGATGTAAAAAAGCAAGTTAGCAAGCTTCAGTCTATCGCAAGCCTTCATTTCAATCTTGGTTATGAGGCCTCCCTCCTTGAAAAAAATGGTGCGTGACCAGCGTGAGGAAACGTACCGCGGAGACGCGCGCTTACCTGCATGGACACGTACGTCGTTATTTCACTACATGCGCTGATAAACACTCCTAATTGAACGCGATTTACTTTACTTTGTTCGGTCATTGATTGGCTTCAGTGTCGAATTTAAATATAAGTTTGTATTCTATCCATCCCTTCCAATTCGTCAGATCCATGTGCATCGTGTAAATTGACAAAGCATGCGCTTCCTTATCACGCATTCAATACGGTTACATGATACTGCAGACAATTTAAAAGAAAAACTATTACAAATTGCCGCAATATGGCGTTTGAGCTTTATTCGGAGTAGAGCGTTGTATCACACATTAGTGAAGGGGAAATTGATACTACACTTAAGGCCGAGCTGAACGGGTCAGATGTTCCAAGCTCTGCATCCCTAGAAGTATAATGTGCACCATCTCTGTCTTTTTCCTTGTGCAGTTTACTCACAATAAGGTCATATACGCAGTAATATAGATAACAATACTGAAGCGAATCAGCTTAATACATGCATAGCAAAGGGCGGAGGAAACGGGCGCGAAGCGATCTCTCAACGGTTGCGCCACCGCTGCGTCATGAAAAAAAGGCGCGTGCTTCCCCCACAGGTCGGCACACCTACCCATCTAGACATCATACTAGGTGTTTCAAAGCAGAACTTACTTCAATATCCAGACGCGAAATCTTCGTATGTCTGCCTCAGATATCCCTGATATTTTCGTGTATATCTTCGTCGCGCTTGCATTTGCGAATGTGGGCTGTTGTGTCGATACCTGTATTTCGGTTCTAGCACTTTTCTACTTTAAAAGAGCTGTGCTTCCAGTAAGATTCGTGTTTTTGTTGTTAGGAGCTGATATTCTATCGAAACAAGCCAGCTTCAAATTTTTCTCAGCGTCCATTTAGAGTCAGGGCCTCCTGTAATCTTTTTAAATTCCAGCCCGGTATTGAACATCCGACCGATGAAGGCCCTCTCCTGTTCTCCCTCCCTTCTGCTAGCCTTCGCGCCTTCTCCACGGCTGTGGGAGAGAGAACTGTGTTGGTGGCGCCCTACATCGGAATGCGGATGAACGGAAGCAGCTGGAAGCGGCGAAGGAGATCTGTGCCCCCGCCACTCCTTGAGTTGCTCCACACGGCTAGTGACAAATCGCGAGAACTGAATTTAGGCGCACAAAAGGTTTCCGTTGAGAAGCGAGCGATGCGTTTGGCATTGAAAACAATAGAGGAGGAGTAGGAGGAGCAGGAGGAGGAGGAGGAGGAGGAAAGGCAGGGAGGTTAACCAGACGAATAGCCGGTTTGCTACAATGCACGGGATGGAAGGGGTTAGGGGAGAAAAAGATTAAGCAGAAAAGACAATTGCAATAAATTAAAGTCACTATGCAATGTCACAGCGTTCAGTAAAGTCACAGCCTATCTTGCAGGACAGAAGTCCCAAAAAGCGGAGCAGTGCCTTGGAGGCCTTCACCACCGACGATCGCCGCGGCCAGTGGCCGAGAATCTTCGTTGCCGTCAGAAAACAACTGAGGAGGAACTTTTAAAACAAAGTTCTGACAATGCCGGAAACTTATTCAACAAAGCAAACGACATGGGTGTGCACTCAAAGATCACTCAATGCTTCCCCTCTACCACACCGTCCTCCTACCTGGAGCACCTGGCTGGCGTGAAACTCAGTGGACGACCAGCGCGCTCTGGTTCACCACGCTAAGGTTATTTTGAGAGCTTAATATGTCTCTCATTAATAGAGTGCTCCTCTCTCTTTTTCTTATTGTCTTCTTGGACTAATTCGCGGCTACGAGAGGGCCACGGTGGCAAAAGTGTGGCGTTCATTTTGTGAAAATCACCAGTATGTTGAGGAACAGCGCAGCAGCAGTCTCGCAGTGAGTGTCAGCTGGATCTTACACAGAAAAAAAAATGGTCAAATATATTCACTCTATCGATCAGGTGACCTAAAAATACGCTGAATAAATTTAACCCCTAAAGATAGCCTTCATAGACTACAAGGAAAAAATTCAATCAGTCGAATCCTCAGCAGTCATGCAGATAGCAGAACTAGAGTGTAGAAAAGATGAAAGTAAAGGTACTAGAAAAGATCTATAGCGGGCGCACAGCCACCATAGTTATCCATAGGAAAAGCTATAAAATCCATATAACGAAGGGTGTCGGGCAGCGAAACACTCTCTCTACAGGGAGATTCACTGCGTGTTTGCAAGAAGTATGGAGAGATATAAATTAGAAAGAGTTGGTGTTATAAACAAATGGTGAATACCTCAGTAATCTAAGGCTCCCTGATGACACTCCCTTGATATGTGACCTAGAGGGCGAATTGCAAAGCATGATCGATAACCCAGAGTGGCAAAGCCGTATGTTGGGTGTCAAAAAATTAACGTGATGAAAATAAAGTATGAACAGTTTTCGAAAGTAACAACAGTTTACGATATGTAGCGAGGCCCTGTAACCAGTAAACTGATTGATACAAACCCTTATGTAAAACAGCTTGGTGTGGGTAGTCGCTGCAGATCGGGACCGCCAGGGCGAAATAACTAGAGGAACAAGAATGGGGTGTTGTGCATTTGGCTGGTATTCTGAGATCGTGAATGGTGTACCTCAGCAAAAATATATATAGCAGCTGTATCTTACTGGTACTATTTTTGGTTACAGGCGTGAAAACAGACACAACACAAGGTAGAAAGACGGGACGGAGCGCCACTCACAACTGATTTATTTGAAGGCAACACGGACAAATATATACCATCGTACACGCAAAGAATGCCACCATCTTCAAGGTTGAGAAGATAGCGAAAGAGTGAAAACATTGTTCTCTGCCTTATACAAAGATATGGACGTGTCGCCGGTACACATGCTTCCTTTCTTTGCAATAAAAAAAAAAGCTTTGACTAATTCTCTGGCTTTTGTGTCTTTGCTTTTTGAAAGAATTTGCCAACCAGAAAAACATGGCTCACAAGGGCGTGACTGGCAGGACCTTATATGCTTAGGCATATTTGGGCCTTCTTTATCTTGCTCTACGTTTATTTCATGCTCCCTGATTTGCTCGTTAACACAGCGTCCTGTTTGCCCTATATAGGAGCGGCCGCAGGAGAGGGGAGTTTCGTAGACCACACCTTCAGCGCACTTCATGAACGATCGCCCATGTTTGGTGCCATACCCTCTTTTTTCGTTTCGGACTCTTACAATGCGAGAGCAATGGCTTCCGAGCTTTTCTGGGGCTGAGCTTTTGTTGGTCTTTCTACCTTGTGTTGTGTCTGTTTTCGCGCCTGTAACCAAAAAGATGTACAGTTACCAGCTTGCCTCGCTAGACGTTCTCTTAAGCTATATTTCTAGTACAGTGGGCTTGTCTGTGTGTGTGTCGTCTCCATGTTTTATTGACCAATGGATTTCATGTACCGTCGCTACCACCGGTCGTGTAAGGAACATCGCCTTTTGTATCAAGAATGGACTGGTGCATGTTGAAGTAAGTGCCCTTTTCCGGCCAGTGCCACCCACCTGAGGACATGGGAAGCGGATAAGCAGGATCCTCAGGTCTGAGTTATGGCGTCAAACCCGCCTGCTAAATGACCTTCTACGCGTCGCCTGCCAAAAGCAATATACTACCTGGCTGGCTGACAAAACTTTGCGCTCTGTGAAGAGGTTAGCTTTCCAAATTACTGAATAGCTCTGAATTAGCGTGTTAGACAAGCTGCTGAAGGAAAGAAGTGCGAAGAAGGAGAATTGTGGGGGTCGTTTTGTGGTTGTGGGGGGCATTCATCTGCCTGAGGAAATGTCATCAATTTTTCGGAAGGGACCCATGTATGCACTGGAACCACAAGTACCGCCGCAAAAACTGATAGCTATCAATCGTCTAATCGCCAGTAAGGCCAGTTCAGAAGAACGTGAAAAGTGTCTACTTGAGGGCTTCGACTGCCTTCTCAAGTCTTACGACCGGGTACCTGTTCATCATAAGAGAACTTCACCCCGAGCCATTGTGTCTTTATTTAAGGAAAATAACCTAGGGCTTTTACAAGCAGATAAGGAAGGTGGATTTGTATTGTTATCTGAAAATAATTTCTCGGAAAGAGCGGCCCTGGCTATTGAAAAGAATTTTTCGCCTGTCAAAGTGAAATCTACTAAAGTTAAAAACAGAGCGGTTTCAATGCGTGAGCAGCTAGGTCTAGTTCGTCTTAGCAAACAGATTGCCAAATGCAAGAATATTGCATTGAAGGTGTTCTTTTCGGTAAAAACGCACAAGCAAGGGATGCCCTTTAGAACTATTGTTACTGAGAAGGGGTCAAGGAAGAGGCCGCTTAGTCGGGTCGGTTTTTGTTGGAAAATTTGGGTAAGCTTGATGTAGAAGATCCCTTTTTTACCAAAAAATCTGATGAAGTTTGTACATCCTTAGAATCTCATCGTGATGTTGGACGCGCCTTTTCGGTAGATCTTGGGGATTTATTTTATTCTGTTCCTCACGAAGCCATGTTTACTGCAGTCAGAGAGTGCGATAAAAGGACCCTATTTCTTTTCAGAATACTGCCGGTATATCCATCGAGGATTTTTTAGCCCTTTTAAAGATTTATTTACAATCTACCTTTGTAACATTTGACGAGCAGTGTTTTCTCCAGAAAGCTGGCATATGAATAGGCCCCTGTGTTGCGCTTGTTTTGTGCAATATTTTTCTTTCCCAAATAGATCAAGTTTTGCGCCAAGTTTTAGCTGCTAGCAACGTTTTTAAAGTGTTCAGGTATGTGGACGACTTTTTAATCATTTTTACTAAGGACGGAAGTTCGAACTTCGAAGAATCTGTGCGCGATGTTTTAACCTTATTTACACAACATGGAAATGCCTTAAGTTTTACTTGTGAAGTACCTGAAGGGATTGTTTTAAAGTTTTTAGATCTCAATATTGAGTTTTGTGAGGAACAAGTTTGTTGGGCGTATGCTCCACGCGCAAAAAAGGGGCTTCTGCGATATGACTCCGACCACTCCAAGCTAATAAAAAGGGGGATTGCTTCATGTTCTCTCGACTCCGCCCTCAGAAAATCATGAACTCACAAGATGCAACTAAGTTTTCAAATCCAATTGGCCAGGCTGTCTTCAGCTGGGTTCCCTGGTTCGCTCGTAACGGCAGTCACTGAAAGCCTGCTACAAAAGATGAAGAGAAAGGCTGTGAGAGCTCGGGAAGATGTCCCTCGAGAAGATGTGGTGCGACCTGTGGTGGTGCCCTATGAGACAAGCTAGCCCAAAACTTGTAGAAGGTTGCGAGCAGGCATGGTGCGCCGCCTGTTCTTTCAGCCCCAGAAATGCTCGGAAGCCTTTGCTCTCGCATTGAAAGAGACCAAAACGAAAAAAAGGGTGTGGCACCAAACATGGGCGATCGTTCATGAAGTGCGCCGAAGGTGTCGTCTACGAAATTCCCCTCTCCTGCGTCCATTGCTCTATCAACTGAGCCTCATATCATATCTGAAAGCCTGAGTCGCTTTGGGACGTTAAAGCCCCATACACCATAAACCAACCCTCTCCTGCGGCCGCTCCTATATAGGGCAAACAGGACGTTGCGTTAACGAGCGAATCAGGGAACATGAAAGAAACGTAGAGCAAGATAAAGAAGACCCAAATATGCCTAAGCATATATGTGCCTGCCAGTCACGCTCTTGTGAGCCAAGTTTTTCTGGCGCGCGAATTATTTCAAAAAGCAAAGACACAGAAGCCAGAGAATTAATCGAATCTTTTTTTATTGCAAAGAAAGGTAGCATGTGTATCAGCGACACGTACATATCTTTGTATAAGGCAGAGAACAATGTTTTCAATGATTCGCTATCTTATCAACCTTAAAGATGATAGCATTCCTTGCGTGTACGATGGTATATATTCGTCCGTGTTGCCTTCAAATAAATCAGTTGTGAGTGGTGCTCCGTCCCGTCTTTCTACCTTGTGTTGTGTCTGTTTTCGCGCCTGTAACCAAAAGGATGAACAGTTACCAACTTGCCCAGCAAGACGCTCTCTTACCGGCACTCACCTAGGGGGCCGAATCATGAAGTCAAACAAAGATGGTTGAACTAAAATTCAAACGAACTCAGCAAGGTGTGCGAAAAAATTTGTAGGTTTAACGGTAAGAGAGGAAGATGGGAGAGTCGGTCAAGTTCAAACACGGGTTAATGACATCCTAATAGAATTCAAGAAATAAAAATGAACAGGCCATGAAATGCGAAGGCAAGACAAACGCTGTTCCTTAAGGGCAACGTGCAGGATTTCAAGAGACAGCAAGCGCGTAGCCGTGGGCGGCAGGAATTCAGGTGAGCGGATGACACTAGAAAGTTTTGTATAGATAAGGTGCCTGGAGATGACATAAGACGGGGTTGGACTCTCTCCTGGACATCTGAAGTGCGCGGGCATGCGTCACTCGCCCACCCGAAAAACCGACTGTCTCCTCAGCGGTCAGTCGCTCGCTGCCTTCCGAGGATAGTAGAACTCGGTCGCGCCGCTCGCCCTATGAGGTGTGCGGGAAGGAAAAAAGGGAAAGAAACAGCGTAAACCGCGAATCCTTTCCAGACATCCCTCATCAAAAATGTTCCCATCGCCATGTGGAAGACCTTCAGCGAAAAGTTGGCCAGTGATAATTCGACTCTCGGTAGGTCTATCTCCAATACTAATGTCAGGCAGCGGGTTGGGGCGCCCTGCATTACAGACGGGACCAAGCATCACGAATACGCCGACTGAGACCAACCTTTTCAGTGCATCATTGAACGGGGCAAAGCAGTAAGAACACACAATGCCGCCCCAAACGGTGTTATAATGCACCCCGTAAGTGCCAGCCGTGGACAGGTACCTTCTCCAGCTATGAAAGACTAGGCCGATCCTAATCCAGAGATGATAAAAACAGCGTCAAAATTGCTCCTTTAGGCTAAGGATTGTTCCTATAACCGCCGAAGCCCAGGAGCATGCCGGCCACATCTCCTAGGAAGAGTACAAATTTTTCTGCAAATCACTTCGGGGCACCCTGGGGACGTCAGGTACCTGGGTGATTTTACGCAGTCTAATAGACCTCACAACTTGTAGTTCTATTTCGAACCACACACTCAAAAAGAAGGCCTAGCTCTCCTGGAGACGATGCAGCTTTGCAGGACGCGTTCTGAGCAAAATAAGTGGGCTCATACGTCCCGCAGCGCATAATACAGTACATGGGAACGAGCAACAAGGAACTGGACGCGCCCATTATCCCAGCTGAAGTCTACGCTGCAGCGCGCTCAGCCACCCGCAACATAGCCGCAATAAAGGAAAAATCATCAACGGAATTATTAGAAAGCTGAGCAAAGCCCAAACACATATTCTCACAAGATACATCAACGATGCCCTATGGAAGGCTGGAGAAGGCCCGGCAGAGGGCCTGTGCAAACACAGAAATTATAAGAGTCCTCAAACCAGGCAAACTACCCAGCGCGGAGGCTCTCAGGACCACCTCTCTTACCTCCTGTTAGGGGAAGCTGTATGAACGCATCATTCAAACCCGTCTCCAAATTTAATCGAAGATAATGACTACTGCGCACCCTCCCAAATGAAAAAGTATTACAAAACATTCCTCGTGGTGGAGTACAGTGATGTTGGCCGTTAGTCTCAAGGATGCCTTCGACAACGTCTCGCATGAAGCCATTCTCCGGAAGCTAAAGACCATGGGATGTGGCGTAAAAACTTTCAACTACATCGAACCCTGTCTTAGCGATCGCATGGCCCCTCTTGGCCAGGGACAAGTGCGCTCAGCAAAGGAACATGTCTAACAAAGGCACAAAGGTAGCCCCCCCCCCTCTCTAACTCTATTATCTCCCTATTACTTTTCAATATCACCATGATCACCATGGCCACAGCTTTCGACATAATTCTAGACATCAGATATACGATCTATGCAGAAGAAATTACAATCTGGACAACTAAAGGCTCCTTCGTTACCAAAGATGGAACCTTGCAGGCAGCGGCCATATGTGTCGAAAGCCTGGCAGCAATATGCGTGATCCGATGGGCGCCCGAGAAATTCTAATTCTTTCTCATAAGGGGACAGGCATAAAGATCCCCGGGAGTCCTCGATTTACTGCTCGATGATACCCTAATAAGAGAAGACCGAGTCCTACGCATCCCGAGGCTTTCTATTAAAAGCAAAAGAAAGGCCAAATATACCCTACAGCGCCTCCACTCTGCATCTCAACAAATCGCTTGCATGATCAAATGGGTCACTAGAAACTGCAAGGGCAAGCGTCAAGAAGATACCAATACAGGGCCTAGCAATGAGTCACCCATCGTATGAACTCTCATACATCACCCTGCTTAAAGAGAAAATCAACAAAGCCAACTCGATCATCCACATGGCCTACAGACAAGCACATGGCCTCCTTGTTTCAATAACCAACGATCACCTCGGCGTCGTCGGCTTCACCAACACCTTCTCCGGGGTCCGAGAAGCTGTCCTCTCTTCACAGAAAGACTATTCGCCACTAAAGCGGGAAGACACATTCTAGAATTAATTGACTCATTAGCAGACCTCCGGCAAATACAAGACTCCCAGGACGTCGATACCAACCTTTGCTCTGGCATTCAGGCGACCCTTCTGCCAAAAAAACATGCAGCCGGAAATATACGAAGACCCAAAAATGGCACGTATACATTACATGCTCCGCAATCACCGACAAACCAAGAAACGCCGTGTATGTAGACCTCGCCACATACCCCAACTCTACCATGACAGTTGCATTTGTCCTAGACAACAACTATCCGGAAATTTCCAGCGCCTCCATCACAAAAATTACCCATACTGCTCTCGAAACAGCTGCAATCCCGCTACCCATTCAATATAGCGACGCCTCTAACAAATACCTCAAAATTATGACGACCCAAATTCTGCGAGTCGGCTGCTCCTCTCAGGCAGAAACCAAAATCAGTAGCGTCTCTGCTCAACACTAAGCGTCCTCACGCGTCTGCCAAAAAAGCAACAAATCACTTCGCACCCGGGAAGAGGGTCTCGAGAGAAATGAGGCCGCGGAAACCCTTGCGCAAGGGTGCACTAGCTGAGCAGCTAAACACCCTGAGCTCTCCTCTCTCTCTCCTACATACGGAGAAAGACAACTCTCACACCGTAAAAGAAACCCGGGAGAGGCTAGGCATTGGCGCAGATTACAAACCTAGACTTTGCTAAACGTAAATAATTTTATGTTAACTTTTCAGGTGACTATTACGGGATGGCGCTTGTGGTGGCTAGAATCCCACCACATACCACGCAACATGGAGATGCTCTGACCACAATCCCCCGAGTTACATACGCACCTCTAGGAGGAAAAGCTCAGAACTGGGGAGCCAGCGCGCACTGGTGTCCCAGGCTAGATCGACAGCGATGGCCTTTGGGATCGTGAACTAAGCATTCCACCCGCATGTGCAGTATTTCCTCTCTCTTCCTGCTTTGTGAACAAAAGTTTTCGGACACCAACAACAGGACAGGATTTCTTGGAGAGATATAGAAGCAATTATCCCGCAGTGGGCGTTGTTTGTGTGATGGCGATGATGCAACAGGCAGAGCTTTTGAACACGAAAAGGTGTCAACGTTTACGCTAGCTGTTGCCAAATTCTGCGATTTAGGAGGGGTAAACGTTGTCACTTTTTGAGCCCTATATCCAGCGCTCCTCGCCATTTTCTGCCTCCACTCAGCTAAACTCACCAGGCTGACCTCTCCTCCTTGCGCACGTCCAACGACGCCATGATATCGGCAGTCGAAGCACTCCACTAGAACTATTAGCATTGATTTTTTCTTTATATTATGTATAAATTTTGCTAACGGTTTTTGAATGTCAATTCAGCAGTAATTTAATTTTTTCGACACGCATCAATGAATAATTTTCTTGATTTCTTCACAACGAAATACTTGAGTACATTTGTTGAGTACATATTATTGGGATTCAATTATGCAGACGGTGATGTAGCTAAGCCTAACTTATGTAAAGTAGGCCTAATCAAGACGCGCATGATGGGGCCTCAGTCTTAATCTTTCTGTACTTATGGTCTGTACTTATGCCTAGGAGAATGCAGAGCCTGTAACGACACTAGTAAGCCGCTCAAACTTTCCCTTTCAGAAGAAAGAAAAGTGCTGATACTTCTATGCATCCTGAGGCCTATGTTGCGTTCACGCAAACGCGGGTCTTACTATTGCTTTTATTTTTAGTGCGCTTGAAGGAATCGAGGTATTCAACCTAGAAATCATCGCATATGAAGTTAATTAATTAGATGGCAAATAAGGTATAAAAATAATGGCAATAATAAATTATATAACTGAATATTGGCAGTTCATCACCTGCATCGATGGGCACACCTTTGTTAGGGAGTATATAAGCCTCGTGTGCAAGCTGTTTCATACTGTGAAATGAGAGGGCTGTATATGTATGCGTGTGTTTGCGTGTCAGCGTGTGTATATCATCCTCGTTTAAATGTTTTCAGCACCACATCAGCACGAGCTTGTTATGTTAAAGTGTCAGCACTGGCGGCCTCCATTTCTTGCTGCAGCAAATGTGCGCGCGAAATACAGCGGCATGGGCCTTCCGGCGCAGTAGGAGGGAAAAATATATTTTTAAAAAATTTATCCATTGACTGTTCTTTAAAATCTCAGAAGTAAAGAAGATATCAATAAAATAATAGGAGAATACCAATAAAAAATCAAAACAAAATTCAAAAGTCCAGAACTAAAAAAAATTTCAACTGTATTTCAGTGGCCAATATTCAAGAGATCTCCTGACACTTAATGATTCATCCACATGAATACAAAGTTATTTAAATGTGATCTCTCACTATTGAACAATAAGAGGTCAAGTATTTTTGAACAAAAATTTTTGTGAGGTTTCATAGCTACCGCTGGATAACTCCAACGAACAATACACTTAATGTTAGTTTCACGACCGCGCTTTCAACTTTGCAATGGAAATTTGAAGTGTAGACCTCAGTGTCGCTCAGCCCAGACAGGAAATTTTCTGGCTTTTTGTTGAAATCTTTATGTTTGATTTTGCACCTGAGTATTTTAACTTCGTTTCGGACCACGTAGAAAATGAAGTGTTCAGTCTTGAACATCTACCTGCCTTTTCGATTAATCCCTTCGCGCTCTGGCGGTAGTGCAGTCGGATGGTGAGGCGCTTGCTGCAAATAATAAAGAGTCTCTGGTGCGCAAATTTTGTTCGCGGGTTTGCTCGGGGACAAGAGGCTGTAAATGTTTCATTGCGTGGATTACGAACGTTTTCTGCATTTGCCTCTCTGTCGAACGCACAAACCATGCTACCTGCATGTAGCATGTGTTTCCATAAGAAAAACTAGAGATCACTGCGGCGACCCGCAAAGAGAGGGTGTGAGATCATTGACATCTCATCCACACTGGTCACCTCTCTTCGCTTCATTACTCTGATGTCCAAGCGCTCTTTTTGTCTTTCTTTTCTGTTTGTCAGCGTTTTTTTCAATAATTTATCAATTTCTTTTTTCCCTCTACCTAAATTAACACTTTTTAAGCTGGCTTACTGTTTTTCAACCTCTTTTTTTCGTTTTATATCCTTCAACATCCGAGAATGATATGACGTCGTTACACAACATCAAAGTCCGAGGTTTTTATTTGCCTTTAATTTCTCCAAATCAACCGTAGCTTTTTTGTTTATTTGTTGTTCATTAATAACATATTCATCTATTTCAAACATTCAACCAGCTTGTCCACCCACTATATTCACGTCTGGGACTCTTTCGACGTCTAATGTGATCATGTGAAATGTGATCAATATGACCGGCTCGCATTCGTGTTCACGGCCGTGTTTTCGCCGTATGTTAAGCGTACTCTTATGACTGGCCCTCCAGGTGACCATGAGACGTCATTCTCCGGCGGAGCCGCTCTGGTACGGAAGGATGCAAGCTGGTGTGGCAAACTGGGACGCTCAAAGGTGTCGCATGGAACGGGCATCACTCGGATCCTGCCGTCGATGCGGAGAGCGTGACGAGCTTTCTAAACACGTGCCAGGGCAATTTTATTTGTCACGTGCATGCTGGCCACCTAGCAACTATGTCGATATCTGTAAAGGCCAGGCGTGACTGCATGTGATGGCGATTTTTACATCGGTACTGACCATGTGCCGGCTGCGCTCTAGGAACACCGAGGGACACTGGGAAGCCTCTGTGGTTTATAACACCTGCGCCAGACGTAGAAAGTGTGGACTTGTGGTAGACTCGTTAGGTGTGGACACGGTGGTGAACACGTGATGTGGACTCTCCTTGATGACGCCTTTCTGCGCTCTCTTCGACACTATTGTAAAAAAAAATATAAAAATTTTTTACTCGTCAAAAACATTCCAGAGTACGTGCTCCTTCCAGGCACAGCCTGGAGCCACCCTGGCCATTTATCGAGAGAGAAATCAATAGCTTAACCTTCCCTTTTTTACCAGGAATGAAATATATCTCCCTGTAACATTGTAGCGAACGAGCTGGCTCATGGCGTCTCCAGCACCTTTCTCCCCAGGCTCAGAATATGGTGGTCGATGTCCCCTTTCTCTATCTGATAGCCTTCACCTCCACGTCTCCACCAACGCTCTCGGCTGACTCAGGTGAGCGCTCTCATATGCCCTAGCGCCCTCGCGCTTACGTCGATGAGGTACGCAGAGGGCACAACCTGGACCACTGTTCAAACATACTGCCTACTTACAGCCTCTCTTACCTACAACACTGGGCGTCGATTCGGTCACCCGCCTTTTGATTGCGGTGCCTTCCCTGACACTCCTCATCTTCTCTAGGACTCTCCGCTCCCTCTGCCCCATTCTTCATTAATGGCGTGGCTGATGGGCACAGCCACTCTGGCGCCGAACATGCACCCCTGTATTTAGATCCAGCTGGGAATCTCGGGCAAAAATCTCTATTATCTACTTGTCCAACTGTGCCCCGGGTTTGAAATATTAGTTCAATTAGGCTTTGATCTTATTTTTGCTGCATTGTTTTGACGTCTAAACACACCACACAAAACGATGTTTATGGCATAGAATAAACCAATTAAAATCACTGCGTCCCCCTAAGGGATTGTTTTTTTAAGAACACCACAATATGATGCACGAACACCGCTGAGCGAGACAGCGGACTAGTGGGCATTTAACTACCCCATGTCTTCGCGTTCAGCGCAGAGAGCTATACGGGCTCAGTTAGAATATCTGACATCTTTAATCACAGAATTTAAGTAGAAATGTTTTTCATTTTCATCGTTTAAGCTCTCCCAAAGTGTTCCACCAAACTGTTATTAAAATAATCCTCTTTTCAGCACAAAATGTAAAAACACAATATGGGAGCACCTAGGGAATACTTATGAGGTCTAATGTGTATAGTATAATTGGTTTTTGGGGAAAGGACATGGCGCAGTATCTGTCTCATCTACCGTTGGACACCTGAACCGCGCCGTAAGGGAAGGAATAAAGGAGGGAGTGAAAGAAGAAAGGAAGAAAGAGATGCCGTTGTGGAGGGCTCCGGAATAATTTCGACCAACTGACGATCCTTAACGTGCACTGAGAGAGACCGCGAGGGGGCCGGCGAGTGCGAACGCGCTTCGCATCTGCTCTGTACAAGCACGGCGATTTCGTCCGGATTTCGACCCACGCAGTGCCCATCTCTTCACTGCACCGTTCGTAAAGATGAGCGCTTCCATATTTTCAAATCTGGTTGCGGTCAGTAAAATGTAAGTGGGCCCACGGGCCGATAACCGCCCGTTGCCAATCAGCTGCCGCACTAGGTCTTGCGCGATTGTGCGCTAACCCTAAGCCGCTTCGACCTCCCCTACATCGACAGTATGAATGGCCATGTGATCGGAGAGACAATCAAACCGAAGGATTACGATCCCAGGGACTGGAAACATATCCTGAGCTTACCCGCCCGTCAGAAAGGAGCACCAAAAATCCAGGACCAGGCGAACGCCACCACCGACTCACGACCTGAAGATTCAGTACACCAAGCGTCCCAGCTGCGCGCGATGCGTCTCGCGGCGCAAAGGCCGCAACGCCAGCCGCGGTTGCCTGGGGATGCCTGCAAGATAGTGTTTCGGTTAAACGGGGGACTTAAACGACCTTCAACCGCGCCAGCTTCGCCTGGCCATGATAACTGCAGCCAAGGACCTCCAACTCCCGGACGCCACCAACTTGCGTATCCACCCCCTAAACAACACCTGCACTATGAGTACCCCGCATCAAGCCGACGCTCTACGCCTGGTCGCCATCAAACATATCTCAATTCGAACCCAAGCCTACACCGTCACCGCCTACATCGCTCCCCCGAATGGTGCAGTAAGAGGAGTAATCACTAACGTCTACTGGGAAGAAACCCCAGCACAGATTCTTGAAGACCTCATCACGGGCGACCCTGGTGTCCCCGTTATTGATGCGCGCCGCATGGGACAGACCCGTTCGATCCTCATCACCTTCCGAGCGGGTCCGGTGCCCCGAACCATCTCCTACGGAGGCGGACTCCACAACTGCCCTTTATGTAGGGGACACCTGGATGCTTGCACAAACTGCAGAAAACCAGAGAATCGCGCGGATGTGTGCACCCTTCAGCGTACGCACAACTGTTCAATATGCGGTATCCCGCACCCCCGAGAGGACACCCCGACATGCACCCCAGCCTGCATACTCTGTGAAGGCGCCCACATGACGGGTACTAAAGGTTGCAAAGCGAGGGGACGGCTCTCACCATCCGCTTCACCGCAACCGCACACCTCCCACACACCGGAGCGAGACGCGGACCGTGCCAGCGTTCGTCGCTCTAGCAAGTCTAGCTCATCGTCTCGCCGCCGCCAGGACCAACAGCCTCCGCAACTTTCCCGGGCAGACAGAGTAGCAGGCAACAGGCTCAAAGCTACCAGCAAGCCCTCAACCCCCAAGCCCAAACAGGTGGACCCCCGTGACCGGGAGCTACAGGCCCTGCGAGAGGAGGTGAGTCGTCTTACCGCTCTCATCAAGACCCCCACCTCTACCCCTCTACCTCTTCCGCCAATAGTCCCTCCCACGCAACCCAAGCTGCTACCTCAAACACCCACTGAAAACATGGAACAATCGGACTCCCAAACCCACACCTCACCCCCACCCAAGAACAAACGCGCACCAGAGCAACCACCCGTCACCCAAACCGACCTTCAATTCCTAGAGACCCGCATGGACGCTAAACTCGCCGAAATGAGCGCGCGTCTCGAGGCAAAATTTGATCACCTCGTCGACCACCTGTCTCAACGCTTCGAAGAACAAATTAAAGCGGCATTCACGCGCATGGTGCACACCCTTGAGATGAGCCTCGCACGGTACGACACCCACCTCCAAACAATAGAGCAGGTCCTTACCTCTCTGCAGCTACCCAATCTCCCCCATCAATCCCGCCCACCTACCCCAGAAAAATCCCAACCCAACCCACCTACCATCACCCACCCAAGCTACAGTATGGCGGGGCAACCACCTAATTCTTTATCAATTCTGCAATAGAACTGCCGCCGCTTCCGGGGCAAACGCGCACCCCTCCAACTCCTCCTCCCCACACTTCCCAAGCCCCACATCCTCCTCCTTCAGGACACACATGCCCCTGCAACACTTCCCAGCTACACATCTGCTCTTCTTGTGGCTATGTGGGGGGAATGTGCTCGATTTCTGCCACCCATATCGCGGGGGCACAGCTTGGAGCGGGGATGGGGAAAGGGGATGTGGGGAGGGAGATGTCCGCTTGCAACGCGCGCTGGTGGTCCGTGGTGTCCAGGAAGGCAGGTCCCCGCAGCAGCAGCCACAACTGGGGATGGGAGGGTGAACGGCACACACTGGGAGTGGCGCGTGCACGTCGGGGGCTTGCAGGAGGCAGGCAGCTCATTAGCCCGGACCGGCCGAAAGGCTGGGCGGAGGAGGGCGATGACTACAGCTCAGCCGGGTTAGCTGCAGGAGGCCACCACGTGGCAGCCGATGAAGACCGCGGGGTAAACTGCTACAGGGTAGCAGCGCGGTGGGGTGCGCTAAGGAAAACCGCCGTTTCCGGCGGCCCGCAGGAGCTGTGGTTACAGCTGGGCCGCCAGCGGGCTGGCGCACAAGGGACCGGCGGCCGTGTCCAGGATCACGGGATGCGGGCCTGGTCGTACCGCCGGGGGCTGCGTCAGGACAGCAGCAGGGGGAGAAAAACGCTGGATACCGCCATGGGAGACGGCGCGTCGGGGCCCCGCACGCACCAGTGCGCGCGGGGACTACACATCCGCTCACCCGGACGCAACGAATACACCCAGGGCTTCTACATTCGTACATCGCTCCATTACACACCAAACGCATCAGATCACCTCCGAGACGCCCTGCGTGATCACAGAAATCATACCAGATGCACACTCCACACCATCTATTTTTATTGCAAATATATATCACACACCGTCTCATCCGATAGCTTCATTGGAAACGCTACTGTGCGATCTCCATTGTATTGCAGGCAAGCATTCATTGATTATCGGAGGGGACTTCAACAGTCAGCATACTGACTGGGGCTTTCGCACCACCACGGGACGAGGAAGGCGACTCTGGTCCTTGGTGCAACAGCTCCACCTCACAATACACAACTTTAACACTCCCCCGAGAACTGGCAACAGTGTCAGCGCGGACACCAGCCCGGACTTGATACTGAGCCGCAACCTTGCGGGTATTACGTGGAAAACAACACATCACACATTAGGGAGCGATCATTACATCATCTCCGTTACAGTACCGTACAAACAAAGAACGACCCTTCACCTGAGACACAAACTCACCAACTGGAATGCGGTCCACGCCGCACGGGTGGCCCTTCCTGACGCCCCCATTACAAACATCGACCAGTGGGTGGCATCACTAATGAACGATGTTTCCGCACATACTCAAACGCTTGACACCACACCAGATACGCCCACCCTCGACACTCGTCTGGCCCACCTATGGGAGGCCCACCATAGCATTCTTGAGCTCTGGAAAGGGCAAAAGCTCAATCGGACCCTTAAAAAGCGGCTAGCCACACTGCAAACACAAATTACTGAGCACTCTGAGGAGCTCTGCCGATCCAACTGGGGACAGATTTGCGACAGTATGGCTAGCAATCTGTCCTCTAAACGCAGTTGGCAACTCCTCCGTCACTTAATTGATCCCACGCAATCCAAAACAGCCACACGACACTACGTCACACGCCTTATACACAGGACCGACATTTCTCCCGACGCACTCATCGACATACTTAGGAACACACATACAACTCCCGGTACCTCAAACCTCCTGCCCCTCTATCCCGGCACCCCGAATGCGAATCTCGACGCGAAGATTACAGAAGCAGAAGTCAGAGCGGCCCTCCTGACTCTCCGCTCTAACTCCACTCCAGGAGTTGACCGTATCTCATATAACATGCTCCGCAATTTGGACGATCAGTCGATTACCCAGCTCACAGGGTACTTCAACACATGCTGGCAGGAGGGCACCCTTCCGCAATCCTGGCGTCACGCCAAAATCTTATTCATACCCAAGCCCCACAAACCCCTTACACCTGCAAATCTTCGTCCCATCTCACTAACATCATGTCTGGGCAAGCTTTTGGAGCATGTCGCACTCGCCCGACTCACCCAACACATGACAAAGCAAGACCTCTATCCGCACAGTATGGTGGGCTTCCGCCCCCACCTGTCGGCCCAAGACGCCATGCTCCAGCTCACACAGGATATTTTTGACTCATCATACCGGGCCACACAAAAGCTGTTCGCGCCTTGGATCTCTCCAAGGCAATTGATCGCCTAGACCATAAAGCGATCATGGCGGCGCTCTCCCCCTTGAACATAGGTGAACGTATGTACACCTATCATTAAAGCATTCCTTACTAACCGCACGGCCGAAATTCACTTCGGTCCCCATACATCCCGCCCATACACCCTTAGTGGGGTTGGCACCCCCAGGGATCTGTCGTCTCCCCTTTCCTCTTCAATGTCACACTCATCCCCCTAGCCCGCAAACTACTAGCTATCCCTTACCTTCGGCATACACTCTATGCTGATGATATCACTCTATGGACCACCCATGGCAGCGATGGAGACATAGAGAATACTCCGCAGTCGGCAGCTACCCTCACCCAAACACAGGCGCGGAGTATCGGACTCTCATGCTCTCCGGAGAAGTCGGAGCTCCTCATACTCCGCCCCACAAACCGAAACTACCCCACAGCCCCCATGACCGTGAAACTAGAAAACCGGTACATCCCGGAGGTACACACACTCCGCGTACTGGGCCTCCGCATCCAGAACAACAGGAAAAACACTCTCACCATCCAGAAACTCAAGCAGACGGCGGTGTCGATATCCCACCTAATCCGCCGTTTCTGGACACCACAGGGGCATGAAGGAGCATGACCTATGTCGTCTCAATCATGTCTTCGTGCTAAGCCGCTTTCTCTTCACGCTCCCCTACCTGAAACTCCAGGACGCAGAAAACTCCACCCTGGATGCCATGATCCGAACAGCATTTAAGATAGCACTACACCTACCCCTAAATACCTCAACCGAAAAACTCCTCCAGCTAGGCCTACACAACACGATAGGTGAGCTTATCGAGGCCCACCACCAGATAATACATACGTCTCGCGAGAACCACCACCGGCAGACACATCCTACACACCCTCGGCATCAGGATACCAGCCACGGATCCCACACAGCTCCCGGTCCCCCACCACATTCACCGCGAACTACTTATTAAACCTCTCCTTAAAAACATGCACACCACCTACCACGCACCCCGCCGCAGAGCTCGCGCACGGGCGCTCCACAAAAACTATGGCATAGAACCGGATACCGTTTGGGTGAATGCCGCATGCACGCGCGAGGACGCGGTTATAGCCATCACGAACTCCTCTCTACAACCGATTGCTACCCTTCACATATCTCCCACTGCACTTCGGAGGAGGCTAAAGAGGCCGTTTTTGCCCTAGCCATCACGCGCACGGAGGCCCGGTATATACTATCGGACTCTAAACCTGCCATACTAATATTCGACCGCGGGAGAGTTCACGTCCCTGCATTTCCCATATTGAACTCCCTCGCCGCACACCCGCCCCGCCACATGGAGCTCATATGGGTGCCTGCCCACTCCGGGAATCCCGGAAACGAGGCTGCCAACGCTTTAGCCCGAGGTTCTTTCAACCGGGCACTGGCGGCCTCCGATCTGGGGTTCTCACAGGAGCGCATGCATTCCTTCAGTGAACTGACGCAGAACTGCAAAGCCGAGCGTCGGCTGTACCCTTCCCTCTCATCCCTCCCTTGACAATTATCGTCAGACACTTTGGAGGCGGCTCCAAACACGCACCTTACCCTCCCCTTATATACGCTCGCGCTATCACCAAGTCCACACGCCCCTCCTGTATCCTCTGCCACCACCCAAAAGCCACTCTCGATCATATCCTTTTCCTCTGCCCGGCGGATCCTCCCCCGCGGGGCCTGGAGCACCTTATCACTTGGGAGGCTTGGGAGACCCTACTGCGTTCCGAGGACCCGGCCAAGCAAGCCATCGCCACAGGCCGGGCTGCCAGCGTCATGAGCCTCCGGGACATGAAGTTTTGAGTGCAGTGGGGCCGTGCGAGGACCCATGAACCTTTGCGTCCTAAACTCCCCTGTATGTAACAAAGTTTACGCCACCACCACCGACGCGAGCGTGTACCTTAGGTGCGTTGAGTGCCGCCGTCAAGACTGCACGTAAGCTTCGAGGGATCCGCAAAAACAGGGAAGCGGCAGTCGCGCTCTAACGTATTTCCTTCAACACCGCCACACCTGAGTGATAAACTGCACGCACATTGCTCACCAAACGGCACGCTGTGGTATGAGATACCACTTATTTTTAATGCGAAAGCCTTACTTGCCCCATCGAGCGAGAACCCGTGTGTGTGTGTGTGTGTGTGTGTGTGTGTGTGTGTGTGTGTGTGTGTGTGTGTGTGTGTGTGTGTGTGTGTGTGTGTGTGTGTGTGTGTGTGTGTGTGTGTGTGTGTGTGTGTGTGTGTGTGTGTGTGTGTGTGTGTGTGTGTGTGTGTGTGTGTGTGTGCGTGTCTGTGTGTGTGTGTGTGTGTGCGCGCGTGCGTGCGTGTCCGTGTGTGTGTGTGTGCGTGTGTCTGTTTCTGCGTGCCCGCGTGTTAACAATCAATGGTACCCATAAAATATGGCGTCCTCATGCAACCTGGCCGGTGGCAGTAAAATTAGTAATTCGTCGCGCGAGGTTGCTCGGGACATCCTGGATCACATAAGACCTACCGGTGGCAGCATGGGCAGTGACGCACAGCTCAGCCATTGCACAACTGCGCCAAGAGTGGTATGAGCACTCCCAGGGATCTAATAATGTTAAGCAGATGACTAATTCCGCATATGTGGGCATTTATGTATTAGGTCTCGCGTCATACCCTTAAGGTGGAGCGCGGGCCGTACCGACTGCCTTCACGTGGTAACGCGCAGATCAGAAGGAGTGCCGCGGCTACGTAGAACCATGCACGGGTAGAATTTGCCTCTGTTTGGCATCGCCTAACATCATGCCGCAGCGTGCCTTGGATGTGTACAAAAAGTGAGCGGGCGGACGCCTTCTCACACGTGAGCAGTTATGAGGCCTCTGCCAACTTTGCTAGTGAGAAAGCCGTACTTCACGACCAAAGCTGGAAAAGCCGTTTCATCGCTGAATCCTCATTTAAATAAATATCGCTGCGACCGACTTTAGAACCCGCGACAGCGCGAACAGATCAGCCTCGCTGGCCAGTGCACGAGAGCACTATGTCATTGCCGCTGCCCATCAGGTCTCGTGTTAAACTCAACACACTTGCGCACTGTGCAGTGCACATCGTCATCTCCATCAACATCCAACTGCGGCGCGAACAGATTCGATAATATTAACCTCGATCAGAGCTTAACCTTATATGAAACTGGACATCCCCAACCAGAAATGTTAACTTTAACCGAACGTTTCGAAGCCGACTCGGCTCCTTCATCAGGGGTGACTGAGGGCAGTAGCTAGAGTTTTTGAAGTATGGAGGGGAGGAGGGGGATGGAAAGAACGACAGCTGTGTCGCGCAAGACGCAAGGGAGGGGGAGGGGGGTTTTAGGGTGTTAGTCACGCTGGCGCGCTGAAGGAAGGTGCTGAATGGCGACTTTTTTTCGTTGCGTTGACGAGCGAAATCCCCGGGCATATAGTCTGGGCAGGTTTCCTTTTTTTGCGGTTGATATTGTTCGGGGTGGTTTGGATATGCCAGGATTCCAGAAGGAACCTATTGTTGTAATTTGTTTTGGTTCCCAGGATGCGGGTCTCTTCAATGTTGATTCTATGGTCGGAGTCCTCGGAAAGTTCGGCTACTGGATTGCGCTCTCTTGCGAATTTGCGTACGTCGTTCTGATGTTGCCGAATTCTTTCTTAGAAATTTTTGTTTTCGCCGGTGTAGCTTGCGTCGCAGTCGGCGCATGGAATTTGGTAGACAATGCCTTGGGCTCTTTCTCTCGGCGGCCGGTCTTTGGGAACAGGTAGGCAAAGCGCAACAGTGTTTGTGGGCTTGAGCGCAACCTGGAGACCCGATGTTTTCAAGATTCGGGCGATGGTTTCGCTGACACCTCCGACATAAGGTAAAGTGACATATTTTGGTGGTGGCGTTGGTCTTTGTGAGTTGATTTCTTGACGAATGTTGTGTTTTTGACGTCGAATGGTTTTTTGAATAAAGTCTTTTGGGTAGCCGTTCATGATGAGTTCTCTGAATATCGTGCGTTGTTCTTTTTGCTATCTAGTTCTGTGCTGCAGTGTGTCTCAATTCTTCTGAACAGCGTCTTCACCACTGATGCTTTATGGACTGTCGGGTGGTTCGAAGAGAAGTGGAGATACCGCCCTGAGTGGGTTGGTTTGCGGTATACGGAGAATTGAAGGGTATTGTCGTTTCGGGACACGAGGACGTCCAAAAACGGCAGGGAGTTTTCTTGTTCCACCTCTAGCGTGAACTGAATGTCAGGTTCTACGGAGTTTAAATGACAAAGGAAATTTTAAGTCTCAGATTTTTTGATGACGGCGAAGCAGTCGTCGACATACCTGAGGAAAATGTTTGGTTTCGGGTTTAATGAGTTGAGGGCTCGCTGCTCGACGTGTTCCAGTGTTAAATTGGCCATGACGACAGAGATGGATGCTCCTATTGGTGTTCCTTTCACTTGTCGGTAAAATTCCCCGGGGTGATTTTACCGAAATCTCTGTCGTCATGGCCAATTTAACAATGAAACACGTCGAACAGCGAGCCCTCAACTCATTCTACCCGAAACCAAAGATTTCCCTCTGGTATGTCGACGACTGCTTCGCCGTCATCAAAAAATCTGACTCAAAATTTCCTTCGGCATTTAAAATCCGTAGAACCTGACGTTCAGTTCATGCTAGAGGTGGAGCAAGAAAACTCCCTGCCGTTTTTAGACGTCCTAGCGTCCCGAAACGGCAATACCCTTCAATTCTCCGTATACCGCAAAGCAACCCATTCAGGGCGGTATCTCCACTTCTCTTCGAACCACCCGACAATCCATAAAGCAACAGTGGTGAAGACGCTGTTCAGAAGAATTGAGACACAATGCAGCACACAACTTTACAGAAAAAAGAACAACGCACGATATTCAAAGAACTCATCATGAACGGCTACCTAAAAGACTTTATTCAAAAAACCATTCGACGTCAAAAAAACAACATTCGTCAAGAAATCAACTCACAAATACCAACGCCACCACCAAAATACGTCACTTTGCCTTATGTCGGAGGTGACAGCGAAACCATCGCTCGAATCCTGAAAAAATCGGGTCTCCAGGTTGCGCACAAGCCCACAAACACTGTTGCGCTTTGCCTACCTGTTCCCAAAGACCGGCCGCCGAGAGAAAGAGCCCAAGGCATTGTCTACCAAATTCCATGCGCCGACTGCGACGCGAGCTACATCGTCGTAACCAAAAATTTCAAACAAAGAATTCGGCAACATAAGAACGACGTCCGCAAATTCGCAAGAGAGCGCAATCCAGTAGCCGAACATTCCGAGGACTCCGACCATAGAATGAACTTTGAAGAGACCCGCATCCTGGGAACCAAAACAAATTACAACAATAGGCTCCTTCTGGAATCCTGTCATAACCAAACCACCCCCAACAATATCAACCGCACAAAAGGAAACCTGCCCCCAGTATGTGCCCAGGGACTTCGCTCTTCAACGCAACGAAAAAAAGTCGCCATTCAGCAGCTCCCTGCAGTGCGCCAGCGTGACAAACAGCATAAAAAACCCCCTCACCCTCCCATGCGTCTTGTGCGACACAGCTCTCGTTCTTTTCACCCCCCCCCTCCTCTCCATACTTAACAGACGCTAGCTACTGCCCTCAGTCACCCCTGATGAAAGAGCAGAGTCGGCTTCAAAACGTTGGGTTAAAGTTAACATTTTTGGTTGGAGATGTGCAGTTTATATAAGTCTTCAAACCCAACAAGACCGGAAAATATGTCAAAATGTTTAGTTTTCAGAGTTTAACCTGAGTCTAACATAGTTGTCAGACGTTCCGACGACCTAGCAAAGCAAAACCATGAGCCAACCAAGCTAAAAACATGCTTTAGCATGTCTACTAGGTTTAACTATGCTAAAACCCTACCAATTTTTTTCCAAGCTTCGTAGCAAGTATGATCGCAGATGGCTTTGTGATTGACTCTGGTGCAGTCGTTGCGATTTCCGCGTTCGTGAAGTGCTTCGTACGGGTCGTAAGCGGATAAGTATCAGGGTACGTTCCGCCCAGCTGTAGTCCGCCGGCTTTTAGCTGTCGGAATGTGATGCAAGCATAACACTAACGAACCCACATCAGCTGCTTGAACGTTTTTCTTGCAGAAGCGTGTGGGCCATTGATACCGGTTGAGTTCCATATCACATCTGTATGCTGTAACTTCGCCGTAATGAAGGTGCCCTTGCATGAACGGCGCTAAAATCCTGCCTTGCGTACTAGAGCCTCACGTAGCGTATACAAGATGACCAGCGCTAGGAAACATTTTATAGCGAAAACCTTTCTTGCCTGAGGAGTGCGTGCAAGGCCTATCTGCAAGAGACCTGCACAAGAAGTGTGCGCTCCACCTATAGATCAGAAAAAAAGAAAGAGAAAGAAACTTCGGCAAGGCTGAGATTCGAAACCACAAGGGCAGAGCCCAGTAGATTAGCACTCCATCGCATTAACCACTCGGCCACATCGTAGTTTTTCTTCCTTTATTGCATGGAAATAGAACCAAAGAAAAAATCTTAGCAGGCTTACGCCACAAAACACCAGGCTACCATAACCCTGCACAACCCCACCTTCCAAATCATCAAAAGCCTGGGAGGCACACAAATGCATCCAGATAGGGGAGCCAGCTAGGCGGCTCTTGTATGGCAGCATATACGCCCCGCACCAAAGCGCATTGATTAGCCGCCGCGGTGGCTGAGTGGTTACGGCGCTAGGCTGCTGGCCCTGAAGACGCCGGTTCGATCCCTGCCGCGGTAGTCGAATTTCGATGGAGGCGAAATTCTAAAGGCCCGTGTACTGTGCGATGTCAGTGCACGTTATAGAACCCCAGGTGGTCGAAATTTCCGAAGACATTCACTACGGCGTCCCTCTTAGCCTGAGTCGCTTTGGGACGTTAAACTCCCATAAAACTAAACCAAACCAAAACGCATTTCTCACGAAACAATGATTTCGACGATCGTGGTGACTCGGCGTGGCGTCCCATCATGCGGCTCTTGAAGAGACTAAATAGTACCAAAAACATTAATAGATCATATGGCACAACACAGTTTTTCTCCACCTTGTCCGACGAAGCGAAGGTGTTTTAAAATGCATATATCACAGCTCGAAGCCGGATATAGCGAACACAACGTATATAGCGAAGATGTATTTTGTTGTTAACTTAATACGGGATACAACGAACACAAGGAATATAATAGAGTTTTAGTATGTCGTAACTTGAAACCGAAACTAACTCGAGAAGCGTCAGACGATCGTGTTGAGCTACAGAGCTCAACAGGACGACCCCGTCCGGACACTGTTGTATATCTGTTACGGGTCCAACTGGACTCATTTTTGGAAAGGTGGCGCAGAGTTTGAGAGCTGCTGTACTTCCGCCACCGGTTGGCCCGGTATTGCACTACCTCCGGGATCGGCCTTGCCTTTATCGCGTCTTTACTATCCTGTCTTTCCATCCCTTCTTTCAACTCTCCTACTATCTGCACGTGGTAGCGATTGTGGCTTGGTTTGAGCCAGTGAGCAGGCCAGTGCACTTTCCTTTTCATTCTTCCTTGCAACAACTACTCTCTTCTCTGGATACAGTTGGCTTTATTCGCTGTACAGTGGTAATGCTTGTATGGTCCGGTTTTTTTTCCGGGGTTAGATTAGTGCTCTTTCACTCATATGTCATTCTGTCAATAAGCATGGTATCTTGTTTTACATCGCGCACGAGCGATTCGTGTTAGTTACTCAAAGATGCTTATGGTATCTCATGTCTACAACAACAACAACAGCAACAAAGGTTTTCGCCTTGATTTGACTTAAGTGCTCCCCTAACTTTTTTTATTTAATGAGCCAATTATACGTGTTGGTGCATGCGTGTGGTAATTCTCAGATATTTTTCGACCTCAAGTCAAAACCTGCGTTTCCAATGCGCTGAAAACAAGAAGGGCCACGCGCTGTCAAAGGAGAAGGAGGAGGAGGAAAACTTTTATTTAACCAAGGATTGATAGTCGGTAGCCATCATCTTCTGGCGCTGTCTTTAGTCTAGGACTCAGTTGGCTATCGCTATCCTGCGCCCGCTCTTTCAGCCGTTCCTGTTCTTGCGTCTCTATGCTGGACACAGGAGCACCCCAAGAGGAGAAAAGGGGGTGGAGGATGGGTGGTTAGTTCGCCTGTGGGTCAATGCGCTGTCATAGTGAGTGGAAGAGTGCGGCTGTAGGGCTGCGGCATGTTGGACAGCTTCCAGGATATTGTGTGAGGAAGACGAATTGTTTGCTGTAGAGGTTTGGGATAGTGTGCGCATGAAGCGGGCGCCAGGCTATCGGGGGGGGGGGGGGTGAAAACGCGCTCAATAGGCTTCACACGCTGACGACGTGCATGTATGCCTGGGTCTTCTTGAGCACGTACAAAGAAAAGAAACAAACAGTTAGGAATTTCAGAACGCCCACAGCCTACACAATGTACCCGATTCGACGGCTGAAGTCGAACGAAACCGCTTCACTGGCTGCCTGGCAAGCACAAGACAGTGCAAAGGCCGTTGAGAGCTTTCGGTTCTGAGTGTGCTACGTGTAACGGCCACACGCAGCCTGAGCACATAATGAGAAGCGAAAAAATCAGTGCTCGTTCCTGCGTGTAGGCTTTCTCTCCATACCCCGTTTGCCGCTGTTTTAATCATGAGGACCTTTGCATTACTGGCAGCGTTGAGCGCACTACTTTGCTCGCATTTCGATCGTAAATGTCC
The DNA here is from genome assembly GCF_052857255.1 of Amblyomma americanum. NCBI lineage: Eukaryota > Metazoa > Arthropoda > Arachnida > Ixodida > Ixodidae > Amblyomma > Amblyomma americanum. The sequence continues at coordinate 540,897,383 of NC_135497.1, read as the reverse complement.
ACTGACGGTGAAAAATGGCTGGCGGTTTCGCATTGCTCGGCATGTAATATTGTGCGAAAGCGCAGTTTTGGCAGGTGGACACCACCATGACGTACCTGAAAAGGCAATGCAGGTGTCCACTGACCAAGTGTGAAAGTTATGCGCTTTTCCAAATTTCATCATCAATTCCGATATGCCCAATGTACGCCGGCGGCCTATGCCCCAGTGCCAGGTTTGTTCAGCAATATTGCCAACGCCTACGCGTATTGCTGCAGTGCCACGTTCCTGCCACAGCGTTGTTCTGGCCAACGAATGCAGCGCACATCTCTCTCTCACTACCACCACTTAGCTCACAGTGCGAATATTAGTTTGATAATTGTATTAGTGAATGAAAAAGACCATGTACAATGCACGGCGCGAGAGTGCGTTGCAGTTAAACACGAGGCGTGTTCGGCTGCGCCGATCGCCTAGGGCTATCGCGCAGCGGCCAGCGAGGCTTTTCTGTTCGCCACGCCGCGCATTTTAATCCCAGTCACGGTTATTTACTTGATTTATTTTTATTTCCATTTTCAGCTTAACACAAACCCGCAAACATCGCAGCACTTGGCACAAATCCAGGAACATCGCAACACCTTGCTCGTTTACCCATCGGAATAGTGCTCTGGCCGTAATAGCGTTCGTCAAGAAAGCGCATAAATACCTCACCAGCCGCAGTTGTACGAACGTGCTTGAGGCAGCGCCACGTGTACTTAGTTCTTTTTTTTTGCAATTTCGTAGTTTTTAAAATTTTTTATCCTGTAAAAAATACATAATTGCTCTTTTGACTGAAACCCCACCGCAGCGGCTGCGTTTTTATGAAGGAAAAACGCTAAGGCGACCTTGTGCTGTGCGATGTCAGTGCACGTTAAAGATCCCCAGGTGGTCGAAATTATTCCGGAGCACTCCACTACGGCACCTATCTCTTCCTTTCTTTCACTCTGTCTTTATCCCTTCCCTTACGGCGCTGTTCAGGTGTCCAACGATATATGAGACAGATACTGCACCATTTCCTTTCCCCAAAAAACCAATTATTATTGGTTGGTTGTGAAACTTTATTTCCAGCGGATATAGAGGAGCGACACGAAGTCGCCCCCCGCTTAAACGGCGGCCGCTATCCCTTGGGCAGCGGCGGCGTCTTCAGCCAGCTGGAGGAGCTTGATCTGTATCCCCGGGTTGGGGCTGAGCAATAGAGCCTCCCAATGAGCAGAGTCGGTAATGAAGTGACTCGCGGGTAGGGACTGCGGGCAGTTCCAGATCATATGATTTATATCGGCTTTCGCATCACAATTTTTGCATTTGTTTGAGTAGAGTCCTTCCGAATAAAAGCTACACAATTGGGGGTTTGGATAGGTGTTAGTTTGAAGTTTACGCCAGGCTTTGGCCTGTTGCTTGGAGAGCGTTTTGTCTGCTGGGGGGAATCTGAGTCTTGCAAGCCTGTAGTGCTGTAGGATTTCTCTGCAAGAAAACAACCTGTCCTTGCCAGAGTATAGGGCGGGTGGGCTGCACGACCCAGCTCGGCGGGACAGTTCTCGAGCTAGGTTATGAGCCGCCTCATTACAAGCAAGGGAAGCATGAGCAGGCGTCCAGATTAGGCGAATGCGCCGCGTGGGCTGATAATTTAGCAGAATCCGTGCTGCTTGTGGGGAGATTCTTCCAAACGTGCAGTTACGTATAGCCAATTTTGAGTCGCTCACAATGGTTTCTGCCGAGGATCCCACAATGGCTAGAGAAATGGCTGTTTCTTCTGCAACATGTGTGTGCTGAGTGCGTATAGTGCCCCCAGTTATGAGTGTACCACGTTCCGTGGTGACCACAGCTACCATCTTGTCAGCCGAAGAATCTGCCGCGTCTACATATACCACAGAGGTATCATTAAGAAAGCGTTTGCCTAATGATTTGGCTCTCTCTGTACGACGTTCAGCGTGGAAATCTAGGTGCATGTTCCGAGGTAGTGGAGGAATGACCAGAAGCTGGCGTATATGTTTGGGAAGGTCAGTTGTGGGTCCGCCTTGTCGTTCGTATGTTATGCCTAGTGTGGACAAAATGTGTCTGCCAGTTGGTGTGGCCGATAGTCGTTCGTACTGCTAGACGGTTACCGTTTAATAGTCTCGCTTAGGGTGTTATGAAGACCGAGACCTAACACTTTCTCAGTCGCTGTGTGCATGGGTAGCCCAACTGCCTGTTTGACGCATTTTCTGATTATGGCCTCCAGTTTATCTTTTTCATCTGACTTGAGATGTAGGTAACGGCATACGTAAGCTATGCGGCTTATCACAAAGGCTTGCACTAAACGGAGAGTATTGCTTTCCTTCAAGCCCGAGTGGCGGTTACTAATGCGGCGAATGAGTCGCATAATTTGCTGCGAGGTTCCCTCAAGCTTCCGAATTACGTCACCATTGAAGCCGTGTTCTTGTAGAATTAGGCCCAAGATTTTAATTTTGGGCACTCGAGGAATGGGGACTCCAAGAATACTGAATTCGATGGACGGTGGGGTTTGCGCAAGGCATCTGATGTTGCGGAATATGAGAAATTCAGATTTGGCTGGAGAGCACCGCAGCCCCCTAGGGTCTACATAGTTCTCCACGATATCTATTGCATGCTGTAGTCTCTCCTCGATTTCGCCATCATTGCCCTCGGCGGTCCACAAGGTGATATCGTCAGCATAGAGGCTGTGGTGGAGTTGCGGAACCTGCGCTAATTGGTGTGGAAGTTTCAACATTGCAACGTTGAAGAGAAATGGTGATAGGACCGATCCCTGCGGGGTGCCCTTGTTGCCGAGGGGGAACTCATGCGAGTGGAGACCTCCTACTTGAAAATGCGCCTTTCTACCCGAGAGAAAGTCGCGGATATAGTTGAAGGTGCGGGCTCCCACCCCAAGTTCATGAAGTTCTCCAAGATCGCATCATGTCTGACATTGTCAAAGGCCTTTTCCTGGTGAAGTCCAAGAATTATTCTGGTGTCCCACGTTTTTGCCCCAATAATCTGATGTTTGAGTTGAAGCATTAAATTCTGCGTAGAACGTTTTGGTCGAAATCTAATTATGGTTGGAGGGTACAGCTCGTTCTCCTCCATAAACCGGTTGAGGCGGGCATGAACTACGTGCTCCATGAGCTTACCTACATAAGACGTGAGCGAACTCGGCCTGAGGTTCTCAAGGCTGAGTGCCTTCCCTGGCTTTGGGATGGGAATGATCTCTGCCGTTTTCCATATTTGTGGGATGGAGCCCTCCGACCAGCATTTCTGCATATACTCAGTTAGTGATTGTAGCGACACTTCATCCAGGTTGCGGAGGATCTTGTTGGATACTGCATCTGGTCCAGTGGCGGATTTGCAGTTTAGCCTGGCAATCTCTGCCCTAACCTCATCCACAGTAATGGATGAGTCGAGCTGCGTGTTTTCCGGACCAGCATAATCTGGGAAGGCTTGGATAGGAGCATTGCCACTATATCTTTCTTTAAGTTCAAGGAAAAGGTCCTCTGGTGGGCCTGCATACTCAAGCACAAGCTTCTGCAGCTTCTGCCTCTAGGTGTTCTGCTACCTGTAGGGTCAAGTAGATGACGGAGCACGTGCCAAGTCTTAGAGACTCCCATATTGCGATCCGTTTGGTTGCATATGTCATCCCAGTTTTGTTGAGTAAGTTTAGCTGCATGATCCTCGATCTCCTTGTTTAGCCTAGCTATTCTTCTGCAGATTGCGGTTCCACCGCTGTCGTTTGAGTCGGTTCTCGAGTCCTCTCTTTGCCTCCCATAGGTGAAGAAGCCGGCTGTCCGCAATCTCCAGGTGGTCAGCCTGGTCTAACGTATGGGTGACTGCTTTGGCATCTTGACAACGATCCTCTGCCCAGATATCTATGTCTAGTATTTCAGGGGTATCAGCTTCTCGGGCGGCTCTTTTAGCGCGGAACGTGTCCCAATCGACAAGGGTGGGGGCTCGAGCGCTACGACGTTTGGGGCCAGTTGAGGTCACTATTTCTAATATGTAGTGATCGCTGCCGAAATTTTGTTGAGTGTTTATCCATGTTGGAGTGCCCGAATTTTTAGCAAAAGTCAGATCGGGAGACGTATCCCTGGAAACACTGTTACCGCAGCGGGTGGGGACTAGTGGATCTGTAAGAAGAGTCAACCCATACTGTTGTGCGGTGAGCCACAGTTTTCTACCTTTAATATCCTCCTGCGCGTAACCCCAAGCCGGCTGTTTGGCATTAAAGTCTCCCGTGATAATGACGGGGTGATTGCCTGCGAGCTCCAGGGTCGCCTGAAAAAGCGGGCCGAAGTTTGCTTTCCGTAACATTGGGCTGCTATAAACATTCAGCACAAACAGACTGTGGTCGTGTTTCCTAGGCGGAATTAATTCGACTAGCACGTGTGTGACATTTGTGACTGGGGTATCGTGCTGTACTACCGTAATATTTCGCTTGACAAGAGTCGTGACTTCAAGCGTTCCACCCCCCGATGAAAAGGATTGATACCCAGCCAGCTTGCTATTAGTTTGTGTCTCTTGTCGTGCGATGAAGTCCGGTCCGTCCCTATTGTTGGGGAATTGTTGGAGTACAGCTCGTTTGCGGCTACATCCTCGGCAGTTCCACTGCCAGATGGTGTAATTGGGTTGTGTCGCCATGTTGTTGCTAGTCGGATACCGCTTCAGAAGAAGCGGGTTTGATAATTTTGTGAGGAAGGAGCCTGCTCTCTGCTTCCTGCTGCCAGCTGCCTAAGTTAATTCCTGCCGGTGTCTGCATAATTCTTCCATGATGGAAGTAATTGTAAGCTGCACTTGAATGAGGGTGCTGTTAGTCTGCGTTTGCGCTTCTTCAATTTTGTGAATGGTGTCGGCTAGTGTTTGGCCTTCGGACAGGGAATCGCCTGCTTTTCGCTTAGGCGGGGGTGCCCGAGTTGATTCAGCATGCATGTCAGCTCCGGCGGAGGTAGAGGGGGTAGGGTTATTGGCGCCATCGGTCGTAGGCGGTGACCCAGCCTGCATTTGTTGCTGTTTTAGAGCGGCAATTTCTTTCTTTAGGTCCTCGACCTCACGAAGTAATTTCCCTACCAGCACTTTCAGGTCTGCTAGCTCAGAGGGGTTGGAGATAGATTTCTGGGAGGCTTTATCTGCCCAGCCTACCTTTTGCGTGCCGAAGGCGTCCTGGTTCAAACCAGGGTTCCGTGGCTGGTGTGAAGGAGTCCTGGATTTGGAGGCGGACCGGCCTCTCGGTTCCAGTCGTGGAAAGGAGCTGGATCGATGTCTATAATTTGTTTGTCCCCTGCTTTTGGAGCGGCTGCGTCGCTCTTTAGACTGCGGCGACTCTTGGCTGTGCTGGGTCAGATGTTGGCGTTCCTGTTCCCAGCGGCGTTTGCTGACTATGTATGGAGTGCGGTAGATTTCGCGGCATTTGTTGCTGCCCAGTTCATGGCCCTTACCGCACAAGGCACACTCAGGCTCGCAGCTATGTGTCTCAGGAGGATTGGCCACGCCGCATCCGCGGCAGCGAGCGTTTTTCGGGTCCGGGCAAACGTCTGTGCGATGTCCGAGTTGTCCGCACAAAGAACACACTTCGTATTTTTTTTGTAGAGGCAGCAGCGAATCATGCCACCACCGAAGCTGATCCAACGGGGAACTCGCTCACCGTTGAAGAGAATGAGGACCGTCTGCGACTGCGCACCCATGCACCGGACTCCACATATTGGAGGATTCCTTGGATGCTGAAGGTTCGCAAGGATGTCAGCGTCCGATAGATGTTTCGGAACGCCTTAGATCACTCCTTTACCACTGCCATCCGGCGTGGCGACATACGAGGGGATGGCGATCTTGTTCTCGCCGTAGATGAGCTCCTTGATGTTTAAGTAGCGTTCCACTCGCACCACGGAATGGGTGGCCACCAGTATGGTGTGTTGCTTGAAGTTGAGTAGCATGCAGTCTTCAGATGATTCTGCCAAAGTGAGGCCCGCGGCGTACCGGATGAGTTGAAAGATGCCGAGTTGGCCACAGCTCTCGAGTATACGGAGGCCGCCCGATGGCCGGAATATCACCTTGGTTAGGCCCTTGGGTAGGCGAGGTAGGTTCGACGCCACCGATTGTCGAGCAAGTCGCCGGCCAAGCTTTTTCGCAGAGGAGTCGGCAGAGTGCCGCATGCTGCCCTCTCCCTGGGCGCGATCGGTTCCATTGTGTGCCGCGGGGTTATTCTTTTGGCGTTCGTGACCGGAGCGTTTCGAATCACCGACGGTGAACCAACCATATTGGTGCGAAACTTCTTCGGGGCTAATGTCAGTCCCCTCCACTGTGACTTCCATGTCCAATGTTGGAGGAAGATCCCACTCAGATAATGCGGCACAGCCCCCTCAGAGCGGGGTCGCTAGGCCTGGCGTGGGCCTAGCGGGCCGTGCGTACAGGCGAGAGCCGAAACGCAGAAAAGTCCGCAGAAACAGGCAAAAAGGGACTTGCCGATGCGTCCGACGGCGTTATCCGAGCTTCGAAGACGAAATCCAGGCAAGAGCGGTGTTGATCGTCGCTGAATTCAGCGGTGGGCATGGGCGAAGCGAGGAGCGTTCGCGCGAGCGTCGGATCCACGCCACGTCCGACCCAATTATTATTACTTTACTGATGCTAAATGGAGCTTCATTTAGTATTCTCTCTTGCCCCTTAAAACAGTAAGCTTCTGAAAAGCTGTACATGAAAGCTTTCTGTTGCCAGTTCTGCAACATTTCGCGCTTTGAGAGCATAATGACTTTTGAGTGCAAGGCAAAGTATCATTCTTTGGAAGACTGAGCTTCGGATTTCATTCGGGATATCAATTAGCAAATATAGCGGCGCACATGGTGCACACGGCGAATAGCGTACGGAGGAGAGTAGTAAAGCTTTCGCTTTGAAAGCAAAAAATGAAAGGAGAAAGAGAGAGACAGAAAGACAGAAATGCTTTCGCATTTCCGCTCTTAATCAAACTGAAGTGCAATCCTGTAGATTTGTAACGTGCCAAATATAGGCCTGGATTTTTTATTACAAACCAAAATTAGTTGTTGGGCAAAGGAAATAACGTAGTATCTCTCTCACATCTCGGCGGACACTTGAACTGCGCCGAAAGGGAAGGGATAAAGGAGGGACTGAGAGGAGAAAGCAAGAAAGAGATGTCGTGGTGGAGGTCTCCGGAGAAAGAAATTTCGACCACCTGGGGTCTTTAACGGGCACTAACATAGCACAGCATACAAGCGCCTTTGCATTTCGTCTCCGTCGACACGCGGCCGCCGCTGTTGGGACCGAACCCGGGTACTCCGGATCAGTAGCTGAGCGCTCTAACCAAACGCGCAATTAAAATTCAACTTGCGGGCGTCGCCAAAATATTATTGAGCAATGTTCGGCGTTTTAACTTTTTTTCGGGTGTTCTGTAGTAATAATATAATCACCTCTTAGGCATATAAAGCCACTGCGGAAGCTCAGTGGTTATGACGCTCGGCTGCTGACCTGACCAGGTGCTCTCGTCTCACGCTTGCAAATGAACCCGCTCACTGTGTATTTCTTTTCCCGTTCTTGAGTAATATTTTGTCCTTAACTATCCTCTTTCATGCGCATGCTCAAAGTGAATTGTACCCGGTTTCGTGCGAAATACGCTAAAAAATTTCACTGCACTCTTTGTAGTGCGCACCGAAATCTGTCAAAAATTTTCTTCGGATTTTTGTCGGCGCACAAAACATCCTCGTGGTGTTCGATGAACAATTTTAATTGAATTGGAAGGCTGGGAATTGGCTCACATGAAGACTAAGAAAGCTACCCTAGCAACATGCTAGGGTAGCTTTGCAGTTGTATCTGAAGCAGCAGTAAAGTTCCTCTGGATGAAAATTGCTTTTTTTCCTAACTGTCGGACCGTGACCTGTTTTCAAGACGAAACAGCGCCGTTTTCTGCAGTCAGGGCGGAGGTGACTGCCGGGCACAATTCTTCCTTCAGATTCTTATGGCTGCTTGCAGAACAGGCAAAGTTTTTTACTAGCCGCAGCTGCAGAATACCGCGCTAGTCCGTGTCACTCACTTGTGTCCTGTTTCTCTCGCTCTGTAACTCATCGCGGACACACCAAATAGCTCAGACCGCCGCCCTTGCAAAATGTTCTTCTAGAACAACTCAAACTGTAGGTTAGGGCACTGCTGCTGAAAATTTTTTCAAACAGCGTGCCGCCACAGGAAAATTAAACTCTCCCGCAGAAGGAAATAGATCTTTTTCTTTGGAAAGACAAAAGCATGCAATGATCACGTTAAATACATCTACCTGAACAACAGTCGAAATCTTGGCCATCTTCGCTCTGTTGATGGCATTGGAAATAGTTTACAGAAGAACTTCAATGCTCCGTCCCGTAGCGTTGTCGCGGATTTTGCAACATAGCGGCAGCCGCTGAAGCCGCTACGCAACGTCAGTTTCTTGACGCTCGCGCTTTCAGCAAACTTTATTTAAAGCTAGGTGCTGTACGCGCTATTGAATAAGAAGGAAAGCCTGTGCGACGATGCGAACAATCCAAAGCCCAGTCTGCTCCCAAGCAACCCCTCTCCTCTTGCGCATATGAACATAGGGATAAGAATAAGGATTTGGCTCTACGCCGTTAACGAGCGAGACCGAGCCAACCAAGCTTAACGCCAAAATGAGGCGAGTGCTCACCGTGCGGACAGACTGTAGGCCACGCCCACTTTGTTCCTTGCCGCCTTGTCCCGTTTAAACGTGGTCAGTTACTGCCACTGTTTCTGTCTTTGCTCTACTACGGAGTGCTCTACGGTCTAGTGATAGCGAGGCAATTAATTACGACGAGTTGTCTCCGTCGTCTGCTACCGGCGTTGCACTACAAACATGCGGCAGCTAATATTTTCTGCGCAGAAGCAATGGCAATAATAAATCACCACGCATTTGTGAACCGATGCATACCCTGCTTTATTCTCCGGTACGGGCGGTACCGAAGAGGGCGAGGGGGAGGTCTCCCGCAAGTATTCTAAGGGGGAGGGTGGGCCATCCAACTCCCCAACCCCCGACTTCTTGAAAAAGGGAAAATGAATTTGAGCAAAGGAAATGGCGCAATAACTGTGTCACATATCTCGGTGGACACCCGAACCGCGCCGTAAGGGAAGGCATAAAGGAGGGAGTGAAAGAAGCAAGGAAGAAAGAGGTGCCGTAGTGGCGGGATCCGGAATAATTACGGCCACCTGGGGATCTTTAAAGTGCACTGACATCGCACTGCATACGGGTGCCTTTTGCGTTTCCCCTCTATCGAAAGGCTGCCGCCGCGGTCAGGTTCGAACCCTGGTACTCTGAATCAGTAGCCGAGTGGCCTAACCACTGAGCTTCCACGGCGGTTTGTGACATCTCGCCTTGATTACATCTTCGGTCGAAAAACCGTTGGCGAAGTCGGCACCGCGTGTCAGAAATAATCGGGGGCTGGGTAAAAAGATTGTATTATAACATTCGTTTTCCGCTGCAGAACAGCCCGAATGGTGTCATACAATTCAGCTTTCGTGCAGCATAAATTAACTAGTTAAGTTAGAGCCTAGATCGCGATGGGCATTCGAAACAGCGACCTATAATCGGGGGATGCGTGAAACAAATCGTATCATGCGCGGTTCGGGTGTCCACTTAGATAAGCGAGACAGTTACTGCGTCATTTCCATTCCTCAAAAAAATTCCGATTCGTCCTACGGGGAAGGCGTCGCGCCGAACGGGCGATGGCGTTCCGTGGACTCCCTGGCAGCGCTGAAACATGCTGTCGAGTTTCACTTTTAAAGACGAAGCTTTAGTGTGCTGCATCCGACTAAATCAGTCGACTAAATCAAAGCGGAAGTTTAAGGAGCAGCCGCACAAAACTTCCCGGTGCCACTGCAACTAGCTTGAGTTCACTCGCAAATAATGTGACCAATTGTCTGTGGTATATTGCAGGGCAAGGAATACGAGCTTGCGGCAACTCTGATCTTGTGAAGGCACCGCTTGATGTATGCAACTATTCCGACAATACAGGGTCTCTTGGCACGGCATGCAAGACTCAAGTGGAGGTTGTTACCTGCATCGAAACTAAAAAATACAAGTAGAGATGCGGTCCTGTTGATGGCTCGCGTCGTTTCATTGCAATTTACACATGGAAGCTTGCATTTGTAATGCCATCGATAACTAAAGTTCTGGTGAATTATACGTTGATCAATATTCCATCAGCATACGCGAGCTTTGCTTCAGGAAACGCTTCATCCTCAGCTAGGGTTCATTTTACGCCAGAGCCGCATAAGCTGGCTGTCCAGTGAATGTATATGGCCGCGTAGGCGCGTGTGCTAAGACAAGCATAATGGTCTCGACTAGCCGCCTACATATGTTCTTGGGTTTTGTATGTTTTCCCGAGCTGCTATACAAGTCCTCACCTCTGCGGGCGGTGTGTTAGGCACGTACTCACACGGTTATGAGGAATGGTTATGGGAGTCTTACTGTAGCCTTAGTAGCGACTATCTTAATACGCCTAATAAAGTCGTTAACCTCTATTTCCCTTTTATTTTCTGAAAAGTGCTTCCTTTTCAATGCTGGGAGTGCACATCTATAGAAGTAACTGGAGTAAAAATCACTAACTGGCTGGGAGCATGTTAGGATCGTTTACTTTGGATCCGCGTAGTGGTGGAGCGCAGTCATGCTCAGCGTCTCATTGGATATAAAGTGACCGCAAGCTGAACGGCAGATGTACCTCAAGTTGTTCTCAAGCTTTCTGTAATTTACTTGCTTTTTATAGTATTACAATGTCAAACGCAAAAAAAGTGTAATTGTTTTAGCTGCGCTAATGATGATACAACAACGGTAAGCTAGCGATTAGGGCGATGTTTTTGTGTGGCAGCTGCTACGGTCAGCACAACCCTGACCGCGCGCCATCGCGCCATACTAAACCTCTCACTGGTACGGATTGTCCCCGACTGCATCGACTCCAGCCATTGACTTTATTTTTTCTGCGCCTTGGGTCGCATCCACTGACTTCTAATAGAAATGTGTGCAATAATTGGGTATATACGTTACTTCGCGCCAGTTGGATTTGCACATTCTGAGATAGAACACTTCAGCCCTAGAAATAACAATAATAATTAGTTTTTGGTGGAAAGGAAATGGTGCAGTATCTGTCTCATATATCGTTGGACACCTGAACCGCGCCGTAAGGGAAGGTATAAAGGAGGGAGTGAAAGAAGAGAGGAACAAATAGGTCCGTAGTGGAGGGCTCCGGAATAATTTCGACCACCTGGGGATCGTTAACGTGAATTGACATCGCACAGCACACGGGCGCCTTAGCGTTTTTCCTCCATAAAAACGCAGCCGCCGCGGTCGGGTTCGAACCCGGGAACTCCGGATCAGTAGTCGAGCGCCCTAACCACTGAGCCACCGCGGCGGGTCAGCCCTAGAAACGAGGTGGATTTCGATCCGGCGGCAACATATCAAGCCCACTCGTATGGAGACTCGAGCACTTAAGGTGGATATTACAGTGCAAAAAATTTTCACCTAACCGGTAAGTGGCGCATTATAATCTTAGATAACCCTGCCTTGTTATCGGTTGGGGTCAGCTGTTTATAGATTTAATAAAAATAACTTTGCGAAGAATTCTTGATCACGGCCAATGTATCAAAGCAGTGATTGCGGTTCATTTCATCACATGTACTGGTGTTGTAAAAAAAAAACTATTCAGGAAGGAAGGAAATTTTGATCATGCTTGTCGCCACACGAGAGAGAGACAATTGGTAGAGGAAAGGCAGGGAGGTTAGCCAGACAAATGTTCCGGTTGGCTACCCTGCGCTGGGGGAGAGGGATGAGGGCGGCGTAAAAGAATAAGAAGTAGAGAAATGTGGTCCGTAGCATGCACGACAGGCAATGACACAAGCACTGCAAGTCACAAGCCATCGCAGCTGTCGATGGCCAGCTGTCGATGTCAAGCCTTGACAGCCACCGACTGCTGCGACCCGAGGGGAACAGACCGAGGGTCCTCCATCATAAGGCAGCACAGACATTTCAGCGTCAAGAAAGGCTGCTTGCCTTTGAGGCTCCTAAAGTTGATGACAACGTAAGCATCGGACATCTTCTCTGAAAGATGTGGCTGGAGGATGAGTTGTCTCAGCTAATGAAAAGCTGCACGCACTGAATTAAACAAATCCAGCATCTGAAGTGCATTCTGTGCAGCTGGCATGTGCATGCTGGAAAGCAGCCCACGCATGGCATTCACGATTGTCTTTAGCATTGCAATCACTTGCTCCTCTGCGTCTTGGTCCGGTTTCTTACCTACTACCCGACCAGCAGTAGGCTCAACAAACTGGGTGCGGGGTTCTGAGGTTGGTGCTGGGTTCTTCGGGAGCGATCGCCAAGTCACTTGCCGGTCTCGGTCTTGGACGGGAGTTGTGACTTGTGCTTGATTACCAATGGGCTCGGGATTCCGAGCACGCAATGCCTGCTTGGTCACTTCCAGTCTGTGTAGTTCAGGCAGGGATGGCCAAGGCCCATACAATTGCCGTGACAATTTCTATAGGCTGCGACAATTAATATAGATATGTTAACCACCGGAGCTACTACCGGCGGTATCAAAAAGAACGGAGAGGATAGCGAGAAGTATAAGAACGGTAGCGAGCAGAGAAGGGCGAGCTGTGTATGCACAAAATTAAAAAAAAAAATCAGTACGTCTTCGCCGCTCGCACTCGAGTGTTCAGGGCACCGCTCATATTTACAAAAAAGTAGCGCGCGCGTAGCGACCTGCCGACAATTTAATCGCGCGCGCTGCACACTGCACAAGCAACCGGGCTAACCACAATCGCATATGAGGCTTCAGGCTAAAATTTACGCCATTGCATGAATCCCTTTGCTTGCTTTTTGACGACTAGAAGTGAGACGGTTGCACGCTGTGCAATCTGCGAAATGGCGGACAGTGGCAGCCGTGTGCTTCTTAGTTATTCGTCGGTGCTGCTAATGATCTCGATTAAGACTACTGAAGGCTCTCTTACAGCACACTCGGCAATCAGGATTTTACTTAGTTAATACTCAAAATCCCGTAAGAGATTCTAATAGGGCGAAAATTTATAAAGTTCAATGATATACAGAATTAAGAATTGAAGTTCATTATGCAGCACTCTGTAAAGCGTTTAATATTGTGAGGAACTAGAAATATTGTGGAGAGCCATGGTGACAAGAACTGGGTTAGACAATAATATTATCGCATAATGTGCAGCCAAGTAGAGAACGAATTGATGACAAAAATTAAGAAATATTTTTCAACAGCCGCAGTAAAAGCATTTAAAGACGTACTATTAACAGCGCACATATTCAAAATATCTCATTTGCCTAATAACTTCGGAAAGAATGAATACCTGAAAGTGTCTGTATGGAATGCAAACCTGTTTACTGTGTGTGTGTGTGTGTGTGTGTGTGTGTGTGTGTGTGTGTGTGTGTGTGTGTGTGTGTGTGTGTGTGTGTGTGTGTGTGTGTGTGTGTGTGTGTGTGTGTGTGTGTGTGTGTGTGTGTGTGTGTGTGTGTGTGTGTGTGTGTGTGTGTGTGTGTGCGTGTGTGTGCGTGCGTGCGTGCGTGCGTGCGTGCGTGCGTGTGTGTGTGTGTGTGTGTGTGTGTGTGTGTGTGTGTGTGTGTGTGTGTGTGTGTGTGTGTGTGTGTGTGTGTGTGTGTGTGTGTGTGTGTGTGTGTGTGTGAGAGAGAGAGAGAGAGAGAGAGCAAGATTATGCCGTGTATGCCTAGTCTGTGGAGTGCACAAGTTGAAGATCCGCGTCGTGCGTTCTCTTCGTCCCTCGTCGTTTTGCGCGGTTGCAATATGCACTTCATTGTGTTTTGACTGCAGCATATTTATCACAGATGTTTAAATTTTACCTCAGCATCTCAGTGTATTACTTGGTGTCTTGTGTTGATTAGAATCCTAGATCAAATTTGCAATACACGAAATTTATTTCAGTGTTTTGAATCATAGTGTACATGGTTAACAATCACCTGCTTACAAGGAAACAAAATCTAAAGTGTATGACTATGTATTTTATAAAACGAAAGTGGAGAAAAAAGTGATTGCAAGAAAGCAGTTATGCAGATGGCAGACGAAAAGTGATACTAGGGGTGAATTATTTTGGACTATAATAACGCATAAGCGCTCTGATAAAAGCAGCTGCTTTTTATGATTTAAAAAGTGAAGTGTTATGAATGCGTCGTGAATGCATAGGTGGCTAGGTGTTGCCTTGCCTGACTACGATCATGCAGACAACGTAACAAATACGTGCAAGCACTCCTCTGCCGGTAGGTACCTGATTAAGTGGCCACCCTGCTATCACCTGCTATGGACACTTCAACCACAAGCAGCCACAGCTCTTTCCTAAAGCAGACTGTTCGCAGCATAGGTATTGGCGAGATCTTGACCATACTGATGAGCGCAAAAAAGCTGTGGTAGGATCTGTGTTCCTCAACTAGAAACACATGACGCTGTTTTGAGAAATAATCAAAACTTTTGGTAGACTTAGAACTTTGGCTGCAATACAGGGAGTTAACTTACTACTAACATTAGACTGAACGATAGCTTCTGCATGATAACTAAGCTTGTTTTAAGTGGGCTTGACAGTTTAACACCAAAGTGGTATTCTTGATGCCTTGGTTTCTCGCTGGGAATATAACAGGATGCAAATTCGAATTACGGTGCTTGCACTGATTTTGAGTGCTGAGTCTTAAGATGGTAAAACTGAGATGAGCACTTGAGGTATTCTTTGGTGCGCACTTCCATATAATGTGTTTAAATAGTACGTAGGCATTTCGTGTACGCTCATGCAAACAATATTCAAGAAGCTATAGTTGTGCAGTCGGTGGAAAATAGATTTTATGGCATGAGGAACTGATTTGAGTGAGTATTTATGCGCAAAACTCATTCATCATAAGAACCACCGCGGTGGCTCAGTGGTTATGGCGCTCGGCTACTCACGCGAAAGACGCGGGTTCGGTTCCGGACGGGGGGGGGGGGGGGTCGAATTTAAATAGCTTCGAAATTCTAGAGGCGCGTATAGTGTGCGATGTCAGTGCACGTTAAAGAACGCCAGGTGGTCGATATTTCTGGAGCCTTTCACTATAGCTTCCCTCATAGCCTAAGTCGCTTTGGAACGTTAAACCTTCATAAACCATCGAACCGTTTGGGCTAGAAAAGGATAATAAAGTACCATGTAATAGTACAGTAATGCAGCTTGCATGCGCTTCTCGCACGCGCATGCTTTGATGGCTGAGAAAGTCAAAAGCTTGCGTACTGCAGGATACATAAAAATAATTTTATTTACGAGGATATTTCCTGCCATTATAGATCTAGAAATGCATTTGCTGAAAAAAAGTCTGCATGAAGGGTGTGTTCCCGACCAAGAAGCTGACTTTGCGCGGAGAAACAATACTGATTGCACTGATAGACCCATAAGAGCAACCCCGGCAGATTCAGCAAGTGAGGACAAAGACCAGATCAATATACTTATAAAAATGCTCAACCTTTTTAGCCACAAATACAATTAAAAGCAATTTTTCCAAAAGTAATTCGCTGTCCTTTTCTGTTCAGCGACCATCTGGGTGCTTAAAGTTGGGCTCGACTCTTCTAGCCCATTGCTCTAGACGTAGCAGCAATCGAGCCAACAGGGCCATACGCACTGCTTTATAAATCTTGAAATACAAATTAATGCAACATGGTTTATAAGCTTCTGATTAGGCATGTTCTGAGGCAGCAATTCTGGCAACTTTGCCAAAACTTTGGCAACTTGTGTCTTGCTTGCCACTGAGCCCAGTTTGAAATGCGAAGGAAACCCACCAGGAAATCCAAAATCAGTGTGAATATTGCAAACAGAACAATAAATCATATCGCACCAGTTTTTAAGTTTCATACCTTTTTGGGCAGATATGCCCCTTCCGAGTTTGAAAGCATTTCATAATCTGACCTGTTTAACTGTTTTTTTTATGCGGTAGGTATTTTGGAAGTCAAAATTACACATACATCGCTTCATTGGCCTGTACGTGGATTGTCGACAGAAAAATAGCTAAACAGCTAGTTTCAAGCAATATCTTTTTATAGTGGTAACAAGCTGAGGTTGCGCGAATTGCAGAGAACCAGCACATCCGCTAATGTTGGCTTAGTGATTTTTTGGAAACTGAATTATTTTTTTAGGAAGTAAGCTCGAATATGTTCTTCCGGGAGCAATTCTATTACTGTATATATTTTTATCGAAATTAAAATGTTGAGCGCACATGCGTGTTCGATCTCGAGCGCACAGACACTAAAATGCATTAAGGGCTGCACTTAAAATTCTCATTATCGAGTACAATAATCATCAGCCAGTGTTTGTTAAAAAGTTGGTTTCCCTAAGTGCCAAGTAGCAGTAGTAAGTTTGACTAATCCTTTATTTTACTGCTGAGGTGTAATAAAATTGTGTTGTTCTGCACAAAAATTGTTCAGGTGATGAGGACATCGGCGTTGAACATGGCGTTTGCAAGTAAGAGGTGGCTGTTGGGAAAGACGTAAATGTACGGTTGACAAGGGAAGGTAATTGCCAGAAATAATTTAGATGTGTAGGTTGTACGATCCGTACTGTCACGGATGGAGACTGATGCCACTCCCAAAAATTTGTCTTGTTTGTGGCTACTTTGACGTTTTTTGTATGTGCCTGGTCTCTTGGCTATAATTTCTGCTTACAAACCTTTTGATGGTAATCGTGAACGCAGACACCCAGTCCTTTTTAAACCTAACCATTTACAGTGTAGTCAAAGAGCCACTAACGGGTGGTACAATTTCACACTATGGAGAATTTCGCATAGAAATGAGAAAAGCAACAGTTATAGAAAAGTGAAGGCCTGGGAAAATGCACACGCTCATAGAGCCGAGCTTGCAACAGTTGCTATGGCCACGAAGGTGGCCATCACCTTACACAGTACACAGCAAATTGGCGTGAAATGCGGCCGCGGCGCCGATTGAGGCCAGTTGATCGTGAGTAGTAGCCGGTGTTCATACGAAGCCCGAAGGCTCGACATGTATGTGGAGATGGATATTGTATTCATGAGGACAGGGAAGTGGAATGTGTGCCGATAGTGGAGTGGAAACCGAGACTCCGCAGTGGCGCGCCAACTGAATAGGAAGTAGACATTATCAAAGTCTCTAATGAAGTGCTATAGCACGGACCGCCCGAACATAACCATTCACTGACTGAAGCTTTGACATCTCATTATGGACAAAATGGTCAACCCAACAAGGCCGCGAAGCGCATATAAGACTCGGCCCGCTGTGTCAGGGATTATGGGCACCGCTGCAAAGAGAAAGAGCATTGTACTCTGCTAGAAGGGTTGACATAACAGCAGAAATCGATATTACACATAAGGGCAGGGAAGTGGAAAGCGCACCGATAGCGGAGTCGGAGCTGGGACTTGGTAGCGGCGTGGCAATGAATGACATAGCGCAAGCTGACGACTCCCGCTATTATTGTGACTGATAATTAGGAGAATGATGTGGCGACCAGTGCTAAGCGACACATGCTAAGAATCTATCTCAGCCGCTAATGCCAATCTGTTTTCACTGTATAACGTGCTTAGCCATTCTAATTTTTGTAGCGTAAGCTACACTGGCCCAGGTTGACCAGTTTCGTATGCATCCTGGCGAGCCATGCTGCGGATGCGCGAGGAGCTGTGGTGCCACAAAGGTGAATAAAAAAAGCCTTGTGTCGAAGGTTGGATTCGAACCAGGCTCTTTGGCGTTTGAGGCAGAAACGCTGTCGCTCCGCCACGACGGCTCGATGTTCAGCTGTGAATAAAGGCACAAAATAAATCAGCGCAAGGTATCCGACATAAGGAAGTTTAATATGGAGAGAATCGTCCATGCTCTAAATAACGGAGGTAGTCTAAAAGCGGTGAAGGGGAAAATAGGCTTAGGGAAAAACCAGATGTATGCGTTAAGAGACAAGAAGGGCAACGTCATTAGCAATATGGTTAAGATAGTTAAAGTAGGCGAAGTAGCCGAATGGGGTGTAGCGCATATGGCAGGTTCTCTCAGATCATGAAAGCAGGTTACCAATATTCCTCAAGAGAAAAGTGTACAACAGCTGTATCCTACCGGTACTCACCTACGAGCCACAAACGTGGAGGCTAACGAAAAGGGTTAGGCTTAAGTTAAGCACAACACAGCGAGCCATGCAAAGGAAAACGATAGGTGTAACGTAAAGAGACAGGAAGCGGGCCGAGTGGGTGAGTGAACAAACGCTTGTTAATGACATCCTATTCGAAATCAAAAGGAAGAAATGGGGTTTGGCAGGGAATGTACGGCCAACGCGAGATAACAGCTGGTCCTTAAGAGTAATCAATCAATCAATCAATCAATCAATCAATCAATCATTTTATTCAGACATGCACTTGTATGCACAGTACATGCCCACGAGATGAGACAAAAGGAAGAAGCTGCTGGCATTCTTCCTGACGAGGCCTCACCCCGGGTCACACATCAAAGGCAGAAGGGTGGTTACATTCATTAAAACTCAACAAGCTCTTTAGTTCAATTTTCACAGTAGTTGAAAGTTAATGAAGGCACATACGATAACAAAGAGAAAAGAAAAAGACCAGTAACGCTACAATTCGCAACACAATAGAAAATATGACAGGAGTGAGGCTATCACTGTAAACACTACATAGCACAAGTATTTGATGGGTCAGTCGTACGCATAAAAAGCATCTTCATTTTCTTTTTGAAATGACAAGTGGTTTTACAAGTTACAACTTCGTCAATTATGGAAGGATACACATTGCAAACTGCAGAAATTTGGTTATCAATGTGTTCGGTGCCGTAGTTTGTCCGGGCACGACTGGAAATAAACGAAGTGACTCGCAGACTATAGCGTATGTTTCTGTTCACGTACTTGTTTCTGAAAGATGTGATGTGCTGCTTTATTTTATGATAAATATGAACAGCAACTGAAAGCTTATAGCACAGTGGGAATGGAAGAACATTGAAGGACTGTAATAAGCAGTCACCTGAGGAAGGATTAGGAGAACATGCGCGCAGAGCCCTTCTTTGTAACGATAATAATCTGGCTGTGTCAGTTTTGTTGCAAGTGCCCCAAATTAAATTGCAATACACCAGTTGTGAATGGATGAGGGCAAAATACAACTGCTTTTTAGCCTGTATGGGCAACAAGTACCTGATGCGATTTATCACACCAAGAGAAGGCGAGCGTAGCAGTGGGGGCAGAAGGTTAGGTGGGCGGATGAGATTAGGAAGTTAGCAATCATATAGTGGGCGTAGCTGGCAAAGGACAGGGTTAATTGGAGTGACATGTGAGAGGCCTTTGCCCTGCAGCGCGTGTAGTCAAGCTGATGATGATGATGATGAATGAATTCGTGCCTTTCATATATTAACTCTTCTGAACCAGATGTCGCTGCGCTTACGCTACGTAAATCCGGGCCTAGCAGGGCTAGGTCATCATCGATTCTTTGTAATGTTTATGGCATAACAGCTGGAGGATTCAGCTCATAATTGCTGCTTGCTGCAAAACAAAAGCTTTTAAGTTAACATTTCTTCGCTTCTCGCCATTTGCTCTTGAAATATGGAAATTTTATTTAAATTCTTTTCTAAAGACTGCTTCAATGCACACTTGTAAAATTGTGAGAATTTGCTGCAGTAGTATGCAGGAGCTGGTGTGCGGGTGGACGGTGGTGCCTAGGATATTCTACTGGGGTCATCTACAGATGCGATGTTCTATCGCTTTGCGGCTCTCATCTATTGGACGCCAGACCAACTATGAAACCGCAGTGTGACAGGTTTTCTGTCGAACAAGTAAGTCCAAGTCACTTGGCAGAACTGAGGCCAAGTCTGTTCTTTTGCCAGAGAAGGTCTCGTCATTGAAAAGTGGGCTTTTTCATTCGATCTGCATAGTGCCTAGACAAAAAAAAATGCCTTCGATTGAAGCAAAGATTGAGCCTTGGACTACAGCAATGCTGATGCATATAACTGTTTTGTGCCATATGGCAAGACACTTATCCAGGCATGCATTGATTAATTGGTACTGTCCTCTGCCACACAAACATTTTAACCCGATAGACTCAGAGGCTCCTTACTGCAGATAATCCAGCGCTGTCGTTGTCGGGGTTGTCAACGAAAATTTTGAGCACAACTCTGGCAGGTGATATGAGTCGGCGCGGATTAATCAACGACCACACGGCATGGCTGAGATGGCAGAAATTGCCAACCCAGTAGCTCTTTTGAGACCCTAGGATCCGGACCCAGATACGCTGCCACTAAGTCACACAGGCACATTCGCATAGTTCTGCTGAAACAGGGCTTTTTCTTTGTCGGGTGGTCGGGTGGTCCGCTTTCCAGACTCAAAGAGCGTGTCTTATCGTTTCAACGCATTCCGTTCCTACTGGTGCCTACAGTACCACGAGAACTCTTGCTCTTCATGTCCTTGCCAATGTTCTTCCATTGCTTATTTATGTGGACCAATTATGGGCAGAGTTTATGCTTTTTACATTATGGCAACCCGTTTTCTACGGCAAGACAATTTATAACCCGTCTTAAAATCAGCCTGTACTTTATATCTGGTCTGACCATCCATCATTGAAATTTAAATTTTCTTTTGCACAGCTTAGTTATCAGGAAGCCTTGACCTTTTCGTGTCAACGCGTATTGAATATTTACACTGACGGGTCATTCACTCATCACAGTGCTGGTGCTGCTTTTGTTGTTTTTGGCTCCACACAAAATATTTTGTACGTTCATCGCTTATCCTTAGAACCACCTTCATGTGCCTATGCTGCTGAGCTTGTAGCATTCCATTCTGCTGTTGTGTTTGCTATTAATGACCCTCCTTCTATGCCCGTAAATTTCTACTCTGATTCTCTATCTCTGCTTTCTGTCCTGTCTTCAGTTACTTCATTTAACCCGACAAATATTTCCATTAGGAAAGATCTCTATCGTTTTTCTTCTCTTGCTTCATTTCTTTTATTTCGTATCCGGGTCACACCGGAATTTTTGGAAAGGAGTTAGCCGACCAGGCTGCTGGTAATGCGGGGCAATATGGCCATTTACGCACTTCTACCCTTTCACGCCGTTACGTGCGTTCCCGTTTACACCATTCTTCACTTCTTTTATGGCGAACTTATTGGCAAGAAAATAATTGCCGTGCAGAATTATTTAAATGGATCCCTGCTACGCTCAATATTCCCTCCATCCGTCTACGTAGGACTCCTCTTATCACTTTACTCCCTGGGCATGGTCGACTCCCTTTCTACTTTGGAAAAATTGGCTTATCTCTTTATTCAATTTGCTCATACGGTGTTTTGTGCGAAGTTGTTAGTCATTACTTCCGGAATTTCTCCCTTACTCCTTCTTTAGTTTCCCGTTTAAAGTCTCTCTGCTCATCTGACATAACACTGTCTACTTAACCCTCTCTTTTAAATAACCCTGCTGCTTGTGCTGTTCTGATCCAAAGGGTTCATCTCATCAGCAGCACAATTCCTACACATTACCGATGAGTTCCTTCGTCACTCTCATTTCTCCTGCATAAGCTCTCCACAGAGAAGTGCTTTGGGTTACTTTGCTGGACAAGGATGCATCTCTCTGTGGCCTGACACTGTGGCCTGTGACTTAATCTGTGCTGACATTAACTGTGGCATTATATGTGCTTCTGAATGTCTGTGTTGTCTGGACCAACTGTGCCTGTGACTTTATCCGTGTTGACATTCTCTGTGACATTATCTGTGCTTCTGTCTGTTCTGTGCCTTTGGGGTTTCATAATTTTTTTGTTTGTTTGTTGTTTCTATTTTCCTGCTTTTCGCTTTAAATTAAGTTTTTTTGAGCGTTTAGCTTATTTTATTTTTTTATTGGCTTTAAGCCTGGTTAAGCGTTGCTGGTCCGGGCTCCCTCTCTCTTTCATTTGTTTTTTTTTGTATTTTTCTGAGAGGACCAATAAAAAGGTGTCGCCGTCCACATAATGTGCTAGCTTACAAATGCATCTTACTGAGTTTGCGTCAGATAATAGAGGTGATAAATAAAATAATGCATTATAAATTTAGTGAGTTACAAAGTGCATATGCGCGAACGAGGATCTGCAAGGGGAGCCAGAGACGGTAGGTTTTAATGCTGTCATGTCATGCGCTTAAAGGGAGTGATTGTCCCCAAATCTTACTCTCTATGTCACTCAAGTAAGAAAAATCATGTGGTTAGGAATACCTGTACATAGAAATAATTAGTGGGTTTTCTGCACAACTGGGTTCTCAGCTCAATGGTCTGCACCGGACAAAAATGACCTATACTCTGGGGGTTGCTGCGATCTGCATTTTCGAAGTTGTCATAAAATATTATCCAGAAGTGAAACTCTCGGGAGGCAGACTGGATTAAAAACGGCTTGCACCTCTTGTATAAATTATAAAATTTAGCGGGAGCTAATGCAAACATTGTTTGCTCTCTCTATGCGCTTCCTGCAGTTTCTAGCTCACCGATAACATCAGTTTCGGCTAATCCCACCAGTAGTTTACAACCACTCAACTCAACTCAACATCAGTTTCGTACAGAGTGTTTGAGAATAGCCTTGTGGATATTTGGGAGCAATATCTTTGCTGGCAGTTGACCAAGAACATGCTTTCCGTGTTAGCCTGTCGCGTGCCATTCATAGGAAAGGGCTACTCTTGTAGCCTTCGCGGTGGCTCACTGGTTATGGCGCTCGGCTGTTGACCCAAAAGACGCAGGTTCGATCTCGGCTGCGGAGGCCGAATTTTGATGGAGGCGAAATTCTAGAGGCACGTGTGCTGTGCCATGTCAGAGCACTTGTCAGAACCCAGGGTGATCGAAATTTCTGGAGCTTTTCACAACGGCGTCCCTCATAGCCTGAATCGCTTTGGGACGTTAAAGCACATAAGCCAAACAGAAACATCGGTGATGTGGTTGTCCCGACTGTCATAGTCATTTGTCTGTATGTTAGCTCTCAGAGGAATTTGAATGCGCCGGGCCAGAAAAACCATGCACACACAAAACGGTTCCTTTACGTGACTTTTTTGTTTGTTCAATTTACAAGCTGGCAATTATGTTGGGAGTGTAGGACTTGCAATAGGGCGGCCTTCATATGTGTATAAATGGTATTCGTGTGCACCGACTTTCCGGCTACATGCAGCAAAAGAAGGCCTTCGGTAGCATCTTCGGCCATGTGGTCTTGACCATGATGAAAAATATTGTATGAAGCACAGGGTTAGAGTTGTGAACGGGCCGGGGTGGTCACTGGTCTACGCTTCATTTGAAGGTCTGAGCACCCGCCGCAGTGGTGGTGGTGAAAACATTTTATTCACTGAAAAGAGCGTTTGCAGGCCAGAATAGCCATTTACATAGGTGGAGTCATCAGTACATGACCCCGCTGGACGAGGGCATTACTCGCACCCGTTGAACTACAGCCATTTGAGACTCCAGCCCCAAGCATTTCAGCAGCGCTGCTCCTATGCCTCTCGGGAAGGGGAAGGGAAGGATTCTTCTGACAATACCAAACCACGCTAAAGTTATCGGACAATTTCCCACAGTGGCTCAGTGGTGAGGGCACTCGGCAGCTGAGTCGGAGTTCAATGGTTCTAACCCGGCCGGCGCCGCCGTATTTCAAAGGAAGCGGAACGCAAGGGCACCCGTGTGATGAGGGATGTCAGAGCACGGAAATGTCCCCAGTGGTCGAAATTATTCTGGAGCCCTCCACTACGGCACCTCTCTTTCACTGCCAGCTTTTTTCCTTTTTTTTACGGAGCGGTTCAGGTGTGTACAGAGATGTCAGCAAATTAATGCACCATTTCGTTTCCTCAAAAAGAAACTTTCACGATACCAATTCTGCTGAGCATCCCTCTTCATGCTTCTCCGCGTTATGACCCTGTAATAGCTTAATTGACTTAACGCACCTCATTAGAGTCACTATAATAGAAAACCAGGCAATGAAACAAAACAAGGTTGAGCTCATTTTCATGTGTACTGAAAAACGAACACCAGTGCCCATTTTGATAATATTTACGAATCCAGGGCTGTAAAAATGGTTTTGTTTTCACTTTCACACGAAAAATAAACTTTTTTATCCCAATTCCAACTCATCACAAAACTCTGTTCTAATGTGCCGTGTGTTTGGTTCTTTTATACATCTCTTTTCCTCGTGTACGTGGGCGACGAGACACCAGAAGAGAGGCAAAAAAATTGATGATGGCCTAGCCCTGCTAGGCCAGGATATACATAGCCTAAGCGCAGTGACATCTGGTTCGGAAGTGTTAATATATGAAAGGCGCGTATTCACTCATCATCATCATCATCATCAACATCTTGAGTAGACGCGCTGCAGGGCAAAGGCCTCTCCCATGTCTCTCCCATTAACCCTGTCCTTTGCCAGCGGGGGGGAAATCCGACTGTGCGGCCTGCCCGTGGCCCCCCCTGCCACCGGATACGGGCCGGTGTAGTTTCGGCTACTAGGCTTTGTTCCGGTGCAACGCACAGCGGTGGGGATGGGCTGGCCGGGGCCCGTCCTCTGGGGATGCAAAACCCCATGGGAGCGGCAGCGACTCCCAAGCGACTGAGTGGGCCAGTCGCGCACGTGAGGTCCGATGCCTGTGCGGAGGCAGGCCTGGTTTCACAATCAGGTTGGACTCACGGAATTGGGCTCAAAAAGCGCTCGGAAATCAAAAAGCCTCTGCACGCGGGGGCGTGCGTGGCTACCGGCTGGCGCGTCGGTTTCTGGCCACGGAGAGGCCAGGTCCGCGCGGGGGTTTCCAGCAGAAGGGCTCCTTGGGAGCGATGTCCTCGGGGAAGCAGCCAGGGATGGCTGACCGCGGGGCCGTGAGGCTAGAGCGCGGGACGCCGAGGTAAAGGGGACCTTAGTAGGACCGATGCAAAAACCGTCGATGTTGCGGAGTACCGGTGGAGTAGGCCCGGGTTATCTCACCCTCGGCCAGGTTCTTGGTTTGTGGCCCGGTCAGCCCGGCCCTGAACACTCCCTCCTCAGTAGGTGTGGAGCAAGCCAGGGGAGGAAATAAGTGCATGGTTGGTTGGTTGGAAGCACAGGTGGGTCCCTGAGATCCACCACACATACTTTCGGAGTCTGAAAAGCCGGGAAAAACACTCGACGGTTAGTAGCTGGGAGCGTAATGCAAGTCCGAACCGGACCCCTGAAAGTCGTGGAGGAGCCCGAGGCAGCTGCCCCGGGTTAGGATTCCCTGTCTCCGAGTCGGAGCTATTGCGTCGTGGGTGGTCGGGCATCCCGTGAGTGGAGCCGCACCATTGGAGAACATCGACGCCCTCCCTGTCCTGGCCAGACAGGAGTCGAGCGATGATAAAATGAGGGTCAATATCTCGCTGTCCCCATTCCCATCACATTACCCATAACCCTTCCCTCAGTCCCATTCCCACAACCTATGTCCCACCCCCTCCGCTACGTCCCAGGGGAGATCAGGGGAGTCTCCCCGGGCCCGCTCCCCCGGCTGTGGGTCGCTTAGTAGCATTACCCCATTTTTTTATTTTCCCTCCTTCGGGTGGCAAAAGTACTACATTGCCTTCGGGCCTTTTCATTTATATTACGATTGGGTTAAGCCTGTGATACTTTAGTGGTACAGGCAGGAGCTCATTGGTTTACGTTTTTTTATGGCAGCTCCACCATACTCTTTGTCCTTTGCCAGCTGCGCCCACCATACCCCTGCAAACTTCCTAATCTCATCCGCGCAACTAACCTTCTTCCGCCTTCTCCTACGCTTGCCTTCTCTTGAAATCCACTCCGTTACTCTTAAAGACCAGCGGTTATCTTGCGTTGGCCTTACATTCCCTGCCAAAGACAATTTCTTCCTCTTGATTTCGACTAGGATGTCATTATCACGCGTTTGTTCACTCACCCACTCGGCCCGCTTCCGGTCTTTTTACGTTACACCTATCGTTTTCCTTTGCATGGCTCGCTGTTCTGTCTTAAGCTGAACCCTTTTCGTAAGCCTCCACGTTTCTTCCCTGTAGGTGAGTACCGGTAGGATACAGCTGTTGTACACTTTTCTCTTGAGGAATATTGGTAACCAGCTTTCATGATCTGAGAGAACCTGCCATCTGTGCTCCATCTCATTCGGCTACTTCGGCTACTTCTACTATCTTGACCTTATTGTTAATGACGATGCCCTCTTAGTCTCTTAAGGCATACATCTGGTTTTTCACTATGCTTAGTTTCCTCTTCACCACTTTTAGGCTGCCTCCGTTCTGTTGAGCATGGTCGATTCTCTCCATATTAAACTTCCTTATGTCAGATACCTTGTACTTATTTATTTTCGCCTTTATTCACGATTAAACATCGAGCCGTCGTAGCGGAGTGGCAGCATCTCCGCCTCAAACGCCAAAGAACCTGGTCCTATTCCCACCTTCGACACACAGCTTTTTTTGTTCACCTTTGTGACACCACTGCTCCTCGCGCATCCGCAGCATGGCTCTCCAGGATGCACGCGAAAGTGGTCAACTTCGGCCAGTGTGGCTTACGCTACAACAATGATAATGGCTAAGCTTACCGGCTAAGCACATTATACAGTGAAAACCGATTGGCATTAGCGGCTGAGATAGATTCGCAGCATGTGATATTATGCAATGGCGTTTGTTCACACAATGCCGCTTGGCCCCAGTCGCCACATCTTTTTCCTCATTATCATTCACAACATAGCGGGAATCGTTGTCAGCAGGCAGCGTTGGCAACAGGCTCAGCCCGCAGCAGAGGCACTTGATCGAAGCCTTGCGCTCTGCCATTCATTGCCACGCCGCTTCCAAGTCCCAGCTCTGACTCCGCTATCAGCGTGCTTTCCACTTCTCTGCCCTTGTGAGTAATATTCATTTCTTCTGTCATGGCGACCTTTCTAGCATAGTACAATGCTCTTGCTCTGCTGCGATGGCCATAATCCCTGGCACAGAGGGCCGAGTCTTAACTGCGCTTCGCGGCTTGTCGGGTTGACCATTTTGTCCACGATGAGATACCAAAGTTTCAATCTGTGAATGGTTTGGTTCGGACGGTCCCTGCTATAGCACTTCATTAGCGATTTTGACAATGTCTGCATCCTATTCAGTTGGCCCGCCACTCCGGAGTCTCAGTTCCCACTTCACTATCGATACACATTCCACTTCCCTGTCCTCATGTTTACAATATCTATCCCCACTTACATGTCGAGCCTTCGGGCCTCGTATGAACACCGGCTACTACTCACGAGCAACCGGCCTCAATCGGCGCCACAGCTGCATTTCACGCCAATTTGCTGAGTACTGTGTCACGTGATGGCCACCTTCGTGGCCATAGCAACCGTTGCAAGCTCCGCTCTATGAGCGTGTGCATTTTCCCAGGCCTTCACTTTTCTATAACTGTTGCTTTTCTCATTTCTATGCGCAATTCTCCATATTGTGAAATTGTACCACCCGTTATTGGCTCTTTGACTACACTATAAATTATTAGCTTTAAAAAGAAGTGGGTGTCTGCGTTCACGATTACCATCAAAAGGTTCGTAAGCAGAAATTATAGGCAAGAGACCAGACACATGGAAAAAACGTCAAAGTAGCCACAAACAAGACAAAAGTTATTGGAGTGGCATCAGTCTCCATTCGTGACAGTTACAGATCTTGCAACCTACCCACCTAAATTATTTCAGGCAATTGCCTTCCCTGGTCAACCGTACATTTACATCTTGCCCAACAGCCACCTCTTACTTGCAAATGCCATGTTCAGCGCCGATGTCCTCATCACCTGAACATTTTTTGTGCGAAAGAACAACACAATTTTAGTGCACCTTAGCAGTGAACTAAACAATTAGGCAAACCGAATACTGCTACTTGGCGCTTAGAGAAATCAACTTTATAACATAAAGCTGGCCGATGAATATTGTACTCGGCAATGTGAATTTTTAGTGCCCCCCTTAATGTGTTTTAGTGTCAGTTCACTCGAGATCAAACACGCATGTGCGGTCACCATTTTTAATTTCAATAAAAATATATACAGTTATGAAAGTGCACCCCGAAGAATATAGTTGAACTTATTTCCTAAAAAAATAATTCAGTTTCCAAAAAATCCCTAAGAAAACATCAGTGGATGAGCTGGTTCTCTGCAATTCGAGCAACCTCAGCTTAGAACCACTATAGAAAGAAATTGCTTGCACCTACCTATTTACCTATTTTGTATCGACACTCCACGTACTGGTCAATAAAGCGATATCTGTAATTTTGTCTTCCAAAGTGCCTATAGCATAAAAAACAGTTAAACAGGGCAGAGTTTGAAATGCTTTCAAATTCTGAAGGGGCATATCTTCCAAAATAGGTATGAAACCTAAAGACCAGTGGATATGATTAATCGTTCTGTTTGCAATATCCACACTATTTTGGAGTTCCTAGTGGGTTTTCTTCGCATTTGAAACTGAACTCTGTCGCAAGCAAGAAACAAGTTGCCACAGTTTTGGGAATTTAGAAAAAATATGCCATCTTCAATTTTTTATATGTTCCAGAATTGATGCCTCAGAACATGCCCAATCCGAAGCTTCTAAACCATGTTGCATTATTCTATATTTCGACTTACAAAGCAGTGCGTATGGCCCTGTTGGCTCGATTGCTGCTACGTCTAGAGCAGTGGGCTAGAAGAGTCGGGTCCAACGTTTACGACCCGGGTGGACGCTGAAGAGAAAAGAGCGGCGGATTACTCTTGCAACTTCAGGTATTAATAATATTTGTGCCTAAAATGTAGAACTTTTTTGAATTATATTGATCTAGTCTTTTTGCTCGCCTGTTAGATCTGCCGGGCTTTCTGTTTTATGTCTATCAGTGCAATCAGTATCGTTTCTCCGCGCAGTCAGCTTCTTGGACGGGAATACCCCCTTCATGCAGACTTTGTTTCGGCAAAACAATTCCTACATAAAGAATGGCAGGAAATTTTCTCTTAAATAAAATTATTTTTATGTCTCATGCAGTCCGCACGCTTTTGACTTTTTCAGCAAGCAAACCAAGCGCATACAAGAAACGCTGGCGAACCGCAGCCGCCTAGGCTTATGGGCAGCTAATCGCGGCCGGGAGAATCACATGAAATCATAGCTCAAATTCACAGAGCAAATTCTCACTGCAAGAAAGAGTGAGAAAGTGAACTTCTTGAGCCACTCAGTGCCTTTCCTCAAAACACAGTGTTCACTCAAGGGCAAAGTTCAAGGCATCACCTCTTATTTTGCAGACATTATCTCAGCTGCCTCATAAGAACTGTGGATCTCAGCTTACCGTCTTTGTCTATATGGGTTGGCGCAGGGTGGCGCACCATCAAAGGAGGTGAACATAGAGAAGAGCAGGCATGGCAGATACAAGTGAGCGCAAATCCTAGATGAATACAAATAAACAATGTGGATCTTTAAGCCATATATATTATTTAAAAAATGTCATTGTAAATATAATTCTCGGTTCTTTTCTATTCACTGCCATTTGGTCCCTAAGATTTGGGACCCGACACTTCTAGCCCGCTGCTTTAACCGCGGCAGAAGTCGCACAAACGGGATCATACTCTAGAAATAGTATACAAAAATTAAACTAATGCCACCGGTTTTTTAATATTGGGATTGGGCACGTTCTGAAGCATCCGTTCTGAAAGTTAAAAAGAAATTGAAGATGCCCTTTTTAAAAAAAGTCCAAATTTGGCAACACATGTCTTGCTCAAAATCTAGCATATTTTCAAACACGAAGGAGAGCTACCAGGCACACCCAATTAAGTATGGATATTGCCAATAGAAAGCATAATTAAATCTCAGGCAAGGACGCTATGGAAATTTTATATACCAAAGTTTGAAGGCAACACCACATAACCCCGGTACAACAAAGCGTCATCATGATGGGGAGCTTCAGGCACCACTCAGACGAAATTCCCATGTTCCATGTATTTCTATCAACCTTTACAGGTACTTTGAATGAGCTCGCCGGGATCGAGCCTGCTGGCCAAACTGCAATGGAGGTGGTGGTCAGCAAAATGGGCTGGGCTAACGTGTAGCGAATGCATTTAGCAGCAGTGACATAGCAAGCGACTTGGGCCTGAGTTCTCTGCCTATAATGCCTGCTTGTCAAAGCCAGCACGTTAATTATCCTGATGATAAAAAATTGGCAGTGGCTTAGCTCGGCTACGCCAGGATATACGTAGTGAAAGCAAAGGCATAGATTGGTTGACCTTGGTTAATCTTAATTGCAAGTGCAGGTTAGTTTGGTTGTCTGGCTAGATGTCACGCGGTTCGTCATGTGTGTGGTCATGTAACCAGTCACGTGGCTGGTCACGTGGTGCGATGCGAGCCAGGTGGCAATGCGAGCAGGGCAAAACTGCGAGTTCGTGGCCAAAGTAGCTTTCACTACATAATAAAACAGCATGCATTACAAGAGGATTTGCTCACTAAACTTGTCTTGGCCACTGTCGCTGACCACTGTCTCGGTGGATGGCACTGTGGGATGCAGCGCTGTTAAATTGACACTCTGACTACCTATTCGCACACAGCAATGCATATTTAGGCAAAACCCCTAAACGAGGAAAAGCTTACCCTGAACTACAATGTATCTCGACACTTCTTTTGCACCTACAAAACGTGACTTTGCTCAGCTGAGCAAAAAGGCATGAATTTGTGGAGCTGGGCAGTCCTGCCAGTAAAACGCACCACATATAGAATGCGTTTGCTCCCACATACATGGCTCGAGCCACTACAGCTCACCACAACCCTTGTTAAGAGACTTCTTGGGACCACTTAATGCAACTTCCAATACTAATGACACAAAGCATTTTAATGAAGACTCCCATAAATCAAATTGTCTTCTTTGGAATGCGAAGCGCACAACTTTAGCCTCCCTATGCTGTTATTAAGAGTGACCTGTTCAAGATGGCTTGTTATAATAATTTTACATACAAGATGGCACCTGTCCTTTGTCTCCTCATCTTTTTGTGCGTATATTTCTAGCGCCGTGTGTCTTTCAAGAATGAAAAACCAAGTCGCCGGGCAAAATATGTTATTGACGGACATCGCATACAAATTCATCCAACTTCTGCTCAAAGCAAAAATTCAATCTTTGCACATTCTGGATTTTGCAGCCATGCTTCACGAGCGGAAAAGGGGAAATTGCTGCGTGTAAAACTAGAGTTCCC
Source organism: Amblyomma americanum (assembly GCF_052857255.1). Lineage (NCBI taxonomy): Eukaryota > Metazoa > Arthropoda > Arachnida > Ixodida > Ixodidae > Amblyomma > Amblyomma americanum. The sequence goes on along the minus strand of NC_135497.1, from coordinate 540,866,279 downwards.
AACGCTTCTACCACTCGACCCAAACTAGTGATATCAAAGGAAACATGCGCTCAATGATCGGTGATGGCAAGTGAATGATAATATAGGTTAGTCTAAGGAATGCAGATGAACACTGCAACATGTTTGGGAAAGCCACCAGTGCTAGAAACGACTTATATATGTGTTTTATTGTGAAAGCACTACTTCAGGAGTTATAATCGGCTCACCATTCCCTGCGTCGTCGAATTGGCCGGCGTTGCCTACTCCGGCTTTGCAATTAAGCAGGGATGGGGAGATCTGAATCCGGCTTTCCAGAGCCTTTTATTTCGAGTGCCCCTAAGAAACACAGGCACGTTCGAAAGGCGTGTTAAAGGGGGGTCTTAAATCTATGTGACTTCAGGCAACCTGGGCAGCAAGTATTACGATCCACCTCATAAGCGTACCTCTGGCACGTGATGGCGAGGAGACTGCAACGCTATTTACATCTACCATCTACTAAGAAACGCTACGCCAAACTACTAATGATTTCGCATGTCATATTAGGTTTACCCACTGTAAAGATCGGCAATTTTCCTCTTTTTTGGCATTTAAGCCCTGTGTTTTGAGTGAGAGTGGAATTGTTATTTTTTAGAATGCTGTAATTTATTTGTCCCTGAATCCCTTTGTGCTACTGATCATAAAAGCAATACGAGCAGCTGATGCATGACAAGCAATTGTTTACCTGAATAATGTGGGTTAATATGAGTGGCTGTGGCCAATGTGAAGGTGGCAGGTGCAACATAGTTGCAGTGCTGCAACATAGATACATTTAAAATGAAGCTTTAGACTTCCCACAATCAGGTGAGAGCCGCTAAAAAAACAAACTGTCTAGAAGCTACATTACTGTACTATTACATGGTGCTTTATTATCCTTTTCTAGCCCAAACGGTTCGATGGTTTATGAAGGTTTAACGTTCCAAAGCGACTTAGGCTATGAGGGAAGCTATAGTGAAAGGCTCCAGAAATTTCGACCACCTGGCGTTCTTTAACGTGCTCTGACATGGCACACTACACGCGCCTCTAGAACTTCGCCGCTATTTAAAATCGACCGCCCCGTCCGGGACCGAACCTGCGTCTTTCGGGTGAGTAGCCGAGCGCCATAACCACTGAGCCACCGCGGTGGTTCTTAAGATGACTGAGTTTTGCGCTTCAATACTCACTCAAATGAGTTCCTCATTCTTTAAAATCTATTTCCCACAGACTGCACAACCATGCCTTCTTGAAAATTGTTTTCATTAGCGAACACAAAATGCATGCGTGCCATTTAAACACATTATACGGAAGGATGCACCAAAGAATACCTTCCGTCAAGTGCTCATCTCAGTATTACCATCTTAAGACTCAGCACTCAAATTCAGTGCAAGCACTGTAATTCGAATTTGCATCCTGTTATATTGCCAGCAAGAAATCAAGGCATCTAGAATACCACTTGGATGTTAAACTGTCAAGCCCACTATAGACGAGCTTAGATATCATGCAGACGCTATCGTTCAGTCTAATGTTAGTAGTAAGTGAACTCCCAGTAATGCAGCCAAAGTTCAAAGTCTACCAAAAGTTGTGATTATTTCTCAAAACAGCGTCATGCGTATCTATTTCAAGAAAACAGATCCTACCGCAGCTTCTTCTGTGCTCATCAGTATGGTCATGCTCTCGCCAATAACCTTGCAGTCTGCCTTAGGGACGAATTGTGACTGCTTGTGGTTGAAGTGCCCATAGCAGGGGATGGCACGTCGGCCACTTGATCAGGTTCTTACCGGTATAGGAGTGCTTGCACGACTTTTCGATGATGTCGTCTGCACGATCGTAGTCAGGGAAGGCAACACCTAGCCACCTATGCATCCACGACGCATTCATAACACTTCACTTTTTAATCATAAAAAGCAGCCGCTTTTATCAGAGCGCTTATACGTTACTCTAGTCTAAAATCATTCACCCCTACGTATCCCGTTGCGTCTGCGATCTGCATAACTGCTTCATTCCAATCACTTTTAATCGCCTCTTTCGTTTTATAAAATACACAGTCACACACTTTAGATTTCCTTTGTAAGCAGGTTATTGTTAACCATTCACACTACCCTGCCGAAAATTTCCGTAAGAAGCCTTATGGAAAACTTATGGATTCCACATATTATCCACAAAATTTGTATGGATGCTGTATGGACTTATGGAGTGCACATATTTTCCACAAAACTGTTTGTGGAAAGTTATGGATTTTGCGGAGTGCGCGGGGTGGTTGCGGACACATGTGGACAATGACTTTACGGGTGATGGAGTTTTATGGATGGGTGTTATGGAGAGACTTTGTGGGCCACAGAAATCCATAAAATCTACTCGACGCGGAGTCCGTCAATTATGTATGGAAACTCACGGACAGTGTGGAAGTGGGTGGAGAACACAATTGAAGCTTGCAATTCCTGCAAAAGGCATACGACAAGATATGCACAATGACCTCAGCCTCCAATGGCAGTATATTAGTACCAGATATAATCAATTTAATTTTATAGCCGCCGCGGTGGTGCAGTGGTTAAGGCGCTTGACTGCTGACCCGAAAGACGCGGGTTTCATCCCAGCTGCGGCGGTCGCATTTCGATGGAGGCAAAATGCTAGAGGCTCGTGCACTGAGCTATATGTCAGAGCATGTTAAAGAATCCCAGGTGTTCGAAATTTCCGGAGGCCTTCACTATGGCGTCCCTCATATATGGCCCATTAAGCACCCCATAAACCACAATTAAGTAACACAAATGAAGCATATACTTGCAATGTATACTCATACACATGATGATCGGTTTATTGAATAAAACTGATATATGCACTTCAAAACCAATATTTCTCATGTTTACAATGTGGTTTAGGAGCTGCAAATAAAACTGCTGAAAATCATAAGTAGCCGAGCCGACCATGCAGTGCTCAAGGAAATGCGCGCCAAAGAAACTAAATACGTACATATATTTACAATAGATACATATCATGATCATCACATATATGTTATGGTACATGTATATTACATATATATATATATATATATATATATATATATATATATATATATATATATATATATATATATATATATATATATATATATATATATATATATATATATATATATATATATATATATATATATTTGCAAAATAGTCATTCATCTCTGATCCGGCAGAACGCATAAGTCATTTCTTGTTACTGAGTGAAATTGAGGTAACATTTTAGATACTTGATAACAAGAATAAGGAAAGAAATGGTAATCAGACGTATTTTTTAAATACATATATATCACACTTCTGCAACAAATTATTTACTGGATAACACAAAAAGTGAGGAAAATTTGATTTAATGTAGCTGCTATGAAAAGTAACCACGAAATGAAAACAGAACTACAATACAGGACTGCAGCACAGATGTACGCCATTTCAAGTCTTCGGTAATTTGTGCATCACCTTTTTCTGCAACACGTGTGATAGAAATGGCTTGGAAGTGATCACTATTTCGCGAGTCATTCTCTGAGCAGCAAGCCTTATAGCAACATTTCTGCCACTGCCTACAGCCTTTCTTGATGCAGTAGGGTACAAACTAGTTGTCTCGAAAGTTGCTGCATTTAAATTTAGCACAGCTGAGAGCTCAAAGAATTCTGATCATCAATGACTGCACAGCGCACTTGCTGGTATGAGTTCAGTTCTTGAAAGCGTATGTATGGGCTTGCCCCTTAGCTCACAGACAATTTTTTTCTTTGACCGCCCACTGTCACCACCAAACAAGAACGTTGCAATGTACTGACCATTAAATGAAGCATGAAACAAATACTGGCATGTCACCTAAAAACATGTACCCAAGGAAATGTTAAATTCAGGTCACAATATCAATGCAGTAAAACTGCTCTTGAAAAATGCAAAACAGTTCACAAGGTTCGTACAGATTCAAAATGGGTAAATTCAAGGATATTTAAGGAATTTCAAGGCCTAGTTGGAGTATTTTGAAGGACTCAACACAATGCTACATGCGGCAGTTTGAAATACCAGGTACCAATTTTACTGAACAAAGTCGAGAAAAAAAACATTTCAAGGAACAGCTTGTATTGCACTAAACCTACATAATATATGTTCCGTCCTTGAAGAACACCCTGCAGTGCATTGCACCAATATGTCGAGCAGCAATCCATTCTGCAAAACTGCAAATAGCAACTTCAGGGGAGCACCTGCCGCTTTTCCTGAATCTTCTGGCTGATGCTACACAGTTCCTCAGTCTTGCTTCGTGCAGCCTTCCTCAGACTATTTGATCTGACCACGTACTTCAGATCGTTAGCTCCTTAATTCTGCCTTTTCAGCATACGTATCCACTGAAGCCTGGAGGTCAGCTATTGTTGCCTGGAGTGTCTTTTTTTTTTAATGCATCGATCTCTTCGTCGATGCAGCGCCTCTTTGATTCCCTGACATCATCACATGGCTTCTTTTTTACTGCTTCCAGATATGCAGCATACTGCTGCCGGGCAGATGATACAGCAGTCCTCAGCTCTTTTGTAATAGGGACGTTAAGAACGCCCCCTGCCTTGTCCACAGCGTCGCATACAATACGTTGCGTAATGTACCACAGGTCCTTCAGGTTTTCTACAGCAATGAACTCTCAAATTTAGGCACATTTGCAAGGCTTCCTGAGCTCTTGTAGTGGAAATGTGGACCTGTGTAACATTTCAAATAAGTCATTTGAAAACTTAACATTACACGTTTAAACACCAACTTTAATATGTGTGCATAGTGCACCCCCCCCCCCCTTGCAATTTCTCACACTTTGTACTCTCTCCTGGGATGAAGTGAGAAAGATAGCCGTGCTATAGTTCCTCCTCACTCAAACTGGCACAGATTGAGATCAAAATGAAACCAAGAGTATCCCCTCCCCAGCTGTGTACTAGGGTACATTTTGCATTACACGTTGCACAGCCTCGGTGGGAGTGATATTCTGCTACTCAGCATGAGGCTGAAAGTTCAGTCCCAGCGGCAGGAAAATGAACAACTTTGCATATATTTCAGGACACCAGAGCTCCGAAATTAATGCCGTACCTTCATAATAGCACACCCACATAAGCAGTTTACTTGCTGCGCAGTTCACTTAGAAAATTCTCTAGTGATACAAGCATCACGAATATGTTTAGTCATTCCCAAATAATAAAATCTTTATCTTTTGGCGAGTCCTCTCCACTGTAATAGTCAATCTACCACAGTGGTTCAGTGTGGCATTCAGCTACTGATCCCCTGGTCATCTGATAGCAGCAGCCGTATTCCAATGAAGGTGGAGTGCAAAAAGCGATGTGCTGTGCGTTGTCAGCACGTGTTAAAGAAAACTATGCTGTCTGAATAATTCTGGTGCCCTTTACTTCAATGCAATCCACTTATAACGACATTTAGAAAACGAGAAAATTTGATGGTTATAACCGATTAACGTTATATCTGGACTGGCAAAAAAACACATCCATGTATTCCCCCATGCATGTAGGCATTACCCCATAAATGTAAGGGCGCACAGCGTCTTGGCACTCTGCCAAGTTAGCCGAGCGACCCACCCCACCCCCTCCGAAGCTACCGTCAAAAGATAAACAGGCAGCAATGTTATCGGCATAATCATCATAGAGCATCTTGGTGCACTGCCAAGGACTGTGATGCAGACAGCGCAAAACGGGGAACGTGCAAGAAAAGGGAACACTTAAAAAAGTAAATTCTCAACCACATTGGGCGGAAACTAATTTTTTAGTCAATGTTGCGCGGCAGCGGCCAAGCAAGCTCCTCCCTCCAGCTATTGTGTCAACGATAGTGCTTGGTTCAGAAGGTCGTAGGCAACGCTCCCCCACGGATTTCGCCATGCCGGTCCGTTCGGAGAGTTTTTACCTCGTTCACTTCAAAAGATTTTGTTTTTTATCAAGCTTTCAGACAAAGTTTGACTGTAAATACTATCTGGGTGGCTAGAATCCTATCATTGTATCTGCTATTTCACCAATAATTCTATCGTTATATACGGTTTTTTTTTTATAGTGGCAATGGGAGAATTGAGAAATCTAAAGAATTTGATCGTTATAAGCGATATATCGTTATATCTGATAACATTATAAGTGAATTACTCTGTACAGCACCTCTCATAGCCCAGGTATTGCTTTGGAACGTTCGACCATGCTGTACAGTTTACTTTAAATTTTCACCGTGCGCTGTTAAAGGTGCACTAAAGAGGAATCTGAACTTCTATTTTTACTGTGGGAACTCAATCTACACAATCCGGGCGTTCTTAGAAACTTCGAATTATTGTCCTGTGTGGCTGATTGCCCTAATTATACCGGATTAAACATCCCGGCTCCCGCCTTTTGCTTGAACTCAACGCAGTAGGTAAGCGGAGTCAACCAACGTGTGGAGTGCCTTTAGCCAGCCCCGTGGCGGCTTCACTTTCGCTTATTTTTAAGTTTCTGTGAATAAACAGCTTCAGTCACAGACAATACAGGCACAGGTTATGCCCATAGAAATAAAAATGCATGTGGACTCTTTGATTTACGTGTCACTCCGCCAATGACAGAGCGGCAAGCCGCCATGGGACTGCCCGACTCTTTGGTTGACTCCTCCTACCTGCCGTGTTGAGTTAAGAAAAAAAGAAGGTGGGATCCAGGACGTTTAATCCGATTTAATTAGGGCAATCGGCCGGACACGTCAATAATTCGAAGTTTTTAACAATGCCCGGAATGTGTAGATAGAGTTCCCGTGGTAAAAAGACGAGTTCAGATCGTTCTTTACTGTGCCTTTAATCACGCTGAATGAAGTTTGGCAGCTTGCAAATGTACAGCCCCTCTTCCGCAAATTCAATCAACACACATGGCGCATGGATATTTTTCTGTTTCAATACAGTAATAATACCTGAATGAGATCGAAAGCATTCCATGATGTGCGGAGGTAGCTTGTGCTGGCTTTCCATGCAAACAACCCTAGTGCACAACAAAATGCATTCTCTGGTTTCATTTTCGGTAACCTGAAAAATGCGGTTTATAACAAAGAAATCATTCTCTGTTGTGCAAATAGCTGTACTGTTGCTCTTCTTTGCCCTCTCATACCTTGTGCTGTGCAGCACAGTGGACGGAAACTAAGCCGAAAATGCTCCTCAAGAGAAGGAACGTATCCAAAGCTCAACATAAGGCTGTTTCTTTCTTCTGTTGAAAGCACGGGAAATGGGTCACAAGCTCCAAACATATAAGAGTTACCCACACGTGTGGCATTCAGAGTGAGTGGGTGCCACAGCATTGTGCATATGAAATTTCTGGCTTGCTCCTGAACAGTGCAAAGTGCCATAGCGAAATCCACTTGCTGCAGCATGATCATTCTTTCAATGACCTGGTCAGGTGCCCCATTGGCTGATGTTATTGCTCTAAGCACCCTACCATTCCCGGTTTCAAAAACAAATGCCGAATGTGCCCAAAGTGGCCCGAAGTTCTTCGCAGCCTTCGCCAGGTGGAGAAGCTGGTGGACGTTGAATGTCATCAGCCGCGCTCCATACAGTGCTGGCATCCGTGACACGAAGTCCTCTGGTAGGCGGCCTGCACCAAGATAGTACCAACATCTCACTGTAAAAATATCTAGTGATACCAAAAATATAACGTGTAATTTAGGTGCGTTCCTTTAGTAATATCAGATAAAGAAAGTAATTACATGATCCACAAGAGGACAACTGATAAGTACATTCTAGAATAAGCTGATAACCAGAGAAGGGATGTTGAACACTGTGGGAACATACTACAGGAAATGCAAGCTCATACGGCCGACTCAGGCTTGAAACAGAAACACAGTATTTAATAATAAAAACAAACATGAGATAACTTTGGAAAAAAAAAGGAATGAGCCCCCTGCTATGCGGCGCTCATGAAACCATGAGCCTCTAAACGTCCTTTTAAGCATAGCATTACTTGGCTCATGCTTGGCGTGAACAGAATGTGTGTACAGAATGTGTGCGCAGAATGTGAACGAAGAATGATGGATGGCCAAAGAACAATGAACAGAGAGGAGAACACAGAGAGAGAGGGGAACCTCTCATGGTGAACAACAAGCTGTCTAAATAGCATTCTTTAGAGAATGTGCAACTGCAGCTGGAAACTACTAATCCTGATTGTCAGAAAAGTAATTGGAATGTAGAGTATCGTGGTCAATAGACTGGACTGACTGCACGCTGAAAAAGCGCTAGTCATTGAGGCACCCTAAGATAGACAATCCTGAAATCTGGTAAAAAAAAAACTGAGCAGCTGCAGAGTGCTGCCACATCAACTCTTAGAGAAAGACCACCACTAAGCACTGCACACACAAGACTAGAGGCTGTAGCTCTCAATGGCTAACAAAAATGCACTTTTTTTCAGCAAAGAGACTATTTATTAAGCTTTCAGTACCCCTCAAGTGGGCAACAACATGCAAACACTCAATCTTTAAAGGGACACTGAGTGACAAATGAAGTAGGCCTGTATAGATTAAAGCAGCCTAATAATAATGCAATGGGAAATCTTATGAACTAGAAAAGATCACAAAATTAAATGTAGATATCACCACCATCAGTCGTTATCAGATAACTGCAAGGATATGTAGGCAGTTTTCTCTCGCATATCCCTAGTTGACATTGCCATGCTCTTCATGCAGTGACCGCAGAGTCATTTCCAGTCAAGTCGTCATGAATTTGAATCAAGTCTCATTTGCAGGTTCGTCCTTAAGCTATATCAGACTACATTAGTACATCCTGCACTGCACCATTTTAGTGAAATATTCAAGAATGACACAATCTATAGAGCAAAGAATAAAAGAATCAGAAGCAGCACAAATACTACAAACCACAATAAACTGTTCATGACAAACACCTGCACACCAAAAGCACAAGGCTCTCCTTGCTTTGAGATGCCACATTTTTTCCCTGAACTACCAAGAAGTACTTTTGGTGCCTAGCTTCTAATACTGCATTATACAGCTGGGCCTCACCTGCATGATTTATTTGCTGCAATGTCAGCTTTTCCAGCAGTAGGGTGAATATGGCTTCAACCAGCAATGCAAAGTGGTTCAGGTAGCGCTGAGATAGTACGCCCAAGCAGCAGGGCAGGGCATAAAAAAGCAACCAATGCCGCCATTCGCTGGCTTTCCGGTGGCCCTTGTCCTTGAGCGAACGTGGCAGACGGGTGAATGAATGAGGTGGCTTTATTGCCAGCAGCCTTCTGTCCACTTTGGTCATGGTTATGGGGCGCCCTGCACAAATAAAAATGTTGTGCACTTGGCGCTGGTGTGCACGTAACAAGGGCAATGGCTTATCACTGTTTACTGTTCTAGTCTAAAAAGCAGCTTTCTAACCATAGCTGCTGAAGCTGCATGCACAAATTTTGTGGGCCCTTTTAAGCATTAAATCTCAACATAGCAGCAGGACATCTTGTAAAAAAAAGCACTGAAATGACGTCAGGCACTTACGTTGCATAGAAAACATTGAGAAGGGTAACAGAACAAAAAATCTCTGCCTTTGTCTTCACGTGCTGCAGACAAATTCACACAAACTGGCTGAGAAGATGGCACTGGCTGCTGTGACGCAGAATTAGAACATAAGTGAACCAACGTGAAAGGCGTTGGATTAGGTTACGTTCCAGCATGGCACAACATACCAAGATGTAATGTCGCACAGCTCACAATTCCAAGGTGAAAATTATGACACCACTTTGTTTTGACTCATAATTCAAGCTCTATAAATGATTTTTTTCTGGATCCACTGTCATAAGTTTATGGCGACCCGCCGTGGTGTCTCAGTGGTTAGCGTGCTCGGCTACTGAGCCGGAGTTCCCATGTTCGAATCCAACCACGGCGGCCACGTTTCGCATCGATGGAGGTGAAATGCAAAAACGCGCCCGTGTGTTGTGCGACATCAGTGCACGCTAAAGATCCCCAGGTGGTCGAAATTATTCCCCAGCCCTACACTAGGAGCCCTCTTTCTTCCTTTCTTTCACTCCCATAGTTTCTGCGCCATTTCCTTTCCTCAAAAGCCAATTTTGATGTTTATGGAATGCAATATCAGATAGAGAAATTAATTTCACTGCTGTTTTTGCATGCAGCCTGAAATGTTTAAATTAGAAGGTGCAGCATTAAACTTCAAGTGATATGAACAAGATGCTAAGAAATTGAAACTTTTGCCAAAGTTGCATTCTGCAAGCTTTTGGTTACTGCTTACAACCAATGCAAATAATATGAACCCCTACTGGCGTTCAGTGGCACTGCGTGGCTGTCATGCAAATCCTATCCAGGTTCCTTTTTTCGAGCTGCACAAATGCAGCTTACCCAACTTTCTGAGCACTCAAGCATGCCAGACTGTTCTTTCTTATGTTTGTGAAACTATGAACCTCCTCATGCTCATAAGTCCCTTAGTGCTTTTTCGTAAGTTAGTTATTTTTCATGTCTAATTTTGATAGCAGGACATAGGACCACACCTTGTTTGAGGAGCCAGCTGAATGAGCACTGCAACTTGAACATCAAAGCTGAGCTCCATCATGTCAGCACCTGATCTAAACGGCAACAGTTAATTAACCCTTTCTGGTCAGGTATAGCTTCCCCACTGACTCCTGCAATGGTCAGAATTCTTTTGGTCTTTCCAGCTCCTCGCAATGAAAGGTAGTGCCACATCATGACTTGGTTATAAACATTTATTTAAAGCCCTGTGCCGAGCCATGCCGGACTATACCAACCACACGCACACTTTTCCGCTGTCGGGTGATGCCCGAGGTATGACCGGAAAGGGTTAAGGAGTACCAGCCAGCAACAACCTTTGTTATCTCTTTTTTTCTATGCTTAATTTAGGTCAATGTACCCTTCAGCAATGTAGTACACAGTATTAGAAAAATTTTTAAGGTTACTTATTGCTATAATGTGTAGAAGTGTAGCCTTTTTTCTTTCTCCGCTTCTTACCTATGTAGAACGGTTGCTGAGAGTTTGCTGAATCAAACCACTGGTCAGTAAGGCATTTCGCGACCCCAATGAGCACACAATGCATATACTCCACTGTGTGGCCAAACACAATTTTAAAGTGTTTCAGGTGATTCAGTGGTGACTGCCCTTTAATCCCATTCACAGCATCTTTGATCTCCGCAAACTCCATGTCTTTCGACATCTCCCCTGGGGTCCGCTCCTCACCGACTTTAACACTCATGTACCTTTGGGCCCCTGTTGAAAGGAGAGAAATAGTGTGCATGCTCGATTATTTGCCTGCAGAAAGAAGAATCTACAGGAATTAAGCAATGCCTGCATATGTTTTATGCACTAAACTATTATGAGCAAAAGTAATCGATCCAACTGTCCATGGGGCGAACCATATGCCACGCTGCATGCTGGCGCTGCCTGACGAAACGCTCATATTGTTGAAAACGTCGCAGTGTGCCAATCTTGACACTAGGAGCACTTCGTCAGGTAGCACCCACATGTATACAGTGCAGCTTGGTTTGGAATGCAGACTGAAAGCCCTTACTTTTGCTTATGACAGTACTCTTGCTGGGTATAAGTCTCTCACGTGACATTCGCATGATGTGTCTAGATGGGGAATTTTAGGCCCGCCTTCAATACTTTGCACCTCATATCTGCTGTCACGGATAAGTGTGGCACATCATCTATATCACATGTTTCTAATGGAAAATTTTGCAGCAGCCAGAGCTTTCATAAAGTGCACAGACAACTTTGATACAAACTGACCGCTGCAAATGCAACGTTTTTCCTTAGCAGTATTTGAACACCGCTTCAACTTATCCATTTTTTGGTCATAGCTAGCTCAGACAGAACACCCTAAATGCATTTCAGGGCATATTACAAGCTGTTCAAAATTAAGATATGATATTATTAAGCATATCCACTAAGTTAACATACATGCACAAATGTTCAGCCAGATGCAATGACAAATTTGATCAACCATACCTTCGTGAAACTCGGCACAATTGTAGCACCAAGGGCAGCCGAAGAGACCATTAAACTGGACCATGTTGATCACAGATGCTCGGGCTGGCGCATCCACGCAGCAGCACAGTACATGAAGTGCTGATGACAGCAATGTATGACCTGCCTTCCAAGTGATCTTGCCAAACTGATTGATCTCTTCAACAAATTTGGTTAAGAAGGTTCTCAAGGTGGCAGCTCGTTAATCAAAAAGTGGATTGGCCACACAGATGATGACGATGACTTGAATACGGGGCTTCCATCTGTGTTGATAGTGATGGTAAGATCCATCCAGCCAATTTTGCCGCTCTTCCTCAACTCCTCGGCCATAAATCCACTTGTGATGTCCTGCAACAGTGCGGCTCCTCCTTGCTGAATGACTGTCTTTAAGTTCACAAGTCTTTCAAACAATGCAGCCTTTGATTTTGCAAGCAAACATTTCATCTGTTCTTTCATATCTAAAATGATGAAAAAATGTCCCCTAGCTTTTAGAACACAAAGTTCCGTGCTAACCTCGCAGTCCGGGCACCTCATTGATGACATTCCGTGCACTGACACAAGCACACTGCCACAGGTGTCACAATAAAAAAACCGCTTCACCAGCCTTTTCTTGCGCGACGACCAAAGCTTTCGGAACACAAACTTTGACGGAGGAAGTACATCACCTTTAAAGCCAAACAGACCATCTATGAGGCGCAGCAGATCATTCAGGGCCTCCCAAGTAAGGCCATGAGTGACGACAAACGCCATAATCATTACGATCGCGGCTGCCTTTGTCGTTGTGGAGCCCGGAAGTGTTGCTGCCTCAAGCTCGACAAAGTCTGATGCCAGAAACTCGCATTCGCCGTCGTCGTTTTTGGTTTCTCCCGGCATAGAACTGCTGATTTCGGGTGTTTCGCCAAGCCGGTCAAAGTCGTCTGTTTGGAACAAATCTTCATCATCGGCATACGAGCTGCCGCCTGCATGCTCTTCGTGGGCTTGTTCTGCTGCTGGTTGCTCGCCACTTGGAAGGTTCAGCAAATCGCTCACAACGCCTCCGCCGTTGACATCTCCGTCGTTGGCAGCTGAGGCAGCTGACGTCGATGAGGCACAATGCTGAGCGCGAAGCCGCACTTCTTGCTGCCTCCTGTAAAGTGTGGTCTTCGGGACAACAAACGGTTCGTCTTTGTAGAAATAACGCTTCCGTCGTTTCTTGGTCACATCCCCATCCATAGTAGTCTAAGATAAACTAAATGAAACAGACAGGCAAAAAATACCAATCTATAATGGGAGAAATTGAACAAAATAGCAGCAAAAGGTGACAACAAAGTGACCACTGCTCTATCGGTCTTGACCGGTCTTGACTCTTGAAGTCTTGATTGTCTTGACTTTCGCCCTCCGGATACAACCGCGAAATGCGCAGTGCAAAACACTGTAGCAATTTGAAGTCCACTGGGTACCGGCAGTCGGCTTTGTTCTACCCAAAAAAGAACTGTAAAGTTTATAAGTATTCATTAAAATATGCTCCGCGTGCGCGCTAGAAAAAATTGCCTTTTCAAAGCATGGCCATAACAAGCCAAAAGTATCCAAAGCTTCTAGCCATCGTAGCTGTGTTAGGTATTAAGGGCAATTATTTTGGGTCCCTAGCTGCGCTGCTTTGTTAGCCTACGAAAATATTTTTTTATTATGGAGCCGTTGCTCGCATACGTGCTGTATAAAGACGGTGAAAAGGCCGTCGTGCCAGTCAGCCTAATTAAAGATTATTGCCCAAAATCTACAAAGGACTTGGCGAAAAACAAGTTGGTCTACTGGCGGGACAAAGACGCTTCGGATGGCGGTGATGAAGATTGTTATCCTGGCGATATAGAAGAACTAGCTGGTAAGTGACTACAGTTTTTTTGTCCACACTAAGAAATCCGGAAAGCAGTCGCGTTGCTACGCTTGTAGGAGGTGTGCAAATTTATAAACTATCGTAGCGCGCGTGACGCTAGTGCATGCGGTACAGCTGCCTTTGAGGGTACCCCTCGCGAGTCCAGGCGGGCGTGACAAGAACTGGAGAGACCAGGAAATGCTAGGCTGTTTGCCCTCGCAATTTCGTCGGGCAGGGTTTTTTCTGGAGAAAACCCGCAACAGCCTGTCGCTAGCATTCATGATGACTGCGGTTTTGTCACTTCATCACAAGTCGCTATCGGGGTACAGCTTTGCTTGCAGGTCTTGCGCGGCTTCAACTTTCCGGTAGTCATTCCCACCCGACTGCGCACGTTGCTGAGTCAGCCTATTGTACTCGTCTACTCTAGAGACATAAGAAGAAACACGTGATCAACAAATGTGCAGTGTTAAGCCATGATTACTTACGATACTCATAGGTATAACATGCGTGTGTCGACAAGCTAACACATCAGGGAGGGCGCACTGCACGTATTGTGACAACACAAGCCGCCGCGTCGGCTGAGTGGTTATGGCGCTCGGCTGCTGGCCCGAAAGACGCGGGTTCGATCCCGGCCACGGCGGTCGAATTTCGATGGAGGCGAAATTCTAGAGGCCCGTGTGCTGTGCGATGTCAGTGCACGTTAAAGAACCCAGGTGGTCGAAATTTCCGGAGCCCTTCACTACGGCGTCTCTCATAGCCTGAGTCGCTTTGGGATGTTAAACCCTGATAAACCATAAACCATATTGTGGCAACAAGCGCACATTGTCAGTTACCATTAACAAATATTCTGTGTTCCTGTCCTCCCTTCACTTCTAGCAGGGGTCTCAAACCCACTGCTATGCAGAACGCATTGAGGAAATTTCGTCCCCCATGGGCAAGGAGAAAGGGATCAACGTCATTGTTGCATCATGCCCCTGGCTTCCTGCTTACTTAATTTCAGCTTTAGCAGAGTGTAACTCGCATTCAACAGCCAGCTATCTGTTCCTTGCATGCCGAGAATACTGACGTTTTTCGAAAACGGAAATCGGCATACTTTTATCGGTTTATTTTGGTTTTATCTGAAATGTCGAACCCCTACTTGTAAGTGACGTGCTCAAGTAGCCTAACTGTTTGCAAAGAGAATGGCTTTGGTTCCTGGAGATTACACAGCGACTCTATCCAAATGTGATAGGCAGCGTTATGAGGAGAAAACAAACAGCTGGACCCTTTCGCACTGTGGGCAAGCAGCTGCATCCAGGACATTGACTTGTGGCCATGCGTGGTTGCTTCAGGCATCCACTAATTCTGAATGTTAAGAAAAAGCTTCATTACTCATAAGCAACTGAAGTTGTGGAAGGCGCTGAGGCCTACAACTTGTAATGAGCGACTGGGTGCACGAGCCGTCTGTGAAGGAAGCGTCGGCTGACACCATAGTCATGGTAACAAGAGTGAGGCGGCTTCTTTTCCACCTTAACTTGGGCTGATTGTGTATTTTATTCGCAGGTAGACCATGTGCAAAGCCAGAACCAGGCTCTGCTAACTGCGTGGGTGGTGGCCAAGAGCGGAGGCGATGTAATCGCTGCACACTGCACCTGCATGACATGGAATGGCAAAGCCTGTTACCATATTGCTGCATCCTTCTCTTCATCGAGTATGGCGTGCATCGAATGTGACTTCCACTTTTCATATGTGGGCTGGAAGCCAGGTGTTCGCGCTGTCAGTGCAAGAACACTTTAGGTGCGCACACACGCCATGCTCGATGAAGAAAAAGATGCAGCAATATGGTAACAGGCTTTGCCATTCCCTGTCATGCAGGTGCAGTGTGCAGCGATTACATCGCCTCCGCTCTTGGCCACCACCCATGCAGTTAGCAGAGCCTGGTTCTGTCTTTGCACACAATTTACCTGCAAATAAAATGCACGATCAGCTCATGTTAAGGTGCAAAAGAAGCCTCCTAGCCATTGTTATCATGACTACGAGGTCAGCCGACACTTCCTTCACTGACAGCTCGCGCACCCAGCCGCTGATTACAAGTTGTAGGCCTCAGCGCCTTCCACAACTTCCGTTGCTTTTGAGTAATGAAGCTTTTTTTCTAACATCAAGAACTATTGGATGTCATACATGCATGACACAAGCCTATGTCCAGGACGCAGACGCTTGCCTGCAGTGTGAAAAGGTCCATCCCAGTTGTTTTTGTTTTCGCTCCATAACGTCGTCTATCACATTCTGATAGTGTCACTGCATAATATGTAAAAAATGAAGCCCTTCTCTTTGCTAACAGTTAGGCTACTTGTAGCACATCAGCACAGCATGTTGCTGTAGCGGCTGCTGCGAGTGTAGTGGGCATTGGCTAATGAATACAAGATGGCTGCTCAACACATAGCATCACGCTGCCGTCTTTCGTGCATATTCCTTATAGAAGGTATTCACTGAAGCAGTGCTACCAAGCGGTCGAGCGTCGCTGTGGCTAGCGTGCATTGTTTGGGGCCGTTTTGTGCCAGTTCGCAGAGTGTCAAATATACCGTGAGGCACCTGTAGTGATCCGAACATTTTGCACGTTTTCAATTGCATCAACGTCCACTTTCTATGTGTAATAAATACTCTGTACATGAACTTTGCAGCAGAATTCTTCTTTGCCGTGGTATAGCCGCACTGCCTCCCAGTCTTGAAAAACATTGTTGAGCAGCAGAAGATGAAAACACAAAGAACAGAGACAAACACCACGGGCGCTATTTGTCTTCTGCTGCGCTGCTGTGTTTTTCAAAACTATTAATGAGCAAGCCCATCAAGCCACACTACTGCCTTTCAGTGTTGCTTTTAGGCAGCCGCCCTAGCTTGTACTGCAACTAGAGAGCCAAATTAGCAAGCTGCGTTACACGTAAGAATGTACACGACTTGAAGCTTTTTTGTATCGGTTGGTCCTGTCTGCTACTCACACGGGACACAACATTGATAAAGAGCGCATGATTACCAGCTCCAATTACAAACCTTAGCAGCACAGAAAATCTTATTTCCATCAGCTGTAGTCCAAAATCTGTTGAAGCTTAACATATGCTGTTTCAGCAGAAAGTCAAAGTATAATACGTGCCTTATTTATGTGACAGAACAGTGAAGCAAAAACTGTAATGTGCTCAAAGCATGAACAGCAGACCTAGCGAGAATGTTTTGCAGTTTTGATTGTAGCAACATAAAGCTGCTTCAAATGCACATGGCCTGGAATATAGGTTCACAGCAATGCCATGTGCAGCGATTCCGCTAGCTTGAGAATTAGCATGTTACTTTCAGTAGATAGAGATGACAAGCTAGCTACTAGCTAACTGAGCTGGCACGTTGCAAATTACTTACCCCTTAAAAAAGTGGCACTCCAGTCCTCTGCAGTCTCACGCACGTCTTTTTGTCAAATATTTGTATGATTTCAGAGATTTGTACGGTTTAATTTTTTGACCTGTCGAAAACTCAAGTCATGCACAAGACAAGCCTCGACATTAGTGAATTCAACTTGCAGCAGCTGTCCTGCACGTCACATACCACACCTGCGCCTCCTCGGTCGTATAAGTTTGTTTTCACCAAGTGGAATCTTTTTAGGGTGTCCACTATTTTCTGTTTCATGCAGTTCATGGTTCAGCCTTCATGATCTTTTGCTCCTTTTTCTCTTTTTTCTATTTCTCTTTTTCATTTTCTTTTACTGGCTGATTGCTAGGTTATCATTATCATTTTTTTGCATTCTTTGAAGATTTGTGCATGCATGTTGTTGCTTAGTGATGGGATGTTTTTTCGGTGTTCATTTTCATTCAGTTTTAAATGTAGCACCCTTCCTGTCTTCTCTTTTCTTTGTCCTGTCAAAATGCTCCTTTTTTCATTGAGCACCACTCTGTATCCACTCTGTCAAATGTGTTTCCACGTCAGACAGAAATTGTCTACTATGAGACGCGAGCGATATTTAACTTGCAAGCAGTTCAATGCTGCGGCTGGCTGCAGTGGCAGTGAACTTGACTGTGAACATGGTGAATGCCGCGACAGATGCTAGCACCCCTTGTGGATGACGTCACGTGAATACCTCCTATATGCCTGTGCCTGCAGAAGTTTTAAGAACACCATGATCAGGCTTAGTATCTCATCAGTCTATGCATGCAGTCAAGAACATTGTGATCTGTGATCAGCACAACTTCCAGCAGCATGAAAACTCTTTGTCTGTTGTGCAGACTTATTGTGACCTGTATGCAAAATGCACTACGTTATTAATATTCACAGCTTTGTCATGTTAATTACCACTTCAAGCATGCACAATTCTGGTGTTGGACAGCTCTTAATAGGCACAAATTATTTCTTCAAGGTAGAGATTAACCTCGCATCTCTCATGTATAGAATGGCAAGCTGCTCCAGCATGTATTACATAAATCCATGGCTGACAATAATATTTGAAATTGTTCGGCTAATTATACACTGCTTTGTTCATATGTTGTATTATTTCATGAGTATTATGTTTAATTGAGATGTCTATATTGCAGCAACGGCAGAAGAAGTGGCAAAAAAACTGAACAAGCGAAGGATCCGGTGGCCGAAGCATGTGTTTGATGAAGCTGCTCAGCAAAGTGCTCAGGTATCCGTCTGTCAATTTGCAATACTTCGCTGGCCAAGTTATTGGAGCATCTGCTTCACATGTTGGAAGTGTGGCATTCAATTCTTAGTGATGCCGGGAACCTGTTGTTGATACAGTGGGTAAAAGCTTTCCTCTGGCCGGGGGCTTCCCACTTTGAGTAAACAGTCATTTCATTAAACGAAACAACTTTGTAGCATGGCACTGTTTGGCCAAAGCCGACCTTGCATCAGGAAAAGTGCCATTAGCAGCAGCTGTTTCCTCTGTTCTTTGCTTTCGAATATTTCGTAGTGCATCTTATGTATTTGCTTGCTCCTGTGTGCTCCATTGTGGATTGAAAGATTGAATTACAAGCGAGTGGGGAGATGCGCAAAGGAAAGGAAGCAGCCTGTGTATGATCAGTATTCGTAATTTATTCTAATGGGCTCCAGTCAAACCTCGGTGGGAGGCTTATCAGGCCTTCCTGACAATAATGTCCTTTGTAGCCTAAGAATAAATCGGGTACCTGAAGCCTGGCCGACGGACTAGTGCTAGCTTTGGCAGTTTTATCAATCCTTGACCATTAAAGACCTTGTATGTAACAGTAATCTGTGAGTTCAACTCTTGTTGCAGATTTCATTTGGAAGACCAGCAATTATTTAAAAATTCAGGGAAAATAATAGAGTTATACTCAGTGTGCACAAGCTGTCTGTAAAGAGACACTGAATGGGAATACTAAGTTAAAGGGGCCTTGACAGCCTATTTTCACGCATACCCTGCTTATAGCATTTAATTCTCAACTCGTTTAATTAATATTCCCCCAACTTTCAGTTGATTCTGTGCGGCAAATATTTTGAAAACGATTTTTTTCTGTTTCTTCTGCGAACTGCTTGCTGGTCTGGCAACAACCTCTGATCGCTGACGTTAGAAGGGCATGCGCACCCCGCATTGTCTGCTGCGCGCTGGTGACGTGCTTGCATGCACGTCATAGACGGCGGTCGCTCGAAAACTTTTCTCTTTTTTTTGAGCTTATCCAAATAAAATACATTTTCAGTGTTTTCTTTCCGGAAGCCGTCAGCTTAGTACGCTAGCTGAGAAATCCTTAGGAAAGCAGACTTGCTTGTGGCACACAAGAGAGATGTGCTTGTATAGAACTTTTA
This sequence comes from Amblyomma americanum, assembly GCF_052857255.1. NCBI lineage: Eukaryota > Metazoa > Arthropoda > Arachnida > Ixodida > Ixodidae > Amblyomma > Amblyomma americanum. The sequence continues at coordinate 540,846,695 of NC_135497.1, read as the reverse complement.
TGAGCGTATCACCCGTAAAAGAAGCTCGAAAGCAGTCATATTGACGGGCACTTTGTACCTGTTTTGATGAGGAACTGTAAACAAGATTAAAAAATGGAAATTCTTAGGGCTGCACTGATGGCCTGCATTTCCTCAGGCTTCGGAACTGTTGTGGTCTACAATTCATAACTTCCTCTTATTCCTTATCGTAGCCCAGCTGCTGCATGCACAATGGTTATCATTAGCACTGTATGAATATTAAAACAGTTTTTGTTGATTATCAGTAACCAATATTTTGCTTGATGATGCGCTTTTTCTTAGTGTGTCTGACATACCTTACTTCAAATTTTTTTAGGTGCACTTGGCCTGTGCGGTGACCCTCCCTAGAGGGAAATGGGCTTACTTGCAGACACAGCCCAAGGACTCTCTCTTTGTGCGGGAAATGGCAAAGGCTCTATGGGGTATGAAAGAGCTCTACAATAGGAGCATAACCGGTAGGCCCTGCCACCGTTTCCTGCACAAAGAGGGAGTTACCGAGCTACCAGAGAGGCGGGCTCTTACGCCCGAAAAACTCAAAGCTCTCCGAAGTAAGGTTATTTATTGTAAAGTATTTCTCTGCATGTTACTCTTTTCTCATTCACATATTTGGAGACTATAATGCATTAACACTTGGTCCTTGGAGTTGCATATAATACGAAGTTTATTTGAGGATTCTATAATTGTAGGTACAAACCTGTAACTAACCATAGGGAAATCACTTTCTCTGCTATGGTGACGACACTTGTGACCCTTTCAAAGCATATGGTGCAAGAAACAGTCTGAATCAATATAGTGGAAAGTAATTATAAGGGTCCATTTTTTTCATCTTTCAGTACCATAAAAAGCGCATAGATTGCATCAATTTCCAAAACTTTGTGTACTCAGTTATTTTTACTGTTTTCAGCGGCCTTCGAGATGCACATATAAAAGCACCCCAGCAGCAAAACGAGGGAGGAGCGCTTGCGCAGCATAAATAGATCACTTGGCGACATGCTGAAAGTGCTGAAAAATTGAGTGGCTACATATATGAATTAAAGATATTTAAAGTACTTTGCTTAGCTGTACATTTTAGCAGCACTTACACTGGTAGTGAGTGCTGTTCATGCATGTCAACACATACATGTAGAGTCATATATGGAGAAAAGTTTGCATGATGCGGGTTTGCAGAAAAATATTTCTTTAGGCGAAGCAAGGCAATCAAAATCATTGGGTCATGAGGGCACATGCGTGCTCCATTTGCAAAAATACCAGCTGACTGCATATTGAGACAATGCAGAAATAATTTTTTTTCTTGAATCTACATCCCACAAAATTTTGTCTATATACTGTACATATTTCAGTCTCACTGTGAATTTTTACTTCTGCAAATAATAATCAATACGAATATAGAACTGTATAGCTGCCTCATATTGCTAAAAGCTGCATGCATGCTGTTGCATTCCCACGGTGTGTGCAATTGTAATCCGGGCTGAATCGCCCTCCACATGGTAGTGCGGAGTCCGCACAAATATGTGGAGTCCACCGCTTACGGACTGCTGTGGAGTCCGTTCAGTTCAACTGTACGGAGTCCATAACAGGCGGAGGTCCATAAGAATCCGTCAAGTACGGATGAACGCGGATACCCGTACACTGTGGAGTCCGTAGTTCCACAATTCCGTACGTATGGATCCGCTTTCTCCGTTGAATGGAAATTTTCGGCAGGGTAGGATTGAAAAACACTGAACTAAGTTTCCTGTATTGCAAATTTGATCTAGGATTCTAATCAACAGAGGACACCAAGTAATACACTAAAATGCTGAGGTAAAATTTTAACATCTGTGATAAATATGCTGCAGTCACAATACCTTGTCCTTGTTCTTTCTTTTCGAGCGTTACACTACTGCAGACCTTCTGCGAATCTTTTCTGCGTAGATCTTCTTCTCTTCTTCAGTTTCTGCAACTGAAGAAAAAAACAACACACAGTGCTTGAAAATGAAGTCTGAGTGGGCCAAGAAGATGCAGACCGCAATGACCATTTGTTTTACAGCTTTGTTGAAGATAGCAAAGAAACGAAATAGGCATGCCACTCCAGTGCTAAGAAAGACTAGACAAGCTCTGCTACCACACGTTAGAGGCTTCTTGTGATGTACTCTTACTTAAATGTCTTTTCTTCACTTTCCTCATATTAACTTCTCATAATTCGACAAATACCAAGCTGCGACTCATAAAAATATAAAAGAAGCACATTAACAGCCTAATTAACCCACTATGGTTGAAATAATATGTATCTGGTATTACGTTTCCTGAGCTCATCAATCTAGAAATTACACTACAACACAAATAAAAACCAATTATAGAATGCAAATGCAGGCAATAAACAAAAACACATTTTATGGTTCACACAGTGCCTGCAGTTTTATGTTTCTTATCAGAATGTTCTTAGGAGTGCATTACTAATTAACCCCGGTTTATACAGTTACATGACAATATGGCTTAAGGCTATATCAGCTTTACATTGTTATGTGATATGGCCTCCATTCACCAATAAGCGGATTTAAAAGCTTGAAAAGGTGCAGAGAAAGATATATTTTTAACAAACACAGGCTAACGGAACCGCTGAGAGAATTAAACTCGCTGGTCTACTAACTCTTCAAAACAGAGCCGAATTTGCATGCCTTAAAATCATGTACCAACGTACCAACTCATACAAAATAAACTAAAACTAAATACTTCAAGGTCCGAGGTACGTATCAAAACCACAGACTAGGCGCGCACGCACACACACACACACACACACACACACACACACACACGCGCGCGCGCGCGCGCGCACTCACGCACGCAGTAAACAGGTTTGCATTCCATAAAATAATAATATTAATTGGTTTTTGTGGAAAGGAAATGGCGCAGTATCTGTCTTATATATCGTTGGACACATGAACCGCGCCGTAAGGGAAGGGATAAAGGAGGGAGTGAAGGAAGAAACTTCCATACAGACACTTTCAGGTATTCATTCTTTCCGAAGGGAGTAAGCAAATGCGTTACTTTGAATATGTGCGCTGTTGATAGCACGTCTTTAAATCCTTTTACTGCGGCTGTTGAAAAAAATTTCTTAATTTTTTGTCATCAATTCGTTCTCTGCTGGGCTGAGCATTATGCGATAAAATTATTGTCTAACCATGTTCTTGTCACATGGCTCTCCACAAAATAACTACTTCCTCACAATATTAAACACTTTCCAGCGTTCTACATTATGAACTTCAATTCTTAATCCTGCATTTCATTGAACTTTATAAATTTTCGCCCTATTACAATCTGTTTCAGGATTTTGAGTATAAAATAACCAAGCAAAATCCTGATTGCCGAGTGTGCTGTGAGAGAGCCTTCAGTAGTCTTAATCAAGATCATTAGCAGCACCGTGGAATAACTAAGAAGCACAAGGCTGCCACTGTCCACCATTTCGCAGATTGCACAGTGTGTAGCTGTCTCACTTCAAGTCGTCAAAGAAAAAGGAAAGGAATTCATGCAATGACGTAATTTTTAGCCTGAAGCCCCATGTGCGATTGTGGTCAGTCCGGTTGCTTGTACAGTGTGCAGCGCGCGCGATTAAATTCTCGACAGGTCACTATGTGCGCGCTACTTTTTTGTAAATATGAGCGGTGCCCTGAACACTCGAGTTCGGGCGGCGAAGACTTACTGTTTTTTTTTAATTTTGTGCATACACAGCTCGCCCTTGTCTTGGCTCCCTACCGTACCTCTACTTCTCGCTATCCTCTCCGTTCCTTTTGATACCGCCGGTCGTAGATCACGTAGTTAAGATATCTATAGAAATTGTCACGGCAATTGCATGGGCCTTGGCCATCCCTGCCTGAACTACACACACTGGCAGTGACCAGGCAGGTATTGCGCACTCAGAGTCCTGAGCCTATTGCTAATTAAGCACAAGTCACAACTCCGGTCCAAGACCGGGACCGGCAAGTGACTTGGACATCGCTCCAGAAGCAGCCAGCACCAACCCCAGCACCGCGCACCAAGTTTGTTGAGCCTACTGCTGGTCGGGTAGTAGGTAAGAAACCGGACCAAGTCGCAGAGGAGCAAGCGATTGCAATGCTAAAAACAATCGTGAATGTCATGCGTGTGCTGCTTCCCAGCATGCACATGCAAGCTGCACAGGATGCAGTGCCGATACTGGATGTGTTTAATCTAGTGCGTGCAGCTGTCCATTAGCTGAGACAACGCATCCTCCAGCCACATCTTTCCGAGAAGTCCGACGCTTACGTTTTCATCAACATTATCAGCCTCAACGGCAAGCAGCCTTTCTTGACAGTGAAATGTCTGCGCTGCCTTGTGATGGAGGGCCCTCGATCTGTTCCACTCGGGTCACAGCGGTCGGCAGCTCTCAAGGTGTGGAGGCTACAGCTGCGGTGGCCTGTCACTTACAGTGCTTTTGTCATTGCCTTTCGTGCTTGTTATGGATCACATTTCTCTACTTCTTATTCTGTTACCCCCCTCATCTCTCACCCCAGCGCAGGGTAGCCAACCGGAACACTTTACCGGTTAACCTCCCTGCCTTTCCTCTACCAATTCTATCTCTCTGTTGTGGCGGCAAGGTGGTGGTGGTAGTAGTTTTTTTATTAAAATAATAGTAAACAGGAAGGAAAAGATTTTTGCTAGCCCCAGCATCTGCCATCGATACTGAAGCACCTGAGCTAGGGCAGCACAAATAAATGATAGCAGGCAGAATGGAGAAATGATATGAAAAAGTTGAGGGGAGAGGAAGAGAGGATAGGGGAGAAGTAATACGTACAAATTATTTACACATAAGAAAAGTGTCCAGGTTGTGCGCGTGATTAGTTCATTTTAGAGGAATTAAAAACACACGCGCACAGCACTGTGTTGGCTACAACTGGAGTGGGGCGTCCAGTTATTAATCGTTCAAGGTAGAACCCGCGGAGCGCTCGGTCACTGCGTGTAACTACCTGACGGAGAACAGACGGGAAGTCAAGCCCGTGTGTTCGAGGAATGCACAGAGGCTCACCAAAGTTCGCTCACGAGTGCGCGAACTGTCCTGCGGCCACAATAGCGTCTTGATGGAGTCTGGTAGTATGCCCTGCGCCTTATAGGCCGCGAGCATATCGCGGCGAGCATCGGCGAACGAGGCACAGTGAAGGAGCAGGTGTTCTAGTGTTTCCACTTCACCGCATCCGGCACACACATCACTAGTCGCGATCCCGTGACGCACCCGTCGTTTCCCGGGCCACACGCAGACCAATGCGCTCGCGGAGGATCATTGCACGTTGTGGCCGTGTAAGTTCGCGACAGCCGGTGATACTGTCGATGCGCTCACCTCCTGCGATGCTTGGGTCGGGGTGCTGCCTTCAGAGATTGTCGTGGATGGCCGAACGCACGTCCTCCAGCGCAAGGGTCAGACCAAGGGTCCCGTGGCGCACCATCACTACCAAGGCGTAGCGGCGTCGGAGAGCTGCCCTGGAACGAGCCGCGGCTGCCGTGGAGGTCCCGTCCAGCCTGGTGGGGACGGTGCTGTTTCGGCCGGCGAACCGGGGCACCGCCTTCACCAGGAAACAGGGCTGGGGGTTGGCCGAGGAGATTGGATCCCGCCCGGGCGTCCTCGCCGTCCGGGTAAACATGCGACGGAATGTGGTTGCGGCAAGCATGATCACATTTTCCTGCATTTCTGTGTAGTTTTTTTTATACAACACCACTACATGCGATGAAATGAACGGCAATCATGTTTTGATACATTGGCCGTGATCCAGAATTATTCGCACAGATATTTTCATTAAATCTATAAACAGCTGTCCCCAGCCGCTAACAAACCAGGGTTTTCAAAGATTATAATGCGCCGCTTACCGGATAGGAGAAGATTTTTTGCACTGTAATGTCCACCTTAAGTGCTCGAGCCTCCGTACCAGTACGCTTGGTATGTTGCTGCCAGATCGAAATCCGCCTCATTTCTAGGACTGAAGTGTTCTGTCTCAGAATGTTCCAATATAACTGGCGTGAAGTCACAAATATACTCAATTGATGCATTTGAAGTCAGTCGACGCGACGCAAGCAGCAAAACAAAAATCAATGGCTGGAGTCTGCAGTCGGGGACAATCCGGATGAGTGAGAGGTTTAGTATGGCGCGATGGCACGCGGTCAGGGTGGTGCTGACCGTAGCAGCCGCCACACACAAACATCGCCCTCATCGCTAGCTTACCGTTTTTGTATCATCGCTTGCGCAGCTATACCAAGTAACACTTTTTTTGCTTTTGACGTTGTCATAGTGACACAGGTGATAGAAGAGGAGGACGAAGGGAACTCAGGCGATAGAAGCGGAGGACGAAGAAAATCTTCTTCCTGCTCGTGCTCCTCTACCGGCTGTGTAGCTCCTTGGTCCCCGAGTGCTTTTGGTGTACTATTCGTTACAAATCTGGTGGAGGCAGTGCTGGGTACGCTTCCAGACCCGCGCAGCCCACCTGTGATCACGGATCTCACCCCGGTCCACCAGCGCCACGGCCGCCGCCTGCGAGGAGAGTCCCCAGAGTTCGGACCCCTTCCGGCAGCCACCAGGACGACACAGCCTCGGACGTCGGAGGAGCCAGCTGCCATGTCAACTGAGAGTAGGCTCCCAGCTCACATCCTGTGCCAGCAGCCACGAACACCCCCGTCTTTTCATGGCGACGTGTTCGAGGACGCCGAGGACTGGCTCGAGACATTCGAGCGTGTCGCCCGTTACAACGGGTGGAGCGATGAGCGGAAGCTTCACAACGTGTATTTCGCTCTCGAAGAGTCGGCGCGGACATGATTCGAAAACCATGAGGCTTTGTTTTCATCCTGGGAGGCCTTCTGCCGTAACCTGCTCGCCACTTTTCCAAACGCCGACCGCCGGGAGCGAGCTGAAGCTGCGCTACACTCGCGCAACCAGCGCCCGAACGAGAGTGTCCGCATGTTCTTTGAGGACATGACCCGCCTTTTCAAGCGCGCGGACCCCTCTATGTCGGAAGACAAGAAGCTTCGCCATTTAATGATTGGTGTCAAGCAGGAGCTATTCGCGGGACTCGTGCGCAGCCCACCGCGCACTGTGGCCGAGTTTATCAGCGAGGCGGCCACCATGGAGAAGACTCTACAGCAACGAGCCCGCCAATACAATCGTGACGTCAACGCCTTCGGGCCAGACACCTGTTCTATGCATCTCGAAGCGCCTCGGACGACTTACGCGAACTCATCCGTTCCGTCGTCCGGGAGGAACTCCAAGCCCTTCGGACGCCTTCTAACATGCCATCCTTCGCGTCGCTGACTGACGTCGTCCGCGACGAGGTGCGCCTCGCAGCCCAACAACAAGCATCTGAGGTACCCCTCCAGCTTGACGCAAGACCCACGTACGCGTCTGTACTCCGTCAAGCTCCGACGTCGGGCTACACCATCAATGCCGCGGCTCCATCAGTGCGGCCACCGGGTCCCCCTCGTGACCCCGCTCTGCCAGCCTACGAGCGGACGCGTAAGAGTCAAGTGTGGCGGGCCCCAGACCATCGGCCCCTCTGTTATCATTGTGGCGAGGCGGGTCACCTCTATAGGGCGTGCCCGTACCGCCGCGTGGGCCTGCGGGGTTTCGCCCCGGACGACCCCTGCCCTCGCAATGGCGAAAGGCCACTTGAGATAGCCTCTCACCTATTGGAGCGGCAGAATCTCGTCACATCCGGTCGCCGCGGGCCTCGATCACCGTCCCCAATGCGCTACCGTTCTCCAAGTCCCCCGCGGAGCGCAAAGCTATTCCGGACGCCGTTCGCCCAGCCCACGCCGGGAAAACTAATGCCAGCGGCCTCCGGAGGCAAGGCCGCTGCTGTAGGGAAATGTGAAGATCATCCGCCACCATCACGACCGATACGCCATTTCGCTGGGGGCAGGTAGCGACAGCATCCGACACGCTACCTTCGATTTGTACGTAAACAATTGATGGAGTCGACGTCTCCGCCTTACTCGACACCGGTGCCGATTACTCCGTAATGAGCCGTGCCCTCGCCCAAGAATTAAAGGAAAGTTTTGACGCGATGGTCTGGGCCGAGCATTCGTACTGCTGGGAGTCACCTGATTACCCCTGCTGGCAAGTGTACTGCAAGGGTCGGCATCCGTGGTTTTCTGTACGTCTGTGAATTCGTGGTACTGTCCGAGTGTTCGAGGGACTTGATCCTGGGCCTAGACTTTCTGCAGACGAACGGCGCTGTCATTGATCTGAACGAAGCCCGGATCACGTTCTCGACGAAACAGGCCGTGGCGCATACCGACAGAGATCCGGGAATCAACGCTCTGCGTATAGTCGACGATGACGTGATGGTGGCCACCACGGTCTAGGCGTCCTGGTTCTCGTGAGACATGACTTGTTCCACGATTACGAGGGTATCGCGGATAGCCACCTCCCGCTGCTGCTCGCGAAGGGAATAGCCGTCGCTCGAGGCCTCGTCCAGTTGCATAACGGTTGTACTAGTGTCCTACTCACGAACTTCGCCAACGAGGTTCAGCACCTCGCAAGGGACACGGCTGTTGCCTTACTTCACGAAGTTACTGTGTTGCCTGATTTATGCGCCGTCGGGGCCAGCCCTCAAGACGAGGCCGCACCATGCCACGCCCTGCAGACCGTGAAAATCAACCCGGACTTGGCACCTGAGCAGAAGAATCTTCTGTCTGCTCTTCTAGCAGATTTTGCAGATTGCTTCGCCACCAGCTCCAGGGTCGGTCGTACACCTGTCGCCAAGCATCGCATCATCACAGACGAGGCCCACGCCGCCTGTATGCCAGCGCCCATACCGTGTTTCTCCTAAGGAAAGCGAAGCCATTAAAACGCAAGTCGATGAAATGCTTGCAGACGATGTTATTCAGCCGTCAACAAGCCCATGGGCGTCGCCCGTGGTCCTCGTCAAAAAGAAAGACGGCACCTTGAGATTCTGTGTTGATTACCGGAAACTAAACAACGTGACCAAAAAGGACGTTTATCCGCTTCCCAGGATTGACGATGCCCTCGACCGATTACGTGACGCCAGGTTCTTCTCCTCATTAGATCTCAAAAGCGGATACTGGCAGATAGAGGTGGACCAGAGAGACCGAGAGAAGACGGCTTTCGTGACTCCAGACGGTTTATACGAGTTCAAGGTGCTCCCGTTTGGTCTTTGCTCGGCGCCGGCCACGTTCCAGCGTATGATGGACACCGTTTTATCCGGTCTGAAGTGGCAGTCTTGCTTGATGTACTTGGACGACGTCGTCATTTTCTCGCTTACCTTCGATCAACACTTGGACCAGCTGCGCATCGTGCTTCGAGCCCTGAAATGCGCGCAACTAACGATCAAGCCCGAGAAATGTCATTTTGGTTTCAAAGAACTTCGCTTCCTTGGCCATGTTGTCAGCGCACAAGGCGTTCTCCCGGACCCCGACAAGACTGCTGCCGTCTCCAGTTTTCCGCGCCCAACCGACAAGAAGGCACTTCGACGTTTTCTGGGCCTCTGTTCTTACTACCGACGCTTTGTGCCCGATTTCTCCAGAATAGCTTACCCGTTGACAGCACTGACTAGAGACGAAATACCCTTTCTGTAGGGAAGCGACCAAGAAGAAGCTTTCAGGAGCTCCGCAACCGCCTACACAGCCCCCCGATACTCGCCCATTTCGATGAAGACGCCGCCGACATACACACCGATGCCAGCAATGTTGGCCTTGGGGCGGTACTTATCCAGTGGCAGGACGGCGTGGAACGCGTTATCGCTTACGCGAGCGAACACTTTCGCGATCGGAGGCGAACTATTCGACGACAGAGAAAGAATGCCTTGCGGTGATCTGGGCCATCAGCAAGTTTCGTCCATACCTGTACGGACGACCCTTCCGTGTTGTCAGCGACCATCACTCGTTATGCTGGCTGGCAAGCCTTAAAGATCCGTCCGGCCGGTTGGCTAGGTGGAGCCTTCGTTTGCAAGAGTACGACGTGACTGTCGTTTACAAGTCGGGCCGGCCGCACCAAGATGCGGATTGCTTATCACGCGCGGCCCGTGGACCACGCTCCGCATGAAATCACCGAAGATCTTCCTTTCATTTGTGCTCTTAGCCCATCCCATGTGGCTCAGCTCTGACGAACGGACCCGGAGCTAGCGCCGCTCATCGAGCACCTGGAAGGTCACAGTGGTCGGGTTCTGCGTGTTTTTCGTCGTGACCTGCAAACCTTCACCATGCGAAATGGCGTTCTCTACAAGCGCAACTTTGGAAAGTCCACCGAAACATTTTTACTCGTGGTGCCCACCCAGTTACGACCTGACATCTTGAGCGCTTCTCACGACGAGCGTCCGCCGGCCACTTGGGAGTCAGTCGCACGCTGTCAAGGATTCGGGAGAAGTACTATTGGCCCAAATTACTTCCATCAGTGCAGACCTACGTGCGAACCTGCCGCGACTGCCAACGCCGGAAGTCTCCACCCATGAAACCAGCCGTATTTCTTCAAGCCAATAGCGCCACCGAAGATCCCTTTTCAACAAGTTGGAATGGATCGCCTTGGCCCCTTCCCGAAGTCATCCACTGGAAAACGGTGGATCGCTGTTGCGACGGACTACTTGACACGTTATGCTGAGACCACGTCGCTTGCGAGCGGAACTGCTGCCGAAGTAGCCGAGTTTTTTGTCCACAGCATCGTCCTGCGTCATGGCGCCCCTGCGGTCATTATTACTGACCGTGGGGCAGCTTTCACAGCCCGCCTAATCCAGGTTGTGCTGAAACTGACGCACGCCAGCCCATAGACGTGCGACGGCGTACCACCCGCAGACCAATGGCTTGGTGGAACGGCTCAACAGAACTCTGGCCGACATGCTTTCCATGTACGTGGATATAGAGCATAAAACCTGGGACCAAATTCTGCCATACGCTACATTCGCTTACAATACGGCACTGCAGGAGACAACGCGGCTCACTCCCTTCCAGCTTGTCTTCGGCCGTCGAGTTACTACTACGCTGGATGCTATGCTGCCTGTTGACCCCCACCTGCGAGAGTGACCCTGACCTCGACATCGTCACTTTTGTGCAGCGTGCGGAAGAAGGCGCGGCAACTGGCAAGGCAGCGCATACACCGTCAACAGCAACTAGACGCTGGCCGCTACAGCCAGGGACGGCGCTTCGTTGCCTACGAGCCCAGGCGACTATGTGTGGATTTGGACGCCCGTTCGCCACCGCGGGCTGTCTGAAAAATTACTCCGTCGATACTTCGGCCCATACAGTGTCCTCCGCCGCATTAGCGACGTCACCTACGAAGTTCAACCCGCCACCCAAGCCAGCTCATCCCACAGACGCAAGCTTACCGACGTTGTGCACGTCGTTCGTATGAAGCCGTACCACGACCGACCACCCGATTGAACTTGAGGCTGACCGCTGTGCCCTGTTCTATGTTGTGATCCTCGTGCCTCACCCTAGCACGCTCGCTTTCTTCTCGTCAATCTAGCGCACGATGGCCGCATCGGGGCGATGCTGCAGGGGAGGGAGCAATGACACAGGTGATAGATCTGCTCGTGCTCGCTCTACCGGCTGTGTAGCTCCTTGGTCCCCGAGTGCTTTTGGTGTACTATTCGTTACAATAGTATAAAAAGTAAATTACAGAAAGCTTGAAACCAACTTGAGGTACATCTGCGGTTCAGCTTGCGGTCACTTTTATATTCGATCTGACGCTGAGCATGACTGCGCTCCACCACTACGCGGATCCAAAGTAAACGATCCTAACATGCTCCCAGCCAGTTAGTGATTTTTACTCCAGTTACTTCTATAGATGTGCACTCCCAGCGTAGAAAAGGAAGCACTTTTCAGAAAATAAAAAGGAAATAGAGGTTAACGACTTTATTAGGCGTATTAAGATAGTCGCTACTGAAGCTACAGTAAGACTCCCATAACCATTCCTCATAACCGTGTGAGTACGTGCCTAACACACCGCCCGCAGAGGTGAGGACTTGTATAGCAGCTCGGGAAAACATACAAAACCCAAGAACATATGTAGGCGGCTAGTCGAGACCATTATGCTTGTCTTAGCACACGCGCCTACGCGGCCATATACATTCACTGGACAGCCAGCTTATGCGGCTCTGGCGTAAAATGAACCCTAGCTGAGGATGACGCGTTTCCTGAAGCAAAGCTCGCGTATGCTGATGGAATATTGATCAACGTATAATTCTCCAGAACTTTAGTTATCGGTGGCAAATTAAATGCAAGCTTCCATGTGTAAATTGCAATGAAACGACGCGAGCCATCAACAGGACCGCATCTCTACTTCCATTTTTTTTTTTTGTTTAGTAGCAGGTAACAACCTCCACTTGAGTCTTGCATGCCGTGCCAAGACGCCCTGTATTGTCGGAATGGTTGCATACATCAATCGGTGCCTTCACAAGAGCAGAGTTGCCGCAAGCTCGAATTCCTTGCCCTGCAATATACCACAGACAATTAGTCACATTCTTTGCGAGTGAACTCAAGCTAGTTGCAGTTCCACCGCGCAATTTTTTGCGACTCCTCCTGGAACTTCCACTTAAATTTAGTCGACTGAGTACGATTTCTGTTACAGCACGATGGTTAATTTAGGTTAGAGAGAAAAAATGCAGCACACTGTAGCTTCACCTTTAAAAGTGAAACTCGACAGCATGTTTCAGCGCTGCCAGGGAGTCCACGGAACGCCATCGCCCGTTCGGCGCGACGCCTTTCCTCTAGGACGAATCAGAAATTGGTTTTTTGAGGAATCCGGAGTTCCCAGGTTCGAACCCGACCGCGGCGGCTGCGTTTTTATGGAGGAAAAACGCTAAGGCGCCCGTGTGCTGTGCGATGCCAGTGCACGTTAAAGATCCCCAGGTGGTCGAAATTATTCCGGAGCCCTCCACTACGGTACCTATTTTTTCCATTCTTCTTTCACTCCCTCCTATATCCCTTCCCTTACGGCGCGGTTCAGGTGTCTAACGATATATGAGACAGATACTGCGTCTATTCCTTTCCCCAAAAACAAATTATTATTATTATTATTGAGGAATGGAAATGACGCAGTACAGGCTCGCTTATCTAGGTGGACACCCGAGCCGCGCATGCTACGATTTGTTTTACGCATCCCCCGAATATAGGTCGCTGGTTCGAATGCCCACCGCGAGCTATGCTCTAACTTAACAAGTACATTTATGCTGCACGAAAACGCAGAATCGTATGACACCATCCGTAAAGTTCTGCAGCGGAAAGCAAATGGCACAATACAATTTTTTACGCAACCGCCGATTATTTCCGATACCCGGTGCCGTCTACGCCGACGGTTTTCGACCGAAGACCGAAAAAAAATGCAAACAAGGCAGGAAGTCAGAAACCGCCGTGGAGGCTCAGTGGTTAGGCCACTCGGCGACTGATCCAGGGTACGAGGGTTCGAACCCGACTGCAGCGGCAGCCTTTCGATGGAGGGGAAACGCAAAAGGCGCCCGTATGCAGTGCGATTGTCAGTGCACTTTAAAAATCCCCAGGTGGCCGTAATTATTCCGGAGCCCGCCCTACGCCACCTCCTTCTAACTTTCGTTTTTCACTCCCTCCTTTATGCCTTCTCTTACGGCGCGGTTCGGGTGTCCACCGAGATAAGCGACACAGTTTCTGCGCCACTTCCTTCGCTGAAAGCCATTTTTTTTATTTTTCAGGAAGTCGGGTGTTGGGGAGTTGGATGACCCACCCTCCCCCTTACGAATACTTGCGGGAGACCTCCCCCTTCCCCCTCTTGCTACCGCCCGTACCAGAGAATAAAGCAAGGTATGCACAAATGGATGGTGATTTAATTTTGTCATTGCTTCTGCGCAGATAATATTAGCTGCCGCATGTTTGGAGTGCAACGCCGGTAGCAGACGACGGAGACAACTCGTCGTAATTAATTGCCTCGCTATCACTAGACCGTAGAGCACTCCGTAGTAGAGCAAAGACAGAAACAGTGGCAGTAACTGACCACGTTTAAACGGGACAAGGCGGCAAGGAACAAAGTGGGCGTGGCCTACAGTCTGTCCGCATGGTGAGCACTCGCCTCATTTTGGCGTCAAGCTTGGTTGGCTCGGTCTCGCTCGTTAACGGCGCAGAGCCAAATCCTTATTCTTATCCCTATGTTCATATGCGCAAGAGGAGAGGGGTTGCTTGGGAGCAGACTGGGCTTTGGATTGTTCGCATCGTCGCACAGGCTTTCCTTCTTTTTCAATAGCGCGTACAGCACCTAGTTTTAATTAAAGTTCGCTGAAAGCGCGAGCGTCAAGAAACTGACGTTGCGCAGCGGCTTCAGCGGCTGCCGCCATGTTGCAAAAGCCGCGATAGCGCTACGGGACCGAGCATAAAATTTCTTAAGTAAACTACTTCCAATGCCGTCAACAGAGCGAAGATGGCCAAGATTTCAACTTTTGTTCAGGTAGGCGTATTTAACGTGATCATTGCATGCATTTGTCTTTCCAAAGAAAAATATCTACTGCCTTCTGCAGTAGTTTCATTTTCCTCTAGCGGCACGTTGTTTGAAAAAATTTTCAGCAGCAGTGCCCTAAGCTACAGTTTGAGTTTCTCTCGGCGGTGGTCTGAGCTAGTTGGTGTGTGAGCGTTGAGTTACAGAGCAAGAGAAACAGGACCCAAGTGACGGACACGGACGGGCGCGGTAATCTGCAGCTGCGGCTAGTAAAAAACCTTGCCTGTTCTGCTAGCAGCCATACGAATCTGAAGGCAGAAATTTGCCTGGCAGTCACCTCCAGCCTGACTGCAGAAAACGCGCTGTTTCGTCTTGAAAACAGCTCACGGTCCGACTCTTAGGAAAGAAAGCAATTTTCATCGAGAGGAAGTGTACTGCTGCTTTAGATACAACTGCAAGCAAACTTGTTGCTAGGGTAGCTTTCTTAGTCTTCATGTGAGCCAATTCCCAGGTTCCCAATTCAATTAAAATTGTTCATCGAACACCACGAGGATGTTTTGTGCGCCGACCAAGAGACCGAAGAAAATTTTTGACAGAGGTCGGTGCGCACTACAAAGAGTGCGGTGAAAATGTTTAGCGTATTTTGCACAAAACAGGGAGCAATTCACTTTGAGCATGCGCATGAAAGAGGATAGTTAAGCACAAAATATTACTCAAGAACGGGGAAAGAAATACACCGTGAGCGGTTTAATTTGCAAGCGTGAGACGAGAGCACCTGTACACAGCCTGCGGATCAGTATGGATCATTTAAAATTTATTAAACTCCGCTTATTCTCAAAGGTGGCATGAGCTATTACTTCCTATGATTACCTGCTGTGCTGGGCCACATGGAATGCACTTTTTCTTAGTTTTGGCTGCAAAGTTCTCAGGAGGCAAGGAGGAGGGCAAAAATAACAGAAAAACATCAGCCGGGGCCAAATTGCGGATGATGGCATTATGACCGCGTCAAAAAATGTCGCAATACCTGTCAATTATACCTCCCCTCCGATTGGGCGATGTGTTCGCCGGTCACACTAGATAAGTTGGAGCAGTGCTAATTGCTCATTTTGTGACAGATTTTTGACAACGGCACAAGTTGCACCTCCCGATTCCCCTTTTGTGCAGCCATGCATGTGCGTGCGGACTCTTTTCGGGGGGGGGGGGCGAGGGGAACAGGGCAGACTGGCTGTCGCTTCGTTGAATAGGCGATCTTGGCTCCTCCGTGTAGGCATCCTCCACGACGGCGCTGTGCCATCAGCGGATCCCCTCTCGTAGTGCCGAGCCCTGCTGCATTGACACATCCGGGGCGGGAATCATGCTGTTGTGCATTTCCCAACTGAATGCTTTCTATTTTGTTGTACTCTACTTTGTCCTTTCTCTCTGCCGCTCCCCCCCCCCTTTTATTTCCTCTCCGTCGCTTTATTTCCGTCGCCGCAGCTTAGCTGCCTCCGTGCTGGATGTCAGATGACGCGGCTTCCTTTTTGTATTGTTTTATAAATAAAATACTACTACTTGTGGCAGGTTTGTGAAGTGTTTTTGATGTGATCGTTGCGTATTAGGCCCCTGTACTGTTCCCGATAGTCAGTAAGTGTCAAGTCCCACTAGAACTTCTGCATTCTGCAGTCAGAAAGCACCATTCCCACGTCCATCTTGTCTTCTGCCTCCTGAAAACGTTAGCAACCAGGCCTCCCTACCAGCTATTTTAAAATGAACGTTGCCTAGTGAAATAGACTTATGAAAACGCAAAAGTTTGCTCTTGCATCGCCCTACACACAGGCAAGTGCGGGAAAAATTTCGACTTAGTGGTTCTACCGGCATCCGTAGAATAGCCACTGCTAAAAAACAAAAGCAAGTTAGAGTAATAGTTGGAGTGCAGTAAAACAATAAATCAATGATTATGTTGCAGTTTTGCGAGCTTCATTAGGTCTGATACTTGCAACACTGCAAACCATGCCTGGCTGATCTAACTGAAACTACATGCGAGAGGATATCGAATTATAAATTATTTGTGCGGCATTTCACGCGCTTATCCATGTTTACTAATACTACTTGAAGCATACGCAAAAAAGCACGCAATGAAAACTTTGCGGTTTTCACGCCTTTTTCTTTCGCTTGCCTACAGCTTCTGTGTTTTCACCTGTTTGGGAGGCTTCGTACGCGCATAGAGGCAGTCTGGATTTGACAAAAGGTAAGCGGCGAAAAAAAAATTTTCAGTCTGTAAGTGCTTGAAGAAAACGAAGTAACCTCGAGGCAGATGCTATTTGTTGCAAAGAATAGAAGTTGCTAATAACAATTAAAAATATCGAAATGTTTATTGATTGACAACCACATAATAGGTATTTTCATTTTCAGGGCAACCAAAGCAGGTCAACAGCAAGCACAAGCCAGTATGAAGGTACAAGCAAAGAATCTACTTGCGCTGATGGCAGTGCAAGCTCCGGTTTAAGCTTTGCCGATATGAGAGCAGGAACTCACCAGAATGCTACACATGATCATTCCACGCATGACAGTCACAAACCTCACGCAACCATTGTTGGCCTTGACTATGGCGCAGACGCTGACATAGACAACAGCAACGAAGACCTAGAAGAGGTCAGCGATGAAAGCGAAGGAAGTGAGACTGAGGTACCAAAATTTTCTCATGACTTCAATTCGAACATCAGAATGCTTTCGCAAGGAACGCTATCAAATCAATCAGCGACGAAAGCACAAGCTCTCTTCCAGATTATGGATTATATTGTCAGTGCAGGGCTTTCGTGGACACAAATGAAAGGCATGCAGATTGTCCTCGATGCTGCTTTTGGACAGACTGTCGTGCCACCCGCAAAATACGTGCTGAGAAACATTTTGAAAAAGAGGAAAGAGGCACTACAGCTACACTTGTATTCATAACTTTGCCATGAGTACCTAGGCAGCACTCATTAATTTACCCCAAACAGTGATGTGACTTGTGGCACCTGTGAATCAACGAAATGTGTAGGGAAATTGATAACTATGCGGAGCTTCTTTGTGGTGTTTGACCTGAAGCAGCAGTTATAATTGACCTTATCAGGAGTTGCAGCTCTGTACTATACACAAACTAGCAGAAGCTTTCGGCTCAGAGCAGAGAACCCGGAGAGCATAAAGATAACACAGACGGTGACTTGTACAGAAGAATTAGAAAGCAGCTCAACGAGTCATGGTCTGATTTGATCCACAGTTTCAACACTGATCGGGCGCCAGTGTATGAATCTGCAAAGAGTTCGGTTTGGCCAAATGATATTACGGTACAAAGGCTGCCAACTCTAATT
The DNA here is from genome assembly GCF_052857255.1 of Amblyomma americanum. Classification (NCBI taxonomy): domain Eukaryota; kingdom Metazoa; phylum Arthropoda; class Arachnida; order Ixodida; family Ixodidae; genus Amblyomma; species Amblyomma americanum. The sequence continues at coordinate 540,828,968 of NC_135497.1, read as the reverse complement.
TAGCGGCAAAATTTCGCCCTTTCAATCATCTGGTTTTCTAAAGAACATCCGCCGATGAATCCCTTTATGAGAAGGTTTCTGCAGGAAGCAAAGAGAATTGGACAAGTATTGCGGTTCAATGCAGGAACAGCTGTGAAATCCGCAGTACATGTTGTTCTGTGTTGTGTCAATTCGCTAGCAAGAGCAGGTTTCCTCAACATGAAGCAATAAAATGGATATTTTGGGTGTATCTGAGGCCTTGAAGAAGGTAAGTACATGCGTTCACGGTAAATTCCCGTCGCTGCATAGGAAACAAACTTTCATTTTCAAACTTTACCCACGTATGCACGGGCGTCTGCAAGATTTGTGGGCCCCCACACTCTCAGAAAAATGCCTGACCGAACCGCGCTCAGATCTGAGTGACATATAGCACAGAGTTTCAAGTCGCATCTTGCTATAGTCATCGTTAGGAAGCCAGACCATAAATCTACGCATGCATGGGCGTATAGCAAGGATTCCGAACTCCATATTGTCGGACAAGTGCGGGACTTATAGCGTTCGGATCTACGCGGAAGGCAGAACATAATTTTATTTGAAACTTGCGACAGATATCTCTTGGGAGCCCAACCTTTACAAAAAAAAGCATGCATGGCCGTCTGTCAAGGATTGTGTTCCGGAATTTGTCGGAAAAGGACGTGACTGATTGCGTTCGAATCTTTGTGCCTTATTGGATAGATATTGTAGCCGAAACTTGTGTCAGCCCTCATTCGGGAGTTGAAACGTCAACCAACACATCCATGGGCGTCTGGCAAAGATAGCGGATTCCCAAAGTGTCGAGAAAGTGAGAGACTGATCACGTTCGGATCAGGTTGACATGTACCACAATCTCTCTAGTTGCAACTTGCGCCAGTCATCGTTCCGGAGTCGAACAGTAAAAGACCACATCCATGCGTGTCTCGCAAAGATTGTGGCCTCCCACATTGTCGGAGAAGTGCGGTACTGCTCGTTTTCTGATCTCCACGACATGTAGCACAGGATTCCTAGACGGAATATGCGCCATCTGTTGCTCGGGAATCGAACCGTAAACAAACGAATGCATGGTCGTCTGGAAAGAACTGTGGGCCCCTAAATTGTCGGACAAGTGCGGCACTGGTCACGTTCGAATCTTGTTCGAAGAAGTTCTTCAAAGAACTTCTAGCCGCAACTTGCGCCAGCCATCGCTCGGGAGTCCAACCGTAAGTTGGCAAGGATTGTTGTAAGACAAGTTTTTTTTTAGTGCAGTTATACGAAAAGTGCATGAACGATCGCGGACGAAGCTTTGTGACATATAGACAGAACCTTTAGTCGGAACTTGCGCCAGCAATCACTTCGAGAGCTCAACCATACAACAAATCATGCATAGGAGTCTGGCAAGGATTGTGGCTTCGGAGTTTGCCGGAGAAGCGCAGGACTTATTGGGTTCGAATCTCTGTGAGATGTAGCACAGAACTGCTACTCGCAACTTGCTCTAGCTATCGCTCCGGAATCTCCCGGGTCCAAACCCGACCGCAGCGGCCGATATTCGATGGAGGCGAAAAGCAAAAGGGGACCATGTGCTGTGCAATGTAACTTCAAGTTTTAGGTACTAGCTTGTCTAAATCATTATAGCGTACGCCTTTCTTGGCTTCTGAGGGGCGTGGACGAAAGTTGTAGACCTAAGTTCTCGATGGAAGATTGTAGAAAGAAGCTGTAGACGCAAGTTTGTGAAACGAAGCAGCCCGCTCGGACTGTCAATCATTTGTTGTATTCTAAAAAAACATTAAATCTAAAAGTTGACTTAGCAACAGGGATTTAATAGAATAAAAAACCTGAAATCGGAAAAATAAAACAGAAATTAGAATAAACACAGAATAAAAATAAAAGAAAACAAATGAAACTTAAATATAACAATTGCAAGGATAAGAATTAATGTAACAAAGAAAAGAAAAAACTAAGAAAGCACACCAACAACACTTACAGAAAATAAAATGGCAGTAGAAAAATAGAGGTAGAAAAAGAGGACAGGTATAGGCTTCGCATATCCACTAATATTAATAATAATTGTTTTTTTTTACAGAAAAAGAAATGGCGCAGTATCTGTCTCATATATCGTTGGACACCTGAACCGCACCATAAGGGAAGGAGGGAAAGAAGGGAGTGAAAGAAGAAAGGAAGAAAGAGGTGCCGTAGTGAAGGGCTCCGGAATAATTTCGACCACCTGGAGATCTTTAACGTGCACTGACATCGCACCGCACACGGGCGCCTTAGCGCTTTTCCTCCATAAAAACGCAGCCGGTGCGGTCGGTTTCGAACCCAGGAACTCCGGAGCAAAAAAAAAAGGCTGTTGAGGAAAGAAAATGGCGCAGTATCTGTCTTTTATCTCGGCGGACACCTGAAGCGCGCAGTAAGAGTAGGAATAAGGTAGGGACTGAGAAAAGAAAGGAAGAAAGAGGTTCCGTGATGTAGAGCTCCGGAACAATTTCAACCACCTGGGGACCTTTAACGTACACTGGCATCGCACAGCGCGCGGGCGGCTTTGCGTTTTGCCTCCATCGAAACGGGGCCGGCGCTGTCGGGTTCAAACCGGGGGGCCCTGGATCAGTTGCCGAGCGCTGTAACCACTGAGCCACAACGGCGGGTTGCAATCCTGCAATTTTCCCGCAGCCTTCACTACGACACCTCTTTCTTCAACCATTACCTCCTTTATCCCGTCCCTCACTCCGCGGTGAAGGTGGCCACCGAGATATGTAATTCAATTTCACCAAAACCAATTTTTATTTTTTACTTCAAGAGTTACACCAACGTATGCATAGGCGTTGTTTGCAAGGACTGTGGGCATCCAAATTGTGAGACAAGTGCCTAGCCGATCGCCTTCGCATATGCGTGACATGTACCGAAGAATTTAAGGCCGCAAATTGCGCCATTCATCGCTAGGGAGACAGACCATAAATACTCGCATTCATGGGCGTCTGACAGGGATTGCGGACAACAATTTTGGGAAAAGTGCGCGGCTGATCCCGTTCGGAGCTGCGTGGCAGGTAGTACAATTTTTAACGGCAACTTGCACCAGCCATGGCTCCGAAGTGAACACGTCAACAACAGTATTAATGGGCGTCTGGCAAGGATTGGGGTTCCAAAATTTCTTGGAAGAGCGGTAATGATCGCGGACGAATCTGTGACATTTAGCATTAAGTTTTAGCACTGAACTTCTAGTCGAAACTTGCGCCAGACAATCGCTTGTGAGTCAAGCCCTGAACCAGCGTAAGCATAGGCATCTGCAATAAGTATGGTGGGCCTCCACTTTTTTGGACAGGTGCGCGACTGATCGCTTCGAATATGCATGACAGGTAGCACAGAAATTATAGTCAAAACTTTGGCCAGCTAACGCTCTGGAGTCGAACATTACACGCACCTATGGATGCGAATCTCGCAAGTATGGTCGCCCTCTAAATTTGTCGGACAAGTTCGAGGCTGATCGCGTTGGAATGTGTGATATATAGCACAGAGCGACCAGTCGCAAGTTGAGCAAGCCATCCTTATGAAGGCTCCCTGGTTCGAAGCCGATCGCAGGGGCCGCGTTTCCATGGAGGAGAGACGCAGAAGGCGCCCGCGCGCTGTGCGATGTTAGTAAATGTTAAAAATCCCTAGGTGGTCGAAAGCATTCCGGAGCCCTCCACTACGGCACCTCTTTTTTGTAACAATAGACCGCTACTTTTCTCTTCCTTAACAACCCAATTCCCCAACAAACGGTATTTGAGCCTCTCTTTCTCAATATCCAGCTAATTCATTCTTCCATTCTTCTATCACTCCCTCTTTTATGCCTTCCCTTACAGCGCGGTTCAGGCCACCGCCAACGTATTTAAGGCAGTTTATATGTCATTTCCTTCCCTCAATACCAATTTTAAAGCGAAAGCTTTACTGATCCGGAGTTCCCGGGTTCGAACCCGACAGCGGCAGCTGCATTTTTGTGGAGGCAAAACGCTAAGGCGCCCGTGTGCAGTGCGATATCAGCGCACGTTAAAGATCCCCAGGTGGTAGAATTTATTCCGGACCCCTCCACTACGGCACCTCTTTCTTCCTGTCTTCTTTCACTCCCTCCTTTATCCCTACCCTTACGGCGCGGTTCAGGTGTCCAACAATATATGACATCTACTGTGTCATTTCCTTTCCCCAAAAACCAATTATTATTATAAGCGAAAGCTTTATTACTACCCTCCGAAGTAATATTATTATTCGCCGTGGGTGCTATAGTTTCACCACCGAGGAGAAACAACGTGACAGCTATGACGTCATTGAGCTGCCGCCGCCATCGACTTTGCCGCCGAATCATGGCGTCCGGCTCTGTTTCTTTAGGCCGTCGGAGTTCATTCTGTTGTTTTGCGTTGGGGTTGACAATGTTCTAGACTCCGACGACTTTTGAGGAAAGGCAGGCCGCATAATTGACTCCCTGGGTCAAAGGACGCCTAAGTCGCGCTTCGATGTACGCGGCATGAGTGAGAGAGAGGTGTGGGATGCATGCATTAGAGCTCACAACGTTGTGGCAGACCCATGCACTGGAGCAATAGGCCGCAGCGTTCATTGGGTGATCAACCTCTCCGCGATCAACCATTAATTAACTGCCACCTGCGAGAGTGGCGCTGCGTCTAAAGTGTGTGCAATGGACTCATAGTTACACACGGCAAGCCGCGTATATTTGCTTTTTATTTTCATTTCACAGTTTCAACCAAAGTATGCATCAGCATCTGCAAGAAGGATTGTGGGCCCCGTAATTGTAAGACAAGTGCCTGACCGGCTGCGTTCGGTACTGCGTGACATGTAGCCAGAATTTCAAGTCATAACTTGCGCCATTCATCGCTAGGGAGTCGAACCATAAACCAACGCATACACGGGCGTCTAGCAAGGGTTGCGGGCTCCCAAATTTTCAGACAAGACAAGGACGGATACCGTTTGCATCTGCGTAACATTTAGCGCAGAATTTCGGCTAGGAACTTGCGCCAGCAATCTCTCGGAAGTCCAAGTGTAAACGAGCGCATTCATGGGCACCTGGGAAGAATTTTCTGTGCGGAAATTATCAGATAATGGCGTCACTGACCACGGTCGAATCTGCGTGATATGTAGCATAGAATTTCTAGTCGCAACTGGGGATAGCCATCGCTTCGGAATCGATCCGGAAACAAACGCATGCATAGGCGGCTTCTCTAAGGAATGTGAGCTTTCAAGTTGTCAGAAAAGTGCGGGGCTGATTGAGTTCCGAGGAGGAGGAGGAGGAGGAAAACTTTTATTTCTATTTACAGTGAGAGGTCGATGGGGCGAGCCGGAAGGGCCCGTCCCTTACAAACACTAGGAGGGAGCCCTAGTCCGGGATCCCTGTAGCTTCCGCAGCGGCTCGGGCTCTAGCTACCAATGCCTGTTGGGCATGGAGTTCGGAGCAGCCGCGCAGGGCAGCTTCCCAGGCCTCTCGAGTGGGGTGGAGGTGGGGTGGGTAGGCAGGATTGGAAGGGCATGCCCACACCATGTGGTAGGTGTCCGAAAACTCCTCCTCACAGTGTGGGCACGCGCCCGAGAAAGAAGAATTGAAGTGCTTAAGTACTGCCGGGCACAGTACAGTATTGGTATAGAGGCGGAGAAGCCAGCGCTCCTCCACCCTGGTGAGGCCTTTACAGGGAGGGGGATAGAGACCATGAAAATTTTGATAAAGAGAGGTGATCTCTTTAAAGGTGATGGCCGGATTGAAATTGAATTCCGGATCAGGCTGCGGATGAGGCGACGCCCGGTGAGTAAGCGCGCGGGCGGCAGCGTCGGCTGCCTCGTTCCCCTCAAGACCCGCATGAGCCGGAGCCCACACGATGGTACGATGGGTCGGAAACCCTGTGTAATCGCATGCGTGGAGAATTTTGAAAGCACGGTCTGGAATGTACCCTTGCTCAATATTGCGGCAGGCGCCCCTGGAGTCCGTAATAATGACTCGGGACTCTGGATCTGCGGCGGCCAGTGCAATGGCGATCTCTTCCGCAAATGTAATGTTTGGGGCACGGAAAGTAAGGCCCTGAACTGTAGTGTTTTGGTGGATGACGGCCGCCGTGTACCAACCCCCATGGTGTGGGCCGGCCGCATTCACATAGAAGACACCTGGCTTGTGGCCATATCGTTGAGAAATAGCCTCCGCCCGCGCGAGACGGCGACCATCATGGGTGTCTGCAGTCATGTTCTTCGGAAGGGGTCGCACCTGGAGTGCAAAGCGCCAGGCTTCAGGGATGCGGACCCGTTCTTCTGTATGTGTTGCGTAGGAAATGTGTAAGCGGGTTAGAAGGCGGCTCCCCGCAGGTGTTTTGCTTAGGCGCAAGTATTGATTGTTAAGATGAGCTTCTCGTAACTCCCCAAAGGTGTTGGTCATCCCCAGACCGAGGAGACGCTTGTTGGACGTCGTTATGGGGAGGTCGAGCGCTCTCTTATAAATCTTGCGGAGAACTACCTCTAAGGCATTCTCATCGCATTTGCGTAGGTGGAGGTAGGGAGCCGAATATAAAATCCGGCTGGTCACGAATGCATTGGCCAGCCGCAGGGCATCTTTGCATCGTAGTCCCCCCCTTTTATTGGACACCCGGCGGAGCATCCGACCCACCTGGTCCCCCACCTTACGTAACTTGTTTAGGGTAGTGTCTATCTTACGCCTATGATGAATGAAAAGCCCCAGTACCCGGATCTCCGCGTGTTCAGGTATCGGTCCGCTAAGTAGGGAAAGGGCAATTTTGGTTGTGCACTTTGAGTTGGGGCGTATGTGCACAAATTCAGATTTGCTCGGGGAGCATTCAAGACCACAGCGACGAGCGTATTCGTCCACTATAGCTGCCGCTTGTTGCAGGTTGGTCTCGATGTCTCCAACCGATTGTTGTGTTGCCCAGAGGGTGATGTCGTCCGCATACAGAGCGTGCTGCACACCGGCGACCTCCGCCAGCTGGGTAGGGAGCTTCATCATGGCCAGATTAAATAGTAATGGCGAGAGGACAGCTCCCTGTGGGGTCCCTCGTGTACCAAGTTGATATGGGCCATATTCTGTGTCTTGTAGCCGGATATAGGATTGGCGATCTGTAAGGAATTGTTTGATATAATTGAAAGTATTGCGCCCACAATGTGTTTGCGACAAGTGGGATAGGATGATCTCGTGGGTCACATTGTCGAAAGCCCCCCGCAGGTCAAGTGCGACGACTACTTTATCATTGCTGGGGTGCTCGACGGGGTCGAGAATCTCCTTGTGAAGTTGCAACAGGACATCTTGTGCGGACCGGTGTGGGCGGAAACCGTACATGGTGTCTGCGAAAATGTTTTGTTGTTCCAGGAAAGCCGACAATCTGTCGCGGACCATAGTCTCCATCAGCTTCCCCACACACGAAGTGAGGGAGATGGGCCGGAGGTTGTCGGTGTTAATGGCTTTACCTGGCTTGGGAATGAAAGTTACTAGTGCCGTTTTCCAATCTATGGGGAGTGGTGTGCTTCCAATCCACATAGTATTGAAGTAATCGAGGAGAGTTTCGTAGGCGGGATCTGGGAGGTTGGCAATAAGCTTCACCGTCACCTTGTCCCGGCCTGGTGCTGTACCTCGCTTCATTTTAGCCAGGGCTGCTTTTAGGTCATGGAGCTGGAACGGTTGATCCAAATCCGCGTTCTCGGAACCGGCATACGAGTACGCCTGACCACGGGGATCCTGGTGTATACTCAAATATTGGTCGCGGAGCGCATCGGCCAATTTGGCCGTGTCTCCAGTGAAGTTATGTATAGCCCTTTGAAGCTGTTTTTGTGTCTCAGTACGGGTTTGTGCCGGATCAATAAGAGCGCGGAAGAGGCGCCACGTACTCCGACTCGACATTTGCCGAGCTGCAGTGTTGCATCGGTGCACCCAATTGGAGTCGGCGAGTTGGGCCGCGTATTGTGCCGCCTGTTGGGTGATATCCGCAATTCGAATTTTGAGTTTCCGATTGTGTTTTTGACGACGCCAGCGGCGGACTAGGCTGTGTCGTGCCTCCCAGAGGTGGAGGAGGTGGTTATCCACCGCCGGGCTCGCCTCTGAGAGTTGAACATTTTGCTCGACTGATTTCAAGTGGGATACTAGGTGTTGGGACCACGTTGAGTATCCTTGGTCCATTATCGATTGAGGATTGGTGTAACTGTTCCTGAATTTGGTCCAGTCGGGTAGTTTTGCATTGGCCTGTGGTCTTGTGAGTGGCTTGGTATGGATTGTAGTGGTAATTATGCAGTGGTCACTACCGAGGGATTCCTCGGTGTTCCTCCAATCTGCATAGCGAATATTTTTCGTAAAGGTGAGGTCCGGACACGTATCGCGTGTAACGGAGTTACCTATACGAGTGGGTTGCGCGGGATCCGTGTGAAGAGTAAGGCCCAGTGTGGAAACAAGCTCCGCCAACTTGCGTCCGCGTTTCTCTTCACGTGTGTACCCCCATAAGGTGCTGGGAGCATTAAAGTCCCCAACGATTATGAGGGGATCCCGATTCGCGACCTTCAAAGCCCGGCTGAAGATATCTGCGAATGTAACATTTGGTAGCTTTGGGGGACAGTAAATGTTGAGTATGTGCAATGGGGGGTCCTGTTTGCGTAGCGGAAGGATAGTCACCATTACATAGGAGAAAGTAGCGCTAAGATCCAGGTCAACCTGGGAGGCCGTGTAATTTTTATGTACGCAGAGGCAGCTATGCGCATCCGGCTGGTACACCGTGTAACTGGCAAGGGTGGCGCCATTTCCTGGCTCCTGAAGGGCCACCACAGCAGGTAATTCTGGGAACGTTGTAAGGAAAAGGCGTAGATCGGCTCGCTTTGTGCGTGCCTTGAATCCGCGACAGTTCCACTGTACAATTTGAATAGGGATCGAATTGCTTCGCGGATGCTTCCTATTTCTAGGGGCGCCCGCCATGATCAAGGGTAGAGTTGTGAGTTTGGATAGAGGAGGCTTGAGAGCCAGTGGCTCCAAAGAGAGGAGCGTTCTCTGTACTGAGGATGGCACAGGGGACCTCTTCTTCTCCGGCGATTCGACGCCTAGACGCTTTGAGCTGCCGGCCTGCGGAGGCTTTGAGCGGGCCAGCGCGCTTGGGAGCGCGGGTGAGTTGAGCGAACTGAGCGGTTATGAGGTTCGGGATAGATGCCGCAAGGTGGCTAATTTTGTTGAGTGCCGCCGTAAGTGTGGCATTGATTTGCGTTTCCAATGCGGATATTCTGTTGTTAACTTGAGTTTCGAGCGCGCTCACTCTCGCCTCGAGTGCCGTGAGGGCATGCGCAGCCTGTCCTGAAGGGGTTGCGTCGCTTTCCATTGCCTCTGCTGCGGGTGAGGCAGAGGTGTGGTTGGGGGAATTTTGGCGGGCCTCCGCTATTGCGAGGCGCTTTTGAAAATTTGCAACCTGCTCGCGGAGAGCAGATATTTCTTTTTGTTCGGCAGAGATTGGCCGTTGTTGGGATTGGGAAGGGGGAGCGAAGGGAGAAGCTGCCCTGCCGGCGCCGCTCACCTGGGAGTGTTGCTTGACAACGTTTGCCCACGTCTTGGAGCCGCCGTTTTGGGGAGGTCCGAGGGGCTTCGCTGCACCGGCTTGAGGCGGCGGTGGCGCAGCTGGAGGTTTCCCTTGGCTCCCAGTAGAGGAATTCACAGGCTGGTCCATGGCTTGGTGGGCAGCCTTGGCCTTCAGCTTGTCCGGGCGACGCTTGCCACGCTTGCGTCGGTTTCGCTTCGATTTACGCCCGCGCTCGGCCTGCGTGGGCTGGATAGCGCGATATTTAGCAGTACACGCTGGGCCCCCCGTGGCATGGGCCGCGCCGCACACTGAACACTTTGGGTTGCACTGGTGAGGGGCCCGCACCCCCTCAACGAGTAGAGCCTGCTGTCCGCACAGGCCGCACCGGTCCAGCCTCTGGCCGGGGCAGGCGTCCACGCGGTGGCCGACCACACCGCAATGTCGGCAGGCTGGAATGGTTCGCTGGTAAGGCCTAACTTGTACAAGCTCCGAGTCGTAGTGCACGAAACGTGGCTTCTCTGTTCCGGCGAAAGTCAGTCTCGCTTTGTTGGATGTCCCAAATTTTCGCACTTCCACGATGGTGCCGAAGCGCCATTGGAGCCTAGTACGGAGCGAGTCCGTAGTTTCAGAGTTACGGACGGTAATGACGCCGTAGCAGACGTCCTTGTCGTCTTGGCGCAGGTGCCCCACAAGGGGGACCTTCCCGTCGGGTCCATTAAGTTCAAATTCGCCGATGATACGGTCGGCTAGTTCAGGTTTCGCAGTGTGAACAATAATCAGGTTTTGTTCTCTTACCGGTATTATGGTAAGATCTGTTGCGGGTTGCGCGCCCAGGAGAGCCGTGAACGCCCGGCCGTAGCCGGTCTCCTGGAAAGTCTCATACAACGAGACGCGGGTCCGGGGCTTGATGACGACGACGTAGTCGTCTGGAGCAGGCTTGGGAATAACAGGCGGTTTCCACTTCGTGAGCAGTCGCCGACTGCGGCCCGCCGCGCGCGGGGCGGGTGACTGCTGGTTTCCGGCGTGAACGCCGGCCGCGTCTACGGACGCCGGCTTTAAGGCTTGGTCTTGCGCTCGGCGCAGCACTGCGGCGTTCAACGCGGCGCTGCGAAATCTTGCCGAATCTGGGCCTCCGGGTGCCACTGGGGTAACCGTTGCCGAAACTGGGCCTTCGGTTTCCGCTGGGTTAACCGTTGTCCAGTGCATGTTCTCGGGGTCGTAGCCTCGGCAGGAGATTTGCGTAGCAGCCATACTGGCGTCAGTGGCCAGAGGCCCCGATGTGCCGGGTACCGGTTCGGCCGTTAGGCCTAGCCGCGCCACCGGCCCGATCGGGCCATGTGTTGCCCGAAAAGGGGGTTTAACCGGGCCCACCTTGGAAAAAACTGGTGTCCAGATGTTCCCGACAGCTTTCGGTGCACGTTGGGGATGATCTTGCTAGGGTCAGGCGGAAACTTCCGCTGCTCCGGCTGAAAAATCGCCGGAGCCGACGACCAGCACGTCTGACCTTGAGTTCCGAAGCTTCCTCACATCCAGCACAGAATTTTAGTGGCAACTTGGACCAGCTGTAGCTCTGGAGTCCGGCCTTAAACTAAAGCCTACCTGGGCGCCTGCAAGGTTTCTCCGATCCATTATTGTCGGACAAGTGTTGGACTCATCACGATCGTAACTGCGTGGCATGTAGCACAGAATTTTGGTGGCAGCTTGTAGCAGCCATCGCTCAGGAGTTGAACAGTAAACAGGCACACCCATGGACGTATCGCTAGGATTGTGGGCACCCAGATTGTCGGACAAGCGCCCGACTGATCGCGTTCGAATGTGTGTGATATGTAGCACGAAACGTCTAGTCGCAACTGGCGCCACCCTTCGTACGGGTGTCGCACCATAAAGAAACGCATGTATGGGCCTCTGGTTATGATTGTGGGTCCGCAAATTATCGGACATGTGCGGAACTGATCGCGTTAGCATCTACGTGAAATTTAGCTCACAATTTATAATTGCAACTTGGGCCAACCATCGCTCGGGAGTCAAACAGTAAACCAACGCTTGTTTGCGAGGCTTGGAAGGGTTGTTGCCCTCTTAAAATGTCGAAAAAGTGCGGAACTGATTGCATTCGAACCTGCGTGATATGTAGCACAGAACTATATGATATTTAGCACAGAATTCGCAAGTTGCGCTAGCCATCGTTCCGGAGTCTCTCGGGAACAAACCCGTCTGCTGCGGCTGGTTTTCGATGGAGGCAAACGGAAAAGGCGCCCGTGTGCTGAGCTATGTCACTGCACGTTTAAGATCCCCAGGTGGCCCAAATTAATTTGGCGTAAGCCTTTCTTGGCTCCTTAGTGTCGTGGACTGAGATCGTAGGCCCAAGTTGAAGACGGATGTTGCAGACGGAATAATAATAATAATAATTGGTTTTTGGGGAAAGGAAATGGCGCAGTATCTATTTCATTTATCGTTGGACACCTGAACCGCGCCGTAAGGGAAGGGATAAAGGAGAGAGTGAAAGAAGAAAGAAGAGGTGCCGTAGTGGAGGGCTCCGGAATAATTTCGACCACCTGACGATCTTTACCGTGCACTGACATCGCACAGCACATGGGCGCTTTAGCGTTTTGCCTCCATAAAAACGCAGCCGCCGCGGTCGGGTTCGAACCCGGGAACTTAGACGGAAGTTGAAGATGGAAGTTTGTGGGTGGAAGTTTGTCGTCTGCTCGAAATCTCAATCGAAAGTTGGGTAGTAAAAAAATAAAATGTAAAAGTGCATTAAGTTAGTTAGTTAGTTATATTGATTTCAATGGCGCAAAAGCAACTGAGGCTATGATGCGCCAAACACACGGTTAGAGCTTTTGTTAAAGATTACGCTTTTTATATCTAAAGTTTGTATAAAACATTGGCTTCTCTGAGAAATTTAAAAATGCTGGAAAAATCAACCAGTGCTTGATCTCCTAAAAGTAACATGGGGTGTAGTGGGATGTATTCATTGTACAATGTTGTGAAATATTTTTTCCTCAGTTTATCCAGTTCTTTGCATACAATTAAAATGTGGTTTACCGTGAGTTCATCGCCACACATTTCGCAGAGAGGTTTGCCTTTTTTTGTCAGTAAGAAGTTGTGAGTAAGGTGTGTGTGTTTCCAATGCGTAGTCGACACAAAATAACTTCTATGAAACGCTCCTGATGTGTACATGATCTCCATTCTCCCAAAACAGGCTTTATAGAATGTAGTTTGTTGTTTGTTTGTTCGTCCCATGCAATCTGCCACTTATTCCTGAGTTCACTGTGCAGTAATTTAGAAAAATCCCTCTGTGGTATGTTAACTTGTTTTTATGGCCAATTCTAGCTTGTGCTGCGCAAGCATCTGCTCTCTCATTACCTAAAATTCCAACATGGCTAGGGACCCAGCAGAATATGATGTTATGTTTTTGCTTTGTAATTTTAACTATGTTATGTATGATTTTTCCTATTATGGGTTCAGCAGCGTTTGTAGAATGCAGCGCTTTTAGCATACTCAGTGAATCGGTGTAAATGATGCTATTTTTTATGTTTTGTTTTACTATTTGTTCTACAGCTATAAAGATGGCATAACATTCCGCAGTAAATACCGAAGCATACTGTGGCAATCGTATCATTTTTTCTTTTGTTCCTTGAATTACTGCACTTCCGACATGACTTTCTGTTTTTGAGCCATCAGTGTAAAATTCGGTGTAAGTGTCATATTTTTCTTGTAATGCAAAGAACTCTTGCAGTATGTGCTCGTGTGGTATTTTCTCTTTGTTTACGTGTGTCAATGTGAAGTCACACACTGAAGGAAGGCTGTACCATGGTGGTAGATATTCATGTCTTTGTGCAATATTAGGTAGGGCGTCCAGCACTGCTAAGTCTTCACATTTATCTTCAAAGCGCATTATTAGTGGCCTGATAAAATGTGGTTTATTATTGAATAATCTCCTAGATGGGCACTTGGTAACAATGGGATAGCAGAGATGTTTAGGGAGAGAACGGGTTTTTAGGATATACGTGCATGTTAGTATGACTCTTCTATCCTCTAGTGTGGGCTCATTAGCTTCAACGTAAAGACTCTTTACCGGGGATGTTCTATAAGCTCCAGTTGATAGGCGCAAAACAAGATTATGAACAGGGTCCAGTAGTTTCAAGTAGGATGCTCTTGCCGAACCATATACCACACACCCGTAGTCCAGCTTGGAGCGCACCAAAGAGCGATATATTTGCAATAGGCATGCTCTATCGGACCCCCACCGTTTTCGCGAGAGTACCTTTAATACATTGAGGGCTTGGGATGCTTTCTTTTTCAGGTTGTTAATGTGTGACAGAAATGTAAGTTTCTTGTCAAAAGTGACGCCTAAAAATTTATGTTCCTGTTTGACTGGCAGTGTGGTTTGATTCAAGCACAGATTGGGATCGACCTGTAGGCCTCGTCGTAATGAGAATAAAACAGCTATTGTTTTCTCAGGGGAGAACTTGAATCCATTTTTCTCTGCCCAAGCAGCCAGTTTATTTAGTGTGATTTGTATTTGTCTCTCGCAGGACAGTATGTTGGATGAAGTGTATGCTATCTGTATGTCATCTACATAAACTGAATACATTACGGACTTAGGTATTACTTTGGCCAAAGAATTCATTTTTACTATAAAGAGTGTCGTACTTAAAATGCATCCCTGGGGTACGCCATTCTCTTGGGTGAATGTCGCTGATAGAGTTGCTCCCAGACGGACTCTGAATGTGCGGTTAGTCAGGAAGTCGTTCAAGCAGTTCAGCATCCTGCCGCGGATCCCTAGATCTGCTAGGTCATGGAGGATGCCGAACTTCCACGCGGTATCATATGCCTTCTCCAAATCGAAGAAGACACCGATACAGTGCTGTTTGTGGATGAACGCCTCTCGGATGGTGTTTTCTAGGCGGACAAGGTGATCAGTGGTCGAGCATGCTTTCTTAAATCCACATTGATGTAAATCTAAGAGTCGACGAGATTCAAGTGTGAAGGTCAGTCTAATGTTTACTATGCTTTCGAAAGATTTAGCGATGCAGCTAGTGAGGGCTATCGGTCTGTAATTGTTAGGACTTGTTGGTTGTTTTCCGGGTTTCAGAAAAGGTACTATTATTGCTTTCTTCCACTCCTCAGGTATTCTGCCAGTCATCCATATTTTGTTAAAGAAGTTCAACAATGCCTGCACGGCAGCCTCAGAGAGATGGGCAAGCATAGCGTAATGCACATTATCTGGGCCTGTTGCTGTCTTTTTACCAGAAGATAATGCCTTAATCAATTCCTGGAGTGTGATGGGTTGATTGTAGTCCTCGTGCATACCTGCTGCAAATGGAAGTTTTTGTTTTTCTGCTATTGCTTTGTGCTTCTGGAACGTGTTTGTGTAATTGGACGAACTGGAAACTTCTGCAAAATGCTCACCTAGTATGTTGGCCTGTTCTTCTAATGATGTTTGTGTTCCGGGTGTAGTCAATAGAGGAAGTGTGAAAGGGGTATGGTCACTACTGAATCTTCGAACTTTTTCCCACATTTTTTTTGAGGTTATTGAGCTGTTTATAGAGGACACATATTTCTGCCACGAGGATTTCTCGGCGTTTCTCCGAACGAATCGCGCTCTGGCCTTGGCCCTCTTAAAGGCTATCAAGTTCTCCGCTGTGGGATACCGACGCAGAGAGCCCCAAGCTTTATTTTGTTGTTTTTTTGCCAATGTGCATTCTTGTGTCCACCATACTTTATGTTTTTTGTGTACGAGTCCTGTTGTTTGTGGTATGGCTAGTGTAGCGGCCGATATTATGCATGTAGTAAATTTTCCATTAATTTCGTCCATGCTGAGATCTTCACAAAATTCTTTTTCTAGTGTGGCACTTGCTGTAAAAAGTGACCAGTCGGCGAGGTGAAGTTTCCAGCGCCGTGGTCTTGTGGGGATGACTGCAGTAGACGATGAGAGGCTGATGATAATAGGAAGGTGATCACTTCCCAGAGGGTCATTTAAAACATCCCATTTAAAATCGGTAAAAAGCGATGGTGATGCGAAAGCTAAATCGAGAAAGCTCATTTTTGCCGAGCTTGGGCAACAATAAGTTGCTTTTCCTGTATTTAAAAGACAGATGTTATTTGAGAGGATAAAATCTTCTATTGTTTGCCCCCTAGAGTCGCAGCGCTCGCTTCCCCAAAAAGGGGAGTGAGCGTTAAAATCCCCAACTACCAGATATGGCTCTGGAAGTTCATCTATCAATTCTTCTAGATCATGGACTGTTAGTGTAAAATGTGGAGGAATGTATACGGAACAGATTGTTAGTGTTTTATAACTGACGATGCTGACTGCAACCGCCTCAAGTTTTGTATTGAGCTTGATTTCTCGAGCAGGCACGCCGCTTTGGACGACAATTGCGACGCCTCCTGAAAGTCGATTTGCCTGCTCGCGATCGCGTCTAAACGTTTGATAATGTTTCAGGATATGTACATGTTGTGGACCAAGATTGGTCTCCTGAAGACATAAAACTATGGGTAACATTGACCCTAAAATATGTGTTATGTCACTATAATTCCGCATACGTCCTCTGCAATTCCATTGAATTAAAAAAGCCATGCTTGTGTTTTTGAGTGAAAATAAAAGGAGATTTACTTATGAGGTGGGCCCGTTATGAGGGGCCTGTCTTTTTTCCGCTCAAGAGAGCTGTTCCGCCTCTGTAGTGGAGGCGGAGTGGGTTCTGTATCCATCACCTCAACCGAGGTGCTGGAGAACCGCGGAGGGCCCGCGGTTGTGTTAGTTTCAGGCCTCTCCCGACGGGGGGAGGTCCTGCGGGATGCCGACCCATGGACCGGCGCTCCCTGCTTTGAGGGTGGCAGAGCAGCCTTCGCTGTCCCTGCCTGGGGCGTGGATGGCCCTGCCACTGGCTCTGTGAAAGCAGCCTCGGCAGGTGCCGTAGAGCTGTGTGGTGCTACGCCCCCGCGCACCACATCAGCGAAGTTGGGTTTTGCTGTGAAAGAGAAGGTGTTCGTAAGCGCAAAACGCCTCCTTGCTTCTTTGAATGAAATGTTTTCTTTTGTCTTTATGGTAATTATTTCCTTTTCTTTTTTCCAGGACGGACATGCCCTGGAGTACGCTGCATGGTCTCCTTCGCAGTTTGCGCAGCGCAGTGCTGCGTCACATTCTTCAGAATGCTGGTCTTTCGAAGCGCATTTCGCGCAGGTTTTGCGGCCGCGGCAACTTTGTGAGCCGTGGCCAAACTTTTGACAGATGAAACATCGGCGGGGATTGGGTATATAATGTCTGACGTTGACTTTCAAGTATCCAACTTCGATCGTTTCGGGCAAGGTACTGGTATTAAATGTGAGGACCATGTGTTTGGTATCTATTTCTTTGTTATCCCTGCGGATCTTGATTCGGTGAACATCGATTACATTCTGGTCGGTAAGCCCTTCAAGCATTTCAGCTTCTGTGATATGGATAAAGTCTGATTACAAGATTACACCTCGGACTGTGTTTAGAGATCGGTGGGGGGTTACAGAGACAGAGATGTCCCCTATAGACGCAATGTTGGAGAGTTTTGAACACTGGATGCTGTCGCGCAGCTCAAGAAGTAAGTCACCGCTGGACATTTTTGAGACCTTGTAGCCAGGGCCCAAGGTATCGGTTAAGCATTTTGACACAAGGAATGGGGATATTATTCTTGCCTGTATTCTGTCACTTTCACTGTGGATTACGTGGAACTTTGAAAATGTTCGTCTCTTTTTTGAGAAAAAATCAGCTGCTTCGTTCCGCCCTCTCTTGAGAGAGCGATCGGGTTTTGAAAGGGGGGGAGCCATAAAAAATGAAGTTTTTCAGTCATGGTGCCAGCCACCCACCATGGAGTCCAACAAGGGGACGGGACAGGAACTTGAAAGCAAGTCCTGCCCACGCCAGCTGTACACCTTAACTATAACCAAATATGACTCAACTCAGGGTAGTTGGTCACACAAGGTTAACCCTCGCCGCCAGGAAAACAGGAAAAACCAAGAAGTGAGTAGGATATAGAAGAGTTGTGAGACAGAGATAGGAAAGTGAAAGATGGAGAGGAGGATAGGAAAAGGCGACTGCCGATTCCCCCCGGTCGGGTCAGGCCGGAGGTGCCGTCTGCAGGAAGCTGGGGCCAAAGTGGTGTGTTGCCTCCTCCAAGGGGCCTTAAGGGTCCAAACGCTCGGCATCGGCTCAACCACCAGGATCCCCTTTTCCCCGGACACGGCGATGCCACGCACGGCGAGGCGCGGGTGCTCGGGTCCGTGGTGATGCACAGTTCACCATCATCCCCTTGCGGGGATGTCCCTGCGGATGCTCGGGAACCCGCGGTGTCGCCACTCACCGTCGCGACGCCTGCAAGCTGCAGGCGCCCCCCTGCGGGGCAAAGTGCATTAAGTAACAGTCAAGAAGCAACATGAATGGAATGAAAAAATAAATCAGGTAAAATAAAAATATATTAAACAAAAGTAAGCACTAAATAAAATAAAAAACAGCACAAAACAATTCAAATAAAGTAAAAATTGTGAAAAATGAAAATAAAATGAATAGAAATGGAAAAAGGAAAATGAAAAAAGGAAAAGCAAAACCAAAAAATAGAATAGAAAATACAAAAAATTGAACAATAATACCTGTTTTTTTTGGGGGGGGGGAGGAGAAAATGGCTCAGTATCTGCTCATATATCGTTGGACACCTGAACCGCGCCGTCAGGGGAGGGATAAGGGAGGGAGTGAAAGAAGAAAGGAAGAAAGAGGTGCCGTAGTGGAGAGGGTCCGGAATAAATTCTACCACCTGGGGATCTTTAACGTGCACTGACATCGCACAGCGCGTGTGCTGTGCGATGTCAGTGCACGTTAAAGATCCCCTTGAACAATGACGGTAGAAAGAGGAGAGGGAAAGGCTCCCGCTTTTCCACTCATAAGCAGACAAGTACAATACTCTGTTTTCCATAAGCCTCAACTACACACTAAACACGAATGACGCGAGATGGGAGGTTTATCCGTGTTCGTCCGCTCTAAAACACCGCATCGCCAGACGAGAACACCGGTAAAACGGTGCACATGATATCATAAACACCGAAGCAACACCAGCTAGAACTGACGGTGTGCTAACGAGGTCCGCAATCGTTCATCAGCCGTCTCTAACGGAGTGGTTGTCGCCATTCAGAACCTTCCGAACGGTGTAGAAAAAAACACCGTACGGCAACTGAGACGGAGCGAGGTCGAATTCCTGCTGCTGTTCAAAAGAACGCGCCAGTGGAACTGTGTACTTTTACCTGCTTCGCTTAGTTCCGGAACGAAGCAGCAAGTTTTGGTTTCGGTAGAGATGCAATCGACAGCAGGCGGCGCAAAGGATCACAAGACGGCGAGAGACTCGTGACTCGTGAGTGCGGACGCTGTAACTGTGAGCGACGTAGGCGCTAGGCCTAGCAGCGCCAGCGGGGCCGTCTCGGATTGCGTCGCAGAATTGAGCGCGGCTGGTTGTCTGGAGCCTCTCTTGGAACGGATATCGTGAGCGGCGACTGTGCGTTTGCCGCTGCTGCTTTTCGATGCGCGACGGAGAAAGGAAAGATGGATGCTTAACCGAGTTCACTGAAGTGGATATCGTAAACGACGGCTGAGCTCACCGGTTGACCTGTTGTTAATGGAGAGTACTTTGCAGCTCGTCGACGGTCAGTGTAAGTCTTACTTGCTTGTTGCCTTTGTGCTACTCTGCTGTGGATGGACTTCATCGCTGCCTGCGGATCTTGAAAAAACTCTTTACCTGGCGCTCCTACAAGATCAAGTTTTGTTCTGGGATGACGGCCGTGAAGAAGGACGGAAGGCTTCACTCCTGTGGTCGCATGCGGTGTGAAACGGTAGACTCCCAGGTATTCGGTGATAGCTTCCTTCAAAGGCCGATGTTCTTGTGCGCAGGCTTGAACGTACTCTTTGAGTACTCGATTAAACCTCTCTACCTGCCCGTTAGCTTGCGGATGATAGACTGCCGAATACGTATGGGCGATGCCACGTTCTTTGAGGAAACTGTCAAACTCCAAGGCTGTAAACTGAGCACCATGATCACTCACAATCTCGTCTGGATATCCTTCCCTGCTGAAGATGCTTCGCAGAAAGGAGATGACTGTTGCAGTTGTCACCCTTGCTGAGAAACAAACCTCAGGCCACTTGCTGTAGTAATCGATGGCTGTAATGGCAAAACGGCAATCTGCCGGCACTTCGGAAAAAGGGCCCACAATATCGATGCCTAGCTTCTGCCATGGTGCAGATGGGAATGCAACTGGCTGCAGAGGTGGTGTCACGGGTTTTGCAGACTTGTCAACAGATTGGCATACCGCGCAGGATGCAATGAATTGTTCTACTTGCTTGCACATAGCAGGCCACCAGTATTGCTCACGTAGTCGCTGCTTTGTCCTCGTTATTCCCGGATGAGACTCGTGGGCTGCGTCAAGAAGCCGTGCTACGAGGGACGAAGGTGCTACAAATTTGTCACCACGAAGCAGGAGGTCTCCAACGACTGAGAGCTCAGTTTGCACCCGGTAGAACGGAACTGCTTCGGCAGGCAACATCTTCACTGCGGGCCATGCCGATGTCACCCACTTTATAACCTGCTGCAGCAACGGGTCCTGCATCGTTTCAATGACAAACTCTTCATGAGTAATGCATGTTGAGACAACACAAACAGTCTCTTCTTCCTCTTCCTCCACACGACCTGGAAGGGGCATCCTTGAAAGAGCATCAGCAACAGTATTCTTGTCACCCTTGTGAAATTCAATCGTGAAGTTGTATGCCAACAGCCTGGCGTGCCACCTCGCAATCCGGAACGGTCGGCGACCTACTCCCTTTGTACTAAGGAGTGTGACCAGAGCCTGGTGATCGGTGCGTAATATGAATGAACGACCCCAAAGGTACACTCTCCAATATTCGCATGCCCACAAGCAAGCAAGGGCTTCCAATTCCCCTACAGAATACTTCTGTTCCTGTGAAGTAAGCCTGCGAGAAGCAAAAGCAATCGTCACCAGTTCATCATTCCTTGTCTGTTGCAACACTGCTCCCAAGCCAATGGATGAGGCATCCGTAGTGACAATAATGTCACCCGCAGGATCAAATAGCTGTAAACATCTTGTGGCCAGGGAACATTTCAGTTGCTCGAAACAAGCTTGTCTTGCAGGGTTCCATGTGAATGTGGCATTCTTACGTAGCAACTCTCGAAGAGGCTCGACAACCACCGCATAGTCAGGTATAAATTTGGCGTAGTAGCCTACCATGCCCAAGAATGAGCGCAGAGTACCGACATTTGTTGGGGCTGGCACAGCCTTGATGGCGTCAATGTTACTTTGTAAAGGGCGTATTCCCTTGTGACTGATCCTGTGACCAAGGAAGTCGACTTCTTGCACATTAAAAATGCATTTGTCATTCAACTTCAATCCAGCCTTTGCAATCAAGTGCAAAACTTGTTTCAAATTCTTGAAGTGCTCTTCACGTGTGCTTCCGTACACAATGACATCATCTATGTAGCACAAAGTGTTTTTGCAGTTCTGCAAAATAGTGGCCATCATTTTCTGAAACGCAGACGGTGCTGATGCAAGACCGAAACAGACGCGCTTGAATCTGTACAGTCCACTATCGGTTATGAAGGTAGTCAGTTCCCTGCTTTCAGGGCTTAGCAGAACTTGGTGATATGCAGCTGCTAAATCAATCTTTGAAAAGTAATTTGCGCCATGAAGTTTGTGCAATATTTCTTCCGTGTGCGGCAGTGGAAATTTGTCAACGACAATCGCTTTGTTTGGTTCGCGCAGATCGACACAAATTCTTATCTTGCCGTTTTTCTTTGCTACTACTACGATTGGAGACACCCATTCAGACGTGTCAATCTTTTCTATGACATCTTCTTGCTCAAGGCGCTGCAGCTCTTCGCGTACTCGGTCTCGCATTGAAAATGGCAAACGCCGCAACTTAGCAACAACAGGCGTGATTCCTTCTCTTATCTTGACCTTATGGACAAAATTTGTTGCAAGCCCTAACTTGCCATCAAACAAGTGCGGAAACTGGCAAAACAGTTCACGGTCAAGGCCTTCTGGCGCTTGCGTAATATGGGTGCATTGCAATGACGTACCGTTGATTTGCAGACGCAGCGTTTCGACAGCGTCGATGCCGAGAATGTCAGTACCGTCCTTGACGACGTAGAAGAGAATGTCGGCCTGCCGATCCTGGAAGATGACTGGCGCCGTGAAACACCCCTCGATGGTTATTCTGCGGCGAGAGAAATCGTAGAGTGACGCTGATTTTGGCTGCAAAGGGAAGCGTTTCAACCTTGAATACGTGGCGTTCGACAGAATGGAGACAGCAGAACCCGTGTCTACGAGGAAACGTATAGGAACATCTTGTACGAAGACTTCTGTGTGTATCCCTCCTTTGCACTGCCGGTCGAGAAGCAACACGTTGAGATCGCCGGATGCACTGCAGGTGTCGACTTCTCGGACAGCAAGGGCCCTTTCGTCAGGCATGCCGCTTCTACAGACACGCTGAAAATGTCCTCGTTTGCCACATTTGCTGCAAGTTTTACCCCGCGCCTTGCATGTCTTGGAATCTGCAAGATGCCCTGAAGACCAGCAACGGAAACAGGACTTCGGCTGCTGCGAACGCGGTAACTGCGTTTCTGAGCGGCATGGCATCCGATGTTTTTCGACCTTTTGAACGCTCGCAGCCGATGACTGCAGCTCAAGTGAGTATTTCGTGGCTTCTTCGATACTGTTTGCAATAGCCAGTGCGCGTTCAAGAGTGAGCGAAGTGCCTTCAAGCAGTAAGCGTTCCCGAAGAACAGGGTTGCACGTTTTCGCTACAAGTTGGTCACGAATAAAATCGTCAGCCTGCTTACCGAAGTCGCAACTTAATGCCAGCTCACGCAACGCCGTGACGAACGCTGTTGCAGTCTCCCCGGGCAGTTGGGTGCGTTGTCCGAACCGATGCCGCTCCACGACGACGTTCGTTTTAGAAGTGAAGTAAGCGTCCAACGTAGCCACCGCTGCATCGTACTCGTCGCTCGTACCGCTTCCTTCCTTTCCTTCTGTAGGCGGCGTCGACGATTTCTCCTCCGGCAACGCGTAGTACAAGCGTTGGCCTTCCACACCCAAACAGTGTAGCAGCAAAGCTTTACGGCGCGCAGGTGGGTGAGCGTCGCTCCCGGACGCCAGGAGATAGTTCTTGAAAAGGCGGTGCCACTGCGTCCAAGGAATGGCGGGCTTCCCGGGCGTCGGCAGGAACTCGGGCGGTTGATGCAGGCTCATTGCTTCCGCGTTCGGTTACTTCACCACTCGTCGCCAACTGTTGTATCCCGTACCGTTGGGGAACTGCCCGGAGCACCACCACGTCAAGCACCCGCCACGTACATACTTCGACCAACTGCCCTTTATTCCCGTTCAATGATGAATATATATACAGATGTGCGAGTCAGCTGACCAGATAGGGCGCATGCCTAGTGCCACCTAGTTTATACAAACATAACTACAGAATACAATACCACAAAATTTCTACCTCGACACTGCTGCCCGGAAGGATATTTTTGAATCCCTGCCGTCTCACATCCGTCTCGTCGTCATGGTGAGTGATTTTGCGTAATAAATATCGTTTTACGATAAAGACGTGAGCAGGCTTGTGTGGAGCGCTGAAGCACTGTGCTGCGGAATAGAGCAAAACATAGCGCAGTTTCCTTAACGACGCGCTGCCAGTGTATGGGTTGTTTTATATGACTATGCGCCAGCGCTTGAGCACCTGCATTGTCAGTCAATCCCAGTGCCTGCGTTTAAGTTCGCCTTCATTCTGCAAAGCACCGCACGGGCGCTCTGTATTACAAGTCTGCTTTCGTCTGCACTGAAGTACACCTTGCAAGCGGCTGTATGTTTTCGGCATTGTTATTTTAGTGCCCTCCGAAGCATTTGTGTCAATTTAGTTTCGATGTGTGCAGCATTTTTGGCCACTCCTTATTTCATGCATGTTCGCAGAACGAGGTATGCGGCATCGCTATTAACATAAAAAACAATCAGGTTGCTTTTTCTAAAATGTCATGGTTGCCCACAAAAAACATAATTTTGCTTATCGTACGCGTCGCAGCAAATGAATGTGCTCAAAGCTTCTTAAGTGCATGTGCATACTTGTATTCTGCCGTCATATATTCGGCCGCCACATTTAGAATTCCAATCTGATTATTTGTTGCTTTCAGTCAATGGCGCAATCTCTTTGTCACTGGAACACGAGTGAAAGCGAGAAAGCAACGGCTGTCAGTTCTTGCCTTATGTTCTGCGGTTCATTGCGGCATAACTTCGATGGGTGCAGTATAAATCTGTTGTCATTATTTGTTAAAATATAATAGCTGCTTTAATTTCAAAGCATCACATACTTCATTGCCTTGCTCACCTATCATTATTGGAGCCAGTAATTCGAACGAAATACATTTTATTCATAATAATTTGTTTGGTATGAAACCTGACTGAACATTGTTCTATACAGGTTGTAACCTATGAAGAACTCCAAGGTTTCATCAATTTAATCTAAAAATAGTACCAAACACTTCAGAGTTAAGTCGCAAAGAAAGATGCCCCCTGCAACACTTGTAGGTAATTTAGTGCAAATTATTGGTGGACATAGGCAGGAACTGAAATTTTTGTACGAAAATAGCAGCTCAGTATTTATCTGAGCATCTGATGACTACCTTTTAGGCAAAGAATTTACTCAGATTTAGTCATTGATGTCACGAGCCTTAGCAAAGCTTGCGTTTTGTGATTATTTATTTTAGAATGGCGCTGGCACAAAGCCCTGGTGTTTCGATATCTTGCAAAGAGGCTAGATGCAAACAGTGACAGTAAGGAGCTGCTGACCCCCAAGGGATTTTTGTTAAAATTCAGACATAGTTACTTGTGCAATTAAAAAAAGACAATAGTAGGAATAAGGAGCCAGTGTAACTGCTGCAACTATGCTCAGTTCTGAAAATAGAGTACTTTCATGAACAAACCAGGTACAGCGTACTGACACACTGCTATTTTGGGATTTGCATTGCTACTGTCTCATTTTCACGCGTGTTCACTACCACTCTTTTCAACTACCCAATATTCTAATGTTGAGACGGTTGTGGTTTCTTTAGACTTGCACGAAATTATGGAGAGGCAATCACCATTATTTGCTTTTGCGACTGTTTTTTTTTTTCATTTTACTGACAAATGGTAATGAGGTCTGGATACGGTGCAGCTATATTTTATTTTCAGCAGGAAAATAATGTTTTGTGTTGTAGTCTTCGATGGCATCCAATCATTGTGGAGTGCTACTTCACAAGCTGTGTATAATGGCGTTATATACTTTGAACAACACCATACCCGTTTTGTATTTTTAGGTCTTCAATATACCCACGCAAATATGATTCATGGGGAGTACTGATTGTTGCATCCCGGGCTGTTATATGTGCTCAAAATGTGATTCCCTAGAGAACATTTGCTTCTTCGATGCTCAGCAAAAATTCCTGTAGTCGCCATATGTATGAAATGTCACGGATAAAGCAAGAGTGGTAGATTTCGTGTGCAGCTGTACCTTTCGAATACGCACTTTGTACCACGCTCCCTTATGAGCAGTGGCTCACCATTGTTTCTTTAGCCTCTAGTTCGATTACAGTTAGGCTGTTGCTGCACTGGTTGCAATTAAATGAGATTGAGCAGCTCAGTTGTTTTATAGCTAGAATATGGTTTTCAAATCTTTGGCAGGGAGGCCATTGCAGCATTTTGTTTAACTTTTGCATAGTTGTCGTGGCCCACTAAATGTGATCATGGCTTTAATAGACAAATCATATCTACAGTTGCACCTCTGTAATATGGACACTGGTTTCCGAGCAAAATTCTCGCAAAGTGATTCATCCATACTAACGAATCATGAATGAAAAAGTTTTGATACAAAACTTGTCACCAAGGTCCCCTGCACATTGTGGTGGACAATGAAGTTGAAGCTAAACAGTGTTGATAGCTCCAAGCACATTAGCCTGGTTACCATTATCTTTAAAAATCGGTCAGTGACATGTTTGAACCTCGCATTTCTTTGACTTCATTCTTGAAAAAATTGGGTTGAGCATGGTTTTTCTTTGTAAAATTTCTCACTTTGAGGAGGGGAGACCACCCCCTCATGAATTCATCTCTAGGATAGTGTAGTCATGATGTACATTATACTGAAATGTGGCGGTATATTTTTGCACTTCTACAAGAGTTAGAAATGTCAGTGATAATTAGTTTTTAATTTTGCAGGGCCAAGCACTTACAGCATGCCTCCTCGCCTATCAAGGCGCAGTTTTCCTGTTCATTGGCCTGATGGCCAATGGCCTGATGGCCCTGTACTGAAATCCTCATCACTTCTGCGGGGATTCTGCTGTTTGCAGCCTTCTGGGGGGTGTTCCGTTTGGAAAATCTAAAGAAGGCACTCTATCTGCTGACCTTTCTTAAGAGTGCTTTTAGATATTTGGCTTAAAATAAACCACGCTTCGATGGATTTGAGCTCATAAGTTTTTAAAAACCACTTCGTCTTTCCTTCACAGCTGCCTCTTCTATCCGCCTGTACATGTTTTACATGTCTAGTTTTTTAGTACTGTTTGGAATACTGGTAGTGGAACACAGACTGTGCTGCTATAACTTATCAATGTTACCATGATAGAGTTGGCCAGAGCGAAGGAAAAGGAAAACAATATCAGGATGAATCTGTGAGAAAACTGATGTATAGCCTTTGCCAAAAGGACAAAGCCAAAGAGTTTGGCTAAGCCACGTAATAAGGCCTTTGAGCATCCATGGATGTCCAACATTCAGGGTGGTCAGGGCAAGATTTTCTCTACCTTCAAGAGATCTGGAATGCTAGCGATGCACAACAAGGCTCAGAAGCGAATTCCTTGTGCTCTAAACTTCGACAAATGCTGTACTCGCATTATGTGACAGCATGGAAAGATATGACAAACAGGAACAGCAACATTTCGTTGACCCTAAGAATCATCACCCCACTGGTTTCTTGTCCCTGCATGGGCTAGTCATGGTTTTTATCTTTTTGCATCTAGCTAGGACAGCTTCCTGAGAGCACTGTCAGCATTTTCTATTTTTTTTTGTTTTTTAATAGACTTCCCGTTCTGCCACTACACATTTGCTAGAATTTATACATATCCTTTAATTAGAAAAAATAATGGTGATAATGAATTTGGTGAACAATTAAGTTTTCAAGCAAATATGTGCTTAGACGTAGGTCTTCAGAAATTCAATTACTTATTTAATCACAATGTTACTACTCCTTAGTCTGATCAGGTGCCATGGGAACTTTTCTGGAATTTTTCTTCACTTCGTCCTAAAGTGAAGCTGATGAATGCCTTTCTCGCGATCAAAGAGAATGCCTGTGTCCTGAGCGCTTTGACCTTAGCCCATGTGTTTTTGCTTTGCTTGTAGTGCGCACAGTCACGTAATACCAGGTTGAGCTGATTCCTTGTGTTTCAGCATTAGTCATTACTTGTTAGCTAGATTGAAAAGCGTGTGTGCATGTGTTTCTGTATTCTAATTTTTTCCATATAAGTTATGAGTTCTGCATTTTGTTTCCGACAGGCTCCTTCAAATGGGTGGCTAACATATCTAGAGCATAGGCCTCCATATATTGAGTGTAAAGTTTTCTTTTGTGTTCTTTTTATGTGATTGCGTGTTAAATTGAATGTATTGTATACGTTTTCTGAGGTTATGTTCATCCTATGTGTTTCTCAAGAACAAACACAAACATTAGAGGTTGGATGCCTATGATATTTTACTGTAGATTTAGTGGGCTGCTTTAGGATGTCTGTTTAGTATTTCTTTTACTGTAGTTTGTAATCTGCATCTTGAAGTTAGCCACTTGGAATTAGCCACTGGGAATTGTCTGGTGCATAACATTTTTTTAGCTAATCTTATCTGACAGCACCAGTTAGCCTGAAGTGTAGTAAAAAAGTTATCAAGTCAACTCTGCATTGTTTTTCAAGATTTGCTATTGTATCGTTTTGATTACTTTTAGGTGCTGATTTCAAGTTAGTCCCTATCTCTAATACCTATCCAAAAATTGTGGTTTCAAATGTTGTTTATTGTTCTCCATTTAAAAAATAAAATTGTAATCTACAGGTCTTTGTGACCTTTATTTACTTTACGCAGGCACTTCAATTTCTTTTCAATTGAATAAGCTTGACATGTTAAGCAGCCTTTTAATGCTACTGGTGTTAATATTTCAGATATGTGTGTAGGTTAGTAACGGACATTTGTGATAATCCAGTGCTATTTGTAGTGGTGGTCTGTGTAATCCAGTATTTTCGAACATCCAATGGATTGAATGTAAGTCGCATGCACAAGTTAAATTGCGAACAGTGTTTTGAGGACGTCCTAGTAACAATGTTGTGTAAAGTGCTTAAACCTGCAGTCTCGAAAAAAAATGTCTAACAAACTTACATAGCTACCTTGCACTATGAAGTAAAATCCAAGAACTATATTTTTGTTCGAAAATAAAACCACGGAGCACAAGCTATATGCAATGTTTTTGTGTAATCCTTAATGCGAATCCTGCTTTTATCGGCTTTGAGGACTTGTAGACTGGATGAAAATAGTGCTCGAAAAATATTTTCAATGCGCGAGTGGAGCACGGAATTAAAATTTTTCTTTAAAAAGGTCCATTATGGACTGCAAAAATAAGTAACATTAATGTACGGATTTTAAGGATACAATATACAAATGCATTCTTTTTAAAAACTTCTAAATGCAGAGAGATGGTAAACATTATTTGTCCAATGTGGAGCTGCCCGCAAGTTGCTTGTGCACCATTCAGGTTCTTTAACTTCAGGGATTCGGTTTCTGGACCACAGTGAAGAGATGGTATAATTTTACGAGAAGAAAAATTTATTTCAGGAATTTGGCACGTAGATCCGTTAATAGGGTCTTGTATTCAGTTTCATTGCCTATCGTCTCCTCAACTCTGCTTTTCTTGCCCATTGTGAACCGCCCCGTCATGATACTTTCGGCTAGCGCCGGAGCCATAGTTTGTGTATATTTTACAGAAGTGCCGTATACTCAGCGGAGTCAGATTAAAGACATTTCCTTGCCGCCACCGCTGGTCTCGTTTTGTTTCCGCGATGTATGGCAGTACGCTGCGACGTGACTGGGACGTCGTGTCAATGCATGGCGCCACGATCGTGCAACGCAGGTATCCAGGAGGAGGTGAAGACAGCGGTTCGATGCACTTTGTATCCAGCGTTCTTGCCCTGCTCCTTACAGCACTACTTCGTAACGGCATGGACGGAACGGGGCTGGTTGTTATATCTCAAAATTGAAGTTCGATTAGGCTTTTTTCATGATTAGGCTTTTTTCACAAAGCGCATTCGAACCTGATTATTGTGATTAACTAGCACCGTTCCGCCTATATATTAAGAAGTTCTAGTAGCCGTGTAAGAAAGAGCGAAAATGCAATATAGAAAAACGGACCGCTGTCATCACCTCCTCCTACATCGGCGCCTGCATAAACACGACACCGCAGCCACCGCTCAGCGTATCGCAGTGGTTGAAACCTCCCATTGCAAACCGGAAGTGCATCGTTTTTTTTTGGTGTAAAAATCTACACCAAATATACTCCCATTGTCAACCGCAAGTGCTTCGTATTTTTGGTGTAAAAATTTACACCCAATCTGCTCCCTTCGCCAACCATAAGTCCTCCGTATTTTTTGGTGCTGAAATCTACCCCGTCTAAAGGTGTATATCGAACCTCGATTTGGGAGGACGCTAGAGGACAAGCCAAAAACACCCATCTGGGTTGATTTGTGTTTAGTGTGTACGGCACCTCTTCCTTTCGTAATAATAGTAAAAAGGAGCGAAGAGATTTTTGCTAGCCCCGGCATCTGGAATCGATACTGAAGCACCTGAGCTCGGGCAGCGGAAATAAAGGATAGCAGGCAGAATGGAGAAATGAAATGATAGAGGTGAGGGGACAGGAAAAGAGGATTGGAGAAGTAATATATAAAAATTATTTACACAATAAGAAATGTGTCCAAGTTCTGCGCGTGATTAGTTCATGTTGGAGGAATTAAGACACAAGCGCACAGCACTGTGTTGGCTACAACTGGAGTGGGGCGTCCAGTTATTAATCGTTCAAGACAGAACTCGCGGAGCGTTCGGTCACTGCGTGTAACTACCTGACGGAGAACAGAGGGGACGTCAAGCCCGTGTGTTCGTGTAATGCACAGAGGCTCAGCAAGGTTCGCTCACGAGTGCGCGCAGTGCCCTGCGGCCACTATAGAGTCTTGAGGGAGTCTGGTAGTATGCCCAGCACCCTATAGGCTGCAAGCATATCGCGACAAGCATCGGCGAATGCGGCACAGTTAGTAGTAGTAGTAGTAGTAGAAAACATTTATTCCAAAAAGGTAGGATAGAGAGGCGAAAATACAGATTTTGGGTTGAGTCCTTATTTCAGGACCCCAATGTCCACCGCAGTTCCTCTTGCTTGGGATATCAGCTTTCGCTGCGTCGCCAAGTCAGAGCTGAGCAGGGCAGACTCCCACTGTTCTTCGGAGTGATGTTTGTCTAGTTCGGGGGGCTTGGGACTTTAGCAGCCCCATGTTACATGATATGTTGTTGGAATTCCGCCACACCAGGGGCAGATGCTGTCATATCTGTCGGGGAAGATGATGTGGTACTTGTGTAGGTTTGGAAAGGTGTTCGTCTGTAGTTGTCGCCATTCGCTCGCCTCTGCCGCCGTTAGCTTACGGTGTGGTGGGGTATAGACTTGTCTTTGTGTTCGGAGAAGGAGGAGGCGCTCGCCGTACGTAGAGGGGAGAGGGGTGAGGTCGGGGAGGTTAGTCGCTCGGTTAGTATATCCTCTAGCTAGACTGTCCGCGGCCTCGTTTCCCTCGAGCCCTTCGTGCCCAGGAGTCCAAGTGATTTGGTGCTTGCACGTGGAATTTTGAACTTGTGAGGTAGTCAGAATGGGAGCGACGGAGTGTGGAAGTCTGCCAGAGAGGAAGAGGCGACACGCGGAGGGGGAGTCGGTAATAATTTTTAACTCATTTCCCGTAGCATCGCCGTGCTGGATTGCGAGGGCAATTGCAGCAGTTTCTGCTACTTTGGGAGAGCAGTTTCGTAGTGAGGCGCTGGCGATTTCCTTGAAATTGGTGTCCAAGACGACCGCCACCGCGTTTGTTGAATCGGGCTACATGGCTGCGTCGACGTATACAGCATTTTGTGCCCGTCGATGTGTGCGGCGCAGATAGTCCACTCGCGCCTTTCGTCGTCCCTTTTGTGAGTCCGAGTGCATGTTCTTCGGAAGGGGAGCTACATACACGCGAGTTCGCAGAGTTGAGGGTAGGTCTCGGTTGTCCTGGACGGCGCGTATGTCACACTCTTTGCAAGATTGCGCGTCCAGCTTTGGTGGTGAGGAGGCGTTCCTTTTGCGATGCTAGGACGGCTTCTCGAATTTCTTCTATTGTGTTGGTCAGTCCCAGGTCCTAGATGTGGCAGTTGGCCGTGTACATCGGGAGGCCTAACGCATGTTTGTAGGCGGTAAGGTTGATGGCATCAGCTTTGTCTCGCTCATTCCGCAGAAGTGGTAGGAGTGGGAGACCGTATGACAGCCGGCTCATAACTAGAGCCTGTATCAGTCGAAATCTATCCTCCTCTCTCATGTCTTTTCGGTTGCGGGTGATGCTGTTGTTGTTGTATGGGGTTTTATGGCGAATAAGCAACTATGGCTATCCTGCGCCAAACACAAGGTTAGATGATGCTATGTCAAGTGTACAGAGGTTACATTATAATAGATTTAAAACACTGGCTTTCTTTAGAAACTTACAAACAAGTGAAAATTCGACGAGTGTTTGCTCGCCTAAAAGCAATGCGGGATGAAATGGAATGTGTTCATTGTAAAATACCGTAAAAACTTTTTGTCTAAGTTCTTCGAGATGCGAACAAGAAATTAAAATGTGATTTACTGTGAGCTCTTCACCACACATTTCACTCACAGGTTTGTCTTTTTTTGTTAATAAGAAGTTATGGGTGATGTGTGTGTGACCTATGCGTAAACGACATAAAATTACTTCGATAAAACGCTCTTTATGGTGGCATGATTTCCATTCTTTTATAATGGGCTTTATGGTATGCAGCTTGTTGTGTCCTTCATTTTCCCAAGAAGCTTGCCACTTGTCTCTTAGTCTGCTATGCACTAACTTCATGTAATCCCTAGGAGGCAAATTCACATGTTTTATTTCCATGGTTCTGGTTTGTGCAGCACACATGTCGGCTCTCTCATTGTCCTGAATGCCAACGTGACTGGGAACCCAGCACAATTTTATAACATGTTTTTGTGTTGTGACCTTTACTATATTATGTATGATGCTTCCAATCAGTGGCTCCGTGGCATTTTTAGAGTTTAATGCTGTAAGGACGCTCAGTGAATCTGTATAGATGATGCTGTTTTTGATGTTTTCATTTGTTATTTTCTGCACCGCAACACTAATAGCATAACACTCCGCGGTGAAAACTGTAGCACATGAGGGAAGTCGTACTGCATTTTCATTTTTTCCTTGTATTACTGCGCTTCCTACATGAGCATGAGTTTTTGACCCGTCAGTATAAAATGGAGTGTAATTTCTGTATTTTTCTTGTAGTGCTAGATATTCTTGTATTATCTGGTCGTGTGGTGTACAAGTTTTCCTGAGGCGTGTTAGTGTGACGTCACACACTGTGGGAAGAGTGTACCACGGTGGTAGCGCTTCGCATCTTGGGGCAATATTTTTAATTTCATTTAGTATGTTTAGTGCTTGGCATTTTTCTTCGAAGCGCAAGAGCAACGGCTTAATTGCGTGAGGCTTGTTGTTGAAGAGTATTCTGGATGGGCATTTCTTGACGATTGAGTAACAAAGATGTTTGGGGCGAGAAAGGATTTTGAGGATGTATGTACAAGTTAGTGCAGTTCTTCGATCTTCTAAGGAAGGTTCATTCGTTTCCACATACAGACTTGCTATTGGTGAAGTTCTGTAAGCACCAGAAGACAACCTTAAACCAAGATTGTGGATAGGATCTAGTCGTTTTATGTAGGACGGTCTTGCTGAGCCATATACTATGCACCCATAGTCTAACATAGAGCGAACCAGAGAACGATATATATGTAATAGGCATGCTCTATCAGATCCCCAGCGTTTTCTTGACAGTAGTTTTAGCACATTGAGGGCTTGGGAAGCTTTTTTCTTTAAGGTGTTTATATGTGGCAAGAAAGTGAGCTTTTTATCGAAAGTTATCCCTAGAAATTTATGCTCTTGTTTGACAGGCAATTGGGTTTGGTTTAGATATATTGTGGGGTTGGCCTGTAGGCCTCGTCTCAAAGAGAACAGAACCGCTACTGTTTTCTGAGGGGAAAATCTAAATCCGTTTCTATCTGCCCAGGTAGCCAGTTTATTTATTGTTATTTGTATCTGTCGCTCACAGGTGGGTATGCTGGATGACGTGCATGCTATTTGGAGGTCGTCTACGTAAACAGAGTACATTATGGATTTTGGGATTACTTTTCCTATTGAGTTCATTTTGATGATGAATAAGGTCGTGCTGAGGATGCACCCCTGGGGTACGCCAGTTTCTTGTGTAAAAGTGTTGGAGAAGGTTGCACCTAGGCGGACTCGGAACGTGCGGTTGGTTAGGAAGTCATTCAAACAGCTCAGCATCCTGCCGCGGATACCTAGGTCCGCTAGGTCACGGAGGATACCGAACCTCCACGTGGTATCGTAAGCCTTCTCCATGTCGAAGAAGACCCCGATACAGTGCTGGTTGTGGATGAACGCTTCCCGAACTGTGTTCTCAAAGCGAACGATGTGATCGGTTGTGGAACATGTATTTTTAAAACCGCAATGGTGTATATCTAAAAGTTGCCGGGACTGAAGTATGAAGGTTAGTCTGATGCTTTCGAATGATTTTGCTATACAGCTAGTGAGTGCTATTGGCCTGTAACTGGTGGGAGTAGTTGGTGGCTTGCCAGGTTTTAGGAAGGGTACTATGATTGCTTCTTTCCATGCTTGGGAGATTTCTCCACTCATCCATATTTTATTGAAAAATTTTAGGAGAGCCTCTATGGCAGTCTCAGAGAGGTGAGCAAGCATGGCATAATGTATATTGTCTGGGCCTGGTGCTGTCATTTTACCGGATGTTAGTACTGTGTTTAGTTCCTGCATTGTAATAACCTGATTGTAGTCTTCGTGTATGCATGTTCCAAAGGGAAGTTTTTGTTTTTCTACTATTGTTTTGTGCTTTTGAAATGTTTGTGTATAGTTGGATGAGCTTGAAACTGTGGAAAAATGCTCACCCAATATGTTGGCCTGTTATTCTAATGTTGTTTGAGTACCGGGTGTTGTTAGCATTGGAAATGTGAATGGAGTAAAATTTCCAGTGAATTTCCGCACCTGCTCCCACATTTTCTTAGATGTTATTGAGCTGTTTATGGAGGATATGTACTGTTGCCATGATGCCCTTTCTGTGTTGCGTCTGATGTATCGTGCTTTGGCTCTAGCCCTTTTGAAGATGAGCAAGTTTCCTGCAGTGGGATATCTGCGAAGGTTGCCCCAAGCCTTGTTTTGCTGCTTTTTAGCCGATGAGCATTCGTTTGACCCCCAAACTTTGTGTTTTTCGTGCAATTTCAGACGTTTGTGGGATGGCTTCTATTGCTGCAGATATTAAGCATGTGACAAATTTTCATTTAGTTCTATAGTAAGGGTTTCGGCATATTCTTTTTCTAGTGTGGCCTTCGTTCTGAAAAGTGCCCAATCGGCGAGGTGAATTTTCCATCGCCGTGGCTTCGTAGGGATGATGGATGTAGCTGATGTTAGCTTTAAAACTGTAGGTAAGTGATCACTTCCCCGAGGGTCGTCTAAAACATCCCAAAAAAAATCATTAAACACCGATGGTGATGCAAACGCTAAATCTAGGCAGGTCATTTTTCCAGAGCTGGGGCAGCAGTACGCTGCTTTTCCAGTGTTCATTAAACATATGCTATTTGAAAGAATAAAATCCTCGATGAGCTGACCCCTGGAATCAGTATGCTCACTTCCCCAGAATGAGGAGTGTGCGTTAAAATCCCCAATTATGACATATGGCTCAGGCAACTGTCCCAGAAGTTCTTCTAGGTCATGCATAGTAATTGTGTTGTGTGGTGGTATGTACACAGAACATATTGTTATTGTTTTATGGCTAATGATGTTTACTGCGACCGCTTCTAAGTTCGTCTTTAATGATACCTCTCTTGCAGGGACATCGCTTTGTGTAATGATAGCGACGCCTCCTGAGAGTCGGCTAGCTTGTTCTCGGTCTTTCCGGAAAATATTATATTTTTTTAAGATGTTTGTGTGCTGTGGCCCAAGGTTCGTTTCTTGCAGGCACACAGCTGTAGGTGCCATTGTTTTGAGCATATCGGTTATGTCTGTGTAGTTTCTGTGTAGACCTCTACAGTTCCATTGTATTAGATATGCCATTGTGATAAGTTGGGGATTGGGGAAAGTCACTTATTTTCAGGAGCAGTGATTCGTGGTTTCCCTTTTTTCTCTAGGGAGTCTCGCCGCCGCTGCAGCGGTGGCGGACTAGGAGTTGTATCCATCGCCACTTTCGTGGCGCCGGATTTCTGCGGAGATTCCGCGGATGCGTGTATTTTAGATGTCCGCGGACTTTCGCTGACATCCATCTCCTCCACGGTGGACGTGGAGGATGCTTCTTGGTTGCGATGGCCCGTGGCCTTCGCATTCGTCTTTTTTGCTGGCACCGCTGAACCAGGCCCTGCTCAAGCGGCAGAGTCTTTTGGGCCAGTAGTTGCTTCTTATAGGGGTGGGGCGACAGGTCCAGTTCAGCATAGCTGTTCTGGGTGTCTATCGCCGAGGATGCCACTGCTGAAAGTAGGGCCTGAGGGCCTCCGGCGAGGATCGCGTGGTCTTCCCGCGAAATTTTCAGCCCTGTGGACTGTGTCATTGACTTCTGTGGTGGGGACTTGGTTGTCGACCCCAGGTCCTTCGGATCGACCTGTGTGCCGACAGAAACCGAAGGCGGCGGCGGTCCCCGCGTCACCGCTTCGGAGTATGTCCCTTTCTGTTGGAAAGAGACGCGTTTTTTTGCTTCAAAGTAGGACAGGTTTTCTGTGGTCTTCAAAGTTATGATTTGTTTTTCTGTTTTCCAAACTGGGCACGACCAGGAGTACGCGCCATGTGCGCCATTGCAGTTGATGCATTTTGGAGTGCGTTCGCATCTTTCTTCTGTATGTGCGTCTTCTGCGCATGTGACACACGTGGGTTTGCCCCGGCAAGCCAACATGCTGTGTCCAAAGCGCTGGCACTTGAAGCATCGTCTCGGATTTGGTATGTATGGGCGGACTTTACAATGGAGGTATGCGGCGTGGATGGAATCAGGGAGAGTTGTACTATTGAAAGTTAGGACGATGTGTTTTGTCTTGATTTCAGCATTATTTCTCCGGATGGTTATTCGTCGGGCTGCTATTACTCCTTGTTCAGCTAGTTCTTCCATTTCCGCATCCGTACTCTGTAGGAGTTCATATTCAGATATGACGCCCTTTGAGTGGTTCAGGGTGCGGTGCGGGGTTACCTGTACGCTCATTTCTCCAAGATTCTGTAAAGACATCAGTTTCGCGCTCTGTTCTTTTGTGTTTATTTCTACAAGGAGATCTCCGGTTCGCTGCTTTTTTGCTTCGTAGTTTTTGCCTACACAGCTTTTTAGGGTGTTGGCGATGACAAATGCAGACAGGTTGGCTACCGGTTCATCAGTGTTTGAGTGAACCATGAAAAACTTCGGAAACGTTTCTGGTTTCTGTGGCATCAATTGTTTCGCATCGGTGCGACTCCTTTTTGGGAGCCGATCAGATTTTTTTGAAAATTTTTCCATACGGCATGTACTGGCTAAGGGTTCCAAATACTTTGTCGCCTCTGATTCACCCTTATACACAGAGGAAGGTCCCGGGACTCCCCCCCCTGGTAGACAGACGAGGAGCCCATCGGCCGAGGATTGACCACTTCCTCGACCGCCACCGTTCAAGGTTTCTTCCCTCCACCTTTCAACCTATCGCCACGGTACGGATGACAGCTTCGGTATGGGGGCTAAGGGTCCGTGGTGGCGCCATGCACCAACACCTTGTTACACAAGGTGCCCTTGCGGGGGTTGCGGGTGATGCGCCGAATCATGCGGGATATCTGGAGGGCAGTTGTCCGGAGACGCTGTAACGTGTGGTTGGCTTTTCTGTCGCACTGAAGCCAAAGGCCCAAAATGCGGATAAGAGGGACTTCCTTTATTCTCGTGCCTTCGAGGTAAACCTCGATGTCGCCTGGAGATTTGTAGGCATAGCCCTGAATGCGGATAATTTCGGATTTGTCGGGTGCGCAGCAGAGGCCGCACTCGCTGCTTGTCTTTCTATGCAATTGACTGCCTCTTGTAGCGTGTTTTTTTTTGTCGGCAAGGGAACCCCAGGCGGAACAGATGGTAATATCATCAGCGTAGATAGTACAGCCGATTCCTTCAATAGCCTCTAGTGCTTTTGCCATGCCGATCATAGCTATATTGAAGAGGAGAGGAGAGATGATAGAGCTTTGGGGAGTGCCTTTGTTGGGTGTCTGCTCTGTGCCGGAGCGGACATTTCTCATGCCAATCGTGGCCGTGCGGTTCCTGAAAAAGTTTTTGATGTAGTTGAAGGTCTTGGGTCCGCAATCGAGGGCGTTGAGCTCTTTCAAGATGGCGTCGTGAGAAACGTTGTCATAAGCGCCTTTCAGATCAAGTGCCATAATTAGGTGCTCGCCGCCTCTCGGGATGTTACTGTGTACTTCTTCCTTGAGAAGGAGGAAAGCGTGTTGCGTAGAAAGACCTTTCCTGAACCCGAGCATAGTGGGTGGAAAGAGGTCGTTGTCCTCTGTGTAGTTTTGGAGGCGGGTCTGGATAACGCGCTCGTATTGTTTGCCCAGGCAAGAGGTGAGGGTGATGGTTCGCAATGCTTCCAGGCTTGGTGGTTTGCCTGGTTTTGGGATAGTCACGATTTCGGAGTGTTTCCACTCTGCAGGGAGTTCTGCCGCCTCCCATAGGGTGTCATTTATGTAGGTAGTGAGGACCTCGATCTGCGTCTTGACCAGGTTTCGAATCATCCCATTTGTGATCTTGTCCGTGCCAGCTGCCGTGTTGCGTGTGGCAGATCGAGCCGCGGCGTAAACCTCGGCAGTGGTGATGGGGGCGTCCAGCCTCTCATTTAGGCCTCCCGTGTACGAGATTTTGCTGGGAGGATGGGGGCGCCGATGTATTTAGTTTTGAGGGCGGCGAGGAGGGCCCCGTCGTCTCCGGGGTACAGACGAACGATTTTCTTGAGTGTACGGTTAGTGGCAGACCGCGATGTTTGCGGATCGACGAGGCTGCGGAGGATCGCCCAGGTGCGGGAGGTCCCCAGCGTGCCGCGCAGTGACTCGCAAAATTCCTGCCAATTCTGTTGAGAGAGGTGTTGTGCATACTCTTGTGCTTCTGCCGTGATCTGTGATATGCGGAGTCTCAAGGGACGATTGAGGCGTTGGCGTTTCCATCTGCGAACCAGAGTCCGTCGGGTCTGCCACAGAAGGTGACGTTCGACCGCCGGATTATCGGGTGTGCATTGTACTTCGGTGGTGGCCTCCTTGTGTGCTTTCCGAGTCTGTTCACTCCATTCACTGATTGATTGAATGGGGCCTTCCGGAACGGGCTGTGCACGTTATTTAGTCCAGTCTGTGATTTCTGCTGTTCCCAGGGTGCGACGAATGTTTGCGGAGGTGATAGACGTGCTTACGATGTAGTGGTCGCTACCTAAGCTCTCTCCGAGATTTGTCCACGTAGCGTTATGGATGTTCTTGACGGTTGTAAGGTCAAGGCATGAATCGCGCGTGACACTGTTTCCTTCGCAGGTTGGGTATAAAGGATCAGTAAGTATTTCCAGGCCCAGGGCATCCCGAGCTCGTACCACGCTCAGAACACGAAGCGAGTTCGTTTTGTAGCCCCATTCCCTGTGGGGGGGGGGGGGCGTTAAAGTCACCGAGTGCGATAAGCTGATGCGAAACAGCTAGCTGATCTGCCTCTTGAAGTGAGTCAGAGAAATCGGCCTTGGTTGCTCGTGGAGGTTGATACACGTTCAGAACGAAGGTGCTCTTGCGGCCCCTCTTGTTGGGAATGACCTCGATCATGTTGTAGTTGATCTCCTGTTCTCTCAAGGAGTGTTCGACCTCCGTGATGTCCTTAGAAACAAGGGTGGCAAATTTTGGCGAGCTCGCTTTGTGGACTGTGTAATATCCTGGGAGAGTCGGCGCCGGGTCGGCTCCTACCTCTTTTAGGCAGGTCTCTAGGCGGTCAGGAGCGCCTGATTTAGAGAGCGGAGGCATCCTGGTGGCTGGTAAAGCTCCTGACAGATTCGTTGCCGCTACTCATAGCGACCGCCGCGGTCGCGGACCGGTAGGTTTTTGCTCGAGGGTTGTCAGAGCTGGTAACACGTTTTCTGCTAGGGGCTTTGGTGTTTATCAGTGCTTGTAGGGTAACAAATTGGGCGTCATGTGCGTCCAGGCGCGCGCCTATTTGTGCGATTTGGGCTGAGAGCTGGGAGGTGAATGTTGCGAGAAGGGGATTTATGTTGTTCATAGTGTTATTCAAGAGGCGTCCCGCTATTTCTTCATATGTGTTGGGGAGGTGGGTGGTTGTCGGTAGGCGAGGTGTGGGAGTGGGTGTCGCCACTGGTGGTAGCGTGGTTTGGGAGAAGTCTCAAAGTCCCGGGGCGCAGGAGGTGGGGTAGGTTGAACGTGAGGGTGGTGAGAGGAGTGCACTTGCGGGCTAGCTCCGCTACCTGGGATCGTAGCTTGTCGATAGTGTGTGCCATTTTTTCGCAGTCTGAGCATTTGGGTGGAGTGGGTTTGTTTGAAGGAACAGTGGGAGAGTTCTTAACGAGCTCTGCCCAGCTCACCTTTTTGTCCGGGGCCTTGACTTGCCCCTGGTTTGGCCGGTTAATTTCCTTGTTTTGCTTGGGTGCAGGGGGAGGTTGGGTTGACCGGTTGGTGGAGGCGGATTTCGATCTGCTCCCACTGGTGCAGCTTTGGCTGGATGACTCGTCGTCCGTGCTGAACCAGCGCGGCGTCCGAGTTCGGGCCTGGTTGTCTTTCCTGGACCGGTGTTGTTCCTTGATGGGTGGGGTGGAGGATCGGACGGATGGTGGCTTTTGCTTGAGTGGTTTGAACCGATTGGGGTTTCGTGTGTTCCTCCGCACAGAGCACACTTCGGCAGGCACTGATGTCAGTCAGGAGGATTTTGGGCCCCGCATTTCCTGCAGGCCGCCAGATCTGGTGTGGGGCACACATCGGAGCGATCACCCGGCTGCATGCACTAATAGCAGAATTGTCGTGCTGGGCGGTACAGATGGCAACGAAACTCCGCGCTACTGAAGTACACAACTTTGGGGGTGGTCGGGCCGTTGAAAGTGATCAGCATCGACGATGTTTTGCCCATGCGTCGTACGTCGAGTACGGTAGTCCCGCGTGAGCAGATGTATAGGCCCGTCTAAAGAGCTTCCGGTGTCACGTGGTCCGGAATTCCGTGGATTAGGCCCCGTCTGTCGTGCTCTGTGAAAGGTATGTAGGCGTTCACGTCATGAGTGAGGTCTCCAAGGGACAGTGTCTTGATTTGTCGAAGTTCGTTGGCAACTTCTGCGTGCGGAGTGCTCGCTACGAGTATATTTGATCCGTAGTGGGGGCGGAGGAGGTACCTTCCTTCCACCTGCTGCGGTTCTGGACAGGCGTTGCTTACTGCTTGGGCAATATCGAGATTTGAGAAGTTCTTTAAAGCGAGTCCTCGGCGAGGTCGAATCACGATTTTAATGTCCGTTTGCGGTAGAGGCGGGAGGCGGACTCGAAGGCCGCGTTTCTTTGGCGTAGGATGTTTGTGATTTGGTGGGGTGTCCTGGGAGTCGGTGCTGCCCTGCACTTGGCTGTTGGTTTCAGTCCAGGTGCTTTGCGAAGCTTCCTTTCTTGATGTCTGCTCATGGCTATCTTCCAGCCGTTGGGTAGAGGGGTAGTAGGCGGTGGCGAGGCCGGGGACGAACTGGTCGTCGGACCGTTTTCCGTTCGGTCTTGAGAGTCGGTTAAGTCCATGTCGGAATCAAAGCTTTCATTTGTTGTGGGTAGCAGGGACGCCTCCGAGCTCATTTTCAGCGCCGCGCAGCGTGGCGCGGGGCAAGGCATGGGCTGGAGGACCGCCCTTGTTGGGCTAAGAACAACGTGAGGCCTAGCGTTCCGCGCCTGGCTCGGAGCGTTAGAGTCTTTTTCGGGCAAAAGTGGTCGGAATTGCACAGCAAATGGTGAGAACGGATGCCGAACACTTTCACTGACCGATTATGGGTGGAATCAGTCCATTTTAGGTCGAACATTCGCCGTCCCGAGTAAAAATCTACGGAGCCGAGGTGAAGTGCGTTCGCTCACGGCGTTCATCCGTTGGCTCTCCGCAAGGGGCCAGGGAACCGACAATTTCATTAACTTGATTACGACATAGTTTTAAATCATGCAACTGTGCAATGCCAACTGAACCTGCATCCCTCTGTGAAACATAGGAGCAGGTGTTGTAGTGTTTCCACTGCACCGCATCCGTCACACACATCACTCGTCGTTATTCCGTGACGCTCCCGTCGTTCCCCAGGCCACACGCAGCCAATGCGCGCGCGAAGGATCATTACACGTTGCGACCGTGTAAGTGCTCGACAGTCGGTGATATTGTCGATGCGCTCACCTCCTGCGATGCGTGGTCGGAGATGGTCGTGCATGGCCGCACACACGTCCTCCAGCGCAAGGGGCAGATCGCTGGCAGGTAGTTGATGTGCAGAGGTCGCGAGGTCGTCAGCTTCTTCGTTTCCGGCGATGTCGCAGTGACCGGGCACCAACTGTGCACGCACGGCTCATCCTCTCTGCGCGAGGCGCTCGATACGCGAGCGAATTTCCCGCACTAGTGGGGTACCGCGGCCGTT
This sequence comes from Amblyomma americanum, assembly GCF_052857255.1. NCBI lineage: Eukaryota > Metazoa > Arthropoda > Arachnida > Ixodida > Ixodidae > Amblyomma > Amblyomma americanum. The sequence continues at coordinate 540,787,442 of NC_135497.1, read as the reverse complement.
AGATTGCAGGCGGCTGAGGGCGGCGCGGGAGTCGCTCAGCAGAGCACTCCTGGGCAGCAGAGGGCAGAGGGTGTGCAGCAGGTCCAGCCCGAGCCGGATTCCCATCAACTCCGCCGTGGTGGAGGAGCCCAGGAAAGTTGCGTGTAGCTGGTTGTTCATTCGCAGGGCGGGGATGGTAGCCGCCGCTGCAAGGGAGCAGCTGTCGCGGGCCAGGGAGCCGTCGGTGTGCACGAGGAGATGGTCCTGGAGCTCCTCGTGTATGACGGCTCTGGCCAGCTACTGAACAGCACAGAGGTGTGTTCTCTGCTTTCCCGCAATGCCGACGATCTCTCGCTCTACCTCCTAGGCAGCAGGCCAGGGCGCGCAAGATTCGTACAGGGGTGTGCCTTGAGTCAATTGCTCATACTCGAGCAGCGCCGCGCCTATTCGTGAGCGCGGGTGCGAGCGCATACGCTCCAGCAGCGAGCCGCCGTCCGGTGCGCGGTGAAGCCGGTCGATGTGATCCGGTGCCCTGCGCGCTGCTTGGAGCTCAAGTGGCCACGCTTCTGCCTCGGCCAGCGTTGCGGCGCACTGCGAGTTTTTGGGCAGGCCTAGGCCCACGCGCAGGGTCTTGCGGTGCTGGAGCTCGAGTTTTTTCCAGCACGGCTTGCGCATCGTGGCGAGCGGCAGCGCATAGAGCACGACCCCAAAAGCTACGGCATTGTATAGCCGCAGCGTGGCTTGCTGGGAGATGCCCTGGCCTCAAGCGCGGAGCTTGTGCATGGTGGCGGTGATCCTATTCATCTGCCGACAGGCCTTGGTCGCCGCGGGGCGGAAGGAAAGGCGCCAGTCGATGTCCAGGCCAAGGTACCGCACCGATTTAGGCCAAGGAATGCAGTCCCGTTCAGTGAGAGTGGCGCAAGGTGTGCGCGCGCGAGCGCGAAACGCACGCCATGGCCACCGATTTGTCCGCGCTCAGCGACAGACCAAAGCCGCGCAAGCTGGCATCGATTGCGGTCAGAGCTCCCTGAAGGCACTCTCGCACGCGTAGCGCCTTGCCTGGTGCACCCCGGCACCACAGCGCTATGTTGTCTGCATATATGGACATGTACACATTGTGTAGGCCGCTCGTGAGGTGGGAAGCTGGGACCACCGACATGGCCACTTTAAACGGAAGTAGTGATAAGACAGAGCCCTGCGGCACGCCCATGTCCACCGGGTGAGGCTTGGAGACCTTACCCCATACTCGTACGCGCATTGTGCGCCTGCTCAGGAAGCCATGAACGTATCGCAAAAGGTGCCCGCTCACACCGGCCCCCTCAAGCACCGCGAGAATTGGTGCGCGGTGAACGTTGTGAAAAGCGCCCGAGACGTCCAGTAGTAGCAGCAGCGCAACCTGGCCTGCCGCGCTGGCATGTTCCAGCGCTGTAACAACATCCGATATACAATCAGCCGCGCACAGCATCCCACGGAAACCTGCCTGCCGTTCGTCAAACAAATCAGCCTCCGTAGCCGGCTAGTTCAGACGCTGTAACGCCATATGCTCCATGATCTTACCTGCAGCCGATTATAATGCCACTGTTCGATATCCGCTCAGCTCCGTTGGTGGGCGCCCTTCCTTTCGGATGGGACAAGCGACCGCGGTTCGCCAATCCTCCGGTAGCTTCCCGCGTTCCCACACCAGGTTGATCTGCTGCAGGAGGATCTGTCGTTGCTACGCATTCAGATTTCGTAGCATCTGGTATGTCACCCCGTGATCCGGGCGCCGAGCGGCGGCGGAAGCGCTGAAACGCATTCTTCAGTTCCGCTGCGGTGGACGGCGCATCACATGGATCTTCCGAGGCGACGGGCGAGGGACAGCTACGTTTCTGGGGCTCGCAGGAGCAGCTATGTTAGCGGCGTCTGCGGGGCTGGGCGGCGCGAACCGGTCGGCAAACCGCTCTGCCAACACTTCAAAGCTCAGGCCGCTGGAGATTGCGACGGCGGTCAGCGGTTGATGGTTTGCCTGTGGATCGGTGATGCGCCGCAGGGTGTCACACCGCTTCCACGAGTTGACATCTTCCTCCATCCTTTGGCATAGTGACACCCACTGCCGGCGCTACAGCTTTTTGGCTCGGCGGCGCGCTTCCGCGTCCAGGCTGTTGTAGTCTAGTCGGCGGCTCTGTCAGTACGTCGCGCCCGTCGCTCTGCGCGATGTCTTCTCGCCCAGATTGAGCAGCTTCATATCAGGTGTGGGCTGCCCTGTCCTTACGTCTGCTCGTTGGGTGGCTGCGAGAACGGTTCGAACTAGAGTTGAAAAGAAATCAGCACCAGTGGCCGCCGCCTCGTCGTCCGCCCGCCTGAACGCACTCCAGTTGGTAATGGAGTAGGCAGGCTTCGGGCGCGCTACCAATGCAGCGGTTTCGATTAGGATGGAGTAATGATCCGAGCCCCCGAGATATGGTGATTGGGGCCATGTCGCCGCGATGCCTCTGGGTGTGAAGGCAATGTCGATGCAGGATGGGGTTGTTCGGCGTCGTCGAAAGGTAGGATTGCCGATGTTCAAGGGGGTGAGTCCCAGCTGCGTTGCTGCGTCGTGCAGGTCTTCTCCACGCGCAGAGTGGCGCGCACTGCCCCACTCATTATGGTGGGCGTTAAGATCACCACAGATGATTTGACGCGGCGCACAGCACGAAAACACTGCCAATTCCACGCGACACCTGGACGCACATAAACACTGGCCACCAACGTGTCAACACCACCGACGCGCACTGTCACCACCACGCACTCCTGGGCGTCAGATGTCGCCGCCGCCGAGCCGACGAGGGTGTGTGCTAGACGTCGTGCCGCACATATATCGCGCACCTTGATTTCCCGGGGCGATGAGATGTGTCACAACAGGGTACTGTGGTACAGGTTGGTTCCTCGCACCTGGTGGCTGAGTGGTAGCCAATGTAGCCACGTAGCCGCATCTGGGGCTCCCCGTCATGTGAACGTACGTTGTCTCCTGCACCGCGATAACTTCCGGCAAATCCTGTGCAATGCGAACTCGCATTTCGGCGTACCGCACCGCAAGTGAGCGCACGTTCTACTGCAGGGTTAATGGTATGCGGGAGGGAGTCCGGCACCTAGCCATCATCCTGGCTTATTTGTGCGGGACCACTTGCTGCTTCTAAGCAAGCCCGGTGTCCACTGGTGCCCTCCGGGAAAAGTGCGCTGAGGCCGCGCAACGCCAACTCTAGGCGCGCGATCTCCGCGTCCCGTGCTCAGGGTGCTGGCCATGAGATGCGGCCGCAGGCTCGGGCCGCGCTGCACGGGACGCCGGGCAACCGGATCGCCGCTGGCGGTGCGGCCGTTGATTCGGTTGGTGCTGCTGCTGCGATGCTCCCCTGACGGCCTGCGCATAAAAAAGCGCGCGCGGCGCCTGCGGATGTTGCTGGGCTAAGGCCGGTGTTTCAGCCTGGACGACGGCTCGGACAACCCGCCTGGACATCGGTGCGATGGATGTGGCCATTAAAGTGGCCACGTGACGCTCTCGCTGCAAGTGCGGGCATGCTGGGTCCATGGCCGCGTGCCGCCCCCCGCAGTTAATGCAGCGGGGCTTGCTCGCGCAGGTACCGGGCTCGTGCGGCCCGCCGCTGCGCATGCATCGGCCAGGGGAGCGACACAACTCAGTGGCATGCCCCAGGCTGGCGCACTTGGCGCAATGCAGCGGCCGGGGACGGCAGGGGCGGACGGCGAGCCTGCGCATGAATATGATGATGAACGCCGGTTGTGTCGGACGGCAAAATGGAGAGCGAGTGTGCTGCCCTACAGCGACTCCAAGACCATCGGCACCGTTGACTCCGCCGCCGCTAGCAGCTCCTCCGCCGTCCTGCGCCCGTCCACACCAATTACCAGGCCGGAGCTTTGGTTCCGAGGAGGAGGCTCCTTGGCGCCGACCGGCACGCCACGGATGAAGGCTGTGGCTAATAGGGCCAGGAGAGTATCGCTGGTCTCCGCGTCCACTGCCACCACATTCCGCCGCATGTTTACCCGGACGGCGAGGGCGCACGGACGGGGTTCGATCTCCTCGGCCAAATCCCTGCCCTCTTCCCTGGTGAAGGCGGTTCCCCGGTTCGCCGGCCGAAACAGCACCGTCCGCACCAGGCTGAACGGGACCTCCATGGCAGCCGCGGCTCGCTCCAGGGCAGCTCTCGGACGCCGCTGCGCCTTGGTAGTGATGGTGCGCCACAGGACCAGGCTGGCCCCAGCATCAGCGTTGCCGCTGTCTGTGGCGTATTGTTGCGGCGCGCCGCGGAGTTGGGCGTGCTCCCTGCCAGCAGACGAGGCCCCAGTCGCAGTCTGGTCTCGTGCGGCGGGATTTGGCGAGGTCGCACCCGGTTTTCTTCCGGACGCTGTCACTCTAGCAGCAAAAGCAGCAGCATCAGCAGCGGGCTGGATGTGGGTTCGATGGACTTCGTGCTGGGGAGGCCCTGCTCCTTCGAGTGGAGAGGGAGAGCTCTTACTCTTCACGTTTCGAGATTTCATGGGGTCTGCTACCGCACTGATATCAAAGCGCCATCTGTGGCAGCAAAAGGTGGTAATGCTGTGGCAGCAACATGAAAACAGAACATCTGGCACTGAAGCATTTAGCGCCATCTACAACAGCATTGCACAAACAACCGCCTGCCGCTTGCCAATGATGACGTCACGGCCCAATATGGTGGATAAAGGTGGAACTATGTGAGTATGACGTGAGCGGACGAAATGGCGGTATAGTTTCGGTTTCTCGAATCCAAGGTGGCGGCTAATAAAATTGATTGTACCCTCCCATCCCTTCCCCCCATTTCAAAAAAGTATACTATAACGGGAGGAAAACTGCCCCATTATTAGACCGCTATATGTATATACATTCGTGCCGCTATATATACTCCGACAACAAGGGGCACCCATCCGGGGAATGTTGTGTGCCGAAAATGGTAGGCACATAAATCGCTATGGGTAAACATTGTATACATGCAATTACTAATTTAAGCGTTACCATATCGCACCGCAAGCCGAACGTTCGGCCCATCTTGACCCCCCAAACGAAGCAAATTTCGTCTGGGACCTATCTTGAGGGGGTGTAACTCAACAACGGGCGCGTTCTCTTTCGCTTTCTTTGTCTTGTAAACCAAACAGCTAACGCTCATTACTTCAACGTCTTCCTGACGGTGACGGCTTTTTTTTCTACCGCGGGAGCGGGAGTCAGGTGGTGGCTGCGGCCGCGCGCGACCGCGCCAGTTGGGGCCCAGCTTTTCCTCCGTGACGTCACGCGCCGGCGCAGCGCCCCTAGCGGGAGGAGCGGGAGTCAGGTGGTGGCTGCGGCCGCGCAAGACCCCCAGCTTTTCCTCCGGCTGTCGTGACGTCACGTCACGTAGTTTGGTGGCTGCCCGGCCGCGCCCAAGGGCTGAACTGAGTGATTGCAATATGCAACGCATAAAACCTCTACCATCACCACCACTCTCATTCAACGCAAACAAATGGAACCATTCCAAGGCCGATGTTCGGTTTTCAGTTTGAAATGAGCTATTATTGGCTTTGAACTGCTCCGATGAGATATTAATTTTGAAACATTGTTGTACCAGTGGAGAGCTAGCCTTTTTTTAGGTCTTGAGATTCGGGGCCTCCATATACTCCAGCAATAACTACAGACCTGAGGCAGCGTGTGGGCTTCGCCCCTTTGGCGCTGGAGCTCACACTTTTAGCGTGGAACACGGGAGAGCTTTGCAACCTCAGCCTCAAGGCACTGGACCCTGGACTGCGCCTTCGTCTTCCACATAACATAGCACGTCGCGACGCAACATTGTTATGCCGTTTATGGATCGGCGTTGCTTTTACCAAACACTATGCTTTCCGGATGGGGATGGCCGACAGTCCTGCCTGTGAAAGCTGCGGTTGTGAGGAGACCATCGCTCATATTCTCTGTGAGTGCCCTGCATTTGCGAGTGCAAGACATACACTGTATTATGCCCTGGACCACGTCGATCCTCGCCCATTAACAGAGCAAAAGATCCTCGGTCCGTGGCCACAGCAGTCGACTGCCTTCAAGGCATACAAGGCACTCTTTGCTTACTTGAGAGCGACTGGATTGAGTTACAAATTGTGACAGCGTTGTACGTGTGTGTGTGTGTTATGCCTTTCCCCTTCTCTCTTCCTCTTTTTAGCCCCCTAATCCCTCTTCCCCAGTGCAGGGTAGCCAACCGGAACCCCTTTCTGGTTAACATCCCTGTCTTTCCCTCCTCCTGTTGATCTATCTATCTATCTATCTATCTATCTATCTATCTATCTATCTATCTATCTATCTATCTATCTATCTATCTATCTATCTATCTATCTATCTATCTATCTATCTATCTATCTATCTATCTATCTATCTATCTATCTATCTATCTATCTATCTATCTATCTATCTATCTATCTATCTATCTATCTATCTATCTATCTATCTATCTATCTGTCTATCTGTCTATCTGTCTATCTGTCTATCTATCTATCTATCTATCTATCTATCTATCTATCTATCTATCTATCTATCTATCTATCTATCTATCTATCTATCTATCTGTCTATCTGTCTATCTGTCTGTCTGTCTGTCTGTCTGTCTGTCTGTCTGTCTGTCTGTCTGTCTGTCTGTCTGTCTGTCTATCTATCTATCTATAGATACTCGCAAACCAACCTGTGTACTCTAGAGCGTAATGTCAGAACGTCAGAGCCCTTCGGTGGATATGGTTGGCTTTATTCGCTGTACTGTGGTCCGCATTCTTTTTCCGGGGTCATATAAGGGCTGTTTAACTCATTTGTCATTCTGTCAATAGGCATGCCATCCCGTTTTACATTGCCCGCGAGCGATTCCTGTTAGTTATTCAAAGATGCTTTTTGCACCTCATGTCTCCTTGTGAATACCCATTGGCGCCAGGTACCCACCGCTGATGCTATGGGTAAAAGCTATCCACTGGCCTGGCGCTCAGCTTATCAAGGGTGAAATGCTTGGGAAAATGGATGTTTGACCCCACCTTACGTAATCGAAAATAGCTTGTGCCATGGCGCTTTTTGCCCATAGATGCCTTTGCGCCATATAAGTCCATAATCATCATACTTGTGAATGTCATTGTATCCGGTGGCCTTGCCATGTGTACATATGCGAATATTTTCTTATCTGCTCTAGCACTGTCTTTATGCCTTACGTGGTCTCAGGTGATTGTTCGTGGGAGCGATTTAATCTGTTCTGCCGGCGGTTCGCCGCCCACCGATGCGCCGCGTTGAGTGGGAGCGCTTAGCGTCGTCGTCTATCCAAGGCCATCTAAGCGACTTTGGAAATTTGGTTGGGCAGTGCCGCTTACTCGCGATCGGCTAGAGCGATGGGGTGTGTTACGCTCCAGTACCTGTCGGAACTGCCCGCTCCCAGAATCTAATCGCCACGCTACAGTCACTTGCGTGGTAGCGCGTGTCTTTTGGCGCGCGGTTCATGCGAGAATCCGTGGGCAGGGCATTTTGAGCTTGGTCTCCCGCGGCCGCTTTCTCAGCTGCCGTTTTGCTCCTCTAATAACTATTGCGGCTGTTTTTAGTTTATGGCGCAGTTGACTCGACGCGGTCGCTGGTGGCTTTCGACGCCGCACTGTATGGTCAGTACTTGGCCGCCTCCGAAGGGAGCTGCTCAGTTTCATGGGGGAGGACCACTTTTTCTTGGGAGAGGAATAATTTCCCGGCATTGTTCATGCCCATTCCTTTTCTCATGCCCCCAATGGGTCATGCCATTTCCCCATGGGTCATGCCCTCCGGAGATTCGAGTCTTGAGGTCCCCTGGTTCATAAATTTGGTCTCTCGCTCAACCGCCCACACATCTCTTGTATGTCTGGCTCTCCATCCACACTCCGAGCCACCAGTTACAGAACAAATTTTAAAGTTTTTTTCGAAGCCTTGTGGGCGCGAATTTGAAGAAGACTGTTGGCCGAAGTCGCGACTGATGGCACTAAGCCTGCACCATTGTTTGGACTGCAACTTTTGAGGCTAATTTCCCTGTCTTAAGCTGTGTCCGACTACAGCTAGGTTAGTGCTTTTCCTGTCACACGTGTAGTGTGCCTTCAGTTTGCCCAAACCACCATCACCGATTCCAAGAGCTCTAGCAATCATTGCTTTTAGGAGCCTAACAAGAGTGACTGCGTGAATAATACCGTATATTCTAGGGTACTGACGCTGTTAAACAGCTGCCTACATATAAATATTTGAGTGTGAAGTTTTCGAATCACCATTCGTGGAATGCCTATGTAAATGTTTTAGCTGTAAAAGCAGCCACAGTGCAAATGTTCGTTCAGCGAAACCAGAACTATACGTCTCTTAGCACATTTTTTGTAGGTTTTCTTCAACAGACTGCCTACTATGAGTGTTGTGCTTGGGACGCAACCTAGAACACCTTGAGTTATCGAATTTAGAGAGCACAGAATAGAGCGGTGGAGTCCGCCCTCGGAAGGTATCAGCGGGGAGAAAGCTTTACAAAAACGAAAAGTGAGTTGGAAAGGCAAATACTGTTCTCTCGTTGAAAAAATTTGGGTCTGAAATTGTTAATTTCGTGTATTTCGCAACAATACTGGACCTTGCAAAGGTATTCATTAAAAACAACCGCATTAATCGTCTAAACGAACTGGTCATGTCTTCGAATTCCGAGAATACCGATCTAGGACGAACCTGTACGATAACTCATTTTTGCCCGAGCCGTAACACAATAAAATCGATTTATCTGGCAACCGAGTCGGCTGTACCATTGCAGATTTGTTCTTTCCTTGACTGTGAGCAACCCCCACCCCCCCGCCTGCTAACGCCCACTGGCCAAAGCGGGGCATTTCAGGAAAACTAATAAATAATGTTCACGCGACAGCTACATTTTACGAGAATTGTTGCCCGCATCAATAATTCTGCTCAGTTTCTTGTACCACTTAGCACTCACTTTTGAGGATCGCGGTTTTGCCACTGGACTACGCATACTTGCCAAGGAAAAGGGAACAACCACGTATCGGAGTGAAAATAAGTAGGGTTTGAAGAGAGTGAAATTAGACTGCTGATATTTTCCCACGGAAACACCCAAGGAGAGGGGATAGAGTGAAAGCGATATGACGGAACGAGTTAGCTGCTTAGACATACTAAGTCTGCGCCTGCATGTCATACAACGCAACCTGGTCTCACTCTTCCACTTCCCAATTTATTTATTAGCCCAACATGCTTATTTCTATCTTCTTAAATAACGAGTGTTGGTGTCGTGCTAACAACTGCTTCGATCTGTTGCAACTTTTCCATAGTACCTTTATGAGACAACGAACGCCTTCAAAGGTAAATGTTGCACGATGCGGCTGGAGCATTGCACTTACCGCATACCATAGTTAGGGCCGCTCACCCAAGCTAATTGTCGAGAATATAGAAAAAAAATTAAGCAAACTGTGTTCCAGGTGCGTGTATTCCTCGTCGTGCAGCGTGATCCATGAGGAGTTATTGGGCGGCAAAAACTGCCCGTGCAAGCGACCTTCTGACTTCGCGTAGGACCGCTGTTACTCGGAGTTAGTTAGTTATATTGATTTTAATGGCGCAAAAGCAACTATGGCTATGATGCGCCAAACACAAGGTTAGGTTCTTGTTAAATGTTACACTTTTTATACCTAGAGTTTGTTTAAAACATTGGCTTCATTAAGAAACTTAAAAATACTTGAAAGATCAATCAGTGCTTGATCACCTAAAAGCAACTTGGGGTGCAATGGGATGTATTCATTGTAGAGTGTTGTAAAATATTTTTTTCTCAGTTGTTCCAGTTTTCTACATGAAATTAAAATGTGGTTTACAGTGAGTACATCGCCGCACATTTCGCAGAGAGATTTGTCTTGTTTTGTCAGTAAAAAGTTGTGTGTAAGGTGTGTGTGCCCAATGCGTAGCCGACATAAAATAACATCAGTAAAACGTTCTTGATGTCTACATGATTTCCATTCTCCTAAAACGGGTTTTATAGAATGCAGTTTGTTGTTTGCCTGTTCTTCCCATGCAGCCTGCCACTTAATTCTGAGTTTACTGTGCACTAATTTCAAAAAATCTCTGTGTGGTATGTTATCTTGTTTTATTTGATCAATTCGAGCTTATGCTGCGCATGCATCTGCTCTCTCATTACCTACAATTCCAACATGGCTGGGCACCTAGCAGAATATAATATTCTGATTTTGTTTTTTATTTTAATTATGTTATGTATGATGTTTCCTATAATGGGTTCAGCGGCGTTTCTACAGTGCAGCGCTTTGAGCATACTCAGTGAATCGGTGTAAATGACGCTATTTTTAATGTTTTCTTTTACTATTTGGTCTACGGCTACAAAGACTGCATAACTCTCGGCAGTAAAAACCGATGCATACTGTGGCAGTCGTATCATTTTTTCATTTTTGTCTTGAATTACTGCACATCCAACATGACTTTCTGTTTTTGGCCCATCAGTGTAAAATTCAGTGAAGGTGTCATATTTTTCTTGTAGTTCAAAGAATTCTTGTAGTATGAGCTGATGTGGCATTTCCTTTTTATGTAAGTGTGTCAGTGTGAATTCGCACACTGAAGGCAGGTTGTACCATGGTGGTAAATTTTCATATTTTTGTGCAATATTCGGCAGGGCATCCAGTACTCCTAACTCTTCACATTTATCTTCAAAGCGCATTATTAGTGGCCGGATGGATTGTGGTTTATTGTTAAATAATCTTTTGGATGGGCACTTGGTAACAATGGGATGGCAGAGATGTTTAGGAAGAGTACGGGTTTTTAGGACGTATGCGCATGTCAGTGTGACTCTTCTATCCTCTAGTGCAGGCTCATTAGCTTCAATATAAAGACTGTTTACCGGGGATGTTGTATATGCTCCAGTTGATAGTCGTAGACCAAGATTATGAACAGGGTCCAGTCTTTTCAAGTAGGATGCTCTTGCTGAACCGTATACTATGCACCCATAGTCCAGCTTGGAGCGTACCAGAGAGCGATAGATGTGTAATAGGCATGTTCTATCGGACCCCCACCGTTTTCGCGAGAGCACCTTTAATACATTGAGGGCTTGGGATGCTTTCTTTTTAAGGTTGTTAATGTGTGGTAGAGATGTGAGTTTCTTGTCAAAAGTGAGTCCTAAAAATTTATGTTCTGGTTTAATTAGTAGTGTGGCTTGATTCAAGTATAGGCTGGGATTGAATTGTAGGCCTCGTCGCAATGAGAACAGAACAGCTACTGTTTTTTGAGGAGAGAACTTGAACCCATTTATCTCTGCCCAAGCAGCTAGTTTATTTAGTGTGATTTGTATTTGTCTCTCGCCGGACGATATGCTGGAGGAGGTGCATGCTATCTGTAGGTCATCTACATAAACCGAATACATTATGGACTTGGGTATTACTTTGGCTAACGAATTCATTTTTACTACGAAGAGTGTCGTGCTTAGAATGCAACCTTGGGGTACGCCATTCTCTTGGGTGAAAGTCATGGAGAGAGTTGTTCCTAGGCGGACCCTAAATGTGCGGTTAGCCAGGAAGTCGTTTAAGCAGTTCAGCATCCTGCCTCGGATACCTAGCTCTGCTAGGTCGCGGAGGATGCCGAACTTCCACGTGGTATCGTATGCCTTCTCCATGTCGAAGAAGACCCCGATACACTGCTGCTTGTGGATGAACGCCTCCCGTATGGTGTTCTCTAGGCGGACAAGGTGATCGGTGGTTGAGCATGCTTTTCTGAATCCACATTGATGAACATCTAATAGCTGCCGAGATTCGAGTACAAAGGTGAGTCTAATGTTTATTACGCTTTCAAAAGATTTAGCAATGCAGCCGGTGAGGGCTATTTGTCTGTAATTGTCAGGACTTGTTGGTGATTTTCCGGGTTTCAGAAAAGGTACTATTACTGCTTTCTTCCACTCCTCAGGTATTCTGCCAGTCATCCATATTTTATTGAAGAATTTTAACAGTGCCTGTACGGCTGTATCAGAGAGATGGGCAAGTATATTGTAATGCACATTGTCTGGGCCTGGTGCTGTCTTTTTACCGGAAGATAATACACTATTTAATTCCTGGAGCGTAATGGGCTGGTTGTAGTCTTCCTGCATGCCTGTTCCGAATGGAAGTTTTTGTTTTTCAGCTATAGCTTTGTGTTTCTGTAATGCGTTTGTGTAGTGGGACGACCTTGAGACTTCAGCAAAGTGCTCGCCCAATAAATTGGCCTGTTCTTCCAACGATGTTTGTGTATCGGGTGTTGTCAAAAGTGGAAGTGTGAAGGAAGTACGGTCACGGGTGAATTTACGGACTTTGTCCCACATTTTCTTTGATGGTATTGAACTATTTATAGAGGACACATATTTCTGCCAGGAGGTTTTCTCAGCATTCCTGCGCACGTACCGCGCTCTCGCCTTGGCCCTCTTAAAAGTGAGTAAGTTCTCTGCAGTGGGGTACCGACGCAGGGTGCCCCATGCTTTATTTTGCTGTTTTTTTTGCAAATGTACATTCTTGTGTCCACCATACTTTGTGTTTCTTCTGTACGAGTCCTGTTGTTTGTGGTATAGCGAGTGTTGCAGCAGATATTATGCATGTAGTAAACCTGTTATTAATTTCATCTATGCTGAGGTCATCAGAAAATTCTTTATCTAGAGTGGCACTTTCTGTAAAAAGTGACCAGTCGGCGAGGTGAAGTTTCCAGCGCCGTGGTCTTGTGGGGATGACTGCAGTAGACGATGAGAGGCTGATGATAATAGGTAGGTGATCACTTCCCAGACGGTCATTTAAAACATCCCATTTAAAATCGGTAAAAAGCGATGGTGATGCGAAAGCTAAATCGAGAAAGCTCATTTTTGCTGAGCTTGGGCAACAATAAGTTGCTTTTCCTGTATATAAAAGACAGATGTTATTTGAGAGGATAAAATCTTCGATTGTTTGCCCCCCTAGAGTCGCAGCGCTCGCTTCCCCAAAAAGGGGAGTGAGCGTTAAAATCCCCAACTACCAGATATGGCTCTGGAAGTTCAACTATCAATTCTTCTAGATCATGGACTGTTAATGTAAAATGTGGAGGAATGTATACGGAACAGATTGTTAGTGTTTTGTAGCTTACGATACTGACTGCAACCGCCTCAAGTTTTGTTTTGAGTTTAATTTCTTGAGCAGGGACACCGCTTTGAACGACTATCGCGACGCCTCCCGATAGCCGATTTGCCTGCTCTCGATCGCTGATGATGATGATGATGATTATGGATTTTTATGGCGCAAAGGCATCTAAGGCCAAAGAGCGCCATGACACAAGGTATTTTTCTTTTTCTCAAGGTGGGGTCAAAGACCCGTTTTCCAAGCATTTCACCGTAAATTAGCCGAGCACCAGACCAGGGGAAAGCTTGTACCCATTGTATCACCGGTGGGTACCCGGCGGCACTGGGTGCTCTCGATCGCGTCTAAAGTTTTATAATGTTTCAGGATATGTACATGTTGTGGACCAAGATTGGTCTCCTGAAGACATAAAGCTGTGGGTAACATTGACCCTAAAATATGTGTTATGTCGCTGTAATTCCGCATAAGTCCTCTACAATTCCAATGGATTAAAAAAGCCATGTTTATGTTTTTGAGAGGAAATGAAAGGGGATTTACTTAAGTAGTGGGCCCGTTATTAGGGGCCTGTCTTTTTTCCGCTCAAGAGAGCTGTTCCGCCTCTGTAGTGGAGGCGGAGTGGCAGTTATATCCATCGCCTCGCGCGAGGCGCTGGAGGACCGCGGGGAAGCGGCGGGTTTGTGGGTTTCAGTCCTCCCCCGGTAGGGGGAAGTCCTGCGGGATGCCGACGCATGGACCGGCGCTCCCTGCTTTGATACTGGCAGGGCAGCTTTCGCTGACCCTGCCTGGGGCGTGAATGGTCCTGCCATTGGCTCGATGGAAGTGGCCTCGGCAGGCACCGGGGTGCTGTGTGGTGCACCGCCCCTGCGCACCACATCAGCAAAGCTGGATTTTGCTGTGAAGGAGAACTGGCTGGTAACGGCAAATCGCCTGCTTGCTTCTCTAAATGAAATGTTTTCCTTGGTTTTTATGGTGATAATCTCTTTTTCCTTCTTCCAGGACGGACAGGCCCTGGAGTATGCAGCATGTTCTCCTTCGCAGTTTGCGCACCGCAGGGCTGCGTCACATTCATCAGAAACGTGATCCTTGGAAGCACATTTTGCGCACGTTTTGCGGCCGCGACAGCTCTGTGAGCCGTGGCCAAACCTTTGACAGTTGAAGCATCTTCGTGGGTTTGGAATGTAGTGTCTGACATTTACTTTCAAGTATCCTACATCGATGGTTTCTGGTAATGTACTTGTATTGAATGTTAGAACCAAGTGTTTTGTCTCTATTTCTTTATTGTCTTTCCGGATTTTGATTCTGTATACATCTGTGACATTTTCGTCAGACAGGCCTTCCAGCAATTCTTTCTCGGTTAGGTGTATGAAGTCGTTTTCAGAGATGACACCACGAACTGAGTTTAGGGATCGGTGCGCTGTTATTGAAACTGGTATTTCTCCGATGGATGCAATGTTTGCGATTTTCGAGTTCTGGGTGTTGTCACGGAGTTCTAAAAATAAGTCTCCGCTGGCCATTTTAGACACCTTGTAGCCAGGGCCCAGGGTATCTGTTAGGCATTTAGATACATGGAACGGAGAAATTATTCTTGCTTGTTTTTCATTACTTTCGCTGTGGATAACATAGAACTTGGTGAATGCCAAGGTCGGTTTCTTTTTTGAAAAAACGTCTGCTGCTTCGTTCCGCCCTCTCTTGAGAGAGCGATCGGGTTTTGAAAGTGGGGGAGCCATAAAAAATGAAGTTTTTCAGTCATGGTGCCAGCCACCCACCATGGAGTCCAACAAGGGGACGGGACAGGAACTTGAACGCAAGTCCTGCCCACGCCAGCTGTACACCTCAACTATAACCAAATCCGACACAACTCAGGGTGGTTGGCCACACAAGGTTAACCCTCGCCGCCTATGAAAAGTGAAAAAAACTAAGAAATGAGTAGGAGATAGGAGAGTTGTGAGAAAGAGATAGGAAAGTGAAAGGCAGAGTGGAGGATAGGAAAAGGCGACTGCCGATTTCCCCCGGTCGGGTCAGGCCGAAGGTGCCGTCTACGTGAAGCTGGGGCCAAAGTGGTTTGTTGCTTCCGCCGAGGGGCCTTAAAGGTCCAAACGCTCGGCATCGGCTCAACCACCAGGATCCCCTTTTCCCCGGACACGGCGATGCCACGCACGGCGAGGCGTGGGTGCTCGGGTCCGTGGTGATGCACAGTTTGCCATCATCCCTTGCGGGGATGTCCCTGCGGATGCTCGGGAACCCGCGGTGTCGCCACTCACCGTCGCGACGCCTGCAAGCTGCAGGCGCCACCCTGCGGGGTTTATAGGCACATTTTGCGCAAGTTTTACGACCGCGGCAGCTCTGTGAGCCGTGGCCGAACCTTTGGCAGTTGAAACACCTGCGAGGATTTGGTATGTATGGTCGTACATTGATTTTCAGATATCCCACGTCGATTGTGTCGGGCAGGGTGCTGGTGTTGAACGTCAGGATCATGTGTTTTGTGTCTATTTCCGTGTTGTCCTTCCGGATTTTGATTCGGTGGACATCTATGACGTCTTGGTCAATGAGCCCTTCGAGCATTTCTTTTTCAGTTATGTGAAGAAAATCATTTTCCGATATTACGCCTCGGACAGTGTTTATTGAGCGATGAGGAGTCACGGAGACCGGGATTTCCCCTATGGACGTTAGGTTGGAGAGCTTAGAATGTTGGACATTGTCACACAGTTCGAGCAATAAGTCGCCGCTGGCCATTTTTGACAGCTTATAGCCAATGCCTAGGGTTTCAGTCAAGCACTTTGACACAAGGAAGGGGGATATTATTCTTTCCTGTTTATCTTGTTGTTCACTGTGGATCACATGATATTTGGGGAAAGTTACTTTTCTTTTTTGAAAGAAGTTGTCTGCCTCGTTCCGCCCTCTTTTGAGAGAGCGATCAGGTTTTGAAAGCTGGGGAGCCATAAAAAAAACTGTTTTCGGTCATGGTGCCAGCCACCCACCACGGAGTCCAACAAGGGGACAGGACAGGAACTTGATAGCAAGTCCTGCCCACGTAAGCTGTACACCTCAACTATAACCAAATATGACGCAACTTAGGGTAGTTGGTCACACAAGGTTAACCCTCGCCGCCAGGAAAAAAGGAAAAACTAAGAAGTGAGTAGGATATAGGAGAGTTGTGAGACAGAGATAGGAAAGTGAAAGATGAAGAGGAGGATAGGAAAAGGCGACTGCCGATTCCCCCCGGTCGGGTCAGGCCGGAGGTGCCGTCTGCAGGAAGCTGGGGCCAAAGTGGTGTGTTGCCTTTGCCAAGGGGCCTTAAGGGTCCAAACGCTCGGCATCGGCTCAACCACCAGGATCCCCTTTTCCCCGGACACGGCGATGCCACGCACGGCGAGGCGCGGGTGCTCGGGTCCGTGGTGATGCACAGTTCACCATCATCCCCTTGCGGGGATGTCCCTGCGGATGCTCGGGAACCCGCGGTGTCACCACTCACCGTCGCGACGCCTGCAAGCTGCAGGCGCCCCCCTGCGGGGAGCTGTTACTCGGAGGTTTCGGCACTGTGCACTCTGCCTACTCAACTCGTCTTAGGTGCCAAGCGTTCGCGCTAGAAAAAAATAAAAACGTTATCATTCGTTCACCTTCCGCGCATATGCCAATGAGATGCACCCAAGCTACTGGCACATTTTGCTGCAGCAATGCGCCTTCTGGCGGAGCGACAGGTGACGGGTCTGGTAGCGCGCACTGTGCTCGGCTCCCCGCGGCGCTAGGCTTATAACGACACGGCGGCATCGAAGTCGCAACGGAACGTGTTATGCAGGTAATTGCCGGTTATCATAAATAACATGATCCTGTTAGCAGCATGCGAGTAACACAATGTCTTCATATGAAAATGAAAATACGGTGTACTTCAGCCAAGTCTTCGGCGGCGAAGCGAGCGGAAAAGCAGACCAGAGATAGCCACCTCACCCCGACAGTCAAAGGCCGCACCCGGCATACACTGTTTCTAACCGTCGACCCAAACCGCCATTATGATAGACTGCCAAATGGCACGTCTCTGCTTTAAATCTTAATCTGGATAAGCCAGGTAGCGTGACGTATCGCAATGAAGTCTCCTATACCAGTCTGTTTCGTTGCGGGTGGTTTTCGCTCGTGGTGGCACCGTCCACACTTCCCTGAGTTTCTAGAGTTTCAATAACAAAATTTTCAAACAGCTTAAGAACGAAAACTGTGATGGGCTCCAGGTTTTGAACTGCTATTGGTCACAAAATCGACCTATAGGCAGCGGCACTGTCGCTCCGCTAGTGTGGATAAGCAGCCCGCGGTGCTCGAGGAAGCGTCCGTGGCGTTGGTTCGCTTCCAAGTTTACGGAGGGTCTTTGCCGATGAAAGCGCACCCTCTGCAATGAATGAGTAATGTAATGCTTAAATACGTTCGAATGTCCCACAAAAAAAGCGCCAAAACGAGAAGCTTTGCGTACAAGAAGTGCGGGTTGTCGGGAAGAAAAAGATTGGCACGCGACCACATGTTCGAAGGTGTCTGCCTTGTACTGCGCTGATAGGCGTAATATTTTTGCTGCAGCCAGTAGTACTTGCAATTCTTCGCCTTTCAAACAGTTTGTGAGCCATCACTTGCTCGCTGCGTCTGCTTAAGTGATACACTTACGGGCCCACCACATTTCGCAGATCCTTGAATTCAATTTTGTTGCATCGAAACGTAGGCAGCAAATTAGTCACTCTTAAAACACTGCAGTGGACCACGCCCGAATTTGATTAGGCTTGTGCAACAAGTTCTTAAAGAACTAAGATTTCCTTAGCGCTGCCATTAATTTGAGTAATATAAACATTAAATTTCTATATTTGCGAAAGAGATACCTGAAATGAAGCATTTCATAATGGTACACTGTCCCGAATAAAAAGGATAGTCTTCGCATTCATGGCACTGGAAACACCTATGACACCGCGCAGAATAAGCGCCTTCCACCACCACCTCACAAGGAGGGAACAGTGGTAATTAAGCGCATAGAATAATCAGCGCTACGGTACCGACGATCACAAGCTTCTGTGTTACAAGTGTTGCACACATTTTACTATCTTAATTTTTACCCGTCAGAAACAAAGCTTGCAAGTGACAGAACATTTATCCGAACGGCAACGTTACCAGGCTGACGATGGCATACATTTATCAATTTTGACCAGTCAAGATTTTCACTGAAATCCAAGCGCAGGGTATGATCAAGATTAAGACACTATTTGCTCACTGCTCCTAATATTGAGATGCGCAGTAGGGTTCAAGATTGGAAACAAAACATAGAATACAGAAATTCTTTACATTTTTCATTTAAAAGCGGTTCACACAGCGAAAAGGAATACTTAATCAACTCCATCGTGTGTTTAAAGGATCCAACGTGGGCAGTTAAAACTACGTGCGTGACAAGTATGTGAGTACCTCTAAAATCTCAAATCGAAACTTAGAGCTGACTGGAGAAACTGCATTGGAGAAATGCGAAAGAATTAATTAGCGTTTGCCTCTACTCTGGTGGCTCCTAGTCGACGCCTTTCTATACCCGCTTACCCACTACGTTAAGATCCGATCGCCACTCTTCCATCTCCGATGCTACCACTCGACGATGTGTACTTTTTGCTGTACTCTCATTGGTTGTAGGCGTGACGTCATTAAATGTGTGGATGACGTCACACTCCTATGACATGGCATGTCTCAGTAATCAGCCCTATTTATGAACCCATTTAATTACATCAACAATCATCATACATTAGTATATTTGATCTATCATTAATTACTATTATTATTCTAGGCCTTTAAATAAACACTTAAGTGAATGGTCTGCGAAAAATGAACATTGTTTTATTACTGACTTTACATACTTCACACAAGTCTTCAAATCATGATTGATAACTTTACCAGCTGACGACATCATATTCGACGACACAATTTGCAGACACTTGCGATGCTGACATAGCCTAGTAATGCTTTCGCATGAATAACCGACGGCGATACTGAGCTCTATTCAGTCGTATGAACTGCAGCGATTTGGTCGTTTGCTTTATACGGCGCCTAACGCCATCGTCGGCTAGTTTGATACAACGCGCGGAAAAAAAATCTCAAGTACCGAAAACCGACGGAGGAATCAGCACGACTTGCTCGACATGGACAATTATTGCCTCCATTGCAGCGTAGGATGATTTCTTTCGTAAGCGGCCGACAAGCAAAGACGAAAGGTAAGGGTGCATCAACCGTCTCAGTTGTCGGTGGAATCCTGAATTGCTCCTCGAAGGGAGTGGGAATGGAAGAAGGAACAGTCGAATATGAACCGTATTGTAGAGATCCGGATTAATTTCAACCACCAGGAGTTTTTTCAACGTGCGCTAACATCGCATCAGCACACGGATCCCTTTTGCGTTTCGCTTCCATCGAAGCGCGGCCGAGTTTGAACACTCGTCCTCTGGCTCAGCAGCCGAGCGTCCTAACCACTGAAGCCACCGCAGCGGATATTGCTGGCTATCAGTAAGAGCGATCCACTCTAAGGAGTCTTTGCCACTTTTCCGCAAGGTGGAAAGTCCTCTTTATCTCGCGGCAAACTGAGTAAATGATTTCCGGAATTAAGGAATCCGAACTTTGATAGCGTGTAGACAGTTTTCATGTTACCGTTCTATTCTCATTTATGTTAAGTCCTGCAATAATGTAATTTACGCACTGTCCAGCATAGCTGTCGAACATCAAAGCTTTCGCCAAAGGTGCTCCAGAAAGTAGGGCCAACCGATTCTGTGATGAAGTGATAGCGCGATAAATGCGATAATGACGAAGACCGGTCGAGTATTGTTCGCATGCACTGCGTGTGTCTTCTGCCATGTGCTCTTTTGCAAGTATCAAACTTACAAGACAATTCTTACTTTTGTGTTTTGCACTACGGTGCTTGATATGAGCGCGAAGAAGAGGTCGTTCAGTATACTATCAGCAACGAAATAGACGCGAACAAGAAATCTGAGGTATGAACTGTAAACGCCCAACATATTAGGTCCTGGAGAGGAAATACAAGCGAGATTGATTAGCATTTCTGAAGAATACTCCTTGCGCTTTCGAAGCGAAATTGCTATCTGCAAGTACAGAACTTTGCCTGGCTAACAGCTTCTTATTTTGCTGTTCGTGGCTCAACTGCCTTGCTCGTGTTTTATTTCTTGCTGGTAGTACATAAAAAGAATGGCAGTCTGCCCAAAATAGCGCGTAACAGTTTCTCAAGCCGGTCTGGTTTGGTTTACGGAAGTTTAACGTCCCAAAGCGACTTAGGCTAAGAGGGACGCCGTAATGAAGGCCTCCGCATATTGCGACCACCTGGGGTTTTTAACGTGCATTGACATCACACAGTACAGGGTCCACTAGAATTTCGCCTCATCGAAATTCGGCCGCCACGGCCGGTATCCAACCCGCGTCTTTCGGGTACGCAGCCGAGCGCCATAACCACTGAGCCACCGCGGAGGCGTTTCTCAAGCCGGTTTCGAATGTTTCCTGCGATTGGTTCTGGTTCGGATTAAGGCGCAAGATGGCGAAAAAGCTACAGTTTCGGTTTGGTTCCTGTTCAGGACAAATATACGGGTTCGGTTCTGGTTCTCAACCCGGTTGCGGTTGGACGCCTTGTTTGTGTCGCATTTTAATGAGACGGCAGCGCTCAAGCATACACAGACAAAAAGAAGGGGACAAGCGCTGAACTAGCAACTGAAATTTTATTCAGAAGCGTGCCGGATTATATACAGTACAGCACACGAGCATACAAAATAAAAGCATATAAAATTCCTCGTAAAAGGCGGATAAGAAGCAAGCAGCCTTAATCAACGCTTAACTCCGCATATCCAAGAATTCCATATTTTTTTCTGAAAGAAAATTAGACGGCGTGCTGACGGATGAATCCCCCGCTTTTGCTATCGCCATGGCAGTTAAGGGAAACGCATCGAGATATGAAAAGAAAAATAGTAGCTGCAACTTCAAGAGACCGCAAGCGGGCAGAGTGGGTGAGGGAACAAACGCGGGTTAATGATATCCTAGTCAAAATGAAGAGGAAGAAATGGGCTCGGGCAGGGCAAGAGAAGGCAAGCGTAGCAGGGGGTGGCAGACAGATATGTGGGCGGATGAGGTTAAGAAGTTTGCGGGTATACGGTGTGCGCAGCTGGCACAGGACAGGATTAATTGCAGAGACATGGTAGAGGCTTTTTCCCTGCAGTGAGCGTAGTCAGGCTGATGATGATGATGATGATCAATGTTGGCAGAGGCCTTAATACCCTGAGCAACCCAACCGATACACACCCATCACCAGCAAAATGGCACAAGGGAGCCCTTCGGCCCATGCCACAGCGGCCTAACGGCTTTCCCGAAGTTTTCAAACTGGCCTGCGAAGACTACGCCAATGACTGTTGCTATGCCGAGTACATACAGTGGGCTTCACATGTTCAATCTCGGTCCGGTAGACAGAGTCTATTTCGACATGACTAAAGCTTTCAATACGGCTTCCCATGAGATACTTCTAGTGAAGGTTGCAAAATATGGACCTTGCCCCATGTACTGAAAATGACTCAAAAGCTACCTTAGCAACCAGCGTAATCTCGTCATATTTTGCCCGGCTGTTTGTCCGATTAGTTTTATCAGGAACCAGATTTTGTCAAGGTTCCAACTTAGGACCGCTGTTGGTTTTAGTTTTTATTAAGAATTTGCCGCTTCACTTTACGACCTCGAAGGCTCTGTTGCTTGCTAACGAATTCCAATTATTCCGTGACGTTGAGAACATGGAAGACTGTCAGCGTTTGCAGGCTGTCATTAGCAGTATCAAGAAATGGCGCCTCATGGTGCTTAATGTTCATTTTTCTTGAACGGCACATTAAGCACAACTTCCTTGTTCTCTGTTACTAGTAAACACAACACAGTTCTGTTTAATTACACTGTTCTTGGAGGAGAGTGAACTCGTGCGCTCCATATATGCGGCACTGAGACATGCTGGTGTTGTTTCTCTGTTAACAAGACAATTTAATCGATGTGAGTGTCTGTATACTCTTTACTGTGCTCTTGAGAGGTCACGTCCCGAGTTCGCCTCAGTAGCCTGGAATAGCGTCTGCGCTAACTATAGCAATCAAATCTAAACTGTTAAGCGGAAGTTCAAACGCATCCTTTATGATTGATTATTGGTCGCCACCGTTTATAGAAACTGCAACCCTCTCCTAGCAGGTCAACATACGTCTACTATTCATGCGAGGAGACTCGTGCATGATCTACAGTTTCTTCACAAAATTATGCGTGGCTACATTGAGAGTGACCAGTTATCGATGCCATCACGATTTCGTCTGCCTCATGCCATCGCTGCCAAATGTTTTGAGGCACTTTGTCTTGAAATGCTTGCCATTTGCCAAATACTCGACCGAAAATTACCTAAAATTCAGCGTTTTATAACACGGACAAGACACTCTAAATTGCTTGTTTTATTTGTGTACTTTATAGAGGCTTGTTTCTATATTGATTTTGCAGTCTTTTTTGTGTACTGTTTCATGTAAAGGTTTTTGTGCTTGATCTAGTTTGTGCTCGTTTAGGCCTATTGGCTGTTGACGCACACTCAAAATAAAACCTCTTTCTAAAAACCCCACCTGTCAATAACTATGACCAATTTTCTTTATTTTCCAGGTTGAGGACCTCACCCTAAAGAGACTTGTGTGTGACTAAGGTGCTTGTTAATATTTGTTGTAATGTTAAATCATTCATGAAATAGCAATTAGATGCTGAAGTTACAGACGGCCGGCCGCTGATGGGGAAAAGGAATGCAGAGGTGGTAGGATTAACTTAGGGAGGACATTTAGGATTAAGCTAGCAATTGTAAACGTATTTCTGGCGAAGACAGTGAACTGGGAGAAGTTGATTAAAATTCAGCAGGTCTAGGATAAGATTATCAGGCGAACTGAAAGGCTTGAAAATTTGGAGAGTAAACGTGGCTTAGGGACGCATTGAAACGCTTTTGGTTATTTACTTAGAGTTGCAAAAATAATAATTTATTAAGGTAGCAATATTCAGCTTGTGCTGCCACTGGGCAACGTTCAGCATCGCGGCTTCAGTTTGATTTCTGAAAAATTTTCGTCCTCGATTATCGCAAACCATTACGGCTCTCAACTTGCTTCGGACGCTAAGTAAAACACGTTGCTGGACAAGTTAATGCATAGCTTGAGAATATGAAGCGCAAGAAAAGGACAGCACACAGAAGAAGAGACGACTGGGCCTTCGGTTCTTGCAACCCTTTATTGAATTCCAGAACCGGCTTATTGCATAGCAATGAGGTGAGGGTGGAGGGATAGAGGAGGAGCAAAAATGAGTATATGAGCTTGCACGAGAACACTAATAAAGCAAAGGAAGGAACACATGTCAGTCAGCAATTTCTTAAAACTTATCTAGGAATGAACCTTCATTTTTATGAACAGATACAGAGGACACTTACGACTATGTATGTCCTTTGTATTCGAAAGCATTGCCTCATCGAGACGTGTGTTGCGAAGTTCATTAAAAATTTCTGCCATTCCAGTGGCACACCTCCTAATCAGCATAGAGTTGTAAGGAAACGCATGATGTAGGTTCACCTATATCAGCCAAAAAAAAAACACCGCGCTATGGAAGAAACGCCAAGAAGTAGGTCAAGTATGGGTTTCGTGCTCCCGTCGCGGCCATATGGTTCTTGGGTAAATTCCCGCGCCTTCGGTAGAACTTTCATTTTTTTTTTGCTGTAGACTTCGCTATCTTATGGTCTACTGCTGACGTCATGCGAGAACATGATGTATTCACTTAGGAATTTCCAGCCATGGACGGCGACGGACCCGGGCTTTTGTGCTAATGAGGTTGTTGTGTGTTGTGTGTTGGGTTTTATGGCACATAGGCAGCTAAGGCCATCATGCGCCAAACTCAAGGTGTAGAATTGGCTTTCTGTAGAATGTTTACGAATATCAAAAAATGCCGATGGCGTAGATGACCTAAAAACATTGTGCTGCCTAGTAAAAGAAGAGAAGAAATTTGGAAATCGCTAATGGTAAAAGCCTTAAAGAAGGTCAGGCAGCCTTAGCGGCTATCCTTGGCTAGGCAAGGATCCTGAGGCTCCCAACCAATCAAATAAAAAGCGTCAGCCTACTTCTCAGGAATGAGAAAGTGGCTGAGGTGTATCATGTAATAAAGGGAACCAGTGGTTCAAAAATTACAGTTTTTCGAGGACGCCCGCTGCTTTTAAAAAGCTAAAAACGGAGGGTATGTTAACAATGGCATTATCAGCTAAGAGCAATGTTGGGTGAAAAGGAATGTATTCATGATAAAATTGAGTGAAGTACTTTTTTCTTAGTTTTTCTAGTTTCACACATGAGAATAGAATGTGGTTAACAGTAAGTTCTTCTCCGCATTCCTCGCAACCAGGTTTATCTTGTTTTGTTAGCAGGAAGTTGTGCGTGAGGTGCGTGTGGCCTATTCGCAGACGGCATAAAACCACTTCTTTAAAACGTTCCTGGTGCACACATGACTTAAATTCACCCAAAACTGGTTTTACAAAGTGCAGTTTATTATTCACTTCGCTGTTCCAACGCGACTGCCATTTTTGTCTTAATTTCTGTTGAACTAATTTCATGCAGTCATTAAAGGGTATATCTACTTTTTTTATTTCCTTGCCCCGAGCTTGAGCGGCACACAAATCTGCTCTCTCATTTCCTTTTATTCCGATGTGGCTCGGGACCCAGCAGAGTTTAATGTTTTGTCCTCGAGCTGTTGCTGTTACAATGTTGTGTATGATGTCCCCAAGTATGGGAGTGGTTGCGTTTCTAGAGTGGAGGGCTGTAAGTACACTTAAAGAGTCTGTGTAAATAATAGTGTTTTTGAGGTTCTCATTTAATATTTTTTTTGTTGCCACACATACTGCATAACATTCTGCGCTGAAGATGGATGCGCACTGTGGAAGTCGCATTGCTGTCTCCGAATTTCCTCGCACCACTGCGCATCCTACGTAAACATTCGTTTTTGAACCGTCAGTGTAAAAGTCCGTAAAACTACTGTATTTTTCTTCGAGTGCAAGGAATTCCTGTACTATATGTTGTTTTGGAGTTTGTTTTTTTTGGAACTGCGTAAGGGTAAAATCACAGATTGCCGGAAAATTGTGCCATGGAGGCAGTGGAGCTCGTCTTCGAGCAATGGCAGGTAATGTGTCCAGTACTCCGAGGTTTTGACACATCTCTTCAAAACGCAGGAGGAGTGGCCTGATAGCTTGTGGTTTGTTGTTAAAAAGTGTTCTTGATGGGCACTTTGTGACTATGGGGTAACATAGGTGTTTGGGAAGCGAACGGATTTTTAAAACGTACGAGCACGTGAGCATGGTTCTTCGGTCCTCGAGTGACGGTTCGTTGGTTTCTACATAAAGACTGTTAATGGGTGATGTCCTGTAAGCACCAGTGGAGAGACGCAAACCCAAGTTATGCACTGTATCTAGTCGTTTAAGGTATGATGGTCTCGCTGACCCATACACTATACATCCATAATCAAGGGTAGAGCGTACTACAGAGCAGTAAACTTTTAGAAGGCATGTCCTGTCGGCACCCCAATGTTTTCGTGACAGCACTTTGAGTATGTTGAGGGATCGGGAGGCTTTCTTTTTCAGTGCATTTATATGAGGCAGGAAAGTGAGCTTTTTGTCAAAGGTTACGCCTAGGAATTTGTGCTCATTTTTTACCGGTAGCTGTGTTTTGTTGAGGTGTATAAATGGGTCAGCCTGTAAGCCTCGCTTAATAGAGAAAAGAATGGCCACGGTTTTTTGTGTGGAAAACCGGAAACCGTTCTCGTCTGCCCAGGTCACCAGTTTATCCATTGTCAGCTGTATCTGTCTCTCGCATGTTACCAGGTTTGAGGATGTGCAGGCTATTTGCAGATCGTCAACATAGACGGAATACATAATGGCCTTCGGTATTACTTTGGCTATGGAATTTACTTTAATAACAAACATTGTCGTGCTCAAAATACACCCCTGAGGAACCCCGTTCTCTTGAACAAAGCCCCTGGACACGGTTGATCCTAGGCGCACTTGAAATGAGCGGTCGGAAAGGAAGTCCTTCAGGCAGTTCAACATCCTGCCACGGATGCCAAGATCTGCTAAGTCCCGAAGGATGCCGAACCTCCAGGTGGTGTCGTATGCTTTTTCGAGGTCAAAAAAGACGGCAAGACAGTGCTGTCTGTGTATAAAAGCCTCTCGGACAGTATTTTCTAGGCGAGTTAAGTGGTCTGTTGTTGAGCATGCTTTCTTAAAACCGCACTGATGGATGTCAATAAGCTCAAGAGATTCAATCAGAAAAGTTAGTCTTTTATTCAGCACACTTTCGAATGATTTGGCAAGGCAGCTGGTAAGGGCTATCGGCCTGTAACTAGTAGGGGATGTTGGTTGTTTTCCAGATTTAAGGAATGGTACAATAACTGCTTTCTTCCAGGCTTTCGGCAATCTTCCGAGCACCCACACTTGGTTAAAAAACTTCAAGAGCGCCTCCACAGATGGCTGGGAAAGATGTGCTAGCATTTCGTAATGTATATTGTCAGGGCCAGGTGCTGTCTTTTTTCCGGCCGAGAGAACTTCGTTTATTTCTTGGAGTGTTATTAAACCATTGTACGGTTCTTTTGTGCAGCCCGTTGTTTTAAGTCTATGTTTCTCCACTGCATGTTTATGCTTTAAAAATGTTTCTGTGTAGTGTGAAGAACTAGAAATGTTTGAGAAATGTTCTCCCAAGATGTTTGCCTGTTCCTCTATATTTGTCTGTGTACCTGGAGCTGTTAAGAAAGGAATTGTGTAAGGAGAAAAGCTTCTGTTAAACTTGTGGACTTGTTCCCACATTTTTTTGGACGTAACTGAACTATTTATGCATGATACGTAGCTTCTCCATGATGTTCTTTCGGCATTTCGGCGGATGTACCGAGCTTTTGCTCTCGTCTTTTTAAAGTTGATGAGGTTATCTTGAGTTGGGTATCTTCGAAAAACTCCCCAAGCTTTATTTTGCTTCTTTTTTGCTTCCCGGCATTCCTGCGTGTACCATACCTTGTTGTTTTGTCGTACTATTCCTGACGATTGCGGAATAGCTTGGCACGCAGCATCAATAATGCAGCTTGTAAAAATTTCATTCAGTTCGTCAACGTTAAGACTGTTTGAAAATAATTTCTCCAGGCTAGCCTTTTCACTAAATAGTTGCCAGTCGGCTAGGTGTAGTTTCCAACGGCGTGGTTTACTAGGGATGACTGATGGTGGCGATGAAAAGTTAATCACTACCGGAAGATGATCGCTTCCGTACGGGTTATCGAGAACATCCCACTTAAAATCGGTAAAAACGGAAGAAGAGCTAAAAGATAAATCTATGCAACTCATTTTTCCTGAGGCTGGAGAGCAATATGTGGGTTTGCCTGTATTGAGTAGGCAAACATTATTGCACAGAATAAAATCTTCTAATATACGGCCCCTAGTGTCTGTCTGTTCACTCCCCCAGAAAGGGGAGTGTGCATTAAAATCCCCAACTACCAGATATGGCTCTGGTAGCTGATTAAAAAGTGATTCTAGGTCATGAAGTGTTACTGTGAGGTGTGGCTGAAGGTATACTGAACATATGGTAATTGTTTTAAAGCTAATGACGGTGAGTGCAATGGCTTCATAATTCGTCTGCAGCTGGATTTCACGTGTTGCAACACCGCTCTTAACAACGACAGCAACACCTCCAGAGAGCCTATCTGCCTGCTCACGGTCACGGCGAAAGACTTTATAATTCTTAAAAATATTTTTTTGTAAAGGTCCCAAATTGGTCTCCTGAAGGCACAGTGCTACAGGAGACATAGAGCGTAGGAGATCTGTTGCATCGCTGTAGTTATTTAAAATTCCACGGCAGTTCCAGTGGATAAGGAACGCCATGATTATTTTAAGGAGGAGTGTTTTGAGACCTCAGGTCCCTCCTTGTTGAGGGCCTGTTATTGTGGTTTTTTCTTTTTTCCGGTCAAGAGAGCCCCGTCGCCGTTGCGACCGAGGCGAGCTTTGACTTGTATCCATCGCCTCCATGGAGGCGCTGGAGTTCCGCGGGGAGCCCGCGGGCAGGGGGGTGGTAGACTTCTCCCGAACGGGGGAAGCCTTGCGGGCTGCCGACTTGGAGGACGGCCGGCCCGTTGTTGGGGGTGGCATAGCAGCTCTCGCTGCATCTGCCAGGGGCGCGGATGGCCCTGCCTCAGCCTCACTAGGTGTGAACTGGGCAGGTGCCTGAGACCGGTGTGATGCGCCGCGCCGGCGCACCACATCGGCGAAGTTTGTGTGGGGTGTTAAGGAGAAAGTGCCTTGCGACATTGCATAACGCTTTCTTGCCTCTTTAAAAGTGATATTATCTTTTGTCTTTATTGTAATGATTTCCTTTTCTTTTTTCCAGGCAGGACAAGACCTTGAGTAAGCAGCGTGCTCGCCTTCGCAGTTTGCACAGCGTGGCGCGGCGTCGCAGCCGTCTGATTGGTGGTCATTGGAGGCACATTTAGCACAGGTGTTGCGGCCGCGGCAGCTCTGGGAGCCGTGACCGAACTTCTGGCATTTGAAACAGCGTCTAGGGTTGGGGATATAAGGGCGAACGAAGATTTTTGCATAGCCTACCTCGATTGACTCGGGTAGGGTGCATGAGGCAAACGTCAGGACCAGGTGTTTTGTCGGAATCTCTTTGTTGTCTTTGCGGATTGTAATTCTGTGGACGTTGGTAACATTCTGAGGGTTCAGTCCTTCAAGCATCTCTTCCTCTGTTAGGTGCAGGAAATCATTATCTGAGATGACACCACGTACTGTGTTCAATGATCTGTGCGGTGTAACAGAGACAGGAATATCGCCAAAGGTTTCAATGTTTGCAAGCTTTGAAATCTGAGTTATGTCGAGCAGTTCGAGGAGGAGGTCACCACAAGCCAACTTTGTGACTTTGTACTGAGGGCCCAGGGATTCTGTAAGAACTCTTGAAACAAGGAACGGGGATATTTGTCTGGCTGGCTTTTCTGTTTCTTTACTGTGGACGATGTGGTACTTCGGAAAAGTTGTCTTCTTTTTCATGAAAAACTGTGTTGTGACATCGGTCCGTCCTCTTTTCAGAGGGCGATCATTATTAAGCAGGGAGGAAGCCATAAAAAATTTTGTTCTTCGGCCTTGGTGCCAGCCGCCCACCATGGAGCCCAACTAGGGGACAGGACAGGAACTTGAAAACAAGTCCTGCCCACGCCAGCTGTACACCATTGCTATAACCGAATATGACGAAACCCAGGATAGTTCGCCACACAGGGTTAACCCTAGCCGCCAGGAAAAAGGAAAAAACCAAGGAAGGAGGAGGAGATAGGAGAGTTGTAAGAAAGATGATAGGAAAGTAAAAGATGGAGGGGAGGATAAGGAAAAGACGACTGCCGACTTCCCCCGGTCGGGTCAGGCCGGAGGTGCCGTCTACAGGAAGCTGGGGCCAAAGTGGTGTGTTGCCTCCGCCGAGGGGCCTTAAGGGTCCAAACGCTCGGCATCGGCTCAACCACCAGGATCCCCTTTTCCCCGGACACGGCGATGCCACGCACGGCGAGGCGCGGGTGCTCGGGTCCGTGGTGATGCACAGTTCACCATCATCCCCTTGCGGGGATGTCCCTGCGGATGCTCGGGAACCCGCGGTGTCGCCACTCACCGTCGCGACGCCTGCAAGCTGCAGGCGCCCCCCTGCGGGGGTGTGCTAATGAGGTAAGCCATTCTCTCGCATTAATGATCAGCGATGGAGTTCTAATGAGGCACTTCCAGTTTTTCGGATCTGGTGCCCTTCCATCAGTTCACGTGCAATCTTAAAATCCCCCCAAACGCACGCACGCACGCAGTGCGTCGGAGGATGGGCCTCTGTGAAACAGCTAAAGAAAAATTTGGGTAGCGGTCGCTGGCTAACGGTGGCGGATCCTCGGCAAAACAAGTCACCGCCAACCTAAGTGATGCCATACATGAAAAGAGGAAAAAAAAAGAATCAGGACGAAATTACCAACGAAAATCAGGGACAACTGATTCCGGCGTTGTCATCTTGAGAACTACGAGGTAAACTGAACAAGTACAACACGCGCCCATCGAGGGCACGCCCCAATCGACGGAAAGTCATCTGCGAATGCGCACAAATGGTGAGGCTCGGACATGAGCGGGCTTTCGGAATTCCGGCATCGAACCTCGCTTTCCAATATCTCTCAGGCTCAGCCTGCTGGAGAGATACAGGATGGGAAAAGCGCTCAAATTTCGGATCCTCGAAACTTGCCGGTAAACTGATCGATTGCCTGACATCGTTGCAGCACAGGCGAGAAATATCGATGCTTTTTGCAGATAGCGACTGTTTATCCGTTTTGATTGAAAATGTCCCCGCCGTTCATGTCGCAGGAGAATCATGTAACTGTTGCATAGGATTTCACCCATGTTTTCGCAAAATGGCAAGGTGGATTTCTTGATTTAGATTTAAAAATCTCATTGCTTTAGTACTAGATATATATGGTTTTTTTTTTAAAATTTTGAGTGCATTAGAAGCCGTTGCAATTGGTAACGTGAAGCTGCTTCGGAAGCCAATGTTTCCGTAAATTCACTGACGATAGTATGGGGACCGATAAAGGTGAAAGCCTCATGGTCTCTGTGTGCTGTGGGGATGCTTGAGAGCTAGTTTTTTCTCAAAAGCCAGAGGCGAACATATCATTTTCGGAGCACAAGCCAATATAAAGACAGCGAAAGTCAATATGAGCTCTTAAATGGTTTGGTTTATGGGAGTTTAACTCCCCAAAGCCTCTCAGGCTATGAGGGACGTCGTAGTGGAGGGCTCCGCAAATTTCGACCACATGGGATTCTTTGACGTGCACTGAAATCGCACAGGAGACGGGCCTCTAGAATTTCGCCTCTACTGAAATTCGACCGCCGCAGCCGGGATCGAACCCGTGTCTTTCGGGCCAGCAGGTGAGCGCCATAACCACTAAGCCACAGCGGCGGCTTGAGCGCCTAAATGAGGTCCGCGATAACTTGCAATACGACAGGTCATTTATGCATTCCACAAAATAGGCGCATTGCAATTCTTAATCTTCAAGCCGAGAGCCCCAGACAAAAAAATCTGAATATCCTTATTTAGCGTTGTTAAAAAATACTTCAAACGGGAGAAAAAAAATGTTTTGTGGCTTTGACGAGATTCTCAAGGTTGTCAGACCACCGTTAAATATTCTCGCAGCAGAACACCAAATAAAATTAAGATGTAAAAAAACGGTTTTTTACCCGATTCTGCTGAATTGTATTCTTGGATGGAAGACTGTGTCGGTTGCAGAGCCGTCCAGGTAGGGGCACTTTTTTTTAATGGAGGCACTGGGATAAGCAGCCAAAACGAATTGTTGAAGGCATGAAAATGATACCGTTCACGTCCTCAAGTTGGGGCATCGCTAGGCATGAGCATAGGAAGTTCAGATATTGAATGGCATTGGTGAGTTGGAAGAACCGGATCATGACATTAGATGGCCGGAACAATAAGAATGAGATGGAGGGCATTTGGCAAATTTTCTAGCTTTGTGAAGAGCGCCTTTACGATAATACTCGCGGCAGAATCATCTTAGACGTCATCATCAAGGCATAAATAAGGCTTCACGCGATAAGCGCTAAAAAAAGGCTAGGGCTGGCCCCATCATGTCATCTTTGTGCGTTGTTTTGCGCTTCACCAACTGTCCTAGAGTCAAGTTTCGCACAAATCTGGCGAATGGAACAGCCGCACATAAACAGATTTCAAGATAGCGCGCGTTTTTTTTCTTTTTTTCTGCGACGCGATTCAATCTCGTGAGTTAAAGACCTAAAAGGACTCCGTGGTCAACTCTAAGCTTTAATTGGCAGTGTAGCATGGACTCAGGAATCCGCGCGAAGGAAAAAAAAACGGCATTGACACCCACAGTTTGCTTTCGAGCGAGGCCTGCAATTGTGATACCAAATTTTAATTTTCTTAGCCTCTTCAAGTCGCACATCATTGGAGAAATATTTCAAATAATGGTATATGGTAAGGTTCTGCTATAGAAAAATTGAAGGCAACGGCCTATCTATGCGAAACATAGGCCAAATTGTTTCTTTTCAGGTTTTGTCACTGCTCCCATCGAGTAGCTAAGACTGATATACAAAACCAATGGAGAACGTTTTTGACTGCCAAATGAGTTAATGGGGAAAAAAGCGCAAGCCCGCCGAGGGAAGATCAGTGGATATATTGATTGTTATAGTGAAATATACAAAAACATTTAAGTTGATGAACTCTTCCTAGTTGAAAAGGTTTTTGTTTAGAATGGCAGCGTATGAGCTATAAAACCTCCGTTTTCTCTGGTAGTGGCGTATTTTTCATGAGACCATGGTAAAGTGTCGATGGATGCCAACTCCAGTTTTTTTCAGTGTCAATTAAAACCTTTTTTATCAGCTTATCAAATTTCTCCTTCATTTCTGAAACATTTGAAAAACAAAGCAGTTTCCACTTACCACTTTCCAAATACACAGCTAAAGATTAGGGGCGTGCAAATAGTACTTTTAAAAAAGCGAATAGATTACGAATACTGCAGCTTTGCTGTCCAACAGAATACGAATATTGAAGTTAAATACCAAATCTAAAGTGAACCGAATCATGAAAGAACCGAATCGGAGAAGCATCGAATACTCGTAATGCTATTCGCTGCATGAGGGAATATTTGTAGAAAACATTGAAAAGCTAGCAGCTGCGCAATTAGCAACGGAATTAATACTGCAGCTGTCGAAACCGGATTCACTAATCTTCAAAACAAGAGACGTAACACGACATTCGTATATTTTCGTCATGACCGTCATGTGATGCTCATACGAAAATATCTTATTCCTACTAATTGTGACAGCGAAAAAACCTTAGCCAAATCTTCGCCAATGATAGCAGCGAGATTTTAAGGCACGGTCTCCAATATTGGTCAAGACAAGGTTTGCTTAACCTGTTGCGCACTCCAATCTTGGCGACCGTACTCATGAGTGGTATTCGCTCCGTTGTATCAACATGCCATGCCGCGGCGCTGAATCCTCCTGTCGGCGGCAGCATGCTGTGCGGCGTTGGAGGGGCACCTGTTTTTCACACATTCATCGAAAAACCTGTGGAGGGCCCTTTTCTAATCTAATGCCAGTTAGTCGGAAGCCAGTCGGAAACTTGACTAAGAAATCGATTTGTTTCGAGTGATCTCGAACATGAGCTGTTTAATTTGTCCAGCGAATAGAACATAAGGATAATCGATTCGCTATTCCAGAATTTCTATTCATTGCGCAACTGTAACGCAACTGCGATCGCCTGTACCTCTAAAAGAACTAAAACCAAGGTTTCGACTTGACACACAACATTATAATGGTCTAATTTTGAAGGAGTTAGTTATCTTTTGCTGATTATTATTAACATCTCTATCGAGAAATCTCTATGGATCCATTTGTGTCTCGTATGAATTTATATGTGTCTAGTATGTGGTCATACGAGATGAAATGTCTAGTATGTGGTCATACGAGATGATATGTGTCCAATATGTGTTTCGTATGGGCTGATATGTGTCCCTCGTATCCCTCGTATGGGCTGATGTGTGTCCTTGGTATGCCTCATATGGGCATATGTGTCCCTCTGTGCATCGTATGTGCTTATACATGTCTATCGTATCTGTTGTTTGAGCCGAAATATGGATCTCGTATCACCCGAATGGGCCGATGTGTCTCGTATTACTCATTTTGAGCCAATATGCAGCTCTCGTATCACTCATATGGGTGAACTGCGTCTCTCAGTCAGCTGATATTTCACGGACTCGAAGACGACAAAGTTGGCAGTGGCGCGGCATGGAGCGCTCGCGCTATAGGCTCACCGCCATTAAATCATTCCATTGCCATCTGTTATGTATTACTGTCTTCACCTGCTTGCCGTCACATAACATTTGGCGTGAGGTGCGGAGTTCATCCCCATCCTGGTCCTAGAGCTTCGCCGTCCTGCGTGTGCCGTGGTCGTCGGTCGTGTGATCCTGCCCGCACCGCCCGGTTGTGCCCCAGCCCGCCAGACCAGAACCGACCATGTCGTTCACCCCAGCCCCGTACCCTGCCCCGACCAGAAGACACGACAACTTGACGACGCCGCCGCTACTCGAACCTATGACCGCACCGACCCTAGAAGCCGCCAACATATTCGAACACAGCCCCTGCCCATGCCTTTCGGTGTGTTCATAGGCCTCGGCCGTCGGCTCAAGGTGACCTAGCTAGCAACGGCAGGAAGCTTCCTAGACCAGCGCTCATCTGATCATCATCTGTTCATCTCTTTCATCGTGACGGCAAACTCTGCATCATCTTCTCTTCTGTGTTCATCCGTCCTGTCACGCTCATCGTCACGCCCTGCGTTTCGTCTTCACTGCCGGTCTTTCCGTTCGCGCGAT
This sequence comes from Amblyomma americanum, assembly GCF_052857255.1. Taxonomy (NCBI): domain Eukaryota; kingdom Metazoa; phylum Arthropoda; class Arachnida; order Ixodida; family Ixodidae; genus Amblyomma; species Amblyomma americanum. Next base: position 540,752,949 of record NC_135497.1, on the reverse strand, counting down.
CGGGACGATCGCTCGGCAGCCCCGGGTAGTGTCACGGACTCGAAGACGACAAAGTGGGCAGTGGCGCGGCACGGAGCTCTCGCGCTAGGCCTACCGCCATTAAATCATTCCATCGCCATCTGTTATGTAGTACTCTTCACCAGCTTGCCGTCACGTAACAATATGTGTGTCTTTTATAAGGCTCGTATGAAATAAATGGATAACATTTTATCTTGTCTTTCACGCGGTGCACTTGAGCTCATAATTAAAGAACAGAGGTGATCAAATTAGATCCCTCTAACGTGGTGGGATGTTAAATCCCAAGTATAGTACCATTTTACGCTGTATCAGCTTAGCACATGAATGGACAAGCATATGGCATTCCAGTACTGTCCTGTTTCAAAGCTACATCTCAGCTGAAGCGCACACATTCGAAAAAAAGTTTTAGAAAACCCCCAGGAAAAGTAAAATTAAGCAAGGACACCATCTAAAACATAATAGATAATGAGGCCACAAAACATTGGTCCATGGGATAAATGACTCAAGTAGCTTCCAATAATTAGGAAGTGAAAATACACATGCAAAAATTTCCCATACATATATCCCAAGCTTGAGAGGTGTGTTGAATAATTTGCCTCCTTGTCTGTAACATGCTAATTACTGAAAGTGAGATATTATTATAAACAAAGCTTCAGATGACATTTTGAGAGGTGTAATTTATTTTTTGATATCGTCCCCCACTTACACTGATGCCCTTGCGTCATCGATGCACTATTGTTGTTTACATGCCCTCCGAGAAGAATGAGGCTGATGGACACTAAAGGTCTTCAAATGTTTCTTCAGCTACGGAATAGCCAATAGCTACAAGGCACTAGGTCAGAACTATTGGTGGGTGATGCAGAACATCCCGAAACTGCAGCTTATTCAACACAGCGGTATTGCCGCCTAACTTGTCATGCCAAGCATTGTCACGTTTAATAATGGATTTTTTTAGGACAAACTTCAAGAAAAGTGCACGGTCCTTCAGCATCCTCGAGTTCAAGAATGGCCGCAATAACCGTCTGCTTATTGTGACAATCATCACAAATAAATTCATCCACATGTGCCACGAGCTCAGATGCGAGATGCAGACTGTGGGCATCCACTGCACTCCTCGTCTTTCACACTCAACACAGCTGGATCTTGCATGTACGTACAGTTTGTTCCCACCTTCTGACTGGAAACATAACATACCCATTACCATTAATTGGACTCATTCGATGGTGGATAATGATAGGGAGAGCACCTTCTGCCATCAAAAATTTGGTTTAGAAAAACTTATAACCGTACACTGATGTATACTAACATTTTCCTTGTGACTACTTCAATATCAGTGGTGCCATGTGCAAAATGAAAATATCATGAAAAGTGGGAACATCAAACTTTCTTTTCATGAGGTAATAAATGTATTACAGACCAGGAGGTAAAAAATATACTGATCACCCCTCGTATAAACGGAATCCATCAATACCACCTGTTTAATGAAACAACCATACATAATACACAAAAACACTACATAAAATATCATGGAAGAGAGTAAGTGTTTTGTACGAAGACCACACGAACAACACAGGAGCAAGTGACATACAATATTAGTTACATTTCTTCATTTTTACTATACTCAAATACAACTTAAGAATGAAGTGGCAGATGCCTCTCAAAGGACCAGGCATTGTAATGAGCATGGAGGAGGAGGACACAACCAGCAGTGCATGCGAGTTTTGATGATGACGATGAGATGTGAGCCCATTAACAGGTCAATGTGATCCATTAAACGCCTTCGTATACAAGCCGAGCACATCGAGCACTGCCACAATGAGATTAGCAAAAATGAGAATGACAATGTCTCTAATGAGCTATTCTAGACGCCATGGTGGAGGGCTCCAGGTTAACTTCAACTGCATATGCGCTGACAAAGCGCAGCAGAGGCGTGTTTTCCGCTTCACCTATATCAACATGTGGCTGCTCTCGCCTAGATTTGACTCAGCTTCCTTGCGCATAGACCACAATGGAGTGAATAAATGTCCATCCAAACAACTGTGACGTGACAACTAAAGAACTGAATATGGACAGGTAATGACAAAAAGAAAAGTGGGCCATATATGCCCTCTTCACTGTGTGAACATGTCCACCCATCTGAAAACAAACAAACATAAAAAGACATCAAGTGTCACCTGCTGAAGAAATAAACAGCCTAAACACTAGTACACCTTCATTCACAGAAATGGAGCTACCTGTCACAAGGCAATGGGTGTGGTAGGCATGCAGCAACCCAATTATATAGTGTGCGCCATCCTGATTGGCTCAGGTTGTCGTACCTTCCATGTAAACAACATGCGAAGTGAATTATAGAGAAGCATTTGCCACTTCATTCTTGAGTTGTATTCAACTATAGTTTACACAACACACAAAAGAAAATACTGCTTCTCAAAGGGAAACTAAGGACATGTCCACAAAATTGCTGTTCTTAGTAAAAATATGTTGCATTGGCCCTTTCTAACCATTCTGTTATTCTGTTAACTATTCTTTTACTAGGGCCGAATACCCGTGTGTGTTTTTTGTTCTTGCAGAATTGAAGGGTTTATTTGAGATATGTCAATAAAAGATTTCCAAAAAGTTCCTATAGTTCGACGAAAGGTATATATTCGGAAAAAAACAATCCGGTATACACTGCGAACTGCCTTCAAAGATTTTTCCTGACCGAATGCTTCGTCGGATCGAACATCTCTCAGAACACCTCGAATGTTTTAAACTTGTTTACCAATAGACGTCGGCTTTGCGACCAATATCAGATATACAATATGCAAGAAATAGCCAATCGAGCGGGCTGATCACGTCTACATAGGGCCGCCTACTCGTGTGTGTTTTTCTCTTGCAGAAATGAAGGGTTTATTTCAGATATGTCAATAAAAGAATTCCACAAAGTTCCTATAGTTCGACGAAAGCTATATATACGGCAAAAACCAATCCCGTATACACTGCGAACTGCCTTCGAAGATCTTGCCTGACCGAATGCTTCGTTGGATCGAACATCTCTCAGGACACCTCGGACGTTATAAACTTGTTTACCAATAGACATAGGCTTTGCGACCATTATCAGATATACAATATGCGAGATATACACACTCCAGCGTGCCGATCACGTATCTATGAGGCCGCCTACCCGTGTGTGTTTATTTTTCTTGTAGAAATGAAGGGTTTATTTGAGATATGTCAATAAAAGAATTCCAAAAATTTTCTATAGTTCAACGAAAGCTATATATTCGGGAAAAAACTATAAGGTATACATTGCAAACTGCCTTCAAAGATCTTTCCTGACCGAATGCTTCATCGGATCGAACATCTCTCAAAACACCTCGTATGTGTCAAACTTGTTTACCAATGGACATCGGCTTTGCGACCAATATCAGATATACAATATGCGAGATATACCCACTCCAGCGTGCCGATCACGTATCTATAGGGCCGCCTACCCGAGTTCAGGTGGGCTATACTCAAGAACCACGGAACAGGGGTCTGGCAATGGGAAAGGTTGCCTCCCCCCCCCCACATTTTTCAGAGGGGGGAAGCGCCCCCCCCCCCCCCCCCGCAATCTTCATTTGCTTCTACTTGGATCAGATTTCTGAAAATTGAAACACATATTAGTTCTAGGACTCTTTTAATCCAAAGCACAGTGGGGCTGCATGACCTGCTTGGCTTAGTAGCCAGTTGTAAAGCATTTCGTATATGAGTAACCTAAACCGGCCATGTCCCTACAGAATTCGATCGACTATATATCGACCTGACCGTGTACATGATCATGATGAGCAGAATTTAAACAAACTATGCGCAGGCTTTTTTAATGGAATTGATTACTCCTCGTGCGTACAGCTTCCCACCTATAAGCTCCTCATTTCAATTATTTTATATTGCCATAAATCTTTGTACCGTTTGTTCGTTCGTTCGTTCGCACTCACAACCTCCGGCACGTGGCTTTTTCATTTTGTTTTGGAATGCGAGGTGCGACCAGACTTATGCCGTTGATCATGGCCACGTGCAAATGATTCCACATTTTTCCAGATTCTTGCTGCTTTTGGTTCTTTATCTCGAAGGTTCCTTGCCAGCTTTAAATTCAGCACGACCAAGAACTGCTTGGCATTCAGGTCGATGACCGCCGAGCACGCATAATTAAGCCTATTGCAGCCGCCGAGTAATTCAGTTCTTAGTGGGCGTGAGTCAGCCCCTAAAACAGTTATTTTGGAAGCCTTTTCGTTGCCTTCCTGACAGCTGGAGTGTCGTCACAGCAACGTGATACTTTGCGTCAAGCTTTGAACATTGAAAAATATATATATAAAATTTATTATGTAAATGACCATTAAATAAATAAATAACAAAATAAGCTCGAAGTCCTGTCCTCGCACTAAAAAAAGAGTTCCGGAGTCCCTGGCTATAATAATTGTCTCGAGCATAGCACAAACCTTCACCCGCTGCCATTACGACCCGGACGCGACAGCGGTGTGCCAGAGAACACTGCGAAACTATAATTATAGAGCTCCTCGATCCCCTCGATCGAAGCACCTCGATCGAGGGCGCGGTTGTGCTACCCAGTTCCGTGTTCTAGCGCACACTAGCAGTTTATTTTTGAGAGCCTCTTCCTCCTCGTACCTTGCACGCTTCTGATTTCTTAACATAAATTCTTTCAGTGCATCAATTTACCTATTCAGCAATCTATATTTCCCCCTCTGCTGGTCCTAAGTCGCTGATTTCAGGTCAGTGGCAATATAGTACTTATGATATCTACCACGCACCGTGCCAGAAAATACATTTTTGCAGCAATTACAGACTTTTCAAGCACTTGCTGCATTTAGGGGAGTTCTAAAAGAAGTGTTTATTTTATCATAGATAACACAGAAGTTGCTGTTTACAGTGCAGAGAACAGGGAAGGGCCCAGCGTTATTTATGATCAAGAGCCGCGCAACAGGAGCTTTTATATTTAGAAAACGAAACTGAAAATGTTCTAGCGTCGTCTGACGGCTAGGCCCATACTTTATAGGTGCTTCCTGTTTGTCGTAAGCCACACAAAACTTCCTGCTTAAAGCACTATGTAAAAAGCGCAAAGCACAATCAGGCACCCCGCGCCACTATAGCTTCGAGCTTTGAAGCCGAAACCGAAGGCGATTTGTCACATAGCGACTACTTTGTGTAATGCAGTGGCGATCAAAAATCGCAGAACACTTCAGACATTTAGGTTACAGCGGTACCATAAAGCTCATACATGATAGAGCCCGCAGAGTTACACTAAGCCACCCTATACACACTCCATGGGCAGTCACAGGTGCAAGACCGATTTGACGGGCTAGTTGGTTCTGCTTATGTTGGACCAACGCTCTGTGGCACGGCTTGACACGGACCTCATAACTATTTCCCCTTCAAAGTAGTATTTGTAACTTTTCAACTATAAGTATTTCATGGGGTGTAGAGCCCCGCGTCGTCTGCTACTACATGCGGTCAATCAGCAGTCAACTGGATGGCCGGATGCGCTGCACGAGGAGGCTGCGACATGGAGCGGTATAGAGACAACGGTCGGAGGCGCATGTTCTGCCGCACGAAATAAAGAGACTAAATTGAACGAATGAAACGTATTTATTATTCTGGTTTGTAACGAAGAGGTCATCATCATCATCGTATGCAGCGCCCTGTGTGGTGCGCGTCGCCAAGCCAATCCAAGTCTGCAGTCGTTCGCGTCCTACGTTTGCGTCATCACTGGTGTCGGTGTGTGTGGTTGTTACAGTTATTAGATTGTGTGTTTTGCAGCCACATGTGATACTTCCACTATGGGTTCGTCAGCTGCGGCGAGCTATGCGTACGTGAAATACTTCGACCGACGGCGCAAAAGCTATCGTACACGGCTCTATGTCGTACTTGTTTCCTTTGCGCTACACCTATCCATGATACCTCACCGACTGGCGTTAGCGACCTGGCGACAAAAAGGACGTGTACAGGCGCGGCGGAAAAGATGAGAAGGCATTCTATCCCGCCCAAGTATTGGAGCTTGGAGGTGAGTTTTGCAGTTATTTCGCTACGTGGTAAGATTTGAGAAGCGCCAAACGTGTGATGCGTGTACAGTCAAGCCCAACGCTTTTAGCAAAGCTTGGTGGCGTTTTACATAAAGTCGATGCACATGCTTTTTCACTCTTGCGAGCACTTGCAGAACGCTTACGATACCACTTCCTCTGTGCTTGCGATCCGAGCACACAGCAGCCCAGCGCACGCCTCCCAAAAAAGAGAAAAACTGCGTGGTCGCGTTGTAGCAGGTCTCGACGTAAGCGTCACTCTGAGCGAAATAATATTTCGTGATTTTTTTCATGAATTCAAGTAATTGCATGAGGCAGGGAGAAATCGGCTGTGTTCAGATCAGCTAATTTTTCGCATCATATGATTTTTGAAAAGCAATGAACGCGACACACTAACTGATCCGTTTCCGTAGCTTACCCTGTGTTTGCTGTCGCTTTCATTATTTTATCTCTCATTTCTTGTGTTCCAGTAACAAAAGCGGAGCTTATCCAGAGGATGTCGAAGAGAAAAATCACTGCAATGGACCTTGAAAAGTCTGAGCCAGCAACAACAGTTGCACAGATACATGTATGTACTGTGCGAAGTTTTACTGCGGATGCCTCTACTACTGCCACTCGCACGCTTACCAGTCGCAATATGTACATTACATAGCAGCATACTTCAGAGCCAGACAGGTGTCGCTGTATGTGTGTGTCCAAAATATTTATGGTTGCGGGAAGCAGCCAGGCTCCCTTCAGCAACAAAGAGCTTTGTAGCGGATCTTTGAATTGTAGTATAGAGATATTGCTTAAATGCTACCATTGTAAAAGATTGCGTAGGACACTAGAGAACCGCATGTGGAATGGAAGCATCATTCTGTTTTTTGTTCTCTCATATATTGTGTGCTTCATGTCAGGTCAAAGTTTCATTTTTCGTATTGCCTCCTCGCATTGTTGTTTAAAATATTTATTGTTTGGGGGAGCAGCCAGGCTGCCTTCAGCAACAGAGAGCTTTGTAGCGAGCCCACCGATACGGCGTTGCGGGACTGCGCACTTCTCTCATCGCAGCACGTTGTCTTAGCTTCGGCTTGCAACTCAGTGGCCTGTTTTCTCAGTGCCATGATGCTGGTTAAATATATGTATTGCTGGAAATTTATAAGCCCGGCTATTCTTCGGCTATGCGGCTTACCAAAGCGAATCGGGCCACGTGAGACATGGATAGGGCCTCTGATAATTATTATTCACGAGGGGTGATAATTATTATTCACGTGTCTATCGAAAACACCGTTGCCGCGCTGTGGGCTACAACTGCGGTGAGCTCTCTCCGGTCGGGGCGGCTCTTGTCAAGACGCGATTAATTACTGGAAGGCACCGTTCCCCTCTTCCCGTCATCTGTCCATCGTCGGTCGCTTCTCGCAGGAACCAGTCAAAGGGGGAAGGTCATTTGCATCGAGCCGAGCGTGGGAAGAACGGGCTCCTTCCCAGCTAGTCATCCTTTCTTTTTGTGCAGTCGTCGTCTACCTCATGACGCTGTCGAAATTGCCACTGCTGTCGCTGTGCCACCGTGGTCATCACTGTCGATGGGACCTGCACCTTAATCCTCTTCGGCTGGTGTGCATTCCGTTCATAAGAGGCCCAACGCGGACGCCACCGAAAGCTCCCCATTTGACTTTCAAACAAAAGGGATGCTGTCTACTCTTGTAAACGAAATGGCAGCCACACAGAACAAGCAGGGATGGAGGACTAAAGCTAGTAGATTAAGCGGAAGGGAGAAAAACCTCTGAGAGGGAATGGAAGGAGAGGAGCATGGAAAAGTAGCTAGTTTGCCATATATGTAACTCCAATATAATGTCTTTTATAAAGAATTGTTTGCAGTTGTGTGTTCCGGGGACGGTGCCTCACAACAACCTTGGTAGAGGACATTTTCAGCCAGAGGGTGGTCGGGGTCCTTTAAGTAGTGGCTGCCGGTTGGCATGCATGTGTGCTCTGCCAAGTTTGCTGTTCAATATTTTTACTCTCTACGGAGGTCATTTTCATTCGACAGGTGAAGATGAAGCATAACCTTGCGTGTGCCGATTCGGTCGTCGCCATAAAGCTTGGTGCTCGGGTCTTCTGCCACAAGTGCTTAAAATACCTGAGAAATACCATGCATACTTCACATTGCATTTGACTCATCAAAAAGAAAAATTTCCCAGTGTGGATCATCATGCCTGCACACACAGTGAGGGGCCGACATGCAAGGCCAGATTGTAATGCTTTTCATTCGACTGCTAGCTTTGCAGTAAAAGCGATAGCATACCTACACGACGTGCAGCTAAATTTGTACAGTACACGCACTTCAGAAAAATGTTCAACCAGCTGATATGCACGCTTGTCAAAATTATGCGTGCATTACTTGCTGGCAGCAATATTAACAGCTGGAGGGCGGCAGACTACAGTTGAGCGGAACATACCCTGATTGTTTTCTGCTTACAGCCCACAGGAATTAGTTCACAAACAGAAATTGCAACTACCACAGGAGAGTCAGTATAGGCAGGGTCGATCATTGGCGCCCAAGTAATTAGTGTGTAGTTAAGAAATATGCGATAATGTGAGACTACAGCATGTTGTTTGAGCAGTGCATGAGCAGTTTTTCCCTCCTCCTTCTCATCATCATCAGCCTCACTACGCCCACAGGGCAAAAGCCTCTCCCATGTCTCTCCAACTAACGCTGTCTAATTAACCCTCCTATGTGGTGTCAAATGCATAGAGTGCGACTGCCCGTCACGTATGCTTTTGAGGATATCTCGAAGCTTACATGCAGACTTCACGACCGCACACAACGCACTGAAGGAATATACTTGTGTTGTTGCCGCCGATGTATGCATCTGAGTGCAAGAGTCCGCGGCTGCCCTGAATAACTAACGTCCTTTTTTTCGCTCCCAAGGATCAGATTTCTACCGTACGCATGCGAGAAATGAGACGCAACAGCACACAAAGGAGCAGAGGGCACTCGCCTTCCGTGATCCATGGGCGGCCTTGGCGCAATGATTGCCAGCAGGCTGGTTCTGGCGGCGACCAGTTCATGTGAGCATGGAGCACCTTCCTGTCAGGAGTGAGTTTTCTGGCAGCGAACAGGCTCTCCGAGCGCGGCAATTTGAAAAAGCCCAATGATAATTTAAAGATGTATGGACCCCTAATTTTGGTGGCATATTTTCTTCTCTCCAATGATTCAGAAGACAATACTATGAATGAATCATCATGTAGTGTTTGCCTGGGACCTATAAATAATTTATAATCGAATTTTTCTGTCATGCTGTCTCGGTTTCAACTGCCGAGTGAAGACTGTGACATCAGAGAGGTTATATGTAACGTGAAGCATAGAAAAAATGCGATATAATTGCTGCTGGATGGTTTCATTCACTACAGTGCTGAAGCCAGCCTTCCTCAATAGTCGGAATGACAATTGTAGCAGCACCGATTATATTGCAGTTTTTCATGCCTCGCATGACCTATAAGCTCACTTTGACGTCATAGTTTCGTTCAGCTGTTGAAACTGAAACAGCGCGAGAAAGAAATTCGATTATAAATTATTTAGTAGTCATGGGAGAATCTTCATCATCATCAGCCTGATTACACCCACTGCAGGGTGAGGGCCTCTCCCATGTCTCTCCTATTAACCATGTCTTGCCAGCTGCGCCCATCTTATGCCTGCAAACTTCTTAATTTCATACGCCCATCTAACCTTCTGCCGTCCCCTGCAATGCTCTCTTTCTCTTAGAATCCCTTAAGGACCAACAGCTATCTTACCTTCGCATTACATTCCCCGCTCAAGCCAATTTCTTCTTCATTTTGGCTAGGATGTCATTAACCCGCGTGTGTTCCCTCAACCACTCTTCCTGCTTCCGGTCTCTTAAAGGAGTATAGACACCTAATTTTGGTGGCATGTTTTCTTTTCTTCAATGATGCAGAAGACGCTACTATGCATGAATCACCATGTGATGTTTGCCTACGACCGCTAAATAATTTATAATTGTTTTTTTTGTCATGCTGTTTCAGTTTTGGAACAGCCGAACGATGGCTCTGACGTCACAAAGGGCTTTTCCTTCACGTGAACCATGGAAAAATGGCCATAGAATCGCTGCTTCATTGTTCAAATTTACTGCGGTGTTGAAATCAGCTTTCCTCAATTGCTGGAATGGCAACAAATGTGCAAGCAGCGATTATATTGCTGTTTTTTCATGTCTCGTGACGTGTAAGCACACATTGACGTCACTGTCCTTGTTCAAGTGTTGAAGCCGAAACTGGACGAAAAAGAAATTTTATTATATATTATAAAGCGGTCGTAAGAGATTACTAGCTGCTACTTCATGTATAATAATGCCTCTGCATCATTACAAACAAGAAAACACGCACCCAAACGGTAGGTGTTATACTGCTTTAACGTTACGCCTATCATTTTTCTTTCTGTGGCTCACTGCATTGTGCTCAACTTAAGCTGAACCCTTTTTGTTAGCCTCCACGCTTCTGACCCATAGGTGGGTACTGGTAAGATACAGCTGTTGTACACATTTCTCTTGAGAGATATTGGTAAACTGCCATTCATGACCTGAGAGACCCTGCCATATGCGCTTCATCGCAATCTTAACCTTCTACTTATTCCCTCATGATCCGGATCAGTTTTCACTATTGATACCTGTTTTAAATAGACGTATTCCTTTACCACTTCCCTTACCTCGCTACCAATTGCGAACTGCTGTTCTATTGCAAGACTGTTGAGAATAGGAGAATACCACAAGGTAATCCATGTATAATAATGCCTGATGCCTCATTAGAAAGCAAAAACACACCCAAAAGATGGGTGTTTATACTCCTTTAAAGCTAGTTGGTGCATTACAGAATGTGAGTCACCAGTATTACCAGTCAAACTCTTAAACATCATATTTTGATCTGTTGATTGAAATCAAGTTTTTTGTTTTCTAGTTAATGGTATTTCATTATTTCTTTGCTCCTTGTTTGGAAAAATTATTTCTCGGGACTCTGACCAGGCTCAAGAAGTGTAATGTGATAGTAAACACAATATGTTTGAAAATCCTCTGAAGTTGCCCTTTAATTTACCTAGTACATTAGTCTTTTGTAGCAAATGTGAACACTTTCCATACTTTAGCAGTATTCCACTAGCATGGATCCTGCTGCACCACAGAACCCGGATATCTTGCTGAGGTCCGCAGCCAGGTATGAAAGTGTCGCATATTTAGAAGGTAAGACAAGTGGGCTTTGATGCCCCATCGGCCAGTGCTGATTAATGAGCAAAACACAGACGGAAGACGAGGCTGGCAAAGTTCAGTTTCGTGCTCAGGAACGCCTGGCTACCGGGGTGCGCACACAAAGATTGTTAGTTAGCACACAAAGATTGTGGCCGTCCACACTTCTTGTTTGATTTGCGTCTTTACACTTGTAGAGGGGCTGGGTGCGCCGTGCTAACAAGAAGTGTCGACGGCCACAATCTTTGCTAGTACAGCGCACCTCGGTAACCAAGCGTTCCTGTGTGCCAAACTGAACTTTGTCAGCCTCGTCTTCCGCCTGTGTTTTGCTCCTTCTTCAGCACGGGGCGCTGGGGCATCAAAGCCCAATTGCCGATCTTACAAGAATGATTTTGTAAGCTTGAAATGCTTTTAGCTCTCATCCTTGATAAATGCAGGCAAACAATCTAGAAACTGGAAACATGGTAATGAGCATCACTGCACACCTCTCGGAAATGGGAAATTTTCTGTCCGAATGATATGAAGCAGAAAAAAAATTGCCTGCATAGCAGCCCTAGGCACAAATATAACCTGTGGCAGCTCAAAGCAGCTTTGCTTAGCGATGGCTTCGTGGTCGAAATGCAGTTTTTGTTTGTGTTCTAGTTGTTGACGTTTCATTATTTTGCAGAATTATTTCTTGCAACTGAGACAAGGTTCAAGAAGTGTAATGTGATAGTAAACTCAAATTGCTTTAAAATCCCCTGGAGATGCCAATCAAAGGAACACTGAGGAGAAATTGAAGTTGGCTTGTATCAATGGAATATAAGCTCCTGATCACAAAAACTCCACTCTTACGGAAAAACAAATCTCTTGTAATGTAGAAAATAGCAAGAACCAAAATAAAGGCATCGCCGACACAGGGAAATCTCGCAAGTACAAGCGTGATGATGTCATTGGACAAGAGACGCCCCCTTGGAGGAATTTTCCTTCCTACATGAAGCTGCGAATCTCTGAGGCTGACAAAGGAAGGTTGCGCGGTTCAATATTGAAGTAAGTTTTGTTTTAAAACCGATAGTGCACTTTTATCACACAAGACAGACAAAAGACAACTTGAATGTTGGAAGCAAAGAAAGCCGATGCTTGGCGGCGCCACAGGCGGCCAGGAGAGTTTCGACTTGTTATGGCGCTTCGCGTCTATGAGCTTTTTGTGCCTCATGGTTTTGTTTTTGACGCGTCTCGATTTACAAGCGCCGAACAGCAGAGAAACTCCGAGTGCCGCTTCAAGTGCTAGTTAACCTTTTAAGGAGCCTGTTAAGGCTGGTCAGATGATTGCCGCGGTCGATGAAAAACCATGATGGCACGATGGTCGGTGATCGTACAAGGCAGTGCGCAGTACAAAGGGCACTTGTGTCTTCGCACGCCCGCCCAGCGAAACATTCCTGGCTGTGCCAGTCAACTTCAAACTACTTGACGAAAATTGTTTGTTAGAGACGGGAGACAGGGTACAAGGCAGTTAAGAAAACTATGCTGATGGCCTAGCTCTGTTAGGCCAGCATATACGTAGCGAAAGCGCAGAGACTTCTGCATCGGAAGAGTGTATTCACTAGATGCGCCTTTATTCATGGTTAAAACTTGAGCCGTCGTGGCGGAGTGGTAGAGTCCGCCTCAAACTACAATGGCCCTGGTTCGATTCCGAGCTTCGGCACAGGTTTTTTTTATTATTCAGTGAGTGGGCGGGGGGTTTAAGTGGCGCGAATATACGCCGCCACTGAATACGTTGGTTAGCGAATAAGCGCAGGCTCTGTTAAAGGGGAAGTTAGGAGAACTCTATCAAATTATTTTTGTTAGCAAAATCTGATAGTTCGGCATTTCAAGGCTTTGTTGCAGCCTGTCCGGGAGTGAAAAAAGATGCATTTATTTCAAAGAAATTTGGATTCAAAGTTGAAAAAGTTTTTCTCGCCACTCCGATTCAAACTCGGGAACTTTATGACATCACGGCGCACTCTTATGACGTTACAAGACGCAGTGACGTGAAACGTGACGTAAGCGCAGACGTTTTGATTTCTCGCGGCTAGCGGTGTGGTCTAGCAGCCGATATGAAAGCTACTGCCGCCGCACGTTGAAGGAATCTATCGGGGGTCGCTACCGTCGCTTCGTTTACGTTTGCACCGGCGTCTTGCCTGCGTTATGATCGACCTCATTCCCGAACCTGACGACGAAGTTCTCGCAAAAACTCCTGCCTGCATATCAGCGACCTCAGCCCCACAGTGCGTGCGATGCTCTTGAGGGAGCACAGTTAGGTTAGGTGCCGCGGGTTGTTTCCCCCTTCAGCCTTTAGTAGCCGTTGCAAATTAAATATCATAACCCCAGTGCGGGGAGTCACAAGGGGCTAGGACAAGGTCGGTGAGTCGCGCCCATTGGAGGCTGGCCGTGGCTTAGGCGCGAACGGATTGCGATTCCTTAAACGGCGCGGTTGCATGGTGCAGCAGGCGGCATCGAGGTCTCCCACGGTTGCAAGGGCCAGGTTTATTATTTTATTTTCTGCCAAAAAAACGGATGGGTGCTCAAGGGCGCTTGCGTTTAAAGTTGGCGGCTTGAAAGTAATGCCCACGCCTCAACGGCTTCCGCGCGTTTCCTGCGGTACGGGGTCTACTGCATCGGGCTCTCTCGCCCACTTGCTTGTACCTTCAGATGTGTACTGTGACTGGATTATATTAGCCGGGAGCTCGAAAAGAACAGCTGCGTCCAACTGCCGAAGCTATTGAATGACGTCACAACACGTACCTCGCCGCAGAGCTGAATCGGTCTGGCCGGGCCGGTGGCGGCTGGCGCACCCTTCGCAAAATAGAGACATGCTTAAAGTCTCCGCCAGTGCGGTCAGAGTGCGGCGAAAACGCCGAACGCGTCGGCGGTCAAGCAAAGTTGGAGCATAGAGGGTCTCGGTTTGGCCGACGTGACGTCGCCATGCAGCGCGCGCGCGCGAATTACTCCGGAGTGTAAACACACCTTAACAGAGCCGGCGCTTAACCGCTAACCAACGTATTCAGTGGCGGCACCTATGGTAGCCACTGAAACCCGCGCCCACGCACTCAGAAAAAAAAACCTGTGCCGAGGTTCGGAATCGAGCTAGAGCCTTTGTATTTTGAGGCGGAGGCTCTACCACTGCGCCTCGACGGCTCAGGATTTAGCCATGAATAAAGGCGCATCTAGTGAATGCACTCTTCCGATGCAGAAGTCACCGCGCTTTCGCTACATATATCCTGGCCTAACACAGCTAGGACATCCACAATTTTTTAACTGCCTTGTACCTTGTCTCCCGTCCCTAATGAACGATTTCCGTTAAGTAGTTTGAAGTTGACTGGCACAGCCAAGAATGTTTCGCCGGGCGAGCGTGTGATGACACAAGTGCTCTTTATACTGCGTACTGCCTTGTACGATCACCGACCATCGTGCCATCATAGTTATTCATCGACCGTGGCGGTCATTTGACCAGCCTTAACAGGCTCCTTCAAAGGTTAAGTAGCACTTGAAGCGGCACTTGGAGTTCCTCTGCTGTTCGGCACTTGTAAATCGAGGTGCATCAAAAACAACACCACGGGGAACGCAAAGCTCATAGACGCGAAGCGCCATAACTAATCGAAACTCTCCTGGCGGCCTGTGGCGCCGCCAAGCATTGGTTTTCTTTGCTTCCAACATTCAGGTTTTCTTTTGTCTCTCTTCCTGCTGTGATAAAAGTGCGCTATCGGTTTTAAAACAAAACTTACTTCAATAATGAACCGCGCAACCTTCTTTTGTCAGCCTCAGAGATTCGCAGTTTTCATGTAAAAAGGAACATTCCTCCAAGGTGGCGTCTCTTGTCCTATGACGTCATCACGCTTGTACTTGCGAGATTGCCCTGTTGCGGCGATACCTGTATTTTGGTCCTTGCTGTTTTCTACCTTACAAGAGCTTTGTTTTCAGTAAGAGTGCGTTTTGTGATCAGGAGCTTGTATTCTATCGATACAAGGCAACCTCAATTTCTCCTCAGTGTGCCTTTAATGCGAGTTTATAGCCTGGCGTAATGCGTGCGCGCGCACTGCACACCAACGTCACGTCGGCCAAAGCGAGACCCTCTATACTCCAACTGCGCTTGACCGCTTAGGCGCACTCTGACCGCACTGGCGGATACTTGGAGCATGTCTCTATTTCGCGCCGAGTGCGCCAGCTGTGCCAGCCAGACCAGACTGATACAGTTCCGCGGCGAGGTGCGCATTGTGACATCATGCAATAGCTTCGGTAGTTGGGCGGTGCTGTTCTTTTCGAGCTCTCGGCTAATTTAATCCATTCTCAGTGCACTTCTGAAGGTACATGCAAGTGGGCGAGAGAGCCCGATCCAGTGGACGCTGTACCTCCGGAAACGCGCAGAAGCCGTTGAAGCGTCGGCTTTACTTTCAATCCGCCTACTTTAAATGCGAGCGCCCTTGAGTACCCATCCGTTTTTGTGGCAAAAAAATAAATAAATAACCTTGCCCTTGCAACCGTGGGAGACCTCGACGCCGCCTTCTGCACCGTGCAACCGCGCCGTTCAAGGAATCAAAATCCGTCGACCCCAAAGCCCCGGCCAGCCTCCGATGGGCGCAACGCACTGACCTTGTCCTGGCCCCTCGCGACTCCCCGCACTGAGATTATGACATTTAATTTGCAACGGCTGCTCATGGCGGAAGGGGGAAACGACCCGCCGGCGCCTAACTGAACCGTGCTCCCTCAAAAGCATCGCACGTTCTGTGGGGCTGAGGTCGCTGAAATGCAGGCCGGAGTTTTTGCGAGAACTTTGTCATCGGGCTCGGGAACGGGATCCATCGTAACGCCGGCAAGACGCCGGTGCAAAACGTAAACGAAGCAATGGTAGCGACCCCCGATAGATTCCTTCAACGTGTGGCGGCGGTAGCTTTCATTTTGGCTGCTGCTAGCCCACAGCGCTAGCCGCGAGAAATCACGGAGTCTGAGTTTACGTCATGTTTCACGTCACTGCGTCCTGTAACGTCATAGGAGTGCGCCGTGATGTCATAAGAGTTCCCGAGTTTGAATCAGAGTGGCGGGAAAACTTTCTCAACTTCGAATTCAAATTTCTTTGAAATATATGCATCTTTCGCTCCAGGACAAGCGGCAACAAAGCCATGAAATGCTGCACTATGAGATTTTGCTTACAAAAGAAATTTGATTGAGTTCTCCTCACTGTCCCTTTAATGTACCATGTACAGTCTTGGTCAAAAGTGTTAAGGCTACAGCATTCAGCTGCAGTGAAATCAATGTTCCTACAATATTTCATGTAGCGGATCATTCAAAACTGTAGTCAAGCAGGAAGATTCTGTTTCGGAAGAAGAAGCCTGCTAGCATTTCAAGGTCACTTGGTCTTTAATATTGCCGTGATGGCTCTGTTATCCGGCTGAAGCGAAAAGCCTTTGGCCTTAAGGCTTCACCTACACTGTACATTACTATTGTTGCAAATACGAACACTTTTCACACTTTCCAGGCTTCCACTAGCATGGGTCCTGCTGCACCACGGAATCCAGGTGTTCTTGCTGAGGTCAATGGCCAGGTACGATGGCTTCTCATATTTAGAACTAGTTTGTAAGCTTGAAATGCTTTTAGCTCTCGTTCTTGGTAACTGCAGGCAAACAATCTAGAAACTCTGGAAACGTATAGGGCTGAGGGTCAGTGCACACCTCTCGGCCACGTGAAATTTTCCATCCAAATGGCATGGAGCGGAAAAAAAATTGCCTGCACAGGAGCCCCAGGCACAATTTGAACCTGTGACAGCTCAGGGCAGCTTTGCTTAATGAACTCTTAGATCACTAGTCTATGACCACAACCTTTCATGTTCTAATTAGCACAGCCTCTTGTGCTAAGATTTAATTGCTGTGTTTTAAATATTCATAATCTTGCATCTGTTAGTTCTGTGCTTCCGAATATTTGGCAGCATTGCTGTTGCCAGGGTGCAGTGGAGCCTGAAGTAGAGATAAAAAGGCTCATCTATGTTGTAGCAGCTTGATATGATTGCACGCAAACGTGACCTGGTGGCTCATCGCGCTGCTCACTCCAAAGAAGAGAGCGATGTGTCATGTTTTATCATTAGTAGCGTTTGCAAGGAAAACTGTCATTTTCGTAATGTTACATATAGGAGTCCTGAGGAATAGGATTTTAGCAGTTTTAATGTTGCAAATAATAACTCTCTCCCCAATCTGTTATAGGGCTTTATACAAAGCATATGTGCAGCTGTTTTATTGCAGGTCCACCTCGGGAGCGGAAATTGTCACTGCAGAGCGGTGGCGATGGCTTCTTTCCCGAGGTCCGGACTTCTTGTTTTGCAAGGACGCCACAAAACTTTTGTGGGCTTCCCCACAAAAGTTACTCTCCTTCCTGGTGATGCTCCTTCCCCGAAGAGCCTTAGGTGAAAGAGCGTTCAGGGAAGGAGCATCACCGGCTCAGTATTCCGACAATTCCTTAAGGCTGGTGCCATGCAGAAGCCTCGGATGAGCTCAGAAAAACTAGCAGCTGTGGGCAGTAAGCCTCTTTTATTTAGGTACATTTCCTGACTGACAAAACCATTTGTTTATTTAAATGTGCATGACTTAAATACCTTTATTTTACAGCACCTGCATGTCTTCAGTTTTGTCATGATTAACTCTTTCAGATGCATTTGATGCTTACATCAAAGCTGCACGAGCTGCCGAGGATGAGAAAATGCGCACAGCAGTTGAATTGCTACCTGGCAGACATGCTGAGGGAGATCAAGTAATCATCGCCTGCACCCGCCCCTGTAGTCAATGACTGTAGTCAGATAAAAGTGATAAAATAAAGGCAGCAAGAAAAATTATTTCATTGATTGCAGCCAGGTATTTAGTGCTGGGATGCGGCATTTGCTGTACTGAAGGCATGCAACTTCATTCAGGTAGCCTACATATTCAGAGCTATTAACTGTACACCAGAGTCCGTGTTGCAAGGCCATTGTATCCCCATGACGAGGCCCTCGTATCTGTACGATGGTTACGTGGCCCTCGTATATACGATGGACGGGGGTGACACATATCCAATAGCATATATATGAGGCACGTATCACACGTATATATGTGTTTTGCCATATATTGGAGAAGAACTCGTATGCCATTCAAGCACGTATACATACGAGCATATATGTGGACACATATCCAATAATTGCGTATATATGAGACACATGTAACACATATATACGAGATTTTTCAATAGGGATCTGATTAATGGTCATTGTTTCTTAATATCTGTGTTCATTTTTGTTTGCATTAATTAACCAAACTATTCAGAAGAGGGACGCACGACGTTTACAACCCATTTGTCGTGTATGTCAGCTCATCAACGCTGAACTATACTTCCCAAGACGCCCTGTCATATCAACAATGGCAACAAAGGGGCTCTAGACATCGTGAAGCCAACAGGAAACGAACCTGGTCCGCATACGCTGAAAGCTTGCCTGACAGGGGACCAAAAACGTATTTTAAAACCCTCCCGTCGGTCTGCTGATGCTTTAAAAAAAGAAAAAAGTGAGCTGGCCACATGCGAAAAATCAAGTAAATGCAAGAGGAAGGAGGAGCTGTACTACAAATATGGTCCTCCTGCACATTGCTTTTGCCACTTCTGGGTATTTCGAATATTTTTGTTCTTTTTATCTAAACTCACTTGTGCCAATTCTTTGCTACGCAAATCCCTGACTTTATTCCTGCGATAGATTTTTAAACTAAACCTTTTACACTAATTTCTCAGGTGTCTAGATATGCAGTGAAGAACAAAAATAAAATCGCTCAATAACGTTTTTTTATTACTGCAATGTTTTCAAAAATTCCTAAAAATTCCACCACATGCACATAATTGTGTACTGTATCGCGATATAGAAAATGAGGAAGGTACAGGCACTTTGCAAGCTATCCTTAACCGGATCACAACATGGTTCACTAAATGCAATATTACTCTAAAGCTTAAAGAATGCAGCCACATTCGTTTTATTACAACAAAGTTTACATCTGCAATAGCAACTTTTTCAAATAATCGCCATATTGCCACATATCCAAACGTTAAATACATAGCTGTGTATATTTCCCATAATTTAACCTGAAACAAGCATGTTGATTATATAGCTTTGAAGGCTGGAGCACACTGAACTTCACTAAAACAAACTTCCGCAATGTACCCAATGACTTGACAGCAGTTCCTTTGTCTCAAACGTACGTTCAATTTTGGAATAAGCAACGACAGTGTGGGATCCATCTACTAGAACCTTCCACAAGAAACTGGGAGAAAAAGGATGTCATGCAGCATCTTTCATTTTAAAATCATATGATCGCCAGAACAGTGATAGTACATTATACAGGAAGTGGGGTAGAATACTCTACAGCTCCATCCGATCTTCTCCAGATGAATCCTTTTTGAATGACGACCAGAACCAAAAATTGGCATTGACCATGAAGCTTACATTGCCCCTCACACGTACGTTCCACAAAGAAGAGACCATAGCCGTAAAATACGAGATATTTCCTGTCAGACATCTGTATTGAAATCAGTTTTTCCCGCGAACCATATATGAATAGAACAGACTGCCAAACGAAATAGTTACATTAGATGACAATAGCTTTCCGGCCGCTCTTAGAACACATATACAGGCAACAACTGACCTATAACCGTACCGTGCACCGTACTTCATTGACTGTTTCTCTTGTCATTTTTTCATGCGCTAATACAGTTTTGTATGTTCAATCCCTATTGCATACTTTAGAGGCAAATTTCAACACTTCCGAAATGCATGAATGTGTTTGTAGACGAATTGTTGCTGGGTATGTTTGTATTCACAATTTTGGCATGTCTTTTCCAAATGTTTGTCTCCCGTTCACAGATGCCCATTTGAGCGATTTGTACGTATTAAATAAGAGATTATGAGATTATGAGTGCACAAGAGATTATGAGTTTTCAATGAAAAGCACACAATATTTTCTACCATTTATGTGTACTTATGACATAAACCAACGTCATCTTTGTGTTTTCACTGTACTTTTATTGTGCTGCCTATCATATGAAATATTTCATCCGCTGTAAAAGGAGGCCATCGAAAAAAATACGCGCGAAAAAACACTAACAAGAAGGAAACACAAGTGCACAGCACAAAGCTGAGTAGGCTCTTTTCTGCTGGTGCCCGTGTTCATGTAATGTCTGCTCTTTTTGTGAGACTGTGCAAGTTGAGCGGGTAACATCCGTTAGGTCACGTTCAAAGGGCTATGCGGCATATTTCAAAGGAGGATTGCGGTGATCCCGAGCGTTCGCAAGGTTTTGTGGTGTACCTGTGCATGGTAGACGTTCATCTCTGGGCCTCGAATCGGCTGGAAGCTGCTTGCCCCGCTGTGCAAAGGTCAAGAGAGAAGTTAAATTAATGTGTTGCACAATAAACCACGTGGAGCGCTTTATACCCTGTTGCATCTGTGTTGTGTACAACATTGGAACATTGTGATACATAATTTACTGTTCCCAAAATGGCAAAATGGCTGATGCTTGAACAGCAGACTAAATGAGCGCAAAAACGTTTTACAAATGGCAAATGTTCGCACCTCTCTGATCAATTTCCACCTTGCGATCGCTCTCCCAACAACCTTTGTTTACCAGTTTTTGGTGCAACCACAATCCTTTTCAGGCATAAAGACCGAGGCGTACGCGAAACACCCATGGCCTCGGATATCGTTGAAGCAGGTGGCAGAAACGCTAATCGACCTCCCGTTGCACCGACTGAATCGAAATTTAATTTCCTTGAATGCTTCGGCATTAGGTAAGAACGAGTATGGGCTGATTTTTTTTATACCCGCCATGTTTGCTGCGGCGCGGTTCAGATGTAAATGTTTCTTTTTTCTTAGCCGTTTTGCGGCGATAAACAGCTGCGAGCGCGCATTGTCCTGCGTAGATGTGTTTCCATCTTGTCCGTCTTTTTTCCCGCATCTAAAATTATGAACGTCTAATAAGTTGCCCAGTTTTCCATCCTTAGGCCTTCTGTACTGTTCATTACCCCTGCAACACATTGTCACTTACTGGGCTGTTTATTTGCAACGTTCTCTCACGGGGAGGGAGAGCTTAACACAGCGATTGCGACTGCCTTCTTGTTTGTCTACGCCCTCCTCCGACGGTCGACGCAGACACAAAGCGCGTGAGATTTCCCCCTTGGTACACGAAGCCCCCAGGCAGAGCTCAGGAGATTCCGAAGGGTGGAATGAGCTGAGCGATAGGCTCCCGTGAGCACTGACCACTTTAGCATAAGGCGGATATATGTTTAGTTCTATTCGCTAATGCGCTCAAGCACAGCACATAGGCCAGTGTGGTGTGAGAGGATGTTGTGGCACAAACCGCGCTTGCGGAGCGGCGTCCACATCCGCACAAAGTCTTCGGTGCCATTGCAATGTGCTAGCGTCGGATTTCGTACCGCTGCTTGGAGCACGGATGCGAGCCATTCGGAGAGCGTCTTCAGCTCAGCCGATAGTGGCGTGGATAGCAGGCTCATTGCTCAGGGAAGAACGTCTTCAGCAACATCCGCAATAAGCTCTCGCCCTTGGTCTTTGAAGAGAGCTCCAGGAGGGCCGGGTCGGACGAGGAGAAATCGAAGGAAAAGAGAAGCATCGGAAGCAGTGGCGGATACCGCGGCTGTTTCAGAGTATCGTGTCAGCTGTTTGAAACTCATCGGTAACCATTTAAGACTGTGGAAAGGGGCCTAAGAAATTACTGACCACATTTTCAAATGGTCAACTGTAGGTGTAACGGAGCGCTTCCGTACTGGTGGACATGACGTAGGCAGCTTGAAGCGATGGCACTGTACACAGCTAGCTATGTAGCGCTGAGTCACTTGGCGCATTTTTGCCCTCTAAAAGCTTTCTTGTGTGCTGTGAAGAGTCTGGAAAAGTTCGAAGTGACAGCCATGGCATTCCCTTGCATTAGTTCAAGAACAGAAATGCGGAAACGTTCCGGCACGACGAGAAGAAAGCGCAAAATTCGTCTTGTAAAGCAGACCTCCTCGAACACATAAGTTGAGCAGGCGAATCACCTGCGGCGTCGAATAGTGACGTCAGGGCCTTGTCTTTGCGCTGTTCAGTCCGGAAGAGAGAAAATTGCGAAGCCTGGGGAGATATACGAGTGCGGTAATAGACAAAGCTGGTCGCCATCTCAGCCGGTTTTTCTGAGCAGCCAGTGCCAGAGACAGTGAGTGTCGGCGTGACCGCTATTGTACAACAGAGCGAAGTTAAGCTCTTGGAACCTCAAAGTCCATCGGACGAGCTGTCCACTAACGCAGGGAAGATTCACGAGCTAGTATAGCGAATAACGGCACATGAAGGCAGCGGAATCATTTAAGAACGAGAGCGTAATAACGCGAAAAGTTTCGCTCCGATGCGTGGCACCCTGAAATGTCCTTCTGCAAGAATGCTTGCGTTCTGTGCCCTCTTTTGTCAGTTGTACATACAAAGAGTACGATGGACAAGAATCAGGCCGGGAATGAAACGTGAGCAGAGCCCGTGTACAAAACAAAAGATTTTCTGTATTTTCAGCTGTAGCGCACAGCTAACCGAATTCATGCTCCCGGGCAAGGGATCTACCGAAGTACATTTCGGCAAACCGCTTCTAAATGAATATCTCGCTGCAAAGTAGAAAAGTAAGGCATAACAATGTTCGCGTTTTATTACGGCCTGACTGCACTTAGCCATCTAGTATTGCGACCAAGATGGCGCCAACCAAACTTTTATCCACTCCTTTTGTTGCGTCGTCAGTAGTTAGCAGGCATGGTGGGGCGAGAGGGATCCTTGACCACATAATTTGGGAGTGCCCATATTCTCCCGGTGAGGGCAAGAATATTGATAGTAGAGAAGCATGGGAGACCCTGTTAAGGAACCCGGACCCAGTTTTCCAGTGCAACACCATCCATCTGGCGGAGGAGGCCGCTACCAGTCAAGGACTGCCAACCAGCCTGTAGCCGCGGACGCGCAACTCCCCGTCTCCCAGGGCTGCGTGCCGGGGGCGGGGAGAAACGTCTTTTCTGGTAGAAATTAAAGTTGTTAAATCAATCAATGAATCAATCATGTGGCCACGAGGTTGGCGGAGTGCGTTCATCATGTCAGTTTATAGTAATTTCCTGCTCCCGGCATCTCGGCGCGAGATTTTCTTATGTTCATAATCTTGCTTCCATTGGCGCCCCGTGTTCCAGGAGCGGCTAGTCAGGGGTAATTAAGGAACGAGGGCGGCAGCACACACACACAGACGCACGCGCATTTATTGCACTGAACGAAACCACCAAAGAGACAAAAAATACCACACACATAGAAAACAATCTCGCACACTGCAAGTACATACGAGCGCCAGTAAACGCACGCATGGGGAGGGCCACAAACGCGTAATCTAACGCTAAAGAGAACGAACAAGAAAGTTAAGGCACTTGTGCAATTCTAAAGGAATAAATAACCATATTTACATTAAAGTGAAACACACAATGTAAATTCCAAAAAAGTGCAAACAAAAGGAGTTGGAGTACCGCTTTGCTTACGTCGCTGTCGGCCAGCCCTTGACGGACACAGCATAGGAGTGCGTCGTAGGAGCAGCAGCGGGCGGCATAAAGGCTGCAAGCGAAATGTCTGCTCGGGTATAGGTCGCTGTCAGAGCTGGACTTGCGGTATGTTGCTGCAGATGCGGCAGACAGCAACGGGACCACTGCAATGCCGACTGAGCCTCTTCGGAGCCGTGTGCCTCATTGGAGCGCTGGCACCACGACTCCCACTCACTGATTTGGCCGATCTTTCTCTGACTCTTGCTTGACCTGAAATAAAATGAAATAAAACACCCCACGGCAGGCATTGGTTGCGAACCTGCGACGGCGCGAAGACATCAGCTTCTCTGGCCCGCCCCATACCTCTGTTACCAACATAAATCGAATATTGCTGCTTCAAGAAAAATATAATTCATATTTTCTCTAGTGCTGCATGAGATGCTCATACCACACACCCTTCCAAACGCCTAAATTTACTCACCCTGCAGTTTTGTCACGTCTTTCGACATCCGGCTCATGCTAGCCTGTCATAAATACCAGAAACAAGACCTGTCATACATTACGATCTTGGCCAAGTTGATAAAAATCTGATTTGAGTACAATACACGATCGTTTCAGCACTGGAATGGGCCATTTCCTCGCACTAACTGCGCTTTTCAAATGTAATGTCATCGCTTATCACGCCTGTTAAAGAAACTCATCCACAATAACATCGATGCCACTTATAGACCTTTTTCCCTTTGGCACCAGCATTTCTACAATGCTTGAACGTAACATAATCTCGTGTTTCACTTGTTTTCCTTTGTATTATTGAAACTGCTTTCAAGGCAGACTGCTATAATATTTTTCCTTTATATATTTCCCTCTGTCAAGTGTATATCTGTGCCTCACTCCTCCGAACAGTACTTCTTTGGCAAATTTTGCTATTAATTTTTTTTGTCCATGTATAAACTGTGTATTTCCTTCCTTTGTGCTTTACGTTTTCTTCTGTTTCATTTCTGTTTCCTGGCTCAAGTTCGAGTCAGCTATATGTTTTTTTATCTATTGCACCGAGGTTCAAGCATCAGTGCTGTGCCTGCCGCTGCTGCCCTCAGACAGCATTTCAGGTCCGTCTCTACGCTATGAACAGCTTGCTCCTTAAATCTCCCGTAAATTGTATGTTTATGGAAATAAACACAATTCAATCCATTTCAAGCCACCATTACACACTGCAACGTGTAGTTGCTTAGATTATCCCACACAGCATACACGCGCAGACATTTGCGTCAGGTTGGTCAAATCATGCAAGGCAAAAAATAAATAAAAAAAACAAAGTCGCTGGCTAACACGATCATGCTGTGCACTCTGAACAAGTGCGCAAGTTAATTCGCGACGGGATGCAAATAAGTGGAATCTGAAGCGTCAGTAGTCGATGGCTGGTGGGTTTCTTCTAAGACAATATAACAGTTCGGGTTCAAAAAACATACCCAACGTAGTCTCGAAATATCTGTATTGATCAGCATTCATAGGTGCCTATGTCATATCAAGCTTGTTTGCACGAGCAGGCGTTCGTCACCCACGTCGTGCTGTTTAAATGGACCTTCGGCCGTGTATCCTCCGAGCGGGCAAAGGTTATTTCGGCAACGTAGCACGAATAGCTGCTTCGGAGCCGCGCGTACTCATGCACGTAGCAGCGACAAGAGGACAGTTATCACAGAGATGCTGCGCAAGAGACATGATACAAATCCGTAAAAAAAGGCCCCTTACGCTCCTGCTGCGGCACAAGCCATCGCAAAACGCCAGGGATGACAGGAGAAGGTGCAGAGGAGAGTGTCTCCCTTTCACTGTTCTCTGCTACGGGATTACGGACTGCATGTTGGTAACAAAGGGTGGCCGCCAGTGCTTAAAGTCAGGGCTGTCTTGGGGGTCTCAGACATCCCATCCCCCCCCCCGCTCCCCCCAAACATATACTCCAAAATTGGCAATGGACTTGAAGCGCCCCGTGATATAATGCAGGGACCGCATGAATTCGAAACAAGCAACCATTTTTATCCTTCTTGTTAGTGGTGGTCGAAACATTTCTTCTGTATCGTTTAAAAAATTCGCTTTGGTTTTTAGTAAGAATCATTCAAAGCGTTCTCTGAGATTCGAGAGGGAGGAAAATACAAAGATGAAGCATTATGCAAAGAGAGGAAGAAAAGGGAAACACGTGCCCTCACCTGGACGTTGTTCGATCTACTGTCCCCTCAGCTCTGTCTGTTTACCTAATTTTGCCTAAATTACCTAGTTTAATTTGAATATTCCAGGACGCCAGCATCTTCAAGGCAGTACTCTCCCTATGGGAAGAGTACGGCTGCTCCGGCGCCGGCAAGCCTAAAGGGACCACGCCAATCTAAGGAGGCTGGCTCGGAAGAGGCGGCCATGGCTTCCCAGGCTGTGGAGCGACCAGAACATGGAAACGACCACCCGTCCAGCGAGACCTCATCGTTCAGTGGGGATGAGTCAATGATTGTGTACGGTGAAGAGTCAGTGGCCGATATGGTTGAGGTGGACAACGAGGGCTTCAAGTTTGTGAGTCATCGCAAGCAACGAACGGTCAGGATCCCGGTAGTGCTTGAGCCCCCAGAGAAAGGGGTTGGTTTAAGAGAGAACAATCACATCTTACTTTTCGCGGCCATTCAATCACTGCTGGGATCAGCTCCGATTCGTAGTCGGTTCACCATGCGCTGGACTCTTCAGCTGGATGTCTCGATGGAAGAGCAGGTTGACAAGCTCCTGCAGAGCTCTCAGATTTTTGGCATCAAAGTTAACGTGCGGCTGCCCTATTCCTACATGAAGAACACCTGTGTTATTAAATGTGTACAAAAGTCGTATTTAGAGTACGACCTACTTGATTATCTGAAACCACAAGGTGTTCTGCGCGTGAAACCACTTGTGCGCAGTGTGGAGTCTCCAGGAAAACAATGGGCTGCGAAACATACCAACTCTATCGTGTTGACATTCGCTCCCAACTCAGAGCGCTCCGAAAAAATTGATCTGGGATTCACAAAACACGCAGTTGCCGACTTCACTGAAGCTCCTGTACACTGCTTTAGATGCCAACGGTTTGAGTACGTGGCCAAAGTTTGCACAAAGGATCGACGCTGTAAGCGGTGTGGAGGTGACCACGAGTAAAACACTCTCCGGGGCATGTTGGTTCATAGCTAACAAGAATAAAAGCGCAACAACACGACACAAAGGAGGAGGAAACCGACAGGACAGGCGCTAACTTGCAACACTTTCTCGATGTCCGTCAATGGGGTTACAAAAAGGATGCTCAACGACAGACCATTTAGTTCGCCTCGAAAACACAATAAGAGAAGCTTTTATACACAAACATCACTGTCTTGCCCTTTTCTTCGATATGGAGAAAGCCTTTGATACAACCTGGAGGTTTGGGATCCTCCGCGACCTAGCGAAAGCGGGGAGTTTTTACTCGCCGGAAGAACGAAAATGCAGCGCTGACAGAAGGAAGTGCGCATTGGCTGTGAAGGGGCAAGACGCCTTCGAAAAATTTGATGAAGGACCAGTGACAAGGCAATCATTGTTCTAAATGATGCGCAGCTACACGCTTCGCTGGGTGTCTGATATGCGCGGGTGGTAGTCGCCGCCACCGCGTGCTGCATGACAGCGATGCTCCGAAAAGGAAATTGTGCGGCCGGACTCTCCCTCGGCCTATCAACGGTGGTCTGAAAATATGCCAACAGGAATACGCGACGTTTCAGGTCTAAGTTGGAAGCTTTGGCAACTGCCGGCGGTCTGTATCAAAAAATATCTAACATCACTGTCGGGCACCTTCCATGTTGTTATGCCACAAACAATGGCGTGCAATATCCCTTGCTTGACAAGCTATGGCAAAGCCAACACAATGCAGTCAACGAGCCAGCGTCAACTTAGGCGTCCATTAACTAATATCAGTTGTCCGAAAAACCATTGCAAAACCAACGCGATATACTCGACAAGGCGGTGCGTGGCCGACTGGGCAGTAATGAGGAGTTATTTCCGGCAACAGTAGATATCCCCTCGACATCGTCACCTGACGACGTGCAAGAAGAGGCAATGGCAATGGAGCCGACTCTTATTATAGAGGAAACGCCAGACATTATTGCAAACTGCATAGCACTCCCATCTAACGATGATGTATTCATCGCTGATGATGACGATGCCATTGTGCCCCCATCCCCAAAAGCCTTTCGGAATACTATAATGTCCACTTGCGTCGAACAGAGAAGCGCAGGTACAGGCGGGTCAGGAAAACCTCGGATGGAAGAGAGCAACTCTTGGCACTGCTCCGGCGATCTCGAGTTCTACGGCGGTGCACCGTAGACTTCCTGCCGTTCCTGACAGCCCGTTATGGGGAGTCAACGGCTGACGCAACCACCTGCTACGGCCAGGGGCGCCTCCAGCGCTGTGGCCACCCATCCGGGTGGTGCCCACAACGCCAGCATCACCGGCATTCCCTCCAGGGCACTTGGACCGGGAGCTCGTACGACGCCGCCAACGAAGCCGTCAGCGAGGCCAGCCCGAGCACTTCGAACGCCTCCTCGACGCCGGCCACCTGGATGCCGCTGACTGGACCCATGCAACGCTTCATCAGCACTGAACCGTGAGCGCGGACGCCAAACGCTAGTATACTGGGTGTTCCCGGGTCGTGTGTATTGGTAGTCTGGTTTGTGTTAGCTTTGTTAGTTTTGTGTGCTAGAGATTGGGTCACGTAGGGTGTATTAAATGTGCTTCTGTGTGGGTACACCTGTCACCTAGTTTATTCTGTCGGCCCTAGTGTTCTTCGCAGAAACCTGACATTTACAATATTGAAATGTTTGTTGAAAAAATTGCTGGTGGTTTAACTCTGGTTAACCCTCATCGAAAGCGAAAAGCTGTATCTCCCTGGCCAGCTTTGTGGTCAGCGACTGGCGGTTTCGATAGGTAGCCATACTGACACAGTAGTAGGCATTTTTTTTCTTTCACAAACATCTTTTTTTCTTCGAAAGGTCATTATAGACGCTCACACAAGTCAGTATACGTTTAATATAGCTTCGGTGATATTTAAAACTATTATCAATCGTTGCTTGCGGAGATATGGAACCAAATCCGGCTCCGAACGACGCGCGAACCCTGCAGATAACGTCAGAATGTCAAATTGGAAAAGAAATTCTTTTTTTGCAAAGGAAATGGCGCAATGTGAAATGGCGCTACATTCAATGTCGACCATACGGCCTCGATGACTGCTCGAAAAGCTAGCGTAGTGAAGCTCAAAAGAATATAAAAGAGAGTATTCAAAAGAAAACCCTCAGCACCGACATTGCAGACGTCACTCATATTTCACCGAGTGCAACTGTCTGATGTTTTAGGCAAGTCGTATCTGCAGCGTCAAGTTTTCGCTAGGACGTTCTAGTTCCAAGAGGTTAATAAAGCATTGTTTAGAATGTGTAATAAAGTCACCCGAAATGAGACAAGCTAAATGAAATGTGGAAAATATTCTGGAACGCATTTCAAAGCTCTGTCCTGTCGTTCTTGAGCTTCGTTTTTGTGTGCCGAGTCCTGCAATCATGAAATCAAACCAACTAGCCCAACAACATGTATTCCTAAAGTAAAAGGCGTTTCGCGTTGCCTCAAGAACTGGTCTTTCAGGTATTCATTCTCCTCCTTGTCGTAAACTACACGTCTTTCTGCGGTACACAGTGTCTTAAACCATAATCGATGGTATCTTTTAGAACGCCACAAAATGTTTTGTCGGTTGTGCTTTGCAGGGTGCTAGATGGCTCGCAGTGTTTTCCATGAAGTGTGCTGAGGCGTAAGGTATTTTCTGATAGTACTTGAGTACAGCGACGTTGAAACAGCACATCCACTAGGGAGCTTTTGGACGCATATTCAATGGTCACAGGCAGGGGCACACAATGAGAGTGCCGGCGACCTTTGCGTTGCACTGACCGCTAAGGAAGGAATGAATGGGGACGCCAAGTTTTGCTCCTTGACTGTCCCGCCGTCGTTCTGAATGCATTTGTCGAAAACCGTGATTAAGTACGCACTGCCACCTAGAAGTCTATGCGCAGGATTTTCACGGCATTTTTTTTGTACCATGCGCAGTTTGTCATATTTACAGCACTCCATCAAAACTACGTTGGTCGCCCTGTAAAAAAATTTATGGTGCTTTAGCTCTGGTTAATCCTGGTCGAAAGAGAAAACGTGCATCACCCTGACGAGGCTTGTGGTCGAGTTAATGGCGGTTTCCATGCTTAGTCATACTGACATAGAGTTACTTGTTATATATCTTGCTTTCCTCGAAACGACACAGAAGATGCTCCCACAATGCAGTATATGTTTAATATAGTTTCGCCGATATTTACAACGGTATTACTGCTCGTTGTATGCGGAGATATGAAATCAAATACGGATTCAAACGACGCGCAAAGCCTGCAGATAATTTCACAAGGCCAAACGGAATTTTTTTTGGAAGGGGGGAGAAAGGAAATGGCGCAATGTGAGACAGGCGTCATTTTCTTTACTTAAAACCATCTTTATTTCGTTTTCCTTCCCTTAGGGCGTGGTTCGGGCGTCGGTCTCCACGGCAGGCGTCGCATCGATCACACATAGCGTTCCGCTGAACGCATCAAAGTGTACCAGCGTTTTATGCAGAACCCACTTTTATGACCTGCGCATGTGATGCCGCCAAACGCTATCCCACTTGACCGGAGTGGGAAAGACTTGGACAGCAATCCCGATCCGACTGATGAGCGCTGGGAGGCAACCCTTCATAGCCACAGCCCCCTCGACCATAAATCGCTGGTTGAGAGGGGCCGGAATATGATGGCGACCAAAGGGTTCTCGTACTGAACCCACCCAGTTTTTATGCTCTGAATAAAATGTGTTTCCTCCTCCTCTACAACATGGAAGTTCATGCCCTGAGGCAATGAATATCACTTAAAAAAAAAGTTTTCGTGTTATTCGCCCGTACCGTAGCGACCGCCGTAGTAATTTTACGCATTTTCGCATTCGAACTTTATTCTTTCTACATTTTTCTTGGACCTGTAAGGGACCGTTGTTTCACGAAGACTTCTATTTCTCTTCGCGCAGTGAATATATTACTCTCCACTGAAGTTTTACATGTAATACCGCCTTTTCATCTAATGCAATAATTAACCACTTGTATTTACGTAATACACACCCGGCTTTTCTTCCACATGTGGCTTTAAATGCAACTATTGATTCTACTAATGCGGTGGGTTCTTTGCATGTTACCATTGTAAGACAGCGAACGTTCCTGGTATATTATTTGAGAACGTGATGCATGCACGCTGAGACCCAAGCCTTGAGCACGCGGGTGCGACGGATTAAATGAAACCGGAAAGCGCGTATGCATAAAATTTGATTTATGGGGTTTAACGTCCGAAAGTATCTCACGCTATGAGAGACGCCTTAGGGGATGGATGCGGAAAATTCGACCACACCTTGTTCTTCAACGGGTATGCAGGAACCGCCGCTGCCGGAATCGAAGCCACGTCCTTCGTTTCAGCAGCCGAGTACCATAGCCACTAGGCCACCGCGGCAGGTTGCATGCGCGAGGTGTCAACCCAACTACGGCGCTAAAAAGAGGTTTGGTTTGGTTTATTGGGCTTAACGTCACAAAGCGACTCAGGCAACGAGGGACGCCGTACTGACATCGCACAGCACACATCGCGTAGTGCATACTCTCGCCGCGGTGGCGCGTGAGCCGCGGTGTGGCTCACAGCTGCTCCGCCGATCGGAGCCTTGGGCTCCGTATCTCTTCCCGCCTTTACCGGGCGCGGCTGACCGCGAAGTACAACGCCGTGGGTATGTTAAGTCACTCCTACAAGTTGCCGCAATCTCCGATGCGTGGTGGTAACGATGACAGGCGGGCTGAGAACATTCCTCGACCATGTGCTGGCGATTTACCCGAGTGAGAGTGCGCAATCTGATGCCTATAAGGCAGTCAAACGTCCTGGAAAAACGCTGGAGGTGCATCTAAAAAATGCTTGCTTCTCTAGCTAGGCTGAGTGCTAGGACAGCAAGCTTCGTCGCAGGTTGCCCATAGACAAATATCTTGACACCAGTGAGCAAGCTTATGCGAGAGCCAAGCCCAAAGCCACCACTCGTGAAATTGCAGAGGCCCGAAGGTCACTCCAGACCGTCGTTTTATACTTTCTCAGCATGCTCAAGATGCATCCCTATCACATCAGTCTTCAAAGCAGCCTACAGCTAGTGACTACCAGCGACGCTTTGATTTTCGAAACTGCGCGTTCATTCAGATGACCCGGAATGCCTGCTTTCTTACAAAAGTGGTACGGTCAGGTGTGTTTCTGCATTGCAACTGTGACCCTTCACCATGTACACTATTGGTCAGATTGGAACCCTCACTGGCTACGCCAATGCAAGCACCTGGTGAGGTGGTCAGCGAATTTGTGGTGTGCGATATCGAACGGCAAGATTGAGGCCGCGTAATTCCGGAGAGAACGCATACATTCAGAAATGTTCAATCGAAAACAATCAACTGCAGCTTGGAGGCGTTCACTCAAAACCTGATCCCTGCGCTAAGAAACATATGGTTCCCAAACGATGGGCCTCCGGCACGTCCATGCTCACGTGGCGAAAGGTGCTCGCCCGAAACCTTTGTCCAACACTGCTAGCGATGGCACCCTTATCTGGTAGTTACACCGTGCGCATAAATCGACCCCGAACTGATCAACAAGGTTTTCAGTTTCCATGTGACACCGCCTTATGTGCGTAATCTTGAACTGGAGACATGTTGAGTATATTTAACGGACGACGACGAGCACAAAGCGCAAATGAAGCATTAACTGTGGAAGAGTATTGTAGTAGGAGGACAAGGAGCACGCATGCGACCACTGGAATAGAGTATGTGGTGCATGTAAGGATTTTGCGCATTCAAGTTTTCCCTCCAACAGAAAAGCGGCAATTGAAAAAAATTAACTGCGCGAGCAAGCACCTGTCGGCAAGAGACCCCGCTCAGCGAGAAAAAACAGTAGCTAAACTAGACTAGAGAATATGACCTAACAAAATGTGCGCCCGTTCCTGTCTCGACAGCGAACACACGCCTCGCCGCTGATAACGTCGACGCCCACATTCGCACAGACTGAGCAGATATTGTTGCGCCCGAAGAATCAGAGCCGCTTGGCTGCTGACGGATGCGCGCGGCAGACTTGTCTCAAAAGCCTCGCTGGGCGGTTCCTTCCTTGTCATGGCGATACGTGAGACGAAGAACCAGGGCGGAGAACTGGCGCTTTCCGACGCTCTTTGCCGGCTCCCTTATATTTACAGAGGCCGAAGGCCGACGTACACTCAGTTATTAGCCCTTCGTTTCAGTGTGTTTTTGTCCAGGAGCTGTTGCCCTGTTATTCTAGGAATATGTCTCAACACCTATTCAGTGCTTGATTTTTCTAGTGGCAGCCAAAACCACTATTACCACTTTACTTACTACAGAACACTAGCACGCATTGCTTTGGCAGCGAGAGCTGTTTTACTGAGCTCCCCCCGAGACGAGCCTCAGTGTAATTGCTACCGTCACGCTCGAGCCATCGCGTTGCCAAAGACACAACTAAAGACAACGAGTTTGCTAACGCAGTGTAAAATGACAGGGAATAGCGGGAATGGCACAGCAAGTGGCTGGAGCCAGACAGTGGAGCCACTATACTGCGCTAGCTGAGGTTCTGCTAGTGCTATGGCCGAAGTAGCACTGCCCAGTGGGAGCGTTACATAATATCGGTTCTTTGCATTGTACCTACTAGCATAGCGCAGTTCGACTGTGTGCAATGTAGCTGCTTTGAGCTACATATGCAAAAAGGAAACACAGCTCACACAGCGCACAGTAAAACTGTCGGCGGATGATTACGAACTGAGCAGCAAAGATTAGCGGTGGCAGTATTTGTTTATTTTGTATAACTGAGGAAAATTACAGTGCACCATGGACCTCAATGCCACCACTTGCAGGTGCTCATTCGATGTGGCCGGAGTTAAAGCCAATGCTGTCCGCAACAGTAAGAGGACTGGACACCCGTTAGAGTTTCTTACTATTACCCAGGCGGAAAGCTCGCTCCCCGTTTATGGACGCCCTGCGGAATACCTGCACCCCGTTCTTTACCATTATGTGCACATTGGCGCAATCTAAACGAACCACACACTTTAACCCTAAAAGGGGTTAAGCTCTACTAGAAAGGAAGAACAAGCGAAAACGCTTTTTCCCAAATACCCCGACTGCCTCGTCTCAAATACGGTAGTTTTCCGCAGGTTCGCAAGGTCTGAAGCAGCAGGGCGGCAGCCCTACCGCTCTTGGTTATGCAGCAGCTGCATAAGGCCTGCAAGACACTGCAAAACAGCTGTTCTCAGAAGTTAATGTAAAAGTGTGTATGCTGGATGTTGTGGCACCTCAGTACCTAAGGCTAGCATGCGCCAACAGCCTTTGAAAAGTGCCACTTCTGAGACCAGCCCCAACCTGGGTGTCCTGTCCTGTGTAGGGGATGGCAGACGGCAGTAGTTGGTCCGCTGGGCGGGTGGCTGTTACGGCGCCCGTACCTAAAACGACCAAGGAACCCATTGATGGAGAGGGGCTCGTGCCATCCAGGTTTCATGCTGCCTCGCACACTAGGTGGACCGACGCGGAGGTTGGCATAATAATTGATCTGGAGCCAGACTTGCCCCCTGGAGAACGTTTCCATAATATCACTATTTCGGCTCTCCACCAGATTAGTTCAGCAGACGCCATTTGTGGCCTAAGAAAGACAAACAAGTACAGACATAGGCTTGAAGCCGAGAGGGAGCATCGTCGTCGTTCAGGGGTTCGGCACTCTGTGGCGGCCCGGCTTCCATAGCCTCTCTGCTCCCCATCACCCCTCCCTCTCCTTCGCTACCGAGAGGCGATGAGGAATCCGCCGCTGACCCTCCTTCCTTAGATCTTGTTGAGGTCATAGACTGCTTGGCTCGATACAAAATCCACAAAACAGGTTTAGCGATCAATCTTTGCCTCCGATTTTTCCATCTTATATGATTGTGTTAAAATAACCTTCAAGCCCTATAGAGCGCTGAAGAATTAGGTAGAGCCGGTTGTCCGGCGTCCAAACGAGTCGGCAAAAAGTTTCCACCGCCGGATTTACAAGTACCATGAACAACTATTTAACAAGGGCCCAAAAATCTTACTGGATGAGCTCAGCAGGAACAATGTTGATGGCCGGAAAATCTCTTTAGCTGACATTCGCGAACAATATGGCCACCTCTTCCAGAGTGAATCTCCGGAGGATAGGGATAGAACCTGGAGTGTTGCCATCGGAGGCCCCACTCATTAGCTCTGGTGAGGTGATTTCCTTCTGCCAGGAAATGCGCCAAAATACTGCTCCCGGACCGGACGGCCTTACGGTGGCGCAGCTAGGTAAAATACCCATTGACGACATCACTTTGGTCATGAACAACTTCCCTTCAGTATTTCAGTACATCGTCTTCCCGAGGACCTCCGCATGTCCAGAACGGTTTTCATTTTGAAACGTGACATCCCAGAATCGGCGGCTGATTTGAGGCCCATAACATTTAGCTCCATCTGGGTTCGACTTTTTTCTAGGCGATTATTGGGTCGTTTCACTTCATGTCGATTTCATCCTCTGCAGAGCGCGTTTTCTGATGACCGCTCTGCACAATCGAACTTGCTCCAGCTACAGGGCCTTATGAAAGGGAGCAAGACAAAAAAAGACTTCTATGACGCCTCACTTCATCTCCGCAAAGCATTTGACAGCGTACGTCACCATGCGCTATTTTCAGCCCTGCAGGAGGGGGTGAGTGCCCGACATACCTTGAGGTTGTAAAAGACATGTATTCAATGCAGAGGACCACATTTTCACACTCGGGGGTCACGGACGGGATCCGTGGGCTCATGCAGCGGGGGATCAAGCAGGGGGACCCTTTGTCTCTCTTCCTATTCAATGTGGCGCTTGATCCGCTGCTGCATGAGCTGAAGGGATCCTGTCTGGGGCTGCACATCAAAGATACTAACATGGCTGCATTAGCCTATGCTGACGACATCGTTCTTGTACCCAGCAGCCTCGCCGAGCTACGGAGAAACTTGGATGTTTGTTGAGTACTTCCCTAAGCTGGGGCGTAAGCTGAATCCAGCTAAGACTCGGTATTTTGGGTGGCGTTACGATGCCCACTGGCTGATGTGGACTGACTACCGAATCCCCGAGCTCCGGCTCGAGGGCGCGGTGGTAAAACCTAAGGCTCGTAATTAGCCTATCCGCTATCAGGGCATCGAACGTTTTGTAAACAAGCCACCCTGGGTTTCAACTGACATCATTAATCACGAATTGGCAGTTTTGAAAACCGCACGGTTGAAACCATTTCAAAAGCTTTACTGTCTCACCAGTGTTCTGGTTCCAAAATTGTTATATGCCACATCCACCATTCTCGCTGCAAAAGCTTGCGGGACATCTGGATCGCCACACCCGCATCGAGGTCAAAAGCTACTGTACTTGCCATTGTCTTATCTGAATACCATCCTTCATCTTCCATATAACCGGCGGGAGGAGGAATTGGGCGTGTTACACCTCACCCGATAAGGACCAGAGGTACAGGTGAAAGATTGTCATGTTGCAGCGGTTAGGGCCAGAACGGGTAGACACCACTGTGGAAGAGTGCCTAAGGGACGAGAGACAGACCATCTATACCAACACCTCGACGTCCCACACGGTGTCTCAGATATTGCAGATGTCAACAAGGCCTTGAAGGCCTCTAGACGGTCTACACTAAAAGATTGGCAGGACCGCTACATTGATAAGGACTTGGGTTCTTTTAGGAAAGAGCCACTTGGAAACAAGTGGCTCAAGCCGGGTTCAAAATTCCTAAAGGACTGGGACAACATGAAAGCATCAAGACTGAGGGCAAATCTTTACCCAACCAGAACCTTAGCATACAAATAATCATCTGATACATCAACCAGGTTGTGCAGACGCTGCAAGTTCCGACCGCAAACTACAGCCCACACTGTTGGCAAATGAATTTCTGTCCATCTCTCCAGAATTGCTCGTCACAACTTCGTCTTGCACGCCATTGCCTCTAAGCTCCGAGAAATCCATCCCGGTGCCCAGGTGTCAACTGAAGACGTAATCACAGACCGTGCGGGGACTTCCCTCAAGCCCGATATTGTTCTGGAGCTGCCCCATTGCACGTAAATTCTAGATGTGGCAGTCACCTGGGATTATGACACCGAGACATTGGAGCGGATGTGCAAACACATCGTACTGTCGTACATCGACAGCTGAACCAGTCCACATTTAAAAACAAGCTGAGCGATGTGATGTGGCCACCAAGCGAAATACCTATTCAGTGTACAGTCATGCGAAGTCATGCCGGAAGAAGGTTACTTATCTCGCCAGAAACTCCCGGAGACACTATCAGCCCAGCCGAGTCCGTCGAAAGGACTCCTAATTTCGTTTTCTCGTAAGCCTTTTATTTTCTCTTAATGTACATATCGTAGCCTTTATACAAGCGTTGCATACATCACACTTCTCCCACTATACCGGTAGGCCAAAATGTGTGTGATCCGTTTATGGCAAGTGAAATTCGAAACCAATTTAAAAGCAACCCGACGGCCTCCGACGAAGCCAGGAGCCCGATACACGAGCGGTTCGGCATCGTCCTCTGTCCGGCCAGCAGACGCCGCCACCAGCACCTCTGCAGTTGGCGCAGCGGACAGCGAGCACTTGACCGCTGTGGACGATTCGTAATGGCATTGTCATATCATTGTATCTTTATTAGGACGTCTTTAGGGGGAAAGAGGTCATTTTCGTGTGGGAAAGGAGACTGAGGAGTGTGACCACCTGACCATGGACATGTCGTACGCTGTCCAGATGACGGCCTCGGATTGAAATGCGCTAAACGACAATATGCGGATAGCACTCATCCGTCGAGCGGGGACAGCTGGGCCACGCAGAGGATAACTCTGTTCGCCTCTTGTTGCAGTACCTACGCTTTGTTCCTCGTCATTGTGGCGCCTTCTCAGCTTGTCTGACCTGGCCCGGTGCATTACGCAGCGTTTGTTTCGTTTCCCAGTCCTTCATGTTCCGTTGTTTTTGCCACGAAATGTTTAATATGGGTGGATTTGTTTTGCCCTGGAAATAAATCGGACTGTCCTTCCGAGTGGCCCACCGCGGACACCCCCCCTCCCTCTTTCATGTTTCCATACAGACACCCCCCAAACTGAAACCAAATACTAACGTCAGAGCCTCTTTCTAGTTGCAGGTAGATCGTTTCTGCTTTTGTTTGAGATACTTTAATCTGATAGGGTGATCTGTACGTTTGATCCTGTGGGCAAGCGGTGCTCCCACTGCAGTGTAGTGGGAAACTGTTATGCAAGCAGAACTGCAAATTTGGGTTGATTATTGTTATGATCCGCATATGCTACTGGGCGGAAATTTGACATGTTGAAATCCAGACACTATCCTTGTATTGTAAGCTGGCTTTACTTTATCCACCTGTCTTGTTTTCCCTCTTTTGCAGCTGTATGGCCTACAGCACAATTGGCAGACACAGTAGGGACCACGAATGAAACTGGAGAGGTGCGTGGTATTTCGCTAGTTTTTTGTTCACGTACTGTGTTAGTCATTGATGATTAAAATAGTTTTTTTAGAGTTCTTAATTGCCGTGGACACTGGACCTCTTCTGTTTACCATGCTCGAGCAGCTTGCTGGCCGCTAGAAAAGTCTAGACAGGAAGGTTCGTCGTAGTCTTAAGGGATCGCGGCCACGAATCACGGAAGCACGCTGCTTTGCGGGCTACTGAGTCTCATTGCTTGCACATGTACGGTGGATATTGGCTCCTTGGGGGCGGAAGAAACGACGTGAAGTTATTGGGCGGCTGCAGGCTGTAGAGCAAACTGCTGATCGCGTTTCGCGCACAAATGGCTACGACTACACGAGTGTATGGCGTTGTGTGCTGTCATCAAATCTGAACTTAAGCTTCGAGAAATCCTCAAAAGCATGTGACGGGCAGCTCGTTTCCATCCGCGCGTCTTGTCCGGCAGCTTTCCACCACCCCTCCTCCAGGCAATGGCTGAATCGCTGATGTGGAGGCTGTGGCACAAGACGCACCGGCGGAAGCAAGCAGCCCGCCTTGACAAAGGCCGGCTAGAGGTTATGCCCAATGGACATAAAATGGCTCATACCCTGAAGAAGGTGGCTGCTAAGCAGGGAATCCGTCTTCTGTTCTCCACCCCCGGCAAGTTGTCTCAACATTGCAGGCGTGTGGCGGACGGTCCGTGCAGCGCCGCTTGCACCACTGAGGTGGTGTACCAGTTTCCACTGCAGTCTGGGAGAGTTTACGTTGGGCAAACTGGCCAATGTATCAATGATAGACTGCGGCATCATTTCCGCTTTCTGAAGGGTGAAATTGGGGCTAATCTCCCCAGGCATTGCAGGGAATGCAATGGTTGTCACCCCAAGCTTCATCAAACAATTATCGTAGGAAAGGGAAAGTTTAGAATAGAGCGGGAGATTTTAGAAGCAGCGCACATGCTCAAACTTGGCCTTGACACCCGTGTAAGTGAGCTTTCTCTGGCTCTCCTTGATAAAGAGACCTGGTTTTTGATCAAAAAAGAGTTGTGTCACCCCTTTGCAGTCGTTTTTCCTTTGTCATCATCTGCGATTCTACCACGTGTTATTCGTGATTTTATTGATTTTATTGTTTCATGGCATTCCGCACGCAGACGGAATGTTTTGCTGCTATGTGTTTCTTCATACTAAATGTCATTTGGTGCCTACTTCTGTAATCTTCCGCGGTGAAACACATAAATTACGTTGTGCCACATGTAATTGTTTTGTACCACAGTGGCAACATCAGACATGACGGAGTCCTACTATGTTGCCACTGTTCGCAGCATACTTTGGGAGAGTCACAAGGCCTGTAAAGCAGTTAAGTTTACAAGCATGCAGGAGAAAACTTTTCGAGTATTTCGTTGTATTGTAAACAGCATGGAATACAGCTGCAGAGAAGTAAAACAGCAGGTTGTGTGCTATAAATTTTTTTGAACTGCGCTTACCAAAAAAATACCAAGTTGACTAGCTTGCCATAATTCTACGAATCTTGCTGTGACGGTGCCTAGGTCTCCAACAATGCAGCCCGCTTGGACATGAGAACTCAGTTTTGGCCCTTGCTAGCTTGATAATTAATATCGCTGTACTGGCAATGTGTGTTAGTATTTCCCGGTTAGTAACCGGCGCCATTAAGAGCAGACAGTGTAACAGTAGGTGTGTCTTGACTGTTGGGGCCCATGAAACTAGTCCGGGTTGTTTTTCTGCAGTACTAATCTAAGTATGGAATATACCCAGAACTCCATCTGATAGAAATTTCTGAAGCTCTCCATTCCGACGTTCCTTATAGCCTGAGTTGCTTTCAGACGTCAAACCCCATAACGCCAAACCAAACCAATTTTTACCATACACATAGGAATACGACACGCATCATACTTTTGGAAGCAACAAATGTGCACCATTTGATAGAAAATGCATGCAAGCCAAAAATTTGTTGTCTCCACACCTGCAGTGTAGTGTGTCTTGGTTACTTTGAGCAGGAATTAAAATGTGAAAGTGCTTCCCAGGAAACACATCTAAGACTGGTCCCTTATTCTCTGCATTTTTATGTGGCTTTTATGCTCAATCAGAAGTGAGATCACTAGCAAGTATGTTTATGTTGGCATTTCATGTCGGGTGAGCTCTGCATTTAAAACAGTATTAAAACCATCTGTGCTGTGCGTTCATCTTAGGTCCATTTTGGACATGAGAGTTATATGTCAGTGGCTGCGTGGTATGGCCTACTGGCATTGGGCAGCAACTCTACATTCTGCAAACAGTTGGCAGTGTGCCTGTGGGGCAACGAAATCCTTGCCCAGAGGAGCCTCAGAGGTACGCTGTCAAAGAATGCCGAAAATACATCCACCGCATCCGTTTCCCTTCTAAAGGTGGCTTCAGTGTCAGGTAAGCCACTCGTTTTTGTTTCATAGCTGCACGCATTTATTCACTCGTACGGGAGACCATCTACCCCTTTTTTGGAATACGGCTTATTTGTGATTCTGTGAGTTTGTAAATATTTAATTCCATTACTGTCATTGTTGTCAGACTCATGAGAGCCGTTCCACACAATAAAGAGAACTTTACAGTGAAAGAACGTTAATTTGAACCTCGATAATTTGAATTGTCGTATAATCCGAACTACACTACTTGGTCCGGCCAAGCTGCATTGAGATCTGTGCATAAAAAAGGCCGTTAATGCGTAAAGGCGGAACCGCATGGCGCGATTTCAGGCGCGATTGACGCGCGGATGGTTGGACGCGCGCGTCATTTTGACGCGTGTCCAGTATGATCCGTCACGAGATCGCGCCGCCGCGTGCTGATTGGTGGACGCGGAGCGTCCGCCAATCAGAGTTCAGGTACGTCACGTGGCATTTTGGGTTTTTGATTTTGCCGCCAGATGGCCTTGCTCTCTGCGCATCCCGACGGAACCTTTTTGGTCCAATTTTTTTTTCTCGGCTGAACTTTCGCGTGCGTCAAAGAAAACACGTGCTACCTTGATTTCGTTCGCGAATCGTGTTCACCTGAAATGGACAAAGCAACCTTCAACTAGGCCCTAATAACTTAAGTGGAGAAGCGTCGCGTCCTGTGGGACGTACGCGACCGCAACTACAAAAACAACATGAAACGTGGCCAGGCTTGGCGAGCTATATAGCAGATGCCCTCAGCGTAGGCGGTATGTATACCAAATCTGAATCTGTGCACACGTGATGTGGCTGCCCTGCTTGTTCTATTTACATTCGCCTCGACAAGCGTGTGAAGTTGGCATGTTTACCCGCCGTTTTCGTATTTATCTCGCTGGCAGAGAGCATGCCGCCGCGACGCGAAAGCGCCGCTCCCTTTTTTCGTGCGGGTGCTCGCGCGTCGGCGGCAACGCGGGCGTTCGCCGCGCGTCGCGTTTTTCGCTCGCGGAAAACGCGCCATGCGGTTCCAGCTTAAGCGAGTCGGTTCCGCTACGGATAATTCGAACTCTGGGCCGCCACGTCTGGGC
Source organism: Amblyomma americanum (assembly GCF_052857255.1). NCBI lineage: Eukaryota > Metazoa > Arthropoda > Arachnida > Ixodida > Ixodidae > Amblyomma > Amblyomma americanum. The sequence goes on along the minus strand of NC_135497.1, from coordinate 540,711,022 downwards.
AGCTTGGCACACTGCACGTGGCCAAACAAAAGCACCTCCGCATAGTTAGAGGCTGGGTACGTCCTGAACGAGGACAGAAGAGGAAGGCAGATAAAACCGTGGAAGAGTGAGTAAAGCCTAAATGGCGCCGTCGCCGGCGCGGCGGCCGGCGGCGCCGACGAGTAGGGATTGGCGGCCGCGGTGGCGGCTGCCTACCCTCATTTCCGTGCAGCCTCCGAAACTCGCCAGTAAGTACTCGTTAATTCGAGCGTTGTTAATTCGGAAATACGGATAAGTACTGTCGGCGCGGTCTCAGCCACCGCCCATGAAAGGCTATGACTTCGGACGGGCGCTGCAAATTACGTGCGAAAAACTTTTTCCTTCCCGAGTGTCGTCCATCCTTTCACCCATCAGTCGACAACGGAAGCACGCGGTTCGCCACGATCATGACGCCGGCTTTTACCATTGCCCGGAGCTCAGCCACTGGCTGGAAGCGGATAAAGTGGGCTATCAGCGCGGACCAACCAGGGCGCGACCGCGTCTGGCTTCCGCCTGCTTCTACAACAAGGCTACGCCTGCCGAAGGAGCCTCTCGTTTCACCACGAACTCGTCGTTGCCGCTACACTGTGCCTCATGTTCACGGCAAACAAAACTCGCACGAAGCTTTCGTTTTGTCTGAAGATGTCCGCAGGACAAACCCCCAGTGGGTCTTTAAGGTATTAAAATGAAATGAAAATGAAATGAAATGAAATGCGCCAGATTTTCAGAATGCTTCTGGATTTTCAAGGCTGCTAGGCTTAGCCACTACGCGTCGGTTGGCGTCAAGAAGCGCCGTAGGTTCAAAGAGGTTAATTATTTAGGTTCAGAAAGGGGCCACGCAGAATATTGCCACGTCGATAGATCAAGACCTACAGATTGTTGCTGCAGTGAACGAGAAGCCGTTTCAGAGTGCGAAGGACGTGCGCAGTACTGTCGGCCTGGAACATAAGCGACAGCACAGTACGGCGAAGGCTAAAGGAAGCCGCACTCAGAAGTCGCATCACCGCTGAGAAGCGCCTTCTCACAGTTGCCAACAAAACTGCTGGCGTGAAGTTCGCTGTCGATCACCGTAGCTGGGGAGTGGAGGACTGGAAATATGTAAACTTCTCCGACTAATCTACTTTCTCGACTCGCTGGGACCAGCAGAAAAAGTATGGCGCATGGAGAACACACGCTTCTGTCCTCCGAACATCAAGGAGGTGGCCGCAAGTGGACGCACGTCAGTAAACGTATGAGCGGCTATTTCGACTGACGGCCTAAGTCCCATTGTAAAAATCCCTGAGAGATTTACGAGTGCTGCATATTGCACATTGCTGGAGCACGAGATGACCCCCTATGCACAGAATGGTCCACACCCGGATTTGTATTTAGTCCAGCATGACTTGTCTCCCGTTCACACCGCAAATGTCTTGTCACGTCTTTTAGACGAACTAGGGGAAAGGAGCCTGGAGTGGTGTGCGAAACGTGCGGACATGAATATCATAGGGCATGTTTGGGCACGTACGAAGGATAAGCTTTCAAGGCTCTCCTCGGACTTGGCGACCGCCGATGAACTGTGGGAAGCTATACAACACGAGTGGCAACATATTCAAGATGACACAGCCTTCGTCTAGGCTCTACCGATCTTTTCCAGAAAGAATGGATGTCGTCATTCAATCCGGTGGAGCGATGACCCGTTATTAACTCGCCAAACGTGCAAGAAAAGCTCAAGTTAATACTAATATATTAGGGTAATACTTTGTGTGCACTCAGATTTTGTTACCATTTGGCGAGCGTCCAATAAAAGATTTCAACCCACCGCTGCATGCAATTTTACTCCGTTCACAAAGTCAGGATGCAGCAAAACACGCATCAGAAAACAATGCCTTTTCTTGGGCGTGAACGCTATTACAGGCGCTTCTTCTTGTGGCTATGTGGGAGGGGGAATGTGCTCGATTTCTGCCACCTATTACAGGCGCTATAGTATCGGGGCGGTATCACTGCCATACATCCTGCGCATATCATAGGGATAGAGAGCGAGAAGCATTTTGCGCAGAACTTCAGGCCACGCTCTGCGTATGATAATCGTCTTATCATCGCTAGAAGCCGTCGACACGCAATCAGCTGCTGTTACGCAGCAACGTTAGCGAGACGGGAGTGCCTGGAGTTAGCGGAACCGCGGCACCCTTTCCACTTAGTTTCGTACAGCCGCCGCATTTCGCCGCCAGTAGGGTTCGAGGCTATCGGGTACGCGCTCCCGTGTTCCTGCTCATATTGCTCACGATAGTACAAGACCTCGCGACGCACCCTCTCTGTTATCTGCGCAGGTCAGGGACGTAGGACAGGCTAATAAGCTCTCAGTTGCGAGTCACCGCTTGTGTTCCCTGCTTTTTCTATGTCCGTCGTCTTTTGCGCCGTTTTTTTCGCGATGCTTGACCAACTAGCTCAAATGTCGGTATTACTGAGGGGTTGAGTAGGTGTACGCTTCTACACAACGCCGTTACCCTACTGACCCCAATCAACACGCTCATAACATCGAGCGGCAGCCTACCAGTGGAGCGAAATAGCGTGTCCAACAAAGCGAAACCAAATGTCAACGTCAGTAATGCGTATTATAAAGTATGGAAGAGTCAATAGCGGCATTACCATGTCGTTAACTAAACTGCCTACGAACGTGACCAAAAGCCGGCGATAGCGTGCACTTGCGTCTTTTAGGCGATAGCGCATACGGCTCGTTCGTTCGGAAAGCCGTCGCCTAGGATTAACCTGAAGACCTCAGAAACGTGACGGAAATGCTGGCACAAGTTTCGAGTGAACAAAGAAATTCGCAGGAATTCGAGTTCGAACCCAAGCGCGCTGCAAACCAGGAGGGCACGCAACACATATGCCAAAAATTGTTTTCTCAAGCGTGTAATATAGAGCGGCACCAAGTGAAGGCGATGTGTTGTGTACGACAGTAAAGTGTGTCGGAGATGTGTACTTACGTTGTACTAATTAAACATATAAGAAAAATGAGCTATCGCGTCTGTCTTAAGGCGAAGCTAAGAGACTTCCTAATTTAGTCCCGCGACCCCTTTCTCACTGGTCCCTTATGGCTGAAACATGGACCAACTGACAGAGCAATTCACGCTTCTGAAAGACGACAAACGCCGCTCCAAGCCTTCGCTATCTAACCCTCCGTCGGCACAGTTCAATCACACAGCGCTATCTGGAACACCGAGATGAAAGCGCTGGATACTTTTTGCCGAGCGCTCGAAAAGGGACGCAACATCTCAGCCTTGCAGCGAGTGCCTGCTGCAACGGCTGCTTGCAGCGAGAAACGGGTCAACTCACTTTGGAGCCGAAGAGTCTCGCGCAGCTGGCCTGAAAGCGGCGTCACTCCGTCCTCCCGGCCAACTGCCACGTCCAGCGCAAGTTCCAGAACTTCGGTCGACGATTTCCATACTACTTAGTCCGCACCACGCAAAAGGCATTCGCTCCGTGCTCGCACAGTCGCCTGTTTCCGGCTGCTAAACTGCGCAGAACCGCGAAGTCCCGCAACCGCCGACAACCAGAGCCACCGGACGACTTCCGCAGCCACGCGAACGGCGCTCAGACTCGGAGGTGTAGGCGGTAAGGGAAGTGATGATGTAGCCCTTGCGATGACGTCGCACGTAGCAGCGAGGCCCTAGCGACAGTGCAGGGGCGAAGGAAGTTGCCGACTCATGGCTTGATTCCGTTCAAGACCACCAGAGCGCGGCAGCTTGAGCCGGCCGGCTCGGAGCGTCGCATGGCAGGTACATGACAGTGGTTTTTCGCCTGCACTGCACTTTGCTATCAGTGACTGCTGGTGCCGAAAACACCAGAGCGTGGGCATGAAACGCTCGAATAACCCTTTCTTATGCGCAAGCTTTGTGCAAGTATCAAATGCGTAAAGTAGTAAAATTGTGCTCGTGTTGGTTCTGGGAACTGAATGACATCACTTTACAAAATCAGTGATCGAAACGGCTTTAAACAAATGGGGGTACATATACCTGTATTTGTGTAAGTCACTTCGTGAAAAGACCTCTAATGTGGTGTGTGTTCGTACCTGTATTTTTGATGTGTAACAAAACATGCATTATATTTTAAAATTGCTACAAGGAGGCAGTTGACTGGAGGAAGAGGCTGGAAAGGTTAACAATATTTAAAAAAATTACTTCCCCGTCAAATTGATCCCCGTCGAGCGAAGCAGACCTGGGGCGGAATTACGGATCGCTCTCAATCGAAACTGTCTCAAAAAGTGTCTCACTTGCCCCTCTCCTATTGGTCGGCCTTGGACGGCAGCCATTTTGCTTTTTTGCGTCACTGACTGACGTCGTAGATGGCCTAGAAGTGTTGACGTTGGCCACCTAACTATGCGGGCAGATTGAGGCGATTTTTTGAGACTGGGAAATGTAGTCTTAACGCGTTTCAGACGCAAAATGGCGGCGGTTTATTTTGCCACACGCGGCTGGCCGCGCGAGCAACGGCGTAGGAGGGTACACGAAGACGGTTTTGACTTCCCAGACGAGCTGCTTCGTCGCCAATGTCGACTCGGGAAGAAGACTGCACAGTGGCTGTGCGACCAACTCGCCGATGAACTGGGATGTGCGCGGGCGAGTGCGGTGTCAGTGCAGCGACAGGTGTTGTGCGCGCTGCGTTTCTTCGGTACCGCCGGATTTGAAGGCGCCGTGGGCAACGCCGCTATAGCCCAGCCCACTGTCAGCAAGTGTGTGCGGCGGGTGTCAGCAGCTATTGTCAAAGTGGGGTCGCGGGACGGTTGGGTGCGGTTCCCGGCGATGCTGCACACAAGACCACCTTTTGGAGTCGAAAGGGCTACTACGCCCTCAACACAATGATAGTAAGTAGGCTTCGCCCCCCGTTTTTGACTGCATGTTCGGCTGCAAGCTCGGGCCTTGACAGCGGAAGTTCACAACTAAGCTTGTGGTGTGCTTTCTCTCACAGGTGTGCGACTCCAACATGAAAATTATAGCTGTTGACCCCCGTTGCCCAGGATCGGACCACGATGCCTTTTCGTGGCGCTATACGTGGCTGCGCCACGAGTTAGAGCAAGGACTGCTGCAAGGTGGCGAGTTTCTTCTGGGTAAGCAATAAGAAACCCCAACCTCGGTTACAAATTCCGTGGTGAGGCAAAAATGAAAACAGAAAGAGGTTATCGAGGCTTACTTCACCTCCAAAAGGGGTAACAACTGTGTCGGTTCGTCTGAATTATTTCTAGCAAAGAAACATCGAAATCTTACATGGGTACATTGGGGCTTTCCATTCCTACTAATCACACATGGCCCTGTCGGTAATGTATTCGCACTGCACACGATGTGTTTGCGTGTGTGCCTTGTTTCCTCGTCCTTTATAAGTGCCCCTGTTTCCACAAAATAGTCGGTTGAAAGTTCTGCGCTTTGTGTGTGCGTATTAGTGCCTCTTGTTGACCGGTCGTCTTCGCGCGCTTTTTTTTGGACATTCCTAAGAATCTCTCCAGAATGGCGTCTCCAGAGGGGTTATTCAACTCAGCACAAAGCTCCATACGATCCGTCCTGGAGTGCGCCATCCCCGTGTTGAAGAGCCGCTTCCGGTGCCTGCAAAGGTGCCGGACGCTCCAATACGAGCCGGAGCGAGCGGCCTTCATAATCGGAGCATGTGCTGCGCTGCACAACCTATGTTTGAATGACCCCTTGCCAGAAGAAGGAGACGTGGATGCCGCTGACCCGGACGACAACGAGCCACCTCCGGCTGCAGTGTATACGCAAGGCGCTGTGAGCCGCCTTACCTACCTGCGGGGGAGAGCCGTGCGCCCGTTTATGGGAGAACCCGTCTCCAGAGGCTGGCATACCTGCGCACGGTGCGTCGTCAGTTGCGGCGACAACTCCAGCGTCGCCAGCACTGAGCCCATCAACATCACCTCGCAGGGTAGCTGGCCAAGGTGTTCATTTGCGCAACACAGCAGTCACGGTTACTGTTGGCAGCGTCAGTCCCTCGTGTAAGTTTAGTGTTCACTTGTGTGTGAGCAACTCTGCATTGTGGCTGTGCCCTTAACCGCAGCCCGCAAAGTGCAGACTTTTATTTTTTTTTTCCTCTGTGCCTACAAGGTGTCGGCGGTGAAGAAGCGCAGCGTGCACAACACCTGTTGCAGCCTGTGGGGCAACGAAATCCTTGTCCAGAGGAGCCTCACAGGTACGCTGTCAAATAAAGCGATCTCTAAAGGGATGACGAAAATGCATCTACCGTTTCCCTTCTAAAGGTAGCTTCAGTGTCAGGTAAGCCACTCGTCCTTGTTTCATAGCTGCACGCATTTATTCACTCGTACGGGAGACCATCTACCTCTTTTTTTTTTGGAATACGGCCTATTTGAGATTCTGTGAATTTTTAATAATTAATTACATTACTGTCATTGTTGTCAGACTGATGAGAGACAATCCACACAATAAAGAGGACTTTACAGTGAAAGATCGTTAATTCGAACCTCGATCATTTGAATTTTCGGATACTCCGAACTACACTACTTGGTCCGGCCAAGCTGCATAGAGATCTGTGCATAAAAAAGCCCGTTATTTCGAAAGCGAGTCGGTTCCGCTACGGATAATGCGAACTACGCGCCGCCACGTCTGGGCACCTTGGCACACAGCACGTGGCCGAAAAAAGCCTAAACGAGGACAGAAGAGGGAACCAGATAAAACCGTGGAAGAGTGGGTAAAGCATAAATGGCGCCGACGAGTAGGGATTGGCGGATTGACGGCAGGAGTCATCTGCTTGTCTGATTTTGCTGTACGAGCTTGTTTGTTTTGCTACATTCGTAGATAGAGATTTAGCGTTAGAATAAGGTTAAAAACTGAAAAGGAGTCGCAAAGTAGTTTTCATGGTCATGCATCGAACTATATTTGACTAAATACCAGAACGGAGTTAGTTGAAAATGAAAACACCCCTGAAGGTAGTTTGTTATGGCAGTGTTTGGCTTCATATTCGTTAGTTATATTGATTTTAATGGCACAAAAGCAACTGAGGCTATGATGCGCCAAACACACGGTTAGAGCTTTTGCGAAAGGTTGCGCATTTTATATCTAAAGTTTGTTTAAAACATTGGCTTCTCTGAGAAACTTAAAAATGCTTGAAACATCAACCAGTGCTTGATCTCCAAAAAGTAACATGGGGTGTAGTGGGATGTATTCATTGCAGAATGTTGTGAAGTATGTTTTCCTCAGTTGTTCCAGTTTTGTGCATACAATTAAAATGGGGTTTACCATGAGTTCATCGCCACACATTTCGCAGAGAGGTTTGTCTTTTTTTGTCAGTAAGAAGTTGTGTGTAAGGTGTGTGTGTCCAATGCGTAGTCGACACAAAATAACTTCTGTAAAATGCTGCTGGCGTTTACATGATCTCCATTCCCCCAAAACGGGTTTTATAGAATGTAGTTTGTTGTTTATCTGTTCGTCCCATGCAACCTGCCACTTATTTCTGAGTTTACCGTGCAGTAATTTAGAAAAATCACTCTGTGAAATGCTAACTTGTTTTATATGACCAATTCGAGCTTGTGCTGTGCAAGCATCTGTTCTCTCATTACCTAAAATTCCAACATGGCTAGGGACCAAGCAGAATATAATGTTATGTTTTTGCTTTGTGATTTTAAATATGTATGATTTTTCCTATTATGGGTTCAGCAGCATTTGTAGAGTGCAGTGTTTTGAACATACTCAGTGAATCGGTGTAAATGATGCTATTTTGCTTTCATAATTATAGTTGCTTTCAGACGTCAAACCCCATAACGCCAAACCAAATCATTTTTTTACCATACACATACGAATACTGCAGCACGTATCATGCTTTTGGAAGCAACTAGTGTGCAGCATTTGATAGAAAATACATGCAAGCCAAAAATTTGTTGTCTCCGCCCCAGCAATGTCTTGGTTACCTTGAGCAGGAATTAAAATGTGGAAGTGCTTCTCAGGAAACGCATCTAAGACTGGTTCCTTATTCTGTGCATTTTTATGTGGCTTTTATGTTCAATCAAAAGTCGGACCACTAGCAACTATGTTTATGTTGGCATTTCATGTCGATGAGTTCACCATTTAAAACAGTATTAAAACCATCTGTGCTGTGTGTTCATCTTAGGTCCATGTTGGGCATGGGAGCTATGTGCCAGTGGCTTCGTGGAATTGCCTGCTAGCATTCGGCAGCGGCTCCACATTCTGCAAACAGTAGGCAGTGTGCCTGTGGGGCAACGAAACCCTTGCTCAGAGGAGCCTCACAGGTACGCTGTCAAATAATGCCATCTCTAAGGGGATGACGAAAACACATCCACCGCTTTACCCTCTAAAGGTGGCTTCAGTGTCCGGTTAACCACTCGTTTTATTGCATAGCTGCATGCATTTAGTCACTCTTACGGGTGACCAGCGACCCCTTTTTTAGAATGTGGCGCATTTGAGATTCTGTGAGTTTGAAAATAATTAATTGCATGGCTGTCATTGTTGTCAGACTGATGAGAGCCAATTCACACAATAAAAAGGACTTCACAGTGAAAGCTCATTAATTCGAACCCCGATAATTTGAATTGTAGGATAATCCGAACTACGCTACTTGGTCCGGCCAAGCTGCATATAAATCTGTGCATAAAAAGCCCGTTAATTCGAAAGCGAGTCGGTTCCGCTACGGATAATTCGAACTACGGGCCGCCACGTCTGGGCAGCTTGGCACACAGCACGTGGCCAAAAAAAGCACCTCCGCATAGTTAGAGGCTGCGCACGTCCGAAACGGGGACAAAAGATGGAACCAGATAATACCGTGGAAGAGTGGGTACAGCCTAAATGGCGCTATCACCGGTGCGGCGGCCAGCGGCGCCGACGGGTAGGGGTTGGCGGCCACGGTGGCGGCTGCCTACCCTCATTTCCGCGCAGCCTCCGAAACTCGCCAGTAAATACTCGTTGATTCCAGCGCTGTTAATTCGGAAATACAGATAAGTACTGTCGGCGCGGTCACAGCCAAAGCCCATGAAAGGCTATGACTTCGGACGGGCGCTACAAATTACGTGCGAAAAACTTTTCGCGAGTGTCGTCCATCCTTCCACCCATCAGTCGTCAACGGAAGCACGCGGTCAGCCGCGATCATGACGCCGGCTTTTAGCATCGCCCGCGGCCAACGTGGATCAGTGCGGGCCAATCAGGGCTCGACCGCGTCTGTCTTCTGCCCGCTTCTACAACGTGGCAGCGCCTGCCGAAGCGGCCTCTCCTTTCACCACGAACTCGTCGTTGCCGCTACACTGTGCCTCATGTTCATGGCAAACAAAATTCCCACGAAGCTTTCCACTTTGTCTGGAGATGTCCGCAGCAGAAAATATTAGCGATACAATGCGCTAGATTTCCAGAATGGTTCTGGATTTTCAAGGCCTCTAGGCTTAGCCACTACGCGTCGTTTGACGTCATGAAGCGCGGGAGGTTCAAACAGGTGAATTATTTTGGTTCAGAAAGGGGCCATGAAGAATAATTCGTCCTCTTTGTGGTCATTGAATAAATAATACTTTAATTGTAAATGCACAGCTGTTCTTTTCAGCATTTTACTCAGCATGTTACTCGCCAGCGATGCATCACAGAGCAACAGCTAATTCCTGTATCTTCTGCAGCTTTCGGCCCGTGCCCATCTACCGTGCAGAGCATCGCTTCGTCGTTGGACCGGTCCTATCAGCGGCCGTCAGCGGATAACTGTAAGCATTGCAAGCTTCGAGGGGAGAAAGAAGGACGCCCCCGGCGGACAAAACTGCCTATATTAGGAGCGACGCCTCAGCTGAGTCTTCACTTCGGCAGCGGTGCACCACAGAGCAACACCTAATTCCTGTATATTCTGCAGGTGAGCAGTATTCTTTTCTACTGTATAAAGCCTGAAATCTTGACGGTGCCCTGCTGCCGAACACAGCAAACATTCTATTTGATACTGCCTTTGCTTTTGTAGGGTAGTTCTTTAAGGCACTTGCGCTGCTTAAAACATAAATTAGTAAGGACGTGAAAGATATTGCCAAGGCCCTCGAGGACCTGAGGCGAGAACTGAGGACAGATCTCAGGTCATTGATAGAAAGTCAAAAACTTCAACGATACCTGTGATGGTGTCAATGAAATCATGAGTGAAATGAAAGAACTTAGAAAGGAAGTCCAAAGTCTTTCACAGAAAAACGAAGAGCTGGAAGCTGAGAACTGCAGACTGAGTGAAAGGATAGATCAATTAGAACAGTATCAGAGGATGAACAACTTGGAAATAAAAGGATTGCCTTAGGAAGGTGACGTCGTCAATGTTGTGAGGAGGATCGGGACTACTCTGAATGAGCCGACTGCTGATTCGGACATTGATATCTGCCATCGTGTGCCCACATCAAACTCTTCCAAAAAAAAAAACATTGTTGTCCGCTTTGTGAAACGCACAAAACGGGAAGAAATTCAGCAAAAAGCGAGAACGCAGAGGATGACTACAAAAGATCTTGATTATGGTGGAGACAGCACACCCATCTATGTGAACGAGCACCTGACCCGCTCAAACAAGATAATTCTGGGTGCTGCGATTGCGCAGAAAAAAAGCTGCAGGATGGAAGTTCGAGTGGGTGGCTGGCGGGAATATTTTTGCCCGCAAGGACGAACGAACCACAAGTCACAGAATTTGCAGCATTGCTGACATTGAGCAGATAATTGTATAGAAAAGATGTACAAGCTGTACAGTGCAAAAGAGCTATAATGGAAGACATACCTCAGGAATGCCACTATTATGAATGTGATCATTTCAATGAAAAACATAAAAAAGGCGAAGGAAAGTTTTCAGCAATTCATCTAAATATGAGAAGCCTTAAAAATAAGGTTCAAGATCTTGAAATGTTTCTGAATTCACTTAGCCTACAATTTACCGCTATAGTGCTTACGGAAACTTGGCTAACAGAATAAAACGAACCTCCTTACCTTCAGGGTTGCAAATGGGAAAGCATAAGTAGAAAAACAAAAGAGGTGGCGGGATAGCCAATTACTTAAAAGATGATTTCCCGCACAAGGTATCAGGTAGCATGTGCAGAATGGATGAAAATGTCGAGAGCTTATCGGTAAAACTGCTTAACACCACTGTCTGCACCGTGTACAGGCCACCTTCTGGCTGCGTATCTGAATTCATGTCGTTTCTTGAAACTTCACTTTGCTCTTGTAGGTCGGAAAATGCGCCGTTTATGATCCTTGGAGATATAAATATTGACACAATATCCGGTAACTTACACGCCAACACATTTCAAGACATTGTTCGCCAGTACGTGTGCCACAAAGTGATAACACTGCCCACTAGGGTGACCATTGACACAGCCACATCCCTTGACATCTGCGTCACAAACATAGATAGCGATGGTCTTTCCACTGGTGTAATCTTAAATGACATCAGCGATCACCTGCCCGGGTTCTGTCTAGCAAGCACATCCTATAAAAAACAGCCTAATGATGAAGGAAACCTGTTGCTCCGCACGATAAACGAAACTGCGTTAAACATGTTCAGCTGCCTTATCTACCAAGAAAGCTGGCAGGCCGTCTACAATGAGCATAACTTGCAAGAGTGGCAGATCGGGCTAGTTGGTAATTTTCTATAATGCGATACAGCGCGAATAAAGACGGGGACGAAGCGAGACAAGACACCACAGCGCTGTGGTGTCTTGTCTCGCTTCGTCCCCGTCTTTATTCGCGCTGTATCGCATTAATGAGCATAACCCAGCAACAGCATACAAGATCTTCTTGGATAAGTTCAAACAGTGCTACAATACAGCCTTCCCTCTGCGAAAGCAGAAAAAAAGAAATAAAAAAGTTAGAAAGCCATGGATAACTGCAGACTAATAAAAATGAATACGTTAAAAGAATAAAATGTACCACATTTTCATTAGCTCTCGAAATTGCGACATATTGAGAGAGTTTAAAAAATACAGAAACAAATTAAACTTCGATCAGAAAAAGGCAAGGGATGATTATTACGAAAGAAAATTTTGCAACATTCATAACGATCAACGTAGACTGTGGTGAACGATATAACTGGCCGAGGGCGAAAAACACATATCGTGAATGAAATTATAATCGATAAAACCAGGGTTGTTGGAAAAGAGCTTGTTGATGACATGAATCGACACTTTGTTAGCTCAGGGGCATATAACGGACAGAACTCAGAAGTGGATTGTTTTATGACTACAGGGCAGATTGATTCCGTTATGCTTACACCAGCGACCCCTACTGAAATTGAAACTATTATCATGGCCCTAGAAAACAAAGCTGCATGCGGGGAAGACGAAATAAAGGCCTTACCTGTGAAGTATGTCGCTCATCTTATTAGTCCTGTATTAACCCATATAATAAACGAGATGCTTACAGGTGGTGAGTTCCCAGATGAATTAAAAATAGCCAAGGTCACCACTGTTTACAAAGGTGGTGATGAGAAAAAGCTTACCAACTACAGGCCGATATCTGTTTTGCCGGTGTTCTCCAAGATATTTGAGCGTGTTAAAGATAGGCTTACGGCTTTTTTTCATAAACACAGAATAATCACGAAGTCGCAGTATGGCTTTCAAACGGATAAGTCTGCAGAACTAGCTTTGATAAACATAAAGGACAAAATTGAAAATATTGAGAGCAAACTGCTTACTCTGGGGATTTTCTTGGATTTGAAAAAGGCATTTGACACTGTACAACACGATATCCTTCTTCAGAAGCTTGCTGCGTATGGTGTTCGACGTGTAGCGAAGAATTTAATTATATCTTACCTCTCAAATTTGTATCAGTATGTATGCGTCGACCATCTGGTATCACAAAAATTTAAAGTCGAATATGGCGTCCCTCAAGGATTAATCTTAGGACCCCTTTTATTTCTTATATACATAAATGATATAACGTCAATACCAAACTCCCTGAAATAATAATGTACGCTGACGACACTAATATCTTCTTCACTGGCGCGACAAAAGAGGTCATAGAACCATCAGCTAACAGTTACCTCTTACACCTCTCCAGGTGGCTTAAAAGCAACCGGCTGAGTTTAAGCACGAGCAAAACCAAATATATAATTTTTAAGCCAGCAAATAAAAGAGATCCCTACTGTGTTCATGTGAAATTTGAGAACACGGTACTGGAAGAAGTTACAGAGCAAAAGTTCTTGGGCGTATGATTTACAGAGGACCTAACATGGAATACTCATGTTAACAAATTAAAAAGTGAGCTATCTCGAGTTACTGGCTGCATGTATAGAATACAAAACATACTACCCACCTGGTTGAAACAAGCAGTATATTACTCACTCTGCTATTCAAAACTCAGTTACGGCATTCTAGTATGGGGAACTACGACAGCTTCAAACTACAACAAACTAATCATTGTACAAAAGAAAATATTAGAATGTGTGAAAACTATGTGGGGGACAAACGAGGACTCCGAACAAAACCGCTCTTCATTAAATATAGCATGCTTAAAGCAGATCAAGTTTATTATTTCAAACTACTCCAGTGGATTTATAAAAATAGGCTGCATACAATACCTGTCGACAGTTGCACTTCATACCCAATACGTAGACCACACCATCTAAAGCCCGCCACAAGAACTAATTACGGAAGGTAAGCATTGAATTATCAAACGATTAATATATTAAACAGTGATCAGTTTAACATACAATACACACAACCCTTCCACAGATTCAAAAAAGACTGTAAAAAGCTATTAGTGGGGAGTGACATTGCATTTTTAGTTTGTGTACCTTTATCTCATCCCAAATAACACATGTAACCTCAGTTATGTTGCATTATGTTGTGCTATTTCTATGTTATTATTTATGTTATTATCTGTTATATGTTATATTATGTTATGTTATTTCTCTAAGCGCTTGTAAAATATACTTTCCATTGTCTCAGCATTTACATTGCACATCTGCCTGAACCTTGTTCTTTTCTGAAATGTCTATATGTACTGATCAATTTACTTCATATGCTATTTATTTTCAGACCAGTGAATTCTGATTTCCTTTTCTTTCTTGACTTCTGATGCAAGTGAATTTTAATGTTACATAATATTTATTCTTTACGTATCTTCTGCCTTTTAAAAATCATTTTCAAGCACAGGAAGGCTTTGAAGGCAGACGTACTCAATAATGGAATTTTTCGTTGCTGTCTGTTGTGTGAAGATGTTTTTCAGATATCTGTGTGAATGATACATCATGCTGCCCTGAACTGTGGGGGCGCAGAGGCTCTGTCAGGCATTTCGCCTTTACCTCTGCCCTTACACGGAGAGAATCCGTGGACCAATAAACATTCAATTCAATTCAAATCACAGTTTCTAAATACTGGTGGACACCGGCCGTTTTCCGCCGCTTGTGGTGCTGCATGGCGGCTGTGCGGCGGCGTTCCGCCGCGCCGTTCAAAATCCGCAGAGCAAGTTCGCTCCTACGGGTCGCTCTTTAGGTGAATGCACTGAAAACGAGGCTTGCACAACCGAACAAGCGCTGGCACTCTGCAAATTTTGCTTCTCCCCCTTGCTAGAGCTAACGTCAAAAGGTAAAACACACCGTGATGTTATCCCGTGCGAAAACGCTTTCCCAAATACCCCGACTGCCTCGTGGCAAATACGGTAGTTTTCCGCAGGTTCGCAAGTCCTGAAGCAGCAGGGCGGCAGCCCTACCGCTCTTGGTTATGCAAAAGCTGAATCAGGCCTGCAAGACACTGCAGTATAGCCATTCTCAGAACCTGTTATAAAAGTATTGTGCATGCTGGGTGTTGTGGCACATCAGTAGCTAAGGCTACCATGCGCCAAAAGCCTTTCAAAAGTTCTACTTCTGAAACAAGCCCCAACCTGGGGCTCCTGTCCTGTGTAGGGGATGGTAGACTGCGGTAGTTGGTCCGTTGGGGGGGTGGCTATCACGGCGCATGTATCTGAAACGATCAAGGAACCCATTGATAGAGAGGGGATCGTGCCATCCAGGTTTCATGCTGCCTCGCACACTATAGGTGGACCGACGCGGAGGTTGGCATAATAATTGATCTGAAGCCGAACTTGCCACCTGGATAACGTTTCCATAATATCACTATTGCGGCTCTCCACCAGATTAGGTCAGCAGACGCCATTTGTGGCCTAAGGAAGACAAATAAGTACAGACATAGGCTTGAAGCCAAGAGGGACCGTCGTCGTCGTTCAGGGGTTCGGTCCTTTGTGGCGGCCGGCTTCCGTATCTTCTCTGCCCCCATCACCCCTCTCTCTCCTTCGCTACCGAGAGGCGATGTGGAATCCGTCGATGACCCTCCTGCCCATGATCTTGTGGAGGTCATAGACTGCTTGGCTCGATACAAAATCCACAAAACAGGTTTAGCCACCAATCTTTGCGCCGGTCCTCTTGCTGCCTCCGATTTTTACATCTTATATCATTGTTTTAAAATAACCCTCAAGCCCTATAGAGCGCTGAAGAAGGTAGAGCCGGTTGTCCGGCGTCCAAATGAGTCGGCTAAAAGTTTCCACCGCCAGATTTACAAGTACCATGAACTACTATTTAACAAGGGCCCAAAACTCTTACTGAACGAGCTCAGCAGGAGCTATGTTGATGGCCAGAAAATCTCTTAAGCTGCGAATCACGAACAATATGATCCCCTCTTCCAGAATGAATCTCCGGAGGTCCCATGGGTAGGGATATAACCTGGAGTATTGCCATCGGAGGCCCCACTCTCTACCTCTAGTGAGATGCTTTCGTGCTACCAGAAATTCCGTGAGAATACTGCACCCGGACCAGACGGCCTTACGGTAGCGCAGCTAGGCAAAATCCTCATTGACGTCTTCACTTTAGTTATGAATAACATCCTTTCAGTACATTGTCTACCCGAGGACCTGCGCAAATCCAGAACAGTTTTTATACCAAAGCGTGACAATTCCAGCTTCGGCGGCTGATTTGAGGCCCATAACAATTAGCTCCGTCTGGGTTCGACTTTTTACTAGGATTTAATTGGGACGCTTCACTTCTACATGTCGATTTCATCCTCTGCAGAGCGCGTTTTCTGATGACTGCTCCGCTCAATCCAACCTGCTCCTGCTACAGGACCTTAAGAAATGGAGCAAGACAAAAAAGACTTCTATGCCGCCTCCCTTGATCCCCGCAAAGCATTTGACAGCGTAAGTCACCATGCGCTATTTTCAGCCCTGCAGGAGGGGGGTGCGTGCCCGACATTCCTTAAGGTTGTAAAAGACATGTATTCAATGTAGAGGACCACATTTTCATACGCGGGGGCCACGGACGGGATCCGCGGGTTCATGCAGCGGGGGATCAAGCAGGGGGACCCTTTGTCTTCCTTCCTATTCAATCTGGCGTTTGATACGCTGCTGCATGAGCTGAACGGTTCCTGTCTGGGGCTTCACATGAAAGATACTAACATGGCTGCATTAGCCTATGCTGACGACATCGTTCTTGTTTCAGTTAGGTACTTCGCTAGGCTGGGCCTTAAGCTGAATCCAGCCAAGACTAAGTATTTCGGGTGGTGTTACGATGCCCACTGGTTGAAGTGGTTTGACTGCCGCATCCCCGAGCTCCGGCTCGAGGGCGCGGTCGGCAAACCTAAGGCTCGTAACGAGCCTATCCGCTATCTGGGCGTCTATCTTTTTGTAAACAAGCCACCCTGGGTTTCAACCGACGTCATTAATCACAAATTGGAAGTTTTGAAATCTGAACGGTTGAAATCATTTCAAAAATATTGCTGTCTCACCAGTGTTCTGGTTCCAAAATTGTTATATGCAGCATGCAGCCTTCTCGCTGCTAAGGCCTTCGGGACAAATCTGGATCGCCACACCCTCATCGAGGTCAAAAGGCTACTGTACTTGCCACTGTCTTATCCGAACATCTTCCTTCATCTTCCATATAACCAGGGGGGTTGGGCGTGTTACACCTCGCCCGATTAGGACCAGAGGTACAACTAAAATCTTTTGCCAGGTTGCAGCTGTAGAGTCAGAACAGGTAGACACCGTTGTGTAATAGTGCATAAGGGACGAAAGAGACCATCTATACCAACAGCTAGCCGTCCCACACGATGTCTCCGATAGTGCAGATGTGAACAAGGCCTTGAAGACCTCTAGACGGTCTACAATAAAAGATTGGCAGGACCGCTACATTTATAAGGACATCGGTTATTTTAGGAGAGAGCCACTAGGTAACAAGTGGCTCTGTCCGGGTTCAAAATTCTTAAAGGCCTGGGACAAGATAAAAACTTTTACACTGAGGGCAAATCTTTACACAACGAGATCTTTATCAAACAAGCAATCATCTGATCCATCAACCAGGTTGTGCAGACGCTGAAAGTTCCGACCGGAAACTACAGCCCACATTGTCGGCAAATGTACTTCTGTCCATCTCCCCAGAATTGCCCGTCACATCTTCATCTTGCACGCCATTGCCTCTAAACTCCGAGAAAGTCATCCCGGTGCCCAGGTGTCAACAGAAGACCTAATCACAGACCGTGCGGGGACTTGGATCAAGCCCGATATTGTTCTGAAGCTGCCCCATTGCACGTAAATTCTAGATGTGGCAGTCACCTGGGATTTCGACGCCGAGACATTGGAGCGCATGTGCAAACACATCGTACATCGACAGCTGAACCAGTCCACATTTAAAAACAAGCTGAGCGATGTGATGTGGCCACCAACCCAAATATCTATCCAGTGTACAGTCATGCGAAGTCATGCCGGAAGAAGGTTACTTATCTCGCCATTAACTCCCGGAGACACGATCAGCCTAGCCGAGTCCGTCGAAACGACTCCTAATTTCGTTTTTTCGTAAGCCTTTTATTTTCTCTTAACGCACATATCGCAGCCTTTATACAAGCGTTGCATACTTCACACTTCTCCCACTATACCGGTAGGCCAAAACGTGTTTGATACATTTGTGGCGAGTGAGATTCGAAAGCAATTTAAGAGCAACCCGACGGCCCCGGACGGCCCCCGACGAAGCCAGGCGCCCGATACGCGAGAGGTTCGGCATCGTCCTCCGTCCGGCCCAGCTGACGCCGCCACCAGCACGCCTTCAGCTGGCGCCGCGGCCGGCGAGCACTTGACTGATGTGAACAATTCGTAATGGCATTGTCATATCATTTTTCTTTTATTAGGACATCTTTATGGGTATAGGGAGGTCCTTTTCGTGTGGGAAAGGAGACTGAGGAGTATGGCCACCTGGCCATGGCCACCTGGCCATGGACATGTCGTACGATGTCCAGATGAGGGCCTTGGATTGAAATGCGCTAAACCACAATATGGGGATAGCACTGATCCGTCGAGCGGGGACAGCTGGGGCACGCAGCAGAGAACTCAGTTCGCCTCTTGTTGCAGTACCTACGCTCTGTTCCTCGTCAATGTGGCGCCTTCTCAGCTTGGCTGACCAGGCCGGTGCATTATGCAGCGGTTGTTCCGTTTGCCTGTCCTTCATGTTCCATTGTTTTCGCAACTAAAGGTTTCATATGGGTTGATTTGTTTTGCGCCGGAAATAAATCGAACTCTCCGTCCGTGTGGCTCACTGCGGGCGCCCCCCTCCCCCTTTCATGTTTCCATACAGACAACCCCAAAACTGAAACCAAATACTAACGTCAGAGCCTCTTTTTCTAGTTGCAGGTAGATCGTTTCGGCCTTAGTTTGAGATACTTGAATCTGATAGGGTGATCTATACTTTTGATCCTGCAGAAAAGAAGTGCTCCCACTGCAGTGTAGTGCTAAATTGTTATGCAACCAGACCTGGAAAATTGGGTTAATTATTGTTTTGATCCGAATATGCTACTGGGTGGAAATTTGACATGATAAAATCTTGACAGTAACCATGTATCGTAAGCTGCTTTTTACTTTAGCCACCTGTCTTTTTTTCCCTCTTATTTTGCAGCTGTATGGCCTACAGCACAATTGGATGACACAGTGGGGACCACGAATGAAGCTGGAGAGGTGCGTGGTATTTCGCTAGTTTTTTTGTTCACGTACTGTATTAGTCTTGGGTGATTAAAAAAGTATTTCTTGAGACTTCTTAATGGCCGTGGACACTGGACCTCTTCTGTTTACCATGCTCGGGCTCCTTGCTGGTCGCTAGAAAAGTCTAGACAGGAAGGTTCATAATAGTCGTAAGGGATGGCCGCCACGGATCACGGAAGCACGCTGCTTTGCGGGCTGCTGCGTCTCGTTGCTTGCACATGTACGGTAGATATTGGTTCCTTGGGAGCAGAATAAACGACGTGAAGTTATTGGGCGGCTGCAGGCTCTAGAGCAAACTGCTGATCGCGTTTCGCGCACATATGGCTACGACGACATTAGCGCATGGCGTTGTGTGCTCTCATGAGATCTGAACTTAAATTTCGAGAAATCCTCAAAAGCATGTGGCGGGCAGTTGCACTGGCCGCCCGCTTCCTCCCGCGCGTCTTGTCCCGCAGCTTACCGCCACCCCTTCTACAGGCAGTGGCTGAATCGCTGATGTGGAAGCTTAGGGACAAGACGCAAAGGCGGAAGCAAGCGGCCCCCATTGACAAAGGCCAGCTAGAGGTTATGCCCTATGCGCATAAAATGGCACATAACCTGAAGAAGGTAGCTGCTAAGCAGGGAATCCGTCTTTTGTTCTCCACCCCCTGCAAGTTGTTTCAACTTTGCAGGCATGTGGCGGACGGTCCGTGCAGCGCCGCTTGCACCACCGAGGTGGTTAACCCATTTGCACTGCAGTGTGGCAGAGTTTACGTTGGCCATACTGGCCAATGCATTAATGATAGACTGCGGCAGCATTTCCGCTCTCTGAAGGGTGAGATTGGCGCTAATCTCCCCAGACATAGCAGGGAATGCAATGGTTGCTACCCGGAGCTTAATCAAAGAATTATCGTACGAAGGGAAAAGGCTAGAATTGAGCGGGAGATTTTAGAAGCAGCACACATGCACAAACTTGGCCTTGACACCCGTGTAGGTGAGCCTTCTCTGGCTCTCCTAGATACAGACATGGTTCTTGATTAAACACTGATAGTTGTGTCACCCCTTTGTAGTCGTTTTTCCTTTGTCATCATCCGTGATTTTACCACGTGTTATTCTTGATTTATTGTTTTTGATATTTTATGTATTCCACGCGCAGACGCAATGTTTTGCTGCTATGTGTTTCTTCATACTAAACGTCCTTTGGTGTCTACTTCTGTAATCTTCCACGGTTGAACACATAACTTACGCTGTGCCACATGTAATTGTTTTTTACCACAATGGCAATTGCAGACATGAAGGAGTCCAATGTTGCCACTGTTCACAGCATGCTTTGGGGAAGTCACAAGGCCTGTAAAGCAGTTAAGTTTCCAAGCATGCAGGAGAAAACATTTATAGTCTTTCATTGTATTGTAAACAGCATGGAACATAGCTGCAGAGAATTAAAACAGCAGGTGCTGTGCTATATATTATTTTTTAGACCCTCGCTTACCACAAATAAATACCAACTTGACTAGCTTGCCATAATTCTACGCATCTTGCTGTGACTGGCTTCTTTGCCAAAGGTTTGCAAGTCACGAGATGCGGTGCCTAGGTCTCCAACAAAGCAGCCCGCTTGGACCTGAGAACTCAGTTTTGGCCCTTGCTAGCTTGATAATAAATATCGCTGTACTGGCTATGTGTGTTTGTATTTGAAAGGCGCCGGTACAGCGCATGTAATAAGAGCAGTCAGTGTAACAGTGTGTCTTGACTGCAGGGCCTATGAAACTAGTCCGAGTTGTTTTTCTGCAGTACTGATGTAATTATGGAATATACAAGAACCCCATCTGATAGAAATTTCTCAAGCTCTCCATTCCGACGTTCCTTATAGCCTGAGTTGCTTTCAGACGTCAAACCCCGAACGCCAAACGAAACCATTTTTTACCATGAACATATGAATACTACACGTATCATACTTTTGGAAGCAATTAGTGTGCAGCATTTGATAGAAAATACATGCAAGCCAAAAATTTCTTATCTCCACTCCTGCAGTGTGTCTTGGTTACTTTGAGCAGAAATTGATATGCGAAAGTGCTTCTCAGGAAACACATCTAAGACTGGTTCATTATTTTGTGCCTTTTTATGTGGCTTTTATGTTCAATCAAAAGTCAGATCACTAGCAAGTATGTTTATGTTGGCATTTCATGTCGGGTGAACTCTGCATTTAAAACAGTATTAAAACCATGTGTGCTGTGTTTTCATCTTAGGTCCATGTTGGGCATGGAAGTTATGTGCCAGTGGATGTGTGGAATCGCCTGCTGGCATTGGGGCAGCGACTCCACAATCTGCAAACAGTTGGCAGTGTGCCTGTGGGGCAACGAAACCCTTGCCCAGAGTAGCCTCTCAGGTACGCTGTCAAATAATGCCAGTTCTAAGGGGACGACGAAAATACATCCACCGCTTTCCCCTCTAAAGGTGGCTGCAGTGTCAGGTAAGCCACTCGTTCTTGTCGCATAGCTGCACGCATTTAGTCTCTCTTACGGGTTACCATCGACCACTTTTTTGGAATGCGGCCCATTTCCGATTCTGTGAGTTTGTAAATAACTAATTCTATTACTGTCATTGCTGTCAGACTTATGAGAGCCGTTCCACACAATAAAGAGGACTTTACAGTGAGAGATCGTTAATTCGAACCTCAATAATTTGATGTCTCGGAAAATCCGAACTACACTACATGGTCCGGCCAAGCTGCATGGAGATCTGTGCATAAAAAAGGCCGTTAATTCGAAAGCGAGTCGGTTCCGCTACGGATAATTCGAAGTACGCGCCGCCAGGTCTGGGCAGCTTGGCACACAGCACGTGGCCAAAAAAAGCACCTCCGCATAGTTAGAGGCTGCGCACGCCGTAACCAAGGGCAGAAGAGGCAACCAGATAAAACCGTGGAAGAGTGGGTAAAGCCTAAATGGCGCCATCACCGGCGCAGCGGCCGGCGGCGCCGACGGGTAGGGGTTTGGCGGCCGCGGTGGCGGCTGCCTAACCCCATTTCCGCGCAGCCTCCGAAACTCGCGAGTAAATACTCGTTAATTCGAGCACTGTTAATTCGGAAATACGGATAACAACTGTCGGCGCGGTCTCAGCCAACGCCCATGAAAGGCTATGACTTCAGAGGGGCGCTACAAATGACGTGCGAAAAACTTTTCTTCTTTCCCGAATGTCGTCCATCCTTCCACCCATCAGTCGCCAACGGAAGCACGCGGTCAGCCGCGATCATGACGCCGGCTGTTATTATTGGCCGGAGGTCAGCCACTGGCCGGAAGCGGACAATGTGGGCTATCAGCGCGGACCAATCGGGGCGCGACTGCGTCAGGCTTCCGCCCGCTTCTACAACATGGCTGCGCCTGCAGAAGCAGCCTCTCGTTTCACCACAAACTCGTCGTTGCCGCTACACTGTGCCTCATGTTCAAAAGTCGCACGAAGCTTTCGCTTTGTCCGAAGATGTCCGCAGCACAAAACTTTAGCGATGAAATGCGCCAGATTTTCCGAATGCTTCTGGATTTTCAAGGCTGCTAGGCTTAGCCACTACGCGTGGGCTGGCGTCAAGAAGTGCCGGAGGTTCAAACAGGTGAATTATTTTGGTTCAGAAAGGGGCCACGAAGAATATTCGTCCTTTGTCGTTATTGAATAAATAATAGTTTAATTGCTAATGCACTGCTGTTCTTTTCAGCATTTTAACTCAGCATATGAAATTACGCAGTTTCGAAATCCTGGCGGCAGGCGGCCGTTTTCCGCCGCTTGTGGTGCTGCACGGCGGCGTTGCGTCGGCGTTCCGGCGCGCCGCTCAAAACCTGCAGCGCAAGTTCGCTCCTATGGGTTGCCTTTAAGTTGAATGTAC
The DNA here is from genome assembly GCF_052857255.1 of Amblyomma americanum. Classification (NCBI taxonomy): domain Eukaryota; kingdom Metazoa; phylum Arthropoda; class Arachnida; order Ixodida; family Ixodidae; genus Amblyomma; species Amblyomma americanum. The sequence continues at coordinate 540,688,219 of NC_135497.1, read as the reverse complement.
TGAAAACGAGGCGTGCACAACGGGACAAGCGCTGGCACTCTGCAAAGTTCGCTTCTCCATCTTGCTAGAGCTAAATTCTACAGGTAAACACAACGCGATCTTATCGCAGCACATCATCTTGGCGCACTGCCAAGAAATGCGTTGTGGTCCGTGACGGTGCGAAACAGAAGGAAGTGTTAACGACTGACGCTTTTTTTTGAAATTCTTAGGCAAAAATCGGGAGTGGGTGGGTTCATTATGCGAGTGGGTTCGTTACATGAGTAAATACGGTACGCATACCATAATTCAGATGGTTCGTAATTGGTTTTGGGGGAAGGAAATGGCGCAGTATCTGTCTCATATATCGTTGGACACCTGAACCGCGCCGCAAGGGAAGGGTAAAGGAGGGAGTGAAAGAAGAAAGGAAGAGAGAGGTCCGTAGTGGAGGGCTCCGGAATAATTTCGACCACCTGGGGATCTTTAACGTGCACTGACATCGCACAGCACACGGGCGCCTTAGCGTTTTTCCTCCATAAAAACGGAGCCGCCGCGGTCGGGTGCGTTTTTATGGAGGAAAAACGCTAAGGCGGGTTCTCGTCAGTTTTTTCGAGGCCATTCGATATTCGAACATGGATAATGCAAACTTTTTTCGCGGTCCCGTGAAAGCCGACTTAACGAGCTTTTACTGTATATGAAAGTCACTTGAGTGATGCTCTGCTCGTCTAGTGGCAGCTGAAAAGTGTACATTGGGATCAGGCAGCAGCTGTTGCAGCCGCTGCTTTCCAACCTTCTTGCGAGGGAGGTGGTTTGAGAGGTCAAAATAGAGGTCGTGAAGACATGACGTATGGTTCACTGCAGTTTCTTTTGCGTTGGCTCATGATGGTAGCAAGATGTTTTGTGTCAGACTGATTCTGTCTGCTGTAAATAGACAGGGGACTATACGTATTCTGTTTGCATTGCCGTCACAGCAGTTAATGAAGGGGTGTGTGTTGTTCAACAGGTACAAGGAAATAACAGTATCGTCAGCTGCCCCATTTTTGGTGACTGTGTCCCGGAATGAGCATGGCAGCACCAGTACAAAACAACAAAGATGCAGCGAAACCTTGACACACAAGCACTCCAGTGCCAGAAAAAAGTGCTAGTGTTGCTATATTTAAAAGCGGAGTAGACTGCTGCTAAAACATAGTGAAATGTATTTTTTTCAACATGCGCTGTCCATGGTTGAGGCATGATTCATACAGAGCAATGACTTCGAATCGCGCGATGCGCAACCAGCTTCTGGAATAGTGACAGACTCCTGTGAATCGGGTGCTACACTTTAAACTAGAGGACAGAAGCCCCCTCTCCCATTGATCTTCATTGACTCTGCCTGTGCCACTTGCTGCCACCTTTTCAGAGTCATGGCGCACAATTTTCTGGTGCCAGTTGTGTGTTAATAAGTGACATCTGCACAAGAAATCATCCCAACTAAACTGCGACGTTGGAAGCTGCATATAGCAGACTGGGAAATGTTTAGAGCACAAGCCATCTCAGAATGTATAGCTTTAGAAAACCTCAGAATCGATGAGATAAACGAAATGTTCACGAGTTGTATAATTACTGCCGCACTATTAGCTATTCCTAAGTCTTCATTAGAGGTGCGGAAAAAACACAGTGTGGTGGACAAAAGAATACAAGTAAGCAAAAAAACAGAGCTTGGGGTTACTTTCACATGTACCCTACACATGAGAACCTCGTATGTTTTAAAAAGGCAAGAGGCAGAGCTCGGTACGTCCGCTGCAGTGCCGAGAAAGCGCCTTGGTAGAGTTATTTTTCATCTATAACCCGTCAAATCACATTAGAAAATGTGGGAGCAGGTTCCAAAATTAAATGGCAACTTCTCACCGTTCACAATTCCTCTTCTAAGAACACTTGGTATATAAAAAAGCATAGGGGAACAGGCAGACATTTTAAGGGAGGACTTCGCTGCAGTTTGTAGTTCCACCTCAATATACGCAGTCATTCCTGAAATACAAAAGTATTGCCGAAAAACATACTTCACACAAGTGGAGGAAGAAATGTGAATACAACAATTTAATTACTCTCCAAGAAATAAACAGAGTACTGTCTGCCGGAAAAAACTGCACCAAGACCCGATCAGATACACTGCGAAAGGCTTGCACATCTTTCTCAGCCTGCCATAGGGGCACTCTTCAATTTCTTTAACAAAATATTCATAGAAAGAAAGATGTCTAAAACATAGAAAACAGCAGTGATAGTGCCTTTCCTGAAACCTGGAAAACCACCAACTTTCCCTTTTAGCTAGAGGACGACAGCCCTCAAAAGCAGTCTCGCGACATCTTTTCGAAGTGTCGTGTCCTTAATATAAGATTGCCATTTGTCCTTGAAACTCGAGAACTTCTAGATGTCCGTCAATGCGGTTATAAAGAAGGATGCTCAACGACAGAGCGTTTAGTTCGCCTCGAAAACACAATAGGAAGCTTTTATACACAAACACCACTGTCTTGCCCTTTTCTTCGATATGGAGAAAGCGTATGATACAACCTGAAGGTTTGGGATCCTCCGCGACCTAGCGAAAGCGGGGAGTGTTTACTCGGCGGAAGAACGGACATGCAGCGCTGACAGAAGGAAGTGCGCATTGGCTGTGAAGGGGCAAGACGCCTTCGAGAAATTTAATGAAGGGCCAGTGACAAGGCAATCATTGTTCTAAACGGTGTTCAGCTACACGCTTCGCTGGGTGTCTGATATGCGCGGGTAGTAGTCGCCGCCGCCGCGTGCTGCATGACAGCTATGCTCCGAAAATGAAATTGTGCGGCCGGACTCTCCCTCGGCCTATCAACGGTGGTCTTTTTCGGCCGTCTTTATATTTTAAAAATGATAATGTATAGTTAGAGGAACTAGATAGACTGGAAGAATGTTCACCTAATATGTCTGCTTGTTCTTTTATATTTGTCTGTACACCAGGGGCGGTCAGAAGAGGAACTGTGAACGGAGAGTAGCGACCATCCATTTTGTGAACTGCCTCCCACATTTTTTTGAAGAGACTTGAGTGTTTATCGAGGAAATGAAACGCTGCCAGGATGATTTTTCGGCATTTCGACGTATGTACCGCGCTTTTGCTCTTGCTTTTTTAAAGTTTATAAGCTTCTCCTGTGTGGGGTATATGCGAAATATACCCCAAGCGTTATTTTGTTGTTTTTTTGCTTCTTTGCAATCTCGTGTCCACCACATTTTATGGTTGCGTTATACTATTCCTGAAGATTGGGGCATAGCCAAGTGTGCGGCAGAAAGAATGCAATTTGTGAACTTTTCATTTATTTCATTTACATTAGGATTTTCTAACGTAATATTTTATAACGTGGCTGCTGTTATAAAAAGCTGCCAGTCTGCTAAATTGAGCTTCCAACACCGTGGTTTTGTCTGGATGACTGATGGTGGGGATGACAGGACGATTTCAACAGGGAGATGATCGCTTCCGTATGGGTTGTCTAAGACATCCCATTTAAAATCGTTAAAAACTGCTGGAGAGCTAAAAGACAAATCTAAAACACTCATTTTTCCTGAACTAGGGGAGCAATAAGTAGGTTTACCGGTTTTCAATAAACAAAATTTGTTGGAGAGTATAAAATCCTGAATAACCTGACCTCTGCTATCGGTTTTCCCACTGCTCCAGAGACAAGCGTGTGCATCAAAATCGCTAACTATCAAGTATGGCTCCGGTAACTGTTGTCAAATGTTCTCAAATTAATGCTGTCTTACTTCGAGATGTGGTTGAAGATATACGCTACAAAGTGTAATGGTTTTTTAACTAACCACGGTGGCTGCTACGACTTCGAACCTAGTTTTGAGTTTGATCTCGCTAGCTGCTACGCCGGATTGCACAATGAAGCCTACGCCTCCCGAGAGTCTGCTCGCCCCCTCTCGGTCACGGCGGAAGACAGTATACTTCTTTAGCACCTTTTTGTGCTGAGGGCCTAGATTGGTGTCCTACACACATAAAGCAATAAGGGAAATTGTGTTTAAAGTGTCTTTTATATCGTTATAGTTATTTACGAGACCTCTGCAGTTCCAGTCTATTATGAAAGCCATCTTAATGTTGTGTGCGTGTGTGCAGATAAAATTAGATTAACTTTGATTTGGCCCCTTGATTTTGAGCCTCACATCTTTTTTGATCGATCCAAAGACCTCCGCCGGCCGTCCGATGTGGACGGCACGGGGCTGCCCTGGGTGGTGTCCATCGCCTCAGCAGAGGCGCTGGACGACAGTGCAGGATGCACGATGACTTTTGAGTTAGAACTCGACATGTGGGAAGAGGCCTTCAGGCGCGCTCACCCGGGGGACTGCGCAGCCTGCTTTGGGGTTGGCGGAGTAATATCAGCTAGTCCACCAGGGGGCGCGAATGGCCCTGCCATAGGCCCATTGCGTGCGGCCTCGACAGGTGCCGAAGCCTGGTGTGATGCGCCGCGCCCACGCACCACATCGGCGAAGGTTGTTTTCGCAGTGAAGGAGAATCTGTTTTGGAGTATCGCCTTCTTGCTTCCTTTAAAGTAATGTTTTCAGTGGTTTTCAGAGTAATTATTTCTTTTTCTTTTTTCCAGGACGGACAAGCCCTTGAGTATGCAGCATGGTCTCCCTCACAATTTGTGCACCGCGGGGCAGCAACACATTCTTCTGACTGGTGATCCTTCGAAGAGCATTTCGCGCACGTTTTGCGGCCGCGACAACTCTGTGAACCGTGGCCGAACCTCTGGCAATTGAAACATCAGCGTGTGTTGGGTATATATGGCCTTACATTTATTTTCAGGTACCCGACTTCAATGCTTTCAGGTAGGGAGCTGGTGTTGAAAGTGAAGATCATGTGTTTCGGATCTATCTCGTTGTTATCCTTCCGGATCATTATCCGCTGAACATTTATGACGTCTTGGTCGGCAAGGCCTTCAAGGATTTTTTTTTCAGAGAGGTGAACAAAATCAATTTCTGATATGACGCCTCGGACTGCGTTCAAAGATCGATGTGACGTGATGGAGACAGGAATCTCCCCTATCGATACAATGTTTGCAAGTTTCGAGTGCTGAACGGTGTCACGTATTTCGAGCAGTAAGTCGCCACTAGCCATTTTTTATACCTTGTACCCAAAGCCCAAGGTATCTCTCAGGCACTTTGCTACCAAGAATGGGGAGATCAGTCTTGCTTGTTGTTCTACAGCTTTGCTGTGAATGATATAAAATTTTGGGAATGACACTTTTCTTTTTTGAAAAAATGTTCGTCGTTCCGCCCTCTTTTTAGAGAGCGATCAGGTTGAGAATAGAGGGGAGCCATAGAAAAATTTAGTTTTTCAGCCACGGTGCCAGCCACACACACCACGGAGCCCAACAAGGGGTCCAAACGCTCGGCATCGGCTCAACTGCCAGGATCCCCTTTTCTCCGGACACGGCGATGCCACGCACGGCGAGGCGCGGGTGCTCGGGTCCGTGGTGATGCACTGTTCACCATCATCCCCTGCGGGGATGTCCCTGCGGATGCTCGGGAACCCGTGGTGTCGCCACTCACCAACGCCTGCAAGTTTCAGACGCCCCCTGCGGGGACATCTCCTGAGTGACTTAGCAAGGCGATGTCATCAGCGAAACGCTGATTACTAAGGTATTCACCATTAACTCCTATCACCAACTGTTCCCTATCCAAGCACAGGGAATGAATAGGATTGGCGAGATTATGTCTCCCTGCCCGGCACACTCACCTTATGGAATTTTATTGCTGACTTTATGGAGCGCTATGGTATCTGAGCATCGTTTATATAAATCGTCCAATATTTTTAGCTTAGGCTCCTCTAGACCCAGTTGCCGAAATGCCTGCATGACTGCTGAAGTTTCGGTTGAATCAAATGGCTTCCCTTAATCTATACAAGCTACATATAGGGGTTACATAGACCCTGCGCATTTGTCTATCACCTTATTGATAGTGTAAATAGGATATATCGTGGAATATCTTTCATGAAAGCCTGCCTAATTATTTAATTAAGTGAAGACTAAGGTTGTCCTGATACTATTTGTAAACACTTTAGTAGATACCTTAAAAGCTGATCGACATGTAATTGTTCGAGTCCTTGACGTCTCCTTTGTTATGAATTAAGATTATGTTGGCGTTCTTCCAAGCTTCTGGAACGCTGGAGGTCATAAGGCATTGCGTATACACGGTGGCTAGTTGTTTTGGCACAATCTCGCCTTCGTCCTTCAACAGATCTGCTGTTACCTGATCCTCACCGGCTGCTTTCCCCCTTTACCGCCTCTGCCGCTCCTGTCGGAATTTAGCATTGCGGCGTGATACTGCTTATCTGGCTTAATTCCCGATTACTTTGTCTACTGTATAGGTTTGTGTAGAACACTTCGGCTACTTTAGCTATCTTATACATATGACTGATGACATACTATCACGATCGACAGAAACTCGAACAATGCAGCGCCTGCAAGCTCCGCTGTTCTCGAGTTTCTCTTGATCGCATTTCTACTCCAGTGATAACAAAAATACTCTATAGTCGTCCGTAATTCATTCCAGGACGATACTAACGTCTCTTTTGTACCACCGAGGTAAAAGCGCGATGAAATTAAATTCGCTTCTTTCGATCGTATTAGTATATCGGCTTTTGTCTTCAACGCTTTTAGGCCACCTCCGCTCTTTAGTGCATGCTTGATTGACACTTGATAACGATAGAGAATAGTGACGGAAGAGTGGCAACAGAGAACTGCGGGACGTTCTCTAGAAGTCGACCAACCGGTGGAGGCTGCGTGTGTCCTGCCACTCGAGAGTAAAGCCCAACTCGAACACATCCTAAGCGTACGCTGAAGATTGTCTGCGCATGCGCGAGCGGGGCGCAGATATCTGCATGTCATATACCGGCGCCTGCACACGGGCGCTCGCGCGCGCGTCGGTAGCGGGTTCCGGTTTTTCAATTGGAGGGCCGCTTAGCGCTCGGTACTTTTCTTCATGGCTTGAAGCTCTTCCAGGTTCCGCAAATTTTTTTCGAAAACTTTCAGTTTCCTAACCTCTTGTGCTCACGGCTTTTCGTTCTTTCAGTCGGCTCAGGGGGAAGGGGAGGGGAGGAGTGATGGTTGCAAGAAACCTTCCTGTAAGTCACCTTCCCTGAAGTGTTGCAACTTGACCATTATAAAAGGTGACGACATCTATCCATTCTAGATAACGGCACCAGCGCACGGCGCGTCAAAAGCGGGGTCTGCTTCCAAAGACCAATTCCAAAAATTACTATTTGAAGATTAGGGACAGAGATATTACCTGAACAATGTCTTCAATACTGCTCGCTCCGGGAGACTCCACTGCGACATCTTTCGCTGGTCTGCGCCTCAGATCTGTGAGCGAAACAACCAGCATGCTACAGCACATTCCAGCGTTTATGAGCAACGCATTCACCTTGCCTATATTTACTGCCACAACACTAAGGACGCATGGAAGTCATCGTTACGATCAGGCGCTGACATTATTATGCCAACGGCTGCAAGGCCCTCAACCAATGTAGCCGCCGCGGTGGCTCAGTGGTTATGGCGCTAGGCTGCTGACCTGAAAGACACGGGGTCGATGCCGCCCGCGGTGGTCGATTTTCGATGGAGGCAAAATTCTAGAGGCCCGTGTACTGTGCGATATCAGTGCACGCTAAAAGACCGCAGGTGGTCGGAATTTCCGGATCACTCCATTACGGCGTCCCTTATAGCTTGAGTCGATTTGAGACGTTAAGCCCAAATCGCAGCCGCAGCCTAGTGGTTTGATCGCCCGCGTAAGCTGCGGGAGGGGGGACGTGATGCGTCCTGGGAGAGGCTCCACAGATCCGGCTACGCCGTTCAGGGAGATGCCCTATTTCGAAGACCCGCCTTAAAAAGGTGGCGCAATATGCGTTTATGTGCTTTCCTCGTGTTTGTCTCAGTGGCGTTTAAGTGTTACGTGTTAACCCCTCTCAAGGGGGATTCCCATGCCAGAAATGGCGGTCAGAACCGCATGGACTGAAGCCGCGCAGCCTTTACGCAAGCGGAATCGCATATATAGGCCGCTATACCATGCGCTGTCCAGATACCGCTAACAACCTTAGCAGGCACGGCCGGACAGACAGCACATGTGAAAGCCAGCGCGTTGGATCCTGATAACGTGTCTGCCGAAGGAAGCAATGAAGGTAAAACACGGACAGAATGCAGAAGCAGGCGAACATGTCAGCAGAATTTTTCAGCAGCCAACCATCGCACACACTATGTGTATGCTGTAAATAGATGACAACCTGTTGTTGCTGCTCCAGCGATACAGTTCAACACATGCACTACCTGGAGCTCCACTGCACCAGGAGATCGTGGATCTTGCAAAGTGCAGCGAACAGACGTTCCTAAACGTAGTCCTAAACATGGTTTACGTCGGAGAGACAAATATTGGGACAAAACAAAGCGAAAATGTCTCAATAAGCACAAACTTGCATGTTGGGCCAGACACCTGTCAGCGCAGGCTGCGTATATCAGGGCAATGAGGGGCTTACAATCCCCGCTGACAAATCACCACAAGAATTGTATGCGCGATGTGCACAATCACATTTCATGATTCGGCGATCAGGAAACAGCAAGCGCAAGACAAAAAAACAGAAGCAACCAAATCATAAAGTAATGCAACAAATAAGCCGCAAATTAGGTCGCGCGATCCTACCAGAAAATTAGCGGTTTTAGTGAGCATTAGCGTCAGAAATCATTTAGTGCTTTCTCAGCTTTGTAAATGCGGCCAGGGGAAATATGTGGGTCAAAAAACGAGCATGTCTTCAGCAGCCACACCCCGCCTATTTAAGAAAGACGATATCTCCCCTCAAAAACTGTCGGACCATGATTCTTCGGTCCTGGGTCCGTAAGTAGCCCGTCACCGAGTGGAGACGACTAGTAGCAAAGGGATGCTTCTAGCTTTAATCACGCATTCAAGAATTATGCGCACTCCAACAGCAACGAAAGCGCCTATAACCGCTCGCACCGTCAAAAACACGAAAGTCTCGGCAGACCCTGGTTCGGCTTACCTGACCGCTTTTACAGCAGCTGGCCTCAAGACGCCCGTTGCTTCCAGCACAAAATGCACACCGCTCTCCCCTCGAAATACGTTTCATGGCGGAAAATCTTCAAGCGCCGACCAATCATTAAAAAGGATGGCGTTTCGGCCCCGGCTTACGGGGGCCTTGTTCACAATGAAAGAAAGACAGGAGTGAAGGTAGGTTATATATGTTTCATGGTATGACGCAACAGCGGGAGTATATCGGGGGTAGATTGCCTTCGTTGCGATTAAGCGTGTTTGCCGTCGTCTGAATATAAAAAGATTCTAGGTAAAGCCTTGTCGTCTTGCTCTTTTCTTTTCCGATTATCTTCGCGCCGTCCCAGTCGATGTCATGGCCCTCGGAGATAGCATGATCAGCCAGTGCGTTTGTTGCCACGCGCTTGTTCTTCACATCATTTTGGTGCTGCTGCAATCTTTTCCGAAAATCACCTGTTTCACCGATATAGACATGCTCACAATCAGCGCAGGGAACCCTATACACGATGCCCGGGAACTTCTCTTTCTTTATCTTGTCTTTCACTGTAACCAACGCGTGTCGCAGCTTCTGCGTGAGTGCATGTGCGACGTCGACTTCGTACGACTGGAATATGCGGGATAAACTTTCACTTACTCCGGGGACGTAGGGTATCGGAATCTTTTTCTTCTTCTCTCGCTGGGGTTGCTGTGGCGGCGGGTGAGCTAGGCGATTCTCGGATTTTTCAATAAAAGAACTGGGATAGCCCGAAGCCATCAGGTCGCGGCGAACGGTGTCCAGATCTGTCTTTTTCTCTTACAGCGTAGAGCAGAGGTTCTCCGATCGGCGGACAATCGAGGCAACAACGGACTTCTTGTGACAGGTCGGGTGTACGGAACTGAAGTTGAGGTACATGCCAGTGTGCGTGTTCTTCCGGAATACACTGAATGATATTCCAGGGCCGTCGCGTTTCACCAGAACATCCAAAAAAAGCAGACGGCCATCTACTTCCTCTTCCGTGGTAAACTGTATGGCCGGTTCCATGCTGTTCAGGGGCAAAAGGAATGTACTCACAGCCGATTTCTTGATTATGCAGAAACAGTCGTACACATAACGAAGAAAGACTTTCGGGCGCGGCGTGAAGCATTTAAGGGCGCGGGACTCCAATGACTCCATTGTCAAGTTCGCAGCGGTGACAGAAATTGATGCTCCCATAGCCGTACCATGAACCTGTTTATATATGCTCTCCTGGAACGTGAAGTAGGTGTTGGACAAACAGAACTGAAAAAGTCTGTTGAGGTCTGGAACTTCAATGGGTGTTCTTTCCGGTAGGGTTGCATCCGCCTGGAGCGCATCTGTGCAAACCCTCACGGACAGGTCAGTGGGCACGCTCGTAAACAGTGACTTCACGTCAAATGACACCAAAATTTCGTCGTCTTCTATAACCATGTTGCGAACCTTTTCAATGAAGTCGTGTGAGTTGTGCACGTGCGTTTCGCTTTTACCGACCAAAGGGGAGATAACACGATGCAAATAGTTCGACAGCTTGTGAAGCGGGGAGCGGGTTTACTCGACGATTGGGCGCATTGGGTTGCCTTCTTTGTGGATCTTTGGCAGTCCATACAGAGCGGGAGCGGAACCATTGTGGCAGAGGAGGAAGTAGTAGAGGGACTTGTGTTATGGCGGGACAAAGGAGAAGGCGTCAGCCAAAAGTTTTTGCAAGTCCCTTTGCACCTTTGCAGTGAGGTCCCGATTAAGTGGCAAGTAGGTTGTCTCATCTTCCAGCATGCTTGTCATCTTGTTCACGTACTCTCGTTTGTCCAAGACGACCGTTGCGTTTCCCTTGTCCGTGGGCAGGATCACGATGTTCTCATTGCCGCGCAATCTTTTTAGTGTCTTTCTTTCTTCGGGCTAAAGTGGATTAAGTCCTTGATGCCGGTTCAGCTTGGACAGCACGCTGACGACACGGGTGCGTGCCTCGTCGCGACGGGAAATACGTTTCAGCACCGCGCAGCGACGCCCTCTCCTGTCTAGTACCCGGTCATGTCGCCGGTCGTCTCTGTATCACCGACACGCCGCCGCGCCATCTAGCAATATCTCTTTCAAGGTCATACATCATCCAGATGTTCGCTCCGGGGCCCAGAAACCAGCAATTCGTGTGCCGCTGACAATTTCGCAATCACGGTGGTCATGACCGCGGCACTTTTAGGTCCTTTAGGTCAAAGCCGACACACTGCACTCGGAAAGAACCCACTACGTCGCTTTTCCGCAGCCGAAAAAAATATCACCCCACTCCGACTTCTTTTTCCAACATTTTTCAAATTTCAAGTATTCGAAAAAATGTTCTTATAATTTTTTCAAAAGAGAAAAAGTACAAATGGAAGTTGTTTTTTTCGCTCCGGCAAAGCTAGCAAGATTCCGTATGCGCGTCAAGAATCTTCCGCGGGCGCTGTGTTCAGTGTCAGAACTTCTAGGACCGCTCGTACCTCGCCTTGACGACGTCAGAATCGGAGTGCGGGTTAGCCCTGCTGACGAACAGATAGTCTGCACACTGCAGTCGTAGTGCCGTGCTAATGTATCTGTTCTGAAACCTTTTGAGAAGTTTGTTGGCGCTAAACTCTTCTTATGCACGAGGTTCGCTATCACTTTCGTGGGCTCCGATTTTGAGTCTGTTTTGGCCGTGCCCAGTGCGGCCTGCAAGCGTATGTGTTGCTTTAGCGTCCTATTCTGTTTTTAGTACCTCCGGCTTACACGCTTCCCACAGCGCAGGCATACTGGAATCGAGGTCCGGAGCTGATTAACTTTTTTTAATTTGTTTAGTCGCTGTGGAAGGTCTGCCTAGAGCTAATTAATCAAGAGTCCTAGAGACGTCAACTGTCTAAAGATACAGACAGACATTTTATTATAAATGTTTTTAAACAGCCAAATCGCGTTGCAGAGCACACACTAGGTCACCTGCAAACACCACACAGTAACAAAAAATAGCTGGAAATAAAATTGAAAACGAAAATGCGAAAACAAACATCCAAATAAAGCAAAAAACACATCAATAAAAGTGGCGACTGAAGCCAGTGTGTGCGTGTAATCAAACGTAACTTGCAAACGAGTTACTTGAAGAATAGCATGCATGTCAGGGTAAAATGTGTTGAACAATTTGGCGGATTTTCTCTGAAGCACAGCAAACCACAGTGACATCAGCAACTGGTCACCGTCAACGGAACCGCGCACATGCAACTTTCTGGAAACATGCTTGTCACGCACGTGTCGCCTGCAATGAGGATACGCATACTGAGTGCTGCTAAGAGAAAATCATACTCATAGAAACAAGGGCGGCCATTATAACACGAACCATGAATGTGAGCTTCCGGTGAACATTTTCAATTCTATTGCTAAAGCTGCCAGAGACGTAATTCCAGGCTATACAGATGCGAACTTTGAACGTGATACCAGGACATGTGGTATTGCCTTGAACGGGCACTAAACAAGATTTCTGTCTGAGACTAGACTTGCAGGGTAGGCATACCTGTTAGCAAATATGTCATTTTTGGTGAAAAAGATGCTTTCATAAGGCAGAAAATTGCGTAAAAGCGAGGTGAACGTGGCATCGCCACTGGAAGTTTCGCGCAGCGGCGGCGAGTAACGTATTCAAGTGCGAACACTATTTGTCCGTTTCAATGGGCATTTACCATCGCAATACGAGCAAAGCAGCGTGGCGGGCATAGCCGACAGTGCGTAGGGTTTTGTAAACAAAACAGAGCAAAACGGACGATTGAGAGACAAGTTGGTAACAACCACGAGCGCTGAAGCTCTCTCCTCTCAATCTGTTCACTCAGTTTGCATCAAGCCGTTGTATGCAGTAAGTTCAAAACCGCAAGCTCTCAACGACGTTTACGCTGTGTGTGCTTGCTACTTGGCCGGCAGAGTAACGGAGGCAGGAGTCGGGCGGTGCATATAAGAATATCTCGAAGACTTGCCAATCCGCACGGTGGAGCTTAATGCGGGGCATACATCGTTAGGAAGCAGGTGTATGCCGCAGGGCTCGGTCTTGTACCCCTATGAGGTGCACAAAATATCCTCGGAGGATTTGTGAATGCGGTGTGTCGACAGTGGGGCGCCGGACAGCGGAGCGCTGCGTGTGGCAGCCCAGCGTGGCGCGTGTGCGCGTGCGAAGGGTGTGTGCGAGGCGACGGCAACAAAGAGCGTGGCGAGCACGAGGAGCGGAGAGCTCAGGTGTAAAAAAACCGAGGTGTAAAAGAAGACAGCGCAGCAGAGACCTGGGGTGAAGAAGAAGAAGAAGAAGATCGGGTCGTGCAAGCGTGGAGGTGGCAGCCGTGGGACGTAAAGCCCTTGCGGCCGTGAACTCCTTTGGATCACCAACGGAAGCCTACTGCGTTCCTTGCAAGCGTGGAGGTGGCAGCCGATGGACTGAGGGTCCGCGCTGCCTAAAGGCACTCCTGGATAGCCTGCTTCAAGCCTCCGGCCTTTAGGGCCGCCGTCGACGGGATCTGCCTACGGTTTTCCTGCCGCTGCCAAGTTCTTCGGACTGTTGACTAAAGACCACCGGCGTCTTCCTGCAGTTTTCACCGCTCCTAATACCACTTGGCTCTATTTCGCCGCTTCCGTCGACGCAACGCCAGCGACACGTCGCAGTTCATCAACCAGCATTCCGTCCTGTCTACAAGGCATCCCCACTTCACCTGGGACGCTCAGTACCTGGTGAGCTCTTTCCTTTATTCTGTTGTGTTGCACGCGTGTTGTGTTTTTCCTGTTTTCTGTTTCTTATTAACTCTTTCCCTTTAAATTATATATACGGCTTCGTTTTGTTTTGTTTGATGTATTTGCTCTCTTGTTCGAACCTGCACGCGATAGCGTTCCCCTTCGGAAAGTCGGGGACGCGCTACCGACTCGCGACAGCCCCTTCCTTTTCAATACCGCGATGCATGGCTGCGCTCCCTCGAAAGCTGGGCCGCATACAGGGAGTCAGACACATACTGTACGCGGATGACGTCGCGATCTGGACGAGTCGATGATCGAACAGGGAAATTGAAGCTGCGCTACAGGCAGCGGCGGATGTGGTGGATGCGCATATTTGAGGGGCGGGCGGGGAGTGTTCACTGCAGAAGTCGGAACTTAATGGCTATCCTAAGTACAGTGAGCCAAGCAAATTGGCCCCGAGCAGAATTTTTGCCCAATGTTCGGGGAACGAGATGCCCGGAGTTTATACCATACGCATGTTGGGAATGTAGATTGCGGAGAACAAACAGCAACGATATGCTGAAAATTACCGCGGTTGTGGAGTCACGTGCGATAGGCCCATTTATGACGCACAGCTGGTGACGTCACTTTTGAATAAAAAGTTCACGCAGCGGCACATGATGCAAGTGTCTGTTGAATAACGAAGCTGAATCGTGAATGCAAGCAAAACAAATGTAAAAGAAACTTATAAGAGCGAGGTCGAGTGCAACACAAGAATGGAATACTCAGTAATTGAATTTCAGTAATTTTATTGCAACGCCAGGGTGAGGTGGCCTAGAAGTGCTGGAGTACTTGAGCACAGATATAAGGTGTCATTATGCGAGCGACACTTAAGGCTTTGATGCCAGCGAGCCCCGGAGGCCGCTTGGCCCGGCGGCCATCGGCGGCAATGCCCACAACCGCGGTAACGGCCTCTTTTGTCAAATAGTTCCTTCGTGTGTTCCTACGTCTTACAATTAATTCAGCGCAATTTGCTGCACAATTAATCAAAACTAGCGCCATTTTTGCATTGCTGAAAAGAGTAGATGCAGAGCCGCCTTGAAGTGCCAGTTTACTGCGCTTTAACTTGCGCACCTCATACGTGTTCCGTTAAATAGGCTGCGGTGTAACCTCCACATAACTAAGTGGGCACCTACTCTTGCATTATTCACAGCCTGACCGATTAGCTGCTACTCTGCACTTACGTCAGGAGAATAGATTTCACGGCGAAGTATAGGCGTAGGAAAGGTGCGCCAATGTGGCGATTGAGTTTAGGAGAGTTGCTGGGTTACGGTGCCCGCATTCGGCGCAGAAAAGGGCTTACTGGCTATCAATAGGTAAGCCTATTGTGCAACATTGCACGTAACACGACTGGTAGTGACTTTACTGGCTTATGCAGATTACAGCTCTTTACTGGCTTATGCAGATTACAGCACGAGTACACCAGAACGGAGCTAGTTGCTCAGGACTCTTATTTCAAAAGCATCCATCACTGAACGGGAACGTGTGGAATAAGGTTCAAGCAAATTTTCTCGTCTCGTGAGTGCTGGGGTGTGGATGCTGGGCACCATCTATAAATAAGAATGTTTCGTTTGGTTATGCGGTTTAACGTCCCAAAGCGACTCAGGCAATGAGGGACGCCGTCGAGTAGGGTTCCGGAAAATTTTGACCATCGCGCGTTCGAACTTTAACGTGCACATTACGCGTCATTCGGTTCAGTAGCCGAACACCATAGCCTCTAAGGCTTACTAATAAAGAAGAATGAGCGAAAACAAATGCGATATTTAATCGTGTGTGTGTCTGTACGAATCCCGTTATTCATTAACATGGATGGCCAAAGCCTGGCGGCATGACAGGCAAGCAGCGCTTGTAGCAATGGCGCCTAGAAGGAAAATGCAGCCGTGTAATTCTGGTTCTCAGAGAACATCCAGTCTGGCAGCCGGTGGAGGTCGCTGCTAAGGTTGACCGTCAGCAGGATCATGATCATAACTGTGATCTTCACTGCAAAGCCGAAGAGAAGCTGCAAGGAGGAGACGGGCAAAGAAAAGTAAAAGACCATCTGTAAACTAGGCTTTCTGAAGGCCGAAACTAAGCATTACACTATTGTGTACCTCGCGTAATTGATTACCCTCTAGTCGCGCACGGTTTATATAGCAAGAAAAAATTTTCAGGCTATTTTTGCTGCACCTGGATTACCACTATTGTATCAAATGCAAAAGGTTATTCCTTTATTGAGCGCCTAGCTGGCACCTTTACGTTGCAATTCTCTAAAAGGAGGTGTCATACAGGCACACGTATTCTTGTAGGCTATTACCTGAGCTTTTTGATAGAAGGCTGCTCTTTTGCTATGCGGGGGAGCTTAGAGCTGTTTTGATGAGCTCGACTCCCACTGAAGTACGTATCTTTGGCTACTAGCTATGTAAGGGACATTGGTGGTTTCAAGTTCAAAGCGTAAGCAGAATGGCAGAGTAGGGACCATATTTTCTACCAATTTCATTTCAAGTGGCTAAATATAAGTGTCACTAAGTAAACAGCAGGTGGCGAGGCAAACGGTCATTTGCAGGCACAGCCGCCATGTGCGCGGTGCCGCCGTCAGCCACATTTATAGGGCGGCAGGCCGATCTTATGTCTACCAAGACCGTCAGGCATATTAAACGCGTGACCGTTCGCCGTTATTCGTCATTGTCGGCCCGCTAGTGCGAAATACGCGCGGAACATGTTTAAACAAGCAAATAGCGAAATTAACAGTTTTGTCACGGACAGCGTGATGTCGTCTCCCGTAGCCTACGTCACTGGGAAGAGCAAAAAGTGAACGAGGACCAAACGAACGCAAAATGAAAGAGATCATTAGAAATTGCGGTTCCACTGTTATATGGTTGTCTGTACTGGTCCACTTGTTCCTCTGACCAGTTAGGGAGAGGGAAAATGGCCGGATAAGAGAGGTCGGAGGATGAGGATTGCATAAATAGTAGTCAGGATTGAACCCGGTATAATGAATTGCGTACAATATTACACTGCACGAGAAGGAGCCAGACTTTCAAGCCGCATCGTACTTATTACGCCACCTTCTCTGCTTAAGATTTACGGGTATGAAGTTGTCACTTTTTCTTAGCATATCAGGGCAGCACTAGCAATGACACATGCATTTGAGATGACGGTGAAGGCATTCATACGGCACTAGCAATGCCCTGAATTGCCAGTTTCTTTATAAAAAGCGGATGCCGTGATAAAACATTCTCCCGATGTTTTTTTTTTATTTTAAAAATCAGTGCCGAAAATTCCTTGCGCAAGGGTACCAAGTCCATAACCTACCGTCTATGCTTTTGAACTGATACACAGGATTTCGCACAAACCTTCTTTTTCACAGAGAACAGTCTTACTCTATGTCATGCCTCCTTTGTATATGTGATGGAGAGGAAGGTAAGATGCACAGGTGTAGAACCGTTAAAAAAGTTCGGCGAAGCGCCTCACCAGCTGCACGGGTCCGACGTCGATCCTGTTGCAGAGCACGGCGATGCCGACTCCCGATGTTGGCAGCACGAGCGATGTGGATGCCGCCACCGCCACAGGGATAGCGAAGTAGAGGGGGTTGCAGGGCGTCGTCACCGCCTGTGCATTTCAACACGGTTAATGGATCACTCAGACGCAGAAGGCATTGGCAGTTTGCAGGCACAGAAATGCATCACGATTGAGTTGCAAAGTTGGGCTGGTATGAATGAATCAGCAAAAAGGGTTCAGCTTAAATTATGGAAAACGCAGAGAGCCATGTCAAGGAAAATGATAGGTGTAGCGTTAAGAGACCGGAAGAGGGCAGAGTGGGTCACAGAACTAACTGGGTTAATGACATTTTAGTCGAAATCAAGAAGAAGAATTGGGGTTGAGAAGGACATGTAAAGAAAATGCAAGGTAACCGTTCTTCATTAAGGACAGTGCATTTGATTCCAAGAAAATACAAGCATAACAGGGCACGGCAGGTGAAGTGGGCGGATGAAGTAAAGAAGTTTACGGGGTAGGGTGGCCGCAGCTGGTGCAGGATATCGTTAATTGGACAGATAAGGGAGAGGCCGATGTCCTGCAGTGGGCGTAGAAAGGCTGGATGACAATGAATTGTGCAACGCGGGAAAAGATTAGGCTGTAACCAAGCGAAAGTGTTTCAACGCCTAATGACAAATCTAGCACAGGTGCGCCCAAAATTGGAAGGATCACAAGAGCGCCGAAGAACTTGAACTTCCAAGATCGGTAAATTCACATGAATACAGATATGGCGCGCGTGCCACATACTTTACACCAGTTGTACGAGCTTGAAGTTCGTTTATTCAGATGCGTGAGCGAAATAGCCCGAGGTTTACCTAGACGCATGACCGATTGCAGTGTTGGGGTATTTGTTCAACCCGCTACAAATGTACAAATACCAAGGAATCCGGTAGCAAAGGTAACAACCTAAATATTATCACAGTAATATAAATCCGTTATATGTAATGTTTACGTTGGCAACTTCTCTGATATGTTCGGCATATATTACTTAGGTGTGGAGTGAGTGTCTTTAGAGCTTCAATTTGTACCTGTAATAATTTCTTGCTGGCCATCGTTTTTGTAAGTCTCCTGAAATCGATGAAACTTGTATGCTGCTTACAATACGCTGCCATAGAAATTTTGTGATGAATATAATCCTGCAACGGTTTTACACGTTTATTATGATTTTCCAGTGTCAAGCTTTATTTCTCTCAGTAAACATTCCTGCAATATCACGCGATCAGCTTCGACATGGACGTGTCTACCCATGGGCTGCAGATTTGTCCTTTTTCCGAAGCATAACTGTCACTAGTCGCACGATGCATCCCGTGCCGGGACTGGGCTAATCGCAGATGCTCTAAAGAATTAAAGTAGAAGCGCAAGACTATATTCTTTGGAGTATACTGTGTGCCAAATACAACGTCGACGGCGACTGGCAGCAGCAAGGAGAGGGCTGAGGAGTTGTTGACCAACTCGGTGATTATCGAGGCGGACACGGCCAGGATGGACTGCTTGACCAGCAGTCCCGCCGTGCTGCGTTTCAAGTGCGCCGTCAGCCACAGTCCGAAGCCGGTCTCCTGCGAGGGGAGACGAAACCCGTCAGCACCTGATGGATAGTGGGTTGGAGGCCGCTGGAAGAGGGTGTTCGCATGAATCTAATTGTTTGAAACTTCTGTACGTGCTAGATACCGTAATGAAGACTTTCAAATGGAGCGACAACTGCAAAGATAATTTGGAGAGTGAACAAGCGGTGATTCAAAGGCGATTCAAGAAAGATGTGCCGCAAAGTAAACCCTACCTCACTGCACCGGGACTGAGCTGAGTGGTGCACGCGTACAGAGTAAACATGAATCTAAAGAAATTGTGCTTTGAGACTGAAACACAGGCTCAATGGGGCAATGTTAGTCATGTCCCGTCTAGCGTCTATGGCGTCATATAGAGTAATTAGTTTTGTTAAACGGCTAGTAGGTGCTGCTAAGCGTCAGCTTAATGCGTGTTGAAAAAACAGCAGGAACTCTCGAGACGCGAACTTCCGTAAAACATTCTGATTGACTTTTGTACAGTGGCTGTTCCGCCAAAAAGGAGCGAAAATCTTTGGAGCCATGCAGAAACGTGGCTGTGAATTGCTGCGACAATGTATGAATTTGTGTTCTTAATTAACCCTTTGTGAACGCAGTCGCCGCGCACTGCGGCGTGATGTAACCTGACGCCACGACACAAGCAATTCTACCTCTGCATGGCTGTACTACCTAGCCGCCGCCGCGACGCCGCCGCACCCCTTCTGATCTGCGTGTTAACTTCGTGAAGGCAGTCGCCGCCGTAGAATGGTCCACGCTCCGCCTTAAGGGTATGAAGCCATAACTAATGGGTTAATGCGCATATAAGCAGATTTGGTCGTTCTCTACTTAATATTCACATATCCTTGGATGTCCTCATACCACTTCTGGCGCAATGGTGAAGCGGTTAAGCGCTCGCCACTGCCCTGGGGTGGCATGTACTGCCAGCATTGTGCCTTGTACGATCCAAGGTTATACCGAGCAACTCCGCGCGACGATTCATTAATACATCCGCCGCCTCCCAGTTTGCATGAGGATGCCGTATTTTAACGCGATAGCGTTAAATGCCTTGTTCACCAGAAAATACGGTGTCGGCGTTGTCGGCATCGGCATCGGCATTGTGTGAGAAAAATCACGATCGCAACTCTGCCAAGTGCCCAGAGAGTAACCTAGGAGGCAGGTGGGCCACCTAGACCACCTGACCTTGTGGGGTTATCACAACCTGCCCACCGGATAGTGAGCAGACTGCCCACAGAAGCATGTGGCAGTTAATGATTGGTTACGAGAGGTTGGTTGGAAGAGAAACCTGAGTCTGACAAGCAGCTGGACCAAAGCAGCGACTGCCATCGGAGGGCAGAGGCATATCGCTTAGCCGCAGCGCCACTGCGCCATCAGTGAATGGCCAATTCTGCTAATGTGGTCATTACCCATTAAAGCCATCGCGTTATGCCCTTATGGCTGAACCTTAAGTGTCTCCTACATTTTTTTTGCTGACTTGTCATGTTAAGCAGTAGCTTATTGAATGAGCCTTATCTGGTCAACTGAGATTTGGAAAGTGTTGTCGTCCTGGGTAGCTCAGTTGGTAGAGCGTCTGCTGCGGTGAACCGGAACTCCCGGGTTCGAACCCCGGATCAGGACGAATTTTGCTTTAACCGCGAAGTTTCTGCATATCTTTCCTTCGTAAATGTATAGCTACGATTGACTGGATGTACTGGTTCGTACTGGTTCTGCTGGAACCAGCAGGTTTCCTGCTGGTTGTACTGGTTCCAGCAAGGTGTTTTTAATGGTTTTCTGCTGGTTGTACTGGTTCCAGCAGGGTGCTTGCTGGTTTTCTGCTGGTTGTACTGGTTCCAGCAAGGTGCTTACTGGTTTTCTGCTGGTTGTACTGGTTCCAGCAGGGCGTTTGTAATGGTTTTCTGCTGGTTGTACTGGTTCCAGCAGGGTGCTTACTGGTTTACTGCTGGTTGTACTGGTTCCAGCAAGGTGCTTACTGGTTTTCTGTTGGTTTCACTAATTCCAGCATCAGGACTTTTTGCTGTTCTTTTCAGAGGCCTTTTTCCTTTGTTTCCATGGTAGCAATATCCTTTAGCTAACAGAATTTTGCAGCTAAATCTATTCAACTGTGAGCGCTAAAAATTGAATAAATAGTGTCAAAATTTAATGAGAGAGCTTTGTTTATTAACCATTCCCCGCAAACACCTGTGAGAGACCCATCTTGAGGGGTATATAAGCATGAGGCAGGCCATATGGTATTAGAATGTGAGTACGTGTTACACTTGGAAGTTGTATGTATATTATAGGGCTGTTGCTATAGCTGCTTTTCAAGTGGGGTTTAGAGCTGTACTTGTGTTAATTCCTACTATGGGTAGATTTGCATGGCCCTGCAGGGTGAGTTTACCAGTTACCGTTGGTTGCGAGCGTTTTTTGCTCTTTCTTTTTATGCATGCTTAATGTTTAAGAAGTTACTATTTGTTTTAAAGTTTCAGAAAATTTCGAAAATTAAAGGATATATTGCATGAATGATTTATGTACACAGAATTAAATGTAATGTTTCGGTGCTGTATGGAAGCTAATGGCCCCAGCACCTACTGGTTCCACCAGCTGCTGGTTCCATCAGATGCTGGTTCCAGTAGCTGCTGGGAATGTGCTAATAAACCGGTACTACTGGAACCAGTAGGATCCCAGCAGAAAACCAGCAGCAAATTTTCACTTGGAAAT
This sequence comes from Amblyomma americanum, assembly GCF_052857255.1. Lineage (NCBI taxonomy): Eukaryota > Metazoa > Arthropoda > Arachnida > Ixodida > Ixodidae > Amblyomma > Amblyomma americanum. The sequence goes on along the minus strand of NC_135497.1, from coordinate 540,666,691 downwards.
TAACTCCCTTATTAGAGATTTAAAAATCTGCTCTAACCTTGACGACGAGCGAGATGGCGCCGCTCACGGCGACGGTGATGATGACGCCCCTGGGCAGACTCCGCGCGAGGCCGCCGACGCCTCCGATGGCCCCGAGATGGCTCCAGGCTACGGAGTAGGCCAGCACAAGGCACAGCATGCCAAGGGGGTGCCTGACGAAGTATTATGTGAGGCCTTGGTGAGCTCTCCGCTCGAATTCTAAACCTTTGTTCTTTAGCGATAGAATGGCACTGCAAATTTTATTTTTACTAACAAAGTACAGGTTGTCTACGCAAGCAAGTATTCGTTCCCCCTTTCTTTGTTCATTTGATTTGTTCCCAAAGCTGCAGGGCTTAGACCCTTCCTTCTTCTCATTTACAATAGCAATCATTCTGGCAATATTACCTCTACTTGCGATTATTTGATGATGAGTGTGTTTTTATTACCCAAACTTTAACAGCATTGACCTCAATACACTGCTACATTTCCCGAATTGAAATGTGGTGCTAACAACGGTTAATGTCTGTTAATATAGATAACACCTGTTTGATATCTTTCCATTTCAGGTAATAGCCCATATCTACTCGATAAGTTCATCCTTGATTCTAAACATACACTTCTTACACCCGAGGCGGATAATCAGTCGCTGCGTCTTCCAATAAGTTTCGGCTTACTTTGTGGTCTCTTCTGCATGCGCAATACGCGAATCTCCCCCACATCGCACAGACGCTCTCCGCTGCATCGCATGCGAGTGCGTCTTGTTCCAACGATCGCGTACGGTACAAAGGGGCTCCGCTGACGTGGAGAAAACTACTCGAAACTTTAGGAGGCAGCCGCAGACTGCAGAAAAAAACTGCTGTCCGCGCTCACGCACGTATACATCGTTGTAGACGACTCGAGTGTGCCGCCTTCGGTGCGGTCTGTGCTGTCGTGAAGTGTACACGTAAGTTGCGAGTGATCCTAAAATTCATGCGTGTATAGCAGACATGCGCTAATGTGTTTCATTCGTCACATCCTAGTGAAACATCGCATGTGCATTTCTCATCAAACGGCGCAATGTGCTGTCAAATATCGCCCGTGTTTGGATTGATTACGCAATATGCTTGCAGTCTACTCTTATGATTGAGACGTGGTCACAGCAATTTTTACATTCGTGTACGGCACTCTGTGAGCTGTAAGCGGAAAATAATCGGGGTACGTTCTGTTCAGCTGCAGCCTGCCGTTTCTGTCGCCAAGAATTGTAGGCATAATCAGAACGAACGCACATAAGCAAGTTGAACGTTTCTCTCCTGGAATTGTGTTTACGGTTAATGCAAATTCGCCTACATATGACATGCTACAGCTTCTTCCTATAGAGAACGAGCACGAGCGAAAGTTGCTAACCTCCGGCCTAGCGTGGCTGTTTATACCACGTGCTGCACACACGATGACCCACGCTGGAAAAATTGTCCGCAATGAACCAAATGAAAGGTGGTGATGCATGCATGTTGTGGTTCTGAGATATTTTTCCGCATATCTCAAAGCATAACCGCCTATCCGCGGCCCACTGAAACCACCGAAGATAAGCGCTCGAATCGCGCATCACAAATTGAAGACGTGTATTCATCCGCATGTCTGTATGAAAAGGTACTAAAAGAAAACACATGGATTTTGCAATTTCAGAACCCCCGCAGCCTGCACAACGTAGACGATTCAAAGGCAGAAGAGGGAACGAAGCTTTCACTCGCCGCCCATAGCAAGCACGACAGAGCATAAATGCCGTTGTGAGGTCGCGATCCCGGACATGATGCATACAAAGGCCGCACGCAGCCTGAACACACAAAATGATCTTCTCACCAGTGGTTACCTTGGCCTGGCTGCTTTTCTCGTATAGGTAATCGCCCATTAACAGGCGAGGTAATGTTCTTGGACACAACACATATTAATGTTAACAGTGGCAGTTTTACTAATCATCACGTGGCGGCGTCCCGAGTACGTTGCTTTTAAGCGGATTTATGGCTTATAAAATCTACGTTTCCGTTTAGCAAACTTAACAGTCTAGCCAGACTTAGTATTATCCCTTATCATCCCTTTGCCGCCAAAAGCTCCACATGGGCTATGAAGGACGCCTTAGAGGAGGACAACAGAATAATGTCGATTACATGGGGTTCGTTATCCTGCACTGGCATCGCACTGTAATTAGCAGCAACTGCATTCTACTTGCATAGAAATTCAGTAGCCGCTTCAAATATTCCCTCAAGAGCCGAGCGCAACAGCACATAGCCAGCGCTGTGGGCTGCAGCTCTCCCGCTGTTGAGTTTATGGGTGACTAAGTGGAATATACTGCTTATCAGCCGACTGGTAAATGCGCCACTTACAGTTCGTCAACGCTGGTCTTGACGCCCACACGCTTGTTGGCGACGGCGGGGATTACGATCCAGGAGCCGAACAGCAGGAGCCGCAGGCATTCCACGGGCCTAAAGCATGACGAAGGAGAAATAACTGCTGTGACGCCTTTTTATTCATTGCACAGTGCAGATAACTTCTTTCATATCCGGGCAAGCCGGCTAGATGAACAATGAACAACAAAAGACGAAGGAAGTGTTATGTACTCTTCGTTATATAAGCTTCACTGGGTCGACTAATTCAGATCATATACAGGGTGCTTCACCTAAGACTTTACGCGATTTAAAAAAAAAGGCTTTTTGAGTAAGAAAAGCGCTTTTTTTGGCACAGCATTGGCAGCGGTGCGGTACATAAGAATACAGCTAAGACTTGCTAACTAGCCGGCCGGTTAACTAATATTGAGAAGCTAACTTTATAACTACTCATGCTAGGCTCCTTAATTATTGAGAGGCTTGTCATCATCATCATCACAATCAGCAGCAGCAGCACCCCGACTACGCCCCTGCACGGCAAAGGCCTCTTCCATGTGTCTGGAATTAATGTCCTTTGCAAACTGCGGCCACCGTATCTCCGCAAACTTCTTAATCTCATCCGCCCACCTAACTTACTGGCGCCCCGTGTATTTACAATTTCGAAAACGAGGTTCCAAAAATGAGCCCAAAAAGTTGTTTATTTCCACGAGTTACGTGCAGTGCAGTGGTTGCTTTGCCTGCAGCTTCATGAAAGTACACGCATTTTGGCGCGATGTAGCCAGATTTTGTTGGGTGCTGAAGTTAACCACTTTTTCGAAATAATAAAAACTGACACGGATATTACATACAGTGGGCGACACGCTTCTGAATAATTAAGGATCCAAACAGTAATAGTTAAAAGTTAACTACTGAATATTAGTTAATCAGCCTGCTAGTTAGCACGTCTTAGCTGTATTCCGATTTACTACACCGGCGAAAATTAATGCTATGCCGAAAAAAGCGGCCTTCTAACTAAAGCCTATGTTTAAGAATTGTGTAAAGTCTTTGATGAAACAACCTGTATTATACGAACAAGGCAAGAAAATCTGGGTGCATCTGAGAGGGCAGAGCACAGGGTAGCTGAACTAGGATGATGTGGACGTTCGAGTTGTCCACAAAAACGACAAATACGATGCATCAAAAAGCGTCAGTTTTTAATTTCGAAGTAACGAAACACTCGCCGAGGAATTTTTCGTCCTTAAAACTGAAGGGCAATCGAGCGGGGTAAAATTTGAACTATAAATCCCTACTGCTATTCTTTAGATTCACGTAAAAAAATTCCGTGGGCACTTTTTCTTCGCCTACAGGGTAAGAAGCGATAGCATTCTAGGCGTAGCATGCAGTTGATGTAATTAAGAATACAAGTAAAGCGAAGATCTACCATATGCAATTCGATTACAGAGCCGCCGCGGTGGCTCAGTGGTTACGGCGCTCGGCTGCTGGCCCGAAAGACGCGGGTTCAATCCCGGTCGCGGCTGTCGAATTTCGATGGAGGCGAAATTCTAGAGGCCCGTGTACTGTGCGATGAAAGTGCATTACAGTCTACTTTGCATAACCGCATATTACACACTTGGAAAACCCAAACTACGAGGGTGTAAGCGGCACGTCGTGCTTCTGATTTTCGCACGTGGAACCGCGGGAAAAGGAGTTCCATATTGACACTGCATCTATCCGTGGTTTTTGGCAAGTCATCGATGCTTCTATTTGCTGTCTGTTGTAGACGAACCTTAAGTTATCCGATTTCATCGCCTGACGCCAATGGTGTAGAACTTTGTGGAAGGCACGCGGGTCCCAACGAGTAGTCTGGAACATTCGACGACTGCTATATAAGAGCCGACACGCTTGACCCGCGGATCAGATTTTCGACGATCACTGACCGTGTTCGCCGCTACCGTTGTGCTGTAAGTGTAGCCTCTTTTTGTGGGCACAGGTTCGCCGAATAAAGGTTAGTTTTGTCTTTCACAGTATTGCTACTGTGTTCTTCAACGTCACCACCACGTTACAATATTCAGGTGAGATCTGCAGCCAAAATTTAATCCCCAGCATCCTGGCCTAACTTACCGCAGGCGAAGAGCTCGCGCGAACTTATCAATACGTGGACAAACGCGCTTTCAATCAGCCGCGCCCGGCGAACAGGATGCGAGGAACGAGCCAGCTTAGATCAGTTATAGAGCAAACTCTCCAGGGGACCAAGCGCAGACAATGGGTGTAGTGGCGGCGACGATAAACCCAAGAAAACAAAACTGGTACTGTCAAAACCTTATCGATGGCGCTCGCGTCTCTTTAGGCGGAAGTGTTGTTGAGCAACGACTACCAGGTTTAATCTACGCGGTCGATATTGTACGTTTAGCAGATGGCCAAAAAAATCCGCAAACTTTGAATAATTGCCGTGGAGACCGTCTAGATTTTAATTTTAGCACAACTTAGTCAGGTTTCATGATTTTCAACGATACGACTGATCAGGAGCTTTCAATCCAAATCCATGAAATACCCCGAGTGTCCGAATACAAATATCTCGGGGTATAGGTAAACGAAGGCCAGATATGCACGAAAAAGCACGAACAATCTCTCATTGCAAAAATTGCGAAGATATGCCGGAATAATGAAACATAGCTCATTGTGGCGGTACAACAGGTGTGAAGTGCTGAGGGGTGTTTCGAAAGGAATAATTGTGCCAGGGCTTACTTTCCGGAATGCAGTTCTGTGCTTAAGGCCAGAAGTTCAGTCGAGATCATAAGTAAATCAAAGAGCTCTTGGAAGATTATCACAGGTGCCAACGAGGTGCCAACCAGAAACGAGGCACTACAGGTGGATATGGGCTGGGCACCGTTCGATGCGCGGGAAGCTGGGAGTAAAATACTTTACGAAGAACGCCCAAGGAATTGGACGATAACAGGTGTGCAGCTGAGGTACTTAAATACCTCTACAGAACGAGCGTGGGCTCACAGTGGGGGAAAAGAACTAGAAAGCTATCCAGTAAGTGCGACAGACACGAGGACGGAGAAAGCGCATTAAAAGACAGGTTAAAAACGCGGAAGGTGAAAATTCAATAGATTCAATGGAAACTGAGCATAGTGTAGAACTATATCGATTCTGGAAAGGCGGATCAGGAAGAAAGTGTTTTATGATAACTCAAGAGGTAATGCCCTACTCTTGGAAGCTAGGTGAGGTTACCTTATAACCTGCAGCTACAAAAAGACACATGCGAAGATGACACATGCGTTGTGTGTGGTAAATCCGAAGCAATAATACAACACCGCATAGTAAAATGTGATGGTATTCATCCCGATGTCGATGCAGGCAAAGTAACTCTTCTTGAGGCCCAGGGATTTAGAGACAATAGCCATGTAAATAAATCTGCAGCGGAAAAAGCGATTCGAATATTAGTGGCTCAAAAGCAGAGATGTGTCATAAGGTTAAAAGTGTAGGAAGAAGAATTTTAGAGAAAATGGCAAATTTTAGTAACTTACAAGACAGTGAAACAAAAACAAAATAAAAACTGATCATGGTGGCAACTGCCATCACCCCTCTTCAAGGGAGATGCTCCTACCTTCCATCCATCGATGAAAGCAGCAAAGGAAGTGGGGACCGATTACCAGGGGCAATTTTTCCAACTGTCCTTATCTAAAAACGCTTTGCCGCGGGAATGGAGTTCTTTTTGCTCAAATAGAGACTACATTATCCCTTTCGAATTATGACGTACTTGCAGCTCCTAAATTGGGACCTATCGAGCTTGTCGTTTGTACTTGATGCATTTGTACCTCTCTCTTGTTCGGACAGATGGCGCTACAGGTCACTTCTACTCAAATAGCAAAAAAAGAGGTGACTGTGAGAGAAAAAAATGAGAGAAGGAAAATCATTCAATCACAAGACATGACCTGGTAAATGAGCTGAGTAGATTAGCACCAAATTAAACCAATTGTGCAAATCTGCTGAGGACAATCAATGTGAAAATGATAGCACGGGTACTTTCCAGATTAATCCCTTTCTGATAACCAAGTTTCTTTTGCAGCTCTCCTAGTACCAGTACAAAGAAGCCAATGTGCACCAAACGAGAGGCCTAGCACCTTGCAGCGCTTCTCTGGTTACTTCAGGCAGGGTCGTACACTTGTCTCGCTTGTGCTCGCACATGCGCTCCAATGTCTCGGGATCGTAGTCCCCAGGCGACTGCCACATTTAAAATGTACGCGCAATGCGGCTGCTTAAGAATGCTCTCAGATTTCAGCCTAGTCTCCGCAAGGTCGGTGACTAGTTTTTCAGTTGTCACCTGGGCACTCGGATGAATCTCTCTAAACATAGAAACATTGGTTCATCTTTCGTTACAGGGGCGAAAACATACAACACAAGGCATAAGGACGGCACGGAGCTCCGCCCCGTCCACTACGTCCGGGCTTTCTGCCCTGTCTTGTCTGTTTTCGCGCCTGTAACCAAAGACGAACAGTTACCAGCTTGCCAAGCAAGACGTGCTTTTAGAAACAATGCACAGGAAATAAAGTTATGGCGTGTAACTCTAATGATGTGAATAGACTTACATATGCCAACAATGTGCGCTGCAGTTTCTGGTTGGAACTTATATCGTTTACACAGCCGGGTTGACGAGGATGATGACTGTTTGTTGGATAAAGACCTGGTTGGATAGACGTTTACTCTTAACCGCAATGTTTTTATCCTATCCCAATCCGTTATTTACTTTTAGCCTGGTTTAAGCTACTTTTTGCCAAGTGGTTCCCTCCTAAAGGAACCCAAGTCCTTATGTTCCTACCGGCTTTCCCAGTCCTGAAGTGCAGTTTTTCCAGAGCTTTCCAGGGCTTTGTTCAAAAATTACATCTATTACGTATATGAACTTTGTTCATATATTCATAGTGCCACATAGTGGTGACGGCAGCTGAAGGATAGATAACGACGGACAGAAGTTATTCTAAAAGAAATCTGTTTATTGACCTAACTTGCGCCCAAAATGGACTTAATCACTCAGCGGCGGCTATGCGACTGGCGTGCTCGGCGGTCGTCGAAACGAATTGCTGTCGCTGTCAGCCGTGCTCAATTTAAAGGTGATAGAGAACTTTCGAGATAAAGTGTTCAAAGTTACAAGACTAATCTGGAACAGCTTAGAATCAGCTCTGCCTGAGTGGGGTGAATAGATAAATATGTCGCTTCTCGCGTCGGAAACAAACAGGCCTATTTTGTTTGACTGCTAGGCTATCCATGATAACTGGCTCGTCGCCGGTAGCGTCGTTTCGACTCCGCGCACGGCCTTTTAATTACTTTTTGCACACATGTGCCCCTGAAGGGGTCTCTATGACCTCTTTCGCACCACGTCATCCTGCAGCCCGTGCGATAGTTACGAGGCAGCCTAGAGGTGAGGTGCTGTTGTTGTTCTTCATCCCCGTGTCCCTGCGCGGAGTCGTTGTTGTTGTTGTTGTTGGCCTATCAAAAGATGGCACATACCCACACTGAGGGATCGGCCAAGAATCGGGTGGCTATTCACCTGAACACAGTTAACGCGGAGCCTATGCTCTCCCTGGCATTTCGTTTTCCATTAAATGCATAGGATTGGTTCCTTACTTTTCCACTTCTTGCTGCCGTTGGTGGTGGCTTATCGGGGGTCTCTGTGAGGTGTGATCTCTTTTCTTTGGCCATGGCGGCCAACCTTCTGCATTTAACTTACCCTAACCAGCCCCATGTTTGCCATATATGACAAGACAAGAGACCCCAGGTCAGAGAGAAAAAACAGTCGCTTAACTAGACTAGAGAATATGACCTAAAAAAATGCGCGCCCGTTCCTGTCTCGACAGGGAACACACGTTTCGGCGCTGATAACGTCGACGCCCACATTCGCACAGACTGAGCAGATATTGTTGCGCCCGAAGAATCAGAGCCGCTGGGCTGCTGACGGATGCACGCGGCAGACTTGTCTCAAAAGCCTCGCTGGGTGGTTCCTTCCCTGGCATGGCGATACGTGAGACGCAGAACCAGGGCGGAGAGCTGGCGCTTTCCGACGCTCTTTGCCGGCTCCCTTATATTTACAGAGGCCGAAGGCCGACGTACACTCAGCTATTAGCCCTTCGTCTCAGTGTGTTTTTGTCCAGGAGCCGTTGCCCTGTTATTCTAGGAATATGTCTCAACACCTATTCAGTGCTTGATTTTTCTCTAGTGGCAGCCAAAACCACTATTACCACTTTACTTACTACAGAACACTAGCACGCATTGCTTTGGCAGCGAGAGCTGTTTTACTGAGCTGCCCCCGAGGCCAGCCTCTGTGTAATTGCTACCGTGACGCTCAAGCCATCGCATGGCCAAAGACACAACTAAAGACAACGAGTTTGCTAACGCAGTGTAAAATGACGGGGAATAGCGGGAATGGCACAGCAGGTGGCTGGAGCCAGAGAGCGGAGCCACTCGACTGCGCTAGCTGAGGTTCTGCTAGTGCTATGGCCGAAGTAGCACTGCCCAGTGGGAGCGTTACATAATATCGGTTCTTTGCATTGTACCTACTAGCAAAGCGCAGTTCGACTGTGTGTAATGTAGCTGCTTTGTGCTACATATGCGAAAAAGAAATGCAGCTCAACACAGCGCACAGTAAAACTGTCGGCGGATGATTACGAACTGAGCAGCAAAGATTACCGGTGGCAGTATTTTTTTATTTCTGTATAACTGAGGAAAATTACAGTGCACCAAGGACCTCACTGCCACCACTTGCAGGTGCTTATTCGATGTGGCCAGAGTTAAAGCCAATGCTGTCCGCAACAATAAGAGGACTGGACACCCGTTAGAGTTTCTTACTATTACCCAGGCGGAAAGCTCGCTCCCCGTTTATGGACGCCCTGCGGAATACCTGCGCCCCGTTCTTTACCATTCTATGCACATTGGCGCAATCTAAACGAACCACACACTTTCACCCTAAAGGTGGTAAAGCTCTTCGAGAAAGGAACAAGCGAAAACGCTTTTTCCTAAATACCCCGACTGCCTCGTGGCAAATACGGAAGTTTCCCGCAGGTTCGCAAGGTCTGAAGCAGCAGGGCGGCAGCCCTACCGCTCTTGGTTATGCAGAAGCTGCATCAGGCCTGCAAGACACTGCAAAACAGCTGTTCTCAGAAGTTAGTGTAAAAGTGTGTATGCTGGGTGTTGTGGCACATCAGTACCTAAGGCTAACATGCGCCAACAGCCTTTGAAAAGTGCCACTTCTGAAACCAGCCCCAACCTGGGGCTGTTGTCCTGTTTAGGCGATGGCAGACGGCAGTAGTTGGTCCGCTGGGCGGGTGGCTATTACGGCGCCCGTATCTAACACGATCAAGGAACCCATTGATGGAGAGGGGCTCGTGCCATCCAGGTTTCATGCTGCCTCGCACATTAGGCGGACCGACGCGGAGGTGGGCATAATAATTGATCTGGAGCCTTACTTACTGGACGAGATCTTACTGGACGAGCTCAGCAGGAGCCATGTTGATGGCCGGAAAATCTCTTTAGCTGACTTTCGCGTACAATATGGTCACCTCTTCCAGAATGAATCTCCGGAGGTCCCATGGGTAGGGATAGAACCTGGAGTGTTGCCATCGGAGGCCCCACTCTTTACCTCTGGTGAGGTGACTTCCTTCTGCCAGGAAATGCGCCAAAATACTGCTCCCGGACCAGAAGGCCTTACGGTGGCGCAGCTAGGTAAAATCCCCATTAACGACATTACTTTGGTCATGAACAACTTCCCTTGAGTATTTCAGTACATTGTCTTCCCGATGACCTCCGCATGTCCAGAACGGTTTTCATTCCAAAACGTGACATCCCAGAATCGGCGGCTGATTTGAGGCCCATAACATTTAGCTCCATCTGGGTTCGACTTTTTTCTAGGCGATTATTGGGTCGTTTCACTTCATGTCGATTTCATCCTCTGCAGAGCGCGTTTTCTGATGACCGCTCTGCACAATCGAACTTGCTCCAGCTACAGGGCCCTATGAAATGGAGCAAGACAAAAAAGACTTCTATGCCGCCTCACTTCATCTCCGCAAAGCATTTGACAGCGTAAGACACCATGCGCTATTTTCAGCCCTTCAGGAGGGGGTGAGTGCCCGACATACCTTGAGGTTGTAAAAGACATGTATTCAATGCAGAGTACCACATTTTCACACCCGGGAGTCACGGACGGGATCCGTGGGCTCATGCAGCGGGTGATCAAGCAGGGGGACCCTTTGTCTCCCTTCCTATTCAATATGGCGCTTGATCCGCTGCTGCATGAGCTGAAGGGATCCTGTCTGGGGCTCCACATCAAAGATACTAACATGGCTGCATTAGCCTATCCTGACGACATCGTTCTTATAGCCAGCAGCCTCGCCGAGCTACGGAGAAACTTGGATGTTTCAGTTGGGTACTTCCCTAAGCTGGGGCGTAAGCTGAATCCAGAGCTAAGACTTGGTATTTTGGGTGGCGTTACGATGCCCACTGGCTTATGTGGACTGACTACCGAATCGCGGAGCTCCGGCTCGAGGGCGCGGTGGTCAAAGCTAAGGCTCGTAATTCGCCTATCCGCTATCTGGGCGTCGAACGTTTTGTAAACAAGCCACCCTGGGTTTCAACCGACGTCATTAATCACGAATTGGCAGTTTTGAAATCCGCACGGTTGAAACTATTTCAAAAGCTTTACTGTCTCACCAGTGTTCTGCTTCCAAAATTGTTATATGCAACATCCAGCATTTCGCTGCAAAAGCTTGCGGGACATCTGCATCGCCACACCCGCATCGATGTCAAAAGCTACTGTACTTGCCATTGTCTTATCTGAATATCATCCTTCATCTTCCATATAACCGGGGGAGGAATTGGGCGTGTTACACCTCGCCCGATAAGGACCAGAGGTACAGGTGAAAGATTGTCATGTTGCAGCGGTTAGGGTCAGAACAGGTAGACACCACTGTGGAAGAGTGCCTAAGGGACGAGAAAGAGACCATCTATACCAACACCTCGACATCCCACACGGTTTCTCAGATACTGCAGATGTCAACAAGGTCTTGAAGGCCTCTAGACGGTCTACACTAAAAGATTGGCAGGACCGCTACATTGATAAGGACTTGGGTTCTTTTAGGAAAGAGCCACTGGGAAACAAGTGGCTCAAGCCGCGTTCAAAATTCCTAAAGGACTGGGACAACATGAAAGCATCAAGACTGAGGGCAAATCTTTACCCAACCAGATCCTTATCAAACAAAGATTCATCTGATCCATCAACCAGGTTGTGCAGACGCTGCAAGTTCCGACCGCAAACTACAGCACACACTTTTGGCAAATGAATTCCTGTCCATTTCTCCAGAATTGCTCGTCACAACTTCATCTTGCACGCCATTGCCTCTAAGCTCCGAGAAATCCATCCCGGTGCCCAGGTGTCAACTGAAGACGTAATCACAGACCGTGCGAGGACTTCGCTCAAGCCCGATATTGTTCTGGAGCTGCCCCATTGCACGTAAATTATAGATGTGGCAGTCACCTGCGATTAAGACGCCGAGACATTAGAGCGGATGTGCAAACACATCGTACTGTCGTACGTCGACAGCTAAACCAGTCGACATATAAAAACAAGCTGAGCGATGTGATGTGGCCACCAAGCGAAATATCTATTCAGTGTCATGCGGGAAGAAGTTTACTTATCTCGCCAGTAACTCCAGTAACAAGCGTAACAAGCCAGTAACAAGCGTTGCATACTTCACACTTCTCCCACTATACCGGTAGGCCAAAACGTGTTTGATACGTTTATGTCAAGGGAAATTCGAAACCAAATTAAAAGCAACCCGACGGCCCGCGACGAAGCCAGGCGCCCGATACACGAGCGGTTCGACATCGTCCTCTGTCCGGCCCAGCAGACGCCGCCACCAGCACCTCTGCAGCTGGCGCAGCGGCCAGCGAGCACCTGACCGATGTGGACGATTCGTAATGGCATTGTCATATCATTGTATCTTTATTAGGACGTCTTTAGGGGGAAGGAGAGGTCATTTTCGTGTGGGAAAGGAGACTGAGGAGTGTGGCCACCTGGCCATGGACATGTCGTACGCTGTCCAGATGACGGCCTCGGATTGAAATGCGCTAAACGACAATATGCGGATAGCACTGATCCGTCGAGCGGGGACAGCTGGGCCACGCAGAGGATAACTCTGTTCGCCTCTTGTTGCAGTACCTACGCTTTCGTCTTCGTCACTGTGGCGCCTTCTCAGCTTGGCTGACCTGGCCCGGTGCAATACGCAGCGTTTGTTTCGTTTGCCTGTCCTTCATGTTCCGTTGTTTTTGCAACGAAAGGTTTCATATGGGTGGATTTGTTTTGCCCCGGAAATAAATCGGACTCTCCGTCCGAGTGGCCCACCGCGAACACCCCCCCTTCCCCCTTTCATGTTTCCATACAGACCCCCCCCCCCCCCAAACTGAAACCAAATACTAACGTCAGAGCCACTTTCTAGTTGCAGGTAGATCGTTTCTGCTTTAGTTTGAGATATTTGAATCTGATAGGGTGATCTGTACGTTTGATGCTGTGGGCAAGCTGTGCTCCCACTGCAGTGTAGTGCTAAACTGTTATGCAAGCAGAACTGCAAATTTGGTTTGATTATTGTTATGATCCGCATATGCTACTGGGCGGAATGTTGACATGTTGAAATCTAGACACTAACCTTGTATTGAAAGCTGGTTTTTACTTTATCCACCTGTCTTGTCTTCCCTCTTTTCCAGCTGTATGGCCTACAGCACAATTGGATGACACAGTAGGCACCACGAATGAAGCTGGAGAGCTGCGTGGTATTTCGCTAGTTTTTGTTCACGTACTGTGTTAGTCATGGGTGAATAAAAAAGTTTCTTGAGAGTTCTTAATGACCGTGGACACTGGACCTCTTCTGTTTACCATGCTCGAGCAGCTTGCTGGCCGCTAGAAAAGTCTAGACAGGAAGGTTCGTCGTAGTCGTAAGGGATAGCGGCCACGAATCACGAAAGCACGCTGCTTTGCGGGCTACTGAATCTCGTTGCTCGCACATGTACATTAGATATTGGCTCTTTGGGGGCGGAAGAAACGACGTAAAGTTATTGGGCGGATGCTGAGCAAACTGCTGTTCGCGTTTCGCGCACATATGGCTACGACGACACGAGTGTATGGCGTTGTGTGCTGTCATCATATCTGTACTTAAGCTTCGAGAAATCCTCAAAAGCATGTGAGGGGCAGTTGCACTGGCCGCTCGCTTCCGCCCGCGCGTCTTGTCCCGCAGCTCTCCACCACCCCTCCTCCAGGCAATGGCTGAATCGCTGATGTGGAAGCTGTGGGACAAGACGCACCGGCGGAAGCAAGCGGCCCGCCTTGACAAAGGCCAGCTAGAGGTTACGCCCAATGGGCATAAAATGGCTCATAACCTGAAGAAGGTGGCTGCTAAGCAGGGAATCCGTCTTGTGTTCTCCGGCCCCTGCAAGTTGTCTCAACTTTGCAGGCGTGTGGCGGACGGTCCGTGCAGCGCCGCTTGCACCACTGAGGTGGTGTACCAGTTTCCACTGCAGTCTGGCAGAGTTTACGTTGGCCAAACTGGCCAATGTATCAATGATAGACTGCGGCAGCATTTCCGCTTTCTGAAGGGGGAAATTGGGGCTAACCTCCCTAGGCATTGCAGGGAATGCAATGGTTGTCACCCCAAGCTTCATCAAACAATTCTCGTAGGAAGGGGAAAGTCTAGAATAGAGCGGGAGACTTTAGAAGCAGCCCACATGCACAAACTTGGCCTTGACACCCGTTTAAGTGAGCATTCTCTGGCTCTCCTTGATAGAGACCTGGTTTTTGATCAAAAAGAGTTGTCTCACCCCTTTGCAGTCGTCTTTCCTTTGTCATCATCTGCGATTCTACCAGGTGTTGTTCTTGATTTTATTGTTTTTATTATTTCATGGCATTCCGCACGCAGACGCAATGTTTTGCTGCTATGTGTTTCTTTACACTAAACGTCATTTGGTGTCTACTTCTGTAATCTTCCGCGGTGAAACACATAACTTACGTTGTGCCACATGTAATTGTTTTGTACCACAGTGGCAACTTCAGACATGACGGAGTCCTACAATGTTGCCACTGTTCGCAGCATGCTTTGGGCAAGTCACAAGGCCTGTAAAGCAGTTAAGTTTACAAGCATGCAGGAGAAAACTTTTCGAGTATTTCATTGTATTGTAAACAGCATGGAACACAGCTGCAGAGAAGTAAAACAGCAGGTGTGCTATATATTAATTTTTTTAACCTACCCTTACCAAAAAAATACCAAGTTGACTAGCTTGCCATAATTCTAAGCATCTTGCTGTGACGGTGCCTAGGTCTCCAACAATGCAGCCCGCTTGGACATGAGAACTCAGTTTTGGCCCTTGCTAGCTTGATAATTAATATCGCTGTACTGGCTATGTGTGTTAGTATTTCCCGGTTAGTAACCGGCGCCATTAAGAGCAGACAGTGTAACAGTAGGTGTGTCTTGACTGTTGGAGCCCATGAACCTAGTCCGGGATGTTTTTCTGCAGTACTAACCTAAGCATGGAATATACAAGAACCCCATCTGATAGAAATTTCTGAAGCTCTCCATTCCGACGTTCCTTATACCCTGAGTTGCTTTCAGACGTTAAACCCCATAGCGCCAAACCAAACCAATTTTTACCATACACATAGGAATACTACACGCATCATACTTTTGGAAGCAACTAGTGTGCACCATTTGATAGAAAATACATGCAAGCCAAAAATTTGTTGTCTCCACCCCTGCAGTGTGTCTTGGTTACTTTGAGCAGGAATTAAAATGTGAAAGTGCTTCCCAGGAAACACATCTAAGACTGGTCCCTTATTCTGTGCATTTTTATGTGGCTTTTATGCTCAATCAGAAGTGAGATCACTAGCAAGTATGTTTATGTTGGCATTTCATGTCGGGTGAGCTCTGCATTTAAAACAGTATTAAAACCATCTGTTCTGTGCGTTCATCTTAGGTCCATTTTGGACATGGGAGTTATGTGTCAGTGGCGGCGTGGAATCGCCTGCTGGCATTGGGCAGCGACTCTACATTCTGAAAACAGTTGGCAGTGTGCCTGTGGGGCAACAAAAGCCTTGCCAAAAGGAGCCTCAGAGGTACGCTGTCAAAGAATGCCGAAAATACATTCGCTTTCCCCTCTAAAGGTATCATCAGTGTCAGGTAAGCCACTCGTTTTTGTTTCATAGCTGCACGCATTTATTCATTCGTACGGGAGACCATCTACCCCTTTTTTGGTATACGGCCTATTTGAGATTCTGTGAGTTTGTAAATAATTCCATTACTGTCATTGTTGTCAGACTCATGAGAGCCGTTCCACACAATAAAGAGAACTTTAAAGTGAAATAACGTTAATTTGAACCTCGAAAATTTGAATTCTCGGATAATCCGAACTACACTACTTGGTCCGGCCAAGCTGCATTGAGATCTCTGCATAAAAAAGCCCGTTAATGCGTAAGCGAGTCGGTTCCGCCACGTCTGGGCAGCTTGGCACACTGCACGTGGCCAAAAAAAGCACCTCCGTATAGTTAGAGGCTGCGCACGTCCTGAACGAGGACAGAAGAGGGAGGCAGATAAAATCGTGGAAGAGTGAGTAAAGCCTAAATGGCGCCGTCGTCGGCGCGGCGGCCGGCGGCGCCGACGAGTAGGGATTGGCGGCCGCGGTGGCGGCTGCCTACCCTCATTTCCGCGCAGCCTCCGAAACTCGCCAGTAAGTACTCGTTAATTCGAGCGTTGTTAATTCGGAAATACGGATAAGTACTGTCGGCGCGGTCTCAGCCAACGCCCATGAAAGGCTATGACTTCGGACGGGCGCTGCAAATTACGTGCGAAAAATTTTTCCTTCCTGAGTGTCGTCCATCCTTTCACCCATCAGTCGCCAACGGAAGCACGCGGTCAGCCACGATCATGACGCCGGCTTTTACCATTGCCCGGAGGTCAGCCACTGGCTGGAAGCGGATAACGTGGGCTATCAGCGCGGACCAATCAGGGCGCGACCGTGTCTGGATTCCGCCGGCTTCTACAACAAGGCTGCGCCTACCCGAAGCAGCCTCTCGTTTCACCACGAAGTCGTCGTTGCCGCTACACTGTGCCTCATGTTCACGGCAATCAAAACTCGCACGAAGCTTTCGGCTTGTCTGAAGATGTCCGCAGGACAAAACTTTAGCGATAAAATGCGCCAGATTTTCAGAATTCTTCTGGTTTTTCAAGGCTGCTAGGCTTAGCCACTACGCGTCGGTTGGCGTGAAGAAGCGCCGTAGGTTCAAACAGGTTAATTATTTAGGTTCAGAAAGGGGCCACGAAGAATATTGGTCCTCTTTGTCGTTAATAAATAAATAATACTTTAATCGTAAATGTCCAGCTGTTCTTTTCAGCATTTTAGTCAGCATATGAAATCGCGCAGTTTCTAAATCCTGTTGGCAACCGGCCGTTTTCCGCTGCTTGTGCTGCTGCACGGCGGCCGTGCGGGGGCGATCCGCCAAGCCGCTCAAACTCCGCAGCGCAAGTTCGCTTCTATGGGTTGCCTTTAAGGTGAATGTACTGAAAACGAGGCTTGCACAACCGGACAAGCGCTGGCACTCTACAAAGTTCGCTTCTCCCCCTTGCTAGAGCTAACGTCAAAAGGTAAACACACCGTTATCTTATCGTAGCGCAGCATCTTGGCGGACGGCCAAGAGATGCGTTGTGGTCCGTGCCTGCGAAACAGAAGGAGTGTTAACGACTGACGCTTTTTTGTTTTAAATTCTAAGGCAAAAGTCGGGAGTGTGTGGGTTCATTGTGCGAGTGGGTTCGTTACACGAGTAAATACGGTACGCATACCGTAATTCAGATGGTTCTTGTCAGTTTTTTCGAGGCCATGCGATATTCGAACATCGGATAATTCTAACTCTTTTCACGGTCCCATGAAGTTCGAATTAACGAGCTTCTACTGTATATGAAAGTCACTTGAGTAATGCTCTGCTCGTCTAGTGGCACCTGAAAAGTGTACAGTGGGCTGTGGGATCAGACGGCAGCTGTTGCAGCCGCTGCTTTTTAGCCTTCTTACGAGGAAGGTGGTTTCAGAGGTCAAAATAGAGGTCGTGAAGACATGACGTATGGTTCACTGCACTTTCTTTTGCGTTGGCTCATGATGGTAGCAAGATGTTTTCTGTCAGACTGATTCTGTCTGCTATAAATAGACTGGGGGAGTAAACGCATTCTGTTTGCATTGCTGTCACAGCAGTTACTGAAGGGAGTGTGCTGTTCAACAGGTACAAGGAAATAACAGTATCGTCAGCTGCCCCATTTTAGATGACTGTATCCCGGAATGAACATGGCAGCACCAGTACAAAACAACAAAGATGCAGCGAAAGGCTGACGCACAAGCACCCCTGTGCTAGGAAAAAGTGCTAGTGTTGCTATATTTAAAACCGGAGTAGACTGCTGCTAAAACTTAGTGAAATGTTTTTTTTTTTCAACATGCACTGTGCATGGTTCAGGCATGATTCATACAGAGCAGTGACATCGAATCGCGTGATGCGCAACCAGATTCTGAAATAGTAAGCAAGACAGCAATGTGGGCTAGTTGGTTGTACATTTTGGTTGGAATAACGCGCTACACACTAACAAAACGACACCGGAACGAAGGACACAGGACAAGTGCGCTATAACTGCAATGTGCGCTAGTTGGTTGTACATTTTGGTTGGAATAACGCGCTACACACTAACAAAACGACACCGGAACGAAGGACACAGGACAAGTGCGCTATAACTGCAATGTGCGCTAGTTGGTTGTACATTTTGGTTGGAATAACGCGCTACACACTAACAAAACGACACCGGAACGAAGGACACAGGACAAGTGCGCTATAACTGCAATGTGCGCTAGTTGGTTGTACATTTTGGTTGGAATAACGCGCTACACACTAACAAAACGACACCGGAACGAAGGACACAGGACAAGTGCGCTTATAACTGCTGCTGCAGGTGATGAATCCACGTTGGCAGTGACACCACCTTTAGCAGGCACCGAGGTTGTCCGACACTGGGGCTTCGCCCGCGAGGGGCGCAGCGGGGTTTACGGAGCTTCTCCCAAGCCAACACACCTAATGAAAGCCGGGCGCCAGGCCGCACTTGTCCTGTGTCCTTCGTTCTGGTGTCGTTTTGTTAGTGTGTAGCGCGTTATTACAATCTGAAATAGTGACTGACTCCTTTGAATCGGGTGTTACACTTTAAACTAGAGGACAGAAGCCCCCTCTTCCATTGATCTTCAGTGAACTGTGCCTGTTCACTTGCTGCCACCTTTTCAGAGTCACGGCGTAGAATTTGATGGTGCCAGTTGCTGGTGCCAGGCGGTTGCAGTCAGCTGTTAGATTTGTATTTTAATTCATCTATTTTTAACGATTGAAAATGGGATGTTGTCGACAAGTCATATGGCAGTGATCACATTCCTGTGTTAATAAGTTTGCAATCTGCACCAGGAATCATCCCAACTAAACCGCGACGTTGAAAGCTGCATTTGGCAAACTGGGAAATTTTTAGAGCACAAGCCATCTCAGAAGTTATAGTTTTAGAAAACCTCAGCATGGATTAGATAGACGAAATGTTCACGAATTGTATTACTGCCGCACTATTAGCTACTCCTAAGTCTTCATTATAGGTGCGGCAAAAACAATGTTTGGTGGACAAAAGAATACAAGGAAGCAAAAAAAAACAACAGAGCTTGCTATAATTTTCGCAGGTATCCTACACATGAGAACCTCGTACGTTTTAAAAAGGCAAGAGGCAGAGCTCGGTACGTCTGCCGCAGTGCCGAGAAAGAGTCTTGGCTGAGTTATTTTTCATCTATAAACCGTCAAATCACATTAGAAATTGTGGAAGCAGGTTCCAAAATTAAATGGCAACTTCTCACCGTTCACAATTCCTCTTTTAACAACACCTGGTATACAAACAAGCATAGGGGAACAGGCAGACATTTTGGGGGAACACTTCGCTGCAGTTTGTAGTTCCATCTCACTATACGCAGTCATTCCTGAAATACAAAAGTATTGCCGAAAAACAGACTTCCAACAAGTGGAGGGGGAAATAATGAATACAACAATTTAATTACTCTAGAATTAATAGAGTACTGTGCCAGAAAAAACTGCACCAAGACCCGATCAGATACACTGCGAAATGCTTGCACATCTTTCTCAGCCTGCCATAGGGGCACTCTTGAATTTTTTAACAAAGAAAAATGTCTAACGCATG
Organism: Amblyomma americanum; assembly: GCF_052857255.1. Lineage (NCBI taxonomy): Eukaryota > Metazoa > Arthropoda > Arachnida > Ixodida > Ixodidae > Amblyomma > Amblyomma americanum. The sequence goes on along the minus strand of NC_135497.1, from coordinate 540,647,064 downwards.
GAAAACAGCAGTGATAGTGCCTTTCCTGAAACATGAAAAACCACCAACTTTCCCTTGTAGCTATAGAACGACAGCCCTCAAAAGCTGTCTCGCGAAATCTTTTGGAAGTGTCCTTAATATAAGATTGCCATTTGTCCTTGAAACCCGAGAACTTCTCGATGTTTGTCAATGCGGTTATAAAAAGGATGCTCAACGACAGACCATTTAGCTCGCCTCGAAAACACAATAAGAGAAGCTTTTATACACAAACAGCACTGTCTTGCCCTTTTCTTCGATATGGAGAAAGCCATTGATACAACCTGGAGGTTTGGGATCCTCCGCGACCTAGCGAAAGCGGGGAGTTTTTACTCGCCGGAAGAACGGAAATGCAGCGCTGACAGAAGGAAGTGCGCAATGGCCGTGAAGGGGCAAGACGCCTTCGAGAAATTTGATGAAGGACCAGTGACAAGGCAATCATTGTTCTAAACGATGCGCAGCTACACGCTTCGCTGGGTGTCTGATATGCGCGGGTGGTAGTCGCTGCCGCCGCGTGCTGCATGACAGCGATGCTCCGAAAATGAAATTGTGCGGCCGGACTCTCCCTCGGCCTATCAACGGTGGTCTGAAAATATGCCGAAAGGAATACGCAACGTTTCAGGTCTAAGTTGGAAGCTTTGGCAACTGCCGGCGGTCTGAATCAGAAAATATGTAACATCACTGTCGGCCACCTTCCATGTTGTTATGCCACAAACAATGGCCTGCAATATCCCTTGCTTGACAAGCTATGGCAAAGCCAACACAATGCAGTCAACGAGCCAGCGTCAACGCAGGCGTCCATTAACTATTATCAGTTGTACGAAAAACTATTGCAAAACCAACGCGATATACACGACAAGGCGGCGCGTGGCCGACTGGGCAGTAATGAGGACTTATTTCCGGCAACAGTGATGTCCCCTCGACATCGTCACCTCACGACGTTCAAGAAGAGGCAATGGCAATGGAGCCCACTCCTATTATTGAGGAAACGCCAGACATCATTGCAAACTGCCCAGCACTCCCATCTAACGATGATGTATTCATCGCTGATGATGAGGATGCCATTTTCCCCCATCCCCAAAAGCCTTTCGGAATACTATAATTTCATTTGCGTCGAACAGAGAAGCGCAGGTACAGGCGGGTCAGGAACACCTCGGATGGAAGAGAGCAACTCTTGCCACTGCTCCGCCGATCTCGAGTTCTACGGCTGTGCACCGTAGACTTCCTGCCGTTCCTGACAGCCCGTTATGGGGAGTCAACGGCTGACGCAACCACCTGCTACGGCCAGGGGCGCCTCCAGCGCTGTGGCCACCCATCCGGGTGGTGCCCACAACGCCAGCATCACCGGCATTCCTTCCACGGGCACTTGGACGGGGAGCTCGTACGACGCCGCCAACGAAGCCGTCAGCGAGGCCAGCCCGAGTACTTCGAACGCTACCTCGACGCCGGCCACCTGGATGCCGCTGACTGGACGCATGCAACGCTTCATCAGCACTGAACCGTGAGCACGAACGCCAAACGCTATTGTAATGGGTGTTCCCGGGTCGTGTGTATTGGTAGTCTGGTTTGTGTTAGCTTTGTTAGTTTTGTGTGCTAGAGATTGGGTCACGTAGGGTGTATTAAATGTGCTTCTGTCTGGGTACACCTGTCACCTAGTTTATTCTGTCGGCCCTAGTGTTCTTCGCAGAAACCTGACAATTACAATATTGAAATGTTCGTTGAAAAAATTGCTGGTGGTTTAACTCCGGTTAACCCTCATCTAAAGCGAAAAGCTGCATCTCCCTGGCCAGCTTTGTGGTCAGCGACGGGCGGTTTCGATAGATAGCCATACTGACACAGTAGTAGGCATTTTTTTCTTTCATAAACATCTTTCTCTCCTCGAAATGTCATTATAGGCAATCACTTAATTCAGTATACGTTTAATATAGCTTCGGTGATATTTAAAACTATTATCAATCGTTGATTGCGGAGACATGGAACCAAATTCGGCTCCGAACGACGCGCGAACCCTCCAGATAACTTCAGAATGTCAAGTTGGAAAAGAAATTTTTTCATTTTGCAAAGGAAATGGCGCAATGTGAAATGGCGCTACATTCAATGTCGAACTTACGGCCCCGATGACTGCTCGAAAAGCTAGCGTAGTGAAGCTCAAAAGAATATAAAAGAGAGTATTGAAAAAAAACCCTCAGCACCGACATTGCAGACGCCACTCATATTTCACCGAGTGCAACTGTCTGATGTTTTAGGCAAGTCGTATCTGCAGTGTCAAGTTTTCGCTAGGACGTTCTAGTTCCAAGAGATTAATAAAGCATTGTTTAGAATGTGTAATAAAGTCACCCGACATGAGACAAGCTAAATGAAATGTGGAAAATATTCTGGAACGCAGTTCAGAGCTCTGTCCTGTCGTTCTTGAGCTTCGTTTTTGTGCGCCGAGTCGTGCAATCATGAAATCAAACCAACTAGCCCAACAACATGTATTCCTAAAGTAAAAGGCGTTTCGCGTTGCCTCAAGAACTGGTCTTTCAGGTATTCATTCTCCTCCTTGTCGTAAACTACACGTCTTTCTGCTGTACACAGTGTCTTAAACCATAATCGATGGTATCTTTTAGAACGCCACAAAATGATTTGTCGGTTGTGCTTTGCAGGGTGCTAGACGGCTCGAAGTGTTTTCCATGCAGTGTGCTGAGGCGCAAGGTATTTTCTGATAGGACTTGGGTACAGCGACGTTGAAACAGCACATCCAATAGGGAGCTTTGGGACAATATTCGATGGTCTCAGGCAGGGGCACACAATGAGAGTGCCGGCGACCTTCACGTTGCAGTGACAGCTATGGAAGGAATGAATGGGGATGCCAAGTTTTGCTGCTTGACTGTCCCGCCGTCGTTCTGAAAGCATTTGTCGAAAACCGTGATTAAGTACGCACTGCCACCTAGAAGTCTACGCGCAGGTTCTTCACGGCATTTTTTTGTACCATGCGCAGTTTGTCAAATTTACAGCACTCCATCAAAACTACGTTGGTAGCCCTGTAAAAACAATTCTGGTGCTTTAGCTCTGGTTAATCCTGGTCGAAAGCGAAAAGGTGCATCACCCTGACGAGGCTTGTGGTCGAGTTACTGGCGGTTTCCATACATAGTCTTACTGACATACAGTTACTTGTTATATATATTGCTTTCCTCGAAACGACACTGAAGATGCTCCCACAATGCAGTATATTTTTAATATAATTTCGCCGATATTTACAACGGTATTACTGCTCGTTGTATGCGGAGATATGAAATCAAATACGGATTCAAACGACGCGCAAAGCCTGCAGATAATTTCACAAAGCCAAACCGTTTTTTTTTGGAAGGGGGGAGAAAGGAAATGGCGCAATGTGAGACAGGCGTCATTGTCTTTACTTAAAACCATCTTCATTTCGTTTTCCTTCCCTTGCGGGCGTGGTTCGGGCGTCGGTCTCCACGGCAGGCGTCGCATCGATCACACGTAGCGTTCCGCTGAACGCATCAAAGTGTACCGGCGTTTTGTGCAGAACCCACTTTCATGACCTGCGCATGTGATGCCGCCAAACGCTTTCCCACTTGACCGGAGTGGGAAAGACTTGGGCAGCAATCCCGATCCGACTTATGAGCGCTGGGAGGCAACCCTTCATAGCCACAGCCCCCTCGACCATAAATCGCTGGTTGAGAGGGGCCGGATTATGATGGTGACCAAATGGTTCTCGTACTGAATCCACAGTTTTTATGCTCTGAATAAAATGTTTTTCCTCCTCCTCTACAACATGGAGGTTCATGCCCTGAGGCAATAAATATCACTTGAAAAAAAAAACGGCTTTCGTGTTATTCGCCCGTACCCTAGCGACCGCCGTAGTAATTTTACGCATTTTCGCATTCGAACTTTATTCTTTCTACATTTTTCTTGGAACTGTAAGAGACCGTTGTTTCACGAAGACTTCTATTTCTCTTCGCGCAGTGAATATATTACTCTCAATTGAAGTTTTTCATGTAATACCGCCTTTTCATCTAATGCAATAATTAACCACTTGTATTTACGTAATACACACCCGGCTATTCTTCCACATGTGGCTTTTAATGCAACTATTGATTCTACTAATGCGGTGGGTTCTTTGCATGTTACCATTGTAAGACAGCGAACGTTCCTGGTATATTATTTGAGAACGTGATGCATGCACGCTGAGACCCAAGCCTTGAGCACGCGGGTGCGACGGATTACATGAAAGCGGGAAGCGCGTAAGCATAAAATTTGATTTATGGGGTTTAACGTCCGAAAGTATCTCATGCTATGAGAGACGCCTTAGGGGATGGATGCGGAAAATTCGACCACCCCTTGTTCTTCAACGGGTATGCAGGAACCGCCGCTGCCGGAATCGAAGCCACGTCCTTCGTTTTTGCTGCAGCCGAGTACCATAGCCACTAGGCCACCGCGGCAGGTTGCATGCGCGAGGTGTCAACCCAACTACGGCGCTAAAAAGAGGTTTGGTTTGGTTTATTGGGCTTAACGTCACAAAGCGACTCAGGCAACGAGGGACGCCGTACTGACGTCGTACAGTACACATCGCGTAGTGCATACTCTCGTCGCGCTGGTGGGTGCGCCGCGGTGTGGCTCGCAGCCGCTCCGCCGATGGGAGCCGTGGGCTCCGTATCTCTTCCCGCCTTTACTGGGCGCGGCTGAACGCGAAGTACAACGCCGTGGGGATGTTCAGTCACTCCTACAAGTTGCCGCAATCTCCGATGCGTGGTGGTAACGATGACAGGCGGGCTGAGAACATTCCTCGACCATGTGCTGGCGATGTACCCGAGTGAGAGTGCGCAATCTGATGCCTATAAGGCAGTCAAACGTCCTGGAAAAACGCTGGAGGTGCATCTAAAAAATGCTTGCTTCTCTAGCTAGGCTGAGTGCTAGGACAGCAAGCTTCGTCGCAGGTTGCCTATAGACAAATATCTTGAGACCACTGAGCTCGCTTATGCGAGAGAAGCCCAAAGCCACCACTCGTGAAACTTCAGAGGCCCGAAGGTCATTCCAGACCGTCGTTTTATACTTTCTCAGCAAGCTCAATATGCATCCCTATCACATCAGTCTTCAAAGCAGCCTACAGCTAGTGGCTACCAGCGACGCTTTGATTTTCGAAACTGCACGTTCATTCAGATGACCCGGACTGCCGGCTTTCTTACAAAAGTGGTACGGTCAGGTGAGTTTCTGCATTGCAACTGTGACCCTTCACCATGTCCACTGTTGCCTGGTAGGAACCCTCACTGGCTACGCCAATGCAAGCACAAGGTGAGGTGGTCAGCGAATTTGTGGTGTGCGATCTCGAACGGCAGGATTGAGGCCGCGTAATTCCGGAGAGAACGCATACATTCAGAAGTGTTAGATCGAAAACAATCAGCTGCAGCTTGGAGGCGTTCACTGAAAACCTCATCCCTGCGCTAAGAAACATATGGTTCCCAAACGATGGGCCTCCGGCACGTCCAAGCTCACGTGGCGAAAGGTGCTCGCCCGAAACCTTTGTCCAACACTTCTAGCGATGGCACCCTTATCTGGCAGTTACACCATGCGCATAAATCGACCCCGAACTGATCAACAAGGTTTTTAGTTTCCATGTGACACCGCCTTATGTGCGTAATCTTGAACTGGAGACATGTTGAGTATATTTAACGGACGACGACGAGCACAAAGCGCAAATGAAGCATTAACTGTGGACGAGTATTGTAGTAGGAGGACAAGGAGCACGCATGCGACCACTGCAATAGAGTATGTGGTGCATGTAAGGATTTTGAGCATTCAAGTTTTCCCTCCAACAGAAAAGCGGCAATTGAAAAAAATTAACTGCGCGAGCAAGCACCTGTCGACAAGAGACCCCAGCTCAGAGCGAAAAAACAGTCGCTAAACTAGACTAGAGAATATGACCTAACAAAATGCGCGCCCGTTCCTGTCTCGACAGCGAACACACGTCTCCCCGCTGATAACGTCGACGCCCACATTCGCACAGACTGAGCAGATAGTGTTGTGCACGAAGAATCAGATCCGCTGGGCTGCTGACGGATGCGCGCGGCAGACTTGTCTAAAAAGCCTCGCTGGGCGGTTCCTTCCCTGGCATGGCGATATGTGCGACGCAGAACCAGGGCGGAGAACTGGCGCTTCCCGACGTTCTTTGCCGGCTCCCTTTTATTTACAGATGCCGAAGGCCGACGTACACTCAGTTATTAGCCCTTCGTTTCAGTTTGTTTTTGTCCAGGAGCCGTTGCCCTGTTATTCTAGGAATATGTCTCAACACCTATTCAGTGCTAGATTTTTCTTGTGGCAGCCAAAACCACTATTACCACTTTACTTACTACAGAACACTAGCACGCATTGCTTTGGCAGCGAGAGCTGTTTTACTGAGCTCCCCCCGAGACGAGCCTCAGTGTAATTGCTACCGTCACGCTCGAGCCATCGCGTTGCCAAAGACACAACTAAAGACAACGAGTTTGCTAACGCAGTGTAAAATGACGGGAATTAGCAGGAATGGCACAGCAGGTGGCTGGAGCCAGAGAGTGGAGCCACTCGACTGCGCTAGCTGAGGTTCTGCTAGTGCTATGGCCGAAGTAGCACTGCCCAGTGGGAGCGTTACATAATATCGGTTCTTTGCATTGTAGTGCATGTGAGGCTCCTCTGGGCAAGGATTTCGTTGCCCCACAGGCAGCAACAGGTGTTGTGCACGCTGCGCTTCTTCAGCGCCGACACCTTGTAGGCACACAGGAAACAAAAAAAATAAAAGTCTGCACTTTGCGGGCTGCGGCTAAAGGCACAGCCACAATGCAGGGTTGCTCACACACAAGTGAACACTAAACTGACACGAGGGACTGACGCTGCCAACAGTAACCGTGACTGCTGTGTTGCGCAAATGAACTCCTTGGCCAGCTACCCTGCGAGGTGGTGTTGATGGGCTCAGTGCTGGCGACGCTGGAGTTGTCGCCGCAACTGACGACGCACCGTGCGCAGGTATGCCAGCCTCTGGAGACGGGTTCTCCGATAAACGGACGCACGGCTCTCCCCCGCAGGTAGGTAAGGCGGCTCACAGCGCCTTGCGTATACACTGCAGCCGGAGGTGGCTCGTTGTCGTCCGGGTCAGCGGCATCCACGTCTCTTTCTTCTGGCAAGGGGTCCTTCAAAGATAGGTTGTGCAGCGCAGCACATGCTCCGATTATGAAGGCCGCTCGCTCCAGCTCGTATTCGAGCGTCCGGCACCTTTGCAGGCGCCGGAAGCGACTCTTCAACACGCGGATGGCGCGCTCCAGGACGGGTCGTATGCAGCTGTGTGCTGAGTTGAATAACCCCTCTGGAGACGCCATTCTGGAGAGATTCATAGCAATGTCCAAAAAAAAAGCGCGCGAAGACGACCGGTCAACAAGACGCACTAATACGCACACACAAAGCGCAGAACATGCAACTGACTATTTTGTGGAAACAGGCGCACTTATAAAGGAGGAGGAAACAAGGTACACACGCAAACACATCGTATGCAGTGCGAATACATTACCGACAGGGCCATGTGTGATTAGTAGGAATGGAAAGCCCCAATGTACCCATGTAAGATTTCGATGTTTCTTTGCTAGAAATAATTCAGACGAACCGACACAGTTGTCACCCCTTTTGGAGGTGAAGTAAGCCTCGATAAGCTCTTTCGGTTTTCATTTTTGCCTCACCACGGAATTTGTAACCGAGGTGGGGGTTTCATATAGCTTACCCAGAAGAAACTCGCCACCTTGCAGCAGTCCTTGCTCTATCTCGTGGCGCAGCCACGAATAGCGCCACGAAAAGGCATCGTGGTCCGATCCTGGGCAACGGGGGTCAACAGCTATAATTTTCATGTTGGAGTCACACACCTGTGAGAGAAAGCACACCACAAGCTTAGTTGTGATCTTCCGCCGTGAAGGCCCGAGCTTGCAGCCGAACATGCAGTCAAAAACGGGGGGCGAAGCCTACTTACTATCAGTGTTGAGGGCGTAGTAGCCCTTTCGACTCCAAAAGGTGCCCTTGTGCGCAGCATCGCCGGGAACCGCACCCAACCATCCCGCGACCCCACTTTGACAATAGCTGCTGACACCCGCCGCACACACTTGCTGACAGTGGGCTGGGCTATTGCGATGTTGCCCACGGCGCCTTCAAATCCGGCTTTGCCGAAGAAACGCAGCGCGCACAACACCTGTCGCTGCACTGACAGCGCACTCGCCCGCGCACCTCCCAATTCATCGGCGAGTTGGTCGCACAGCCACTGTGCTGTCTCCTTCCCGAGTCGACATTGACGACGAAACAGCTCGTCTGGGAAGTCAAAACCGTCTTCGTGTACCCTCCTACGCCGTTGCTCGCGCGGCCAGCCACGTGTGGCAAAATAAACCGCCGCCATTTTGCGTCTCAAACGCGTTGAGACTACATTTCCCAGTCTCAAAAAATTGTCTCAATCTGCCCGCATAGATAGGTGGCCAACATCAACACTTCTGGGCCATCTACGACGTCAGTCAGTGACGCAAAAAAGCAAAATGGCCGCCGTCCACGGCCGACCAAAAGGAGAGGGGCAAGTGAGACACTTTTTGAGACAGTTTCGATTGAGAGCGATCCGTAATTCCGCCCCAGGTCTGCTTCGCTCGACGGGGATCAATTTGACGGGGAAGTAATTTTGTTGTAAAGATTGTTAATCTTTCCAGCCTCTTCCTCCAGTCAACTGCCTCCTTGTAGCAATTTTAAAATAAAATACATGTTTTGTTACACATCAAAAATACAGGTACGAACACACACCACATTTGAGGTCTTTTCACGAAGTGGCCTGCTCAAATACAGGTATATGTACCCCCCTTTGTTTAAAGCCGTTTCGATCACTGATTTTGTAAAGTGATGTCATTCAGTTCCCAGAACCAACACGAGCACAATTTTACTACTTTACGCTTGTGATACTTGCACAAAGCTTGCGCATAAGAAAGGGTTATTCGAGCGTTTCATGCCCACGCTCTGGTGTTTTCGGCACCAGCAGCCACTGATAGCAAAGTGCAGTGCAGACGAAAAACCACTGCCATGTGCCTGCCGTGCGACGCTCCGAGCCGGCCGGCTCAAGCTGCCGCGCTCTGGTGGTCTTGAACGGAATCAAGCCATGAGTCGGCAACTTCATTCGCCCCTGCACTGTCGCTAGGGCCTCGCTGCTACGTGCGACGTCATCGCAAGGGCTACATCATCACTTGCCTTACCGCCTACACCTCCGAGTCTGAGCGCCGTTCGCGTGGCTGCGGAAGTCGTCCGGTGGCTCTGGTTGTCGGCGGTTGCGGGACTTCGCGGTTCTGCGCAGTTTAGCAGCCGGAAACAGGCGACTGTGCGAGCACGGAGCGAATGCCTTTTGCGTGGTGCGGACTAAGTAGTATGGAAATCGTCGACCGAAGATCTGGAACTTGCGCTGGACGTGGCAGTTGCCCGGGAGGACGGAGTGACGCCGCTGTCAGGCCAGCTGCGCGAGACTCTTCGGCTCCAAAGTGAGTTGACCCGTTTCTCGCTGCAAGCAGCCGTTGCAGCAGGCACTCGCTGCAAGGCTGAGATGTTGCGTCCCTTTCCGAGCGCTCGACAAAAAGTATCCATGCGCTTTCATCTCGGTGTTCCAGATAGCGCTGTGTGATTGAACTGTGCCGACGGAGGGTTAGAAAGCGAAGGCTTGGAGCGGCGTTTGTCGTCTTTCAGAAGCGTGAATTGCTTTGTGAGTTGGTCCATGTTTCAGCCATAAGGGACCAGTGAGAAAGGGGTCGCGGGACTAAATTAGGAAGTCTCTTAGCTTCGCCTTAGGATAGACGCGATGGCTCGTTTTCCTTATTTGTTTAATTAGTACAACATAAGTACACATCTCCGACACACTTTACTGTCGTGCAAACCACATCCCCTTCAATTGGTGCCGCTATATTACACGCTTGAGCAAACTACGCTTTTTGGCATATGTGTTGCGTGCCCTCCTGGTTTGTAGCGCGCTTGGGTTCGAACTCTAATTCCTGCGAATTTCTTTGTTCATTCGAAACTTGTGCCAGTATTTCCGTCACGTTTCTGAGGTCTTCAGGTCAATCCTAGGCCATGGCGACGGCTTTCCGACCGAACGAGCCGTATGCGCTATCGCCTTAAAGACGCAAGTACACGCTATCGCCGGCTTTTGGTCACTTTCGTAGGCAGTTTAGTTAACGACATGGTAATGCCGCGGATGACTCTTCCATACTTTATAATACGCATTACTGACGTCGACATTTGGTTGCGCTTTGTTGGGCACGCTATTTCGCTCCCCTGGTAGGCTGCCGCTCGATGTTATGAGCGTGTTGATTGGGGTCAGTAGGGTAACGGCGTTGTGTAGAAGCGTACACCTACTCAACTCCTGAGTAATACCGACATTTGAGCTAGTTGGTCAAGCATCGTGGAAAAAACGGCGCAAAAGACGACGGACATAGAAAAAGCAGGGAACACAAGCGGTGACTCGCAACTGAGAGCTTATTAGCCTGTCCTACGTCCCTGACCTGCGCAGATAACAGAGAGGGTGCGTCACGAGGTCTTGTACTATCGTGAGCAATATGAGCAGGAACACGGGAGCGCGAACCTCGAACCCTACTGGGGGCGAAATGCGGCGGCTGTACGAAACAAAGTGGAAAGGGTGCCGCGGTTCCGCTAACTCCAGGCACTCCCGTCTCGCTAACGTTGCTGCGTAACAGCAGCCGATTGCGTGTCGACGGCTTCTAGCGATGATAAGACGATTATCACACGCAGACCGTGGCCTGAAGTTCTGCGCAAAATGCTTCTCGCTCTCTATCCCTATGATATGCGCAGGATGTATGGCAGTGATACCGCCCCGATACTATAGCGCCTGTAATAGCGTTCACGCCCAAGAAAAGGCATTGTTTTCTGATGCGTGTTTTGCTGCATCCTGATTTTGTGAACGGAGTAAAATTGCATGCAGCGGTGGGTTGAAATCTTTTATTGGACGCTCGCCAAATGGTAACAAAATTTGAGTGCACACAATGTAGTACCCTAATATATTAGTATTAACTTGAGCTTTTCTTGCACGTTTGGCGAGTTAATAACGGGTCCTCGCTCCACCGGCTTGAATGACGGCCTCCATTCTTTCTGGAAAAGATCCGTAGAGCCTGGGCGAAGGCTGTGTCATCTTGAATATGTTGCCACTCGTGTTGTTAAGCTTCCTACAGTTCATGGGCGGTCGCCAAGTGCGAGGAGAGCCTTGAAAGCTTATCCTTCATACGTGCCCAAACATGCCCTTTGATATTCATGTCCGCACCTTTCGCACACCACTCCAGGCTCCTTACCCCTAGTTCGTCTAAAAGACGTGACACGACATTTGCGGTATGAACGGGAGACAAGTCATGCTGGACTAAATACCCATCCGGGTGTGGACCATTCTGTGCATAGGGGGTCATCTCGTGCTCCAGCAATGTGCAATATGCAGCAGTCGTAAATCTCCCAGGGCTTATTACAATGGGGCTTAGGCCGTAACACCAAATAGCCGCCCATACGTTTACTGACGTGCGTCCACTTGCGGCCACCTGCTTGATGTTCCCAGGACAGAAGCGTGTGTTCTCCATGCGCCATACATTTTCTGCTGGTCCCAGCGAGTCGAGAAAGTAGATTCGTCGGAGAAGTTTACATATTTCCAGTCCTCCACTCCCCAGCTACGGTGATCGACAGCGAACTTCACGCCAGCAGTTTTGTTGGCAACTGTGAGAAGCCGCTTCTCAGCGGTGATGCGACTTCTGAGTGCGGCTTCCCTTAGCCTTAGCCGTACCGTGCTGTCGCTTATGTTCCAGGCCGACAGTACTGCGCACGTCCTTCGCACTCTGAAACGGCTTCTCGTTCACTGCAGCAACAATCTGTAGGTCTTGATCTATCGACGTGGCAATATTTTTTGGGGTCTTTCTGAACCTAAATAATTAACCTGTTTGAACCTACGGCGCTTCTTGACGCCAACCGACGCGTAGTGGCTAAGCCTAGCAGCCTTGAAAATCCAGAAGCATTCTGAAAATCTGGCGCATTTCATCGCTAAAGTTTTGTCCTGCGGACAACTTCAGACAAACCGAAAGCTTCGTGCGAGTTTTATTTGCCGTGAACATGAGGCACAGTGTAGCGGCAACGACGAGTTCGTGGTGAAACGCGAGGCTGCTTCAGCAGGCGCAGCCTTGTTGTAGAAGCAGGCGGAAGCCAGACGCGGTCGCGCCCTGATTGGTCAGCGCTGATAGCCCACGTTATCCGCTTCCAGCCAGTGGCTGACCTCCGGGCAATGGTAAAAGCCGGCGTCATGATCGTGGCTGACCGCGTGCTTCCGTTGGCGACTGATGGGTCAAAGGATGGACGACATTCGGGAAGGAAAAAGTTTTTTGCACGTAATTTGCAGCGCCCGTCCGAAGTCATAGCCTTTCATGGGCGTTGGCTGAGACCGCGCCGACAGTACTTATCCGTATTTCCGAATTAACAACGCTCGAATTAACGAGTACTTACTGGCGAGTTTCGGAGGCTGCGCGGAAATGAAGGTAGGCAGCCGCCACCGCGGCCGCCAATCCCTACTCGTCGGCGCCGCCGGCCGCCGCGCCGGCGACGGCGCCATTTAGGCTTTACTCACTCTTCCACGGTTTTATCTGCCTCCCTCTTCTGTCCTCGTTCAGGACCTGCGCAGCCTCTAACTATGCGGAGGTGCTATTTTTGGCCACGTGCAGTGTGCCAAGCTGCCCAGACGTGGCGGAACCGACTCGCTTACGCATTAACGGGCTTTTTTATGCAGAGATCTCAATGCAGCTTGGCCGGACCAAGTAGTGTAGTTCGGATTATCCGAGAATTCAAATTTTCGAGGTTCAAATTAACGTTATTTCACTTTAAAGTTCTCTTTATTGTGTGGAACGGCTCTCATGAATCTGACAACAATGACAGTAATGGAATTAAACATTTACAAACTCACAGAATCTCAAATAGGCCGTATACCAAAAAAGGGGTAGATGGTCTCCCGTACGAGTGAATAAATGCGTGCAGCTATGAAACAAAAACGAGTGGCTTACCTGACACTGAAGCCACCTTTACAGGGGAAAGCGGTGAATGTATTTTCGGCATTCTTTGACAGCGTACCTCTGAGGCTCCTTTTGGCAAGGCTTTTGTTGCCCCACAGGCACACTGCCAACTGTTTTCAGAATGTAGAGTCGCTGCCCAATGCCAGCTGGCGATTCCACGCCGCCACTGACACATAACTCCCATGTCCAAAATGGACCTAAGATGAACGCACAGAACAGATGGTTTTAATACTGTTTTAAATGCAGAGCTCACCCGACATGAAATGCCAACATAAACATACTTGCTAGTGATCTCACTTCTGATTGAGCATAAAAGCCACATAAAAATGCACAGAATAAGGGACCAGTCTTAGATGTGTTTCCTGGGAAGCACTTTCACATTTTAATTCCTGCTCAAAGTAACCAAGACACACTGCAGGGGTGGAGACAACAAATTTTTGGCTTGGATGTATTTTCTATCAAATAGTGCACACTAGTCGCTTCCAAAAGTATGATGCGTGTAGTATTCCTATGTGTATGGTAAAAATTGGTTTGGTTTGGCGTTATGGGGTTTGACGTCTGAAAGCAACTCACCCTATAAGGAACGTCAGAATGAAGAGCTTCAGAAATTTCTATCGGATAGGGTCCATGTATATTCCATACTTAGATTAGTACTGCAGAAAAACAACCCGGACTAGTTTCATGCGCCCCAACAGTCATGACACACCTACTGATACACTCTGTCTTAATGGCGCCGGTTAATAACCGGGAAATACTAACACACAGCCAGTACAGCGATATTATTTATCATGCTAGCAAGGGCCAAAACTGAGTTCTCATTTCCAAGCGGGCAGCGTTGTTGGAGACCTAGGCACCGTCACAGCGAGATGCGTAGAATTATGGCAAGCTAGTCAACTTGGTATTTTTTGGTAAGCGTAGGTCAAAAAAATTTATAGCACACCACCTGCTGTTTTACTTCTCTGCAGCTGTGTACCATGCTGTTTACAATACAATGAAATACCCGAAAAGTTTTCTCCTGCATGCTTGTAAACTTAACTGCTTTACAGGCCTTGTGACTTGCCCAAAGCATGCTGCGAACAGTGGCAACATAGTAGGACTCCGTCATGTCTGAAGTTGCCACTGTGGTACAAAACAATTACACGTGGCACAACGTAAGTTCTGTGTTTCACCGCGGAAGATTACAGAAGTAGACACGAAATGACGTTTAGTATGAAGAAACACATAGCAGCAAAACATTCCGTCTGCGTGCGGAATGCCATGAAATAATAAAAATAAAATCAAGAATAACACATGGTAGAATCGCAGATGATGACAAAGGAAAAACGACTGCAAAGGGGTGAGACAACTCTTTTTTGATCAAAAACCAGGTCTCTTTATCAAGGAGAGCCAGAGAAAGCTCACTTACACGGGTGTCAAGGCCAAGTTTGTGCATGTGTGCTGCTTCTAAAATCTCCCGCTCTATTCTAGACTTTCCCCTCCCTACGATAATTGTTTGATGAAGCTTGGGGTGACAACCATTGCATTCCCTGCAATGCCTGGGGAGATTAGCCCCAATTTCACCCTTCAGAAAGCGGAAATGCTGCGGCAGTCTATCATTGATACATTGGCCAGTTTGGCCAACGTAAACTCTGCCAGACTGCAGTGGAGACTGGTACACCACGTCAGTGGTGCAAGCGGCGCTGCACGGACCGTCCGCCACACTCTTGCAAAGTTGAGACAACTTGCAGGGGGCGGAGAACACGACGGATTCCCTGCTTAGCAGCCACCTTCTTCAGGTTATGAGCCATTTTATGCCCATTGGGCATAACCTCTGGCTGGCTTTTGTCAAGGCGGGCCGCTTGCTTCCACCGGTGCGTCTTGTCCCACAGCTTCCACATCAGCGATTCAGCCATTGCCTGCAGGAGGGGTGGTGGAAAGCTGCCGGACAAGACGCGCGGGTGGAAGCGAGCGGCCAGTGCAACTGCCCGGCACATGCTTTTGAGGATTTCTCGAAGCTTATGTTCAGATTTGATGACAGCACACAACGCCATACACTCGTGTCGTAGTAGCCATTTGTGCGCGAAACGCGATCAGCAGTTTGCTCTACAGCATGCAGCCGCCCAATAACTTCACGTCGTTTCTTCCGCCCCTAGGTGCCAATATCTAATGTACATGTGCGAGCAACGAGACGCTTTAGCCCGCAAAGCAGCGTGCTTCCGTGATTCGTGGCCGCGATCCCTTACGACTACGACGAACCTTCCTGTCTAGACTTTTCTAGCGGCCAGCAAGCTGCTCGAGCATGGTAAACAGAAGAGGTCCAGTGTCCACGGCCATTAAGAACTCTAAAAAAACTTTTTTAATCATCCATGACTAACACAGTACGTGAACAAAAAACTAGCGAAATACCACGCCTCTCCAGCTTCATTCGTGGTCCCTACTGTGTCACCCAATTGTGCTGTAGGCCGTACAGCTGCAAAAGAGGGAAAACAAGACAGGTGGATAAAGTGAAAACCAGCTTACAATACAAGGTTAGTGTCTAGATTTCAACATGTCAAATTTCCGCCCAGTAGCATATGCGGATCCTAACAATCAACCCAAATTTGCAGTTCTGCTTGCATAACAGTTTAGCACTACACTGCAGTGAGAGCACAGCTTGCCCACAGGATCAAACGCACAGAACACCCTATCAGATTCAAGTATCTCAAACTAAAGCAGAAACGATCTACCTGCAACTAGAAAGAGGCTCTGACGTTAGTATTTGGTTTCAGTTTGGGCGTGTCTGTATGGAAACATGAAAGGGGGAGGGGGGGGGGGGGGCGGGTGTCCGCGGTGGGCCACTCGGACGGATATTCCGATTTATTTCCGGGGCAAACAAATCCACCCATATGAAACCTTTAGTTGCAAAAACAGCGGAACATGAAGTACAGGCAAACGAAACAAACGCTGCGTAATGCACCGGGCCAGGTCAGCCAAGCTGAGAAGGCGCCACAGTGACGTGGAACAGAGCGTAGGTACTGCAACAAGAGGCGAACAGAGTTATCCTCTGCGTGGCCCAGCTGTCCCCGCTCGACGGATCGGTGCTATCCGCATATTGTCGTTTAGCGCAATTCAATCCGAGGCCGTCATCTGGACAGCGTACGACATGTCATTGGCCAGGTGGCCACACTCCTCAGTCTCCTTTCTCACACGAAAATGACCTCTCGTTCCCCCTAAAGACGTCCTAATAAAGATACAATGATATGACAATGCCATTACGAATCGTCCACATCGGTCAAGTGCTCGCTGGCCGCTGCGCCAGCTGCAGAGGTGCTGGTGGCGGCGTCTGCTGGGCCGGACAGAGGACGATGCCGAACCGCTCGTGTGTCGGGCGCCTGGCTTCGTCGGGGGCCGTCGGGTTGCTTTTAAATTGGTTTCAAATTTCCCTTGCCATCAAACACGTTTTGGCCTACCGGCATAGTGGGAGAAGTGTGAAGTATGCAACGCTTGTATAAAGGCTACGATATGTGCATTAAGAGAAAATAAAAGGCTTTCGAGAAAACCAAATTCGGAGTCCTTTCGACGGACTCGGCTGGGCTGATCGTGTCTCCGGGAGTTACTGGCGAGATAAGTAACCTTCTTCCCGCATGACTTCGCATGACTGTACACTGAATAGATATTTCGCTTGGTGGCCACATCACATCGCTCAGCTTGTTTTTAAATGTGGACTGGTTCAGCTGTCGATGCACGACAGTACGATGTGTTTGCACATCCGCTCCAATGTCTCGGTGTCGTAATCCCAGGTGACTGCCACATCTAGAATTTACGTGCAATGGGGCAGCTCCAGAACAATATCGGGCTTGAGCGAAGTCCCCGCACGGTCTGTGATTACGTCTTCAGTTGACACCTGGGCACCGGGATGGATTTCTCGGAGCTTAGAGGCAATGGCGTGCAAGATGAAGTTGTGACGAGCAATTCTGGAGAGATGGACAGGAATTCATTTGCCAACAGTGTGGGCTGTAGTTTGCGGTCGGAACTTGCAGCGTCTGCACAACCTGGTTGATGGATCAGATGATTCTTTGTTTGATAAGGATCTGGTTGGGTAAAGATTTGCCCTCAGTCTTGATGCTTTCATGTTCTCCCAGTCCTTTAGAAATTTTGAACCTGGCTTGAGCCAATTGTTTCCAAGAGCCACTTGTTTCCAAGTGGCTCTTTCCTAAAAGAACCCAAGTCCTTATCTATGTAGCGGTCCTGCCAATCTTTTAGTGTAGACCGTCTAGAGGCCTTCAAGGCCTTGTTGACATATGCAATATCTGAGGCACTGTGTGGGACGTCGAGGTGTTGGTATAGATGGTCTCTCTCTCGTCCCTTAGGCACTCTTACACAGTGGTGTCTATCTGTTCTGACCCTAACCGCTGCAATATGACAATCTTTCACCTGTACCTCTGGTCCTTATCGGCTGAGGTGTAACACGCCCAATTCCTCCCCCCCCCCCTGTTATATGGAAGATGAAGGATGATATTCAGATAAGACAATGGCAAGTACAGTAGCTTTTGACCTCGATGCGGATGTGGCGAACAAGATGTCCCGCAAACTTTTGCAGCGAGAATGCTGGATGTTGCATATAACAATTTTGGAAGCAGAACACTGGTGAGACAGTAAAGCTTTTGAAATGGTTTCAACCGTGAGGATTTCAAAACTGCCAATTCGTGATAAATGACGTCGGTTGAATCCCAGGGTGGCTTGTTTACAAAAAGTTCGACGCCCAGATAGCGGATAGGCTAATTACGAGCCTTAGGTTTGACCACCGCGCCCTCGAGCCGGAGCTCGGGGATTCGGTAGTCAGTCCACATCAGCCAGTGGGCATCGTAACGCCACCCAAAATACCGAGTCTTAGCTGGATTCAGCTTACGCCCCAGCTTAGGGAAGTACCCAACTGAAACATCCAAGTTTCTCCGTAGCTCGGCGAGGCTGCTGGCTGCAAGAACGATGTCGTCAGCATAGGCTAATGCAGCCATGTTAGTATCTTTGATGTGGAGACCCAGACAGGATCCCTTCAGCTCATGCAGCAGCGGATCAAGCGCCA
The DNA here is from genome assembly GCF_052857255.1 of Amblyomma americanum. Lineage (NCBI taxonomy): Eukaryota > Metazoa > Arthropoda > Arachnida > Ixodida > Ixodidae > Amblyomma > Amblyomma americanum. The sequence goes on along the minus strand of NC_135497.1, from coordinate 540,628,932 downwards.
GATTGAATAGGAAGGGAGACAAAGGGTCCCCCTGCTTGATCCCCCGCTGCGTGAGCCCACGGACCCCGTCCGTGACCCCCACGTGTGAAAATGTGGTCCTCTGCATTTAATACATGTCTTTTACAACCTCAAGATATGTCGGGCACTCACCCCCTCCTGCAGGGCTGAAAATAGCGCATGGTGACTTACGCTGTCAAATGTTGTGCGGAGATGAATTGAGGCGGCATAGAAGTCTTTTTTTGTCTTGCTCCATTTCATTAGGCCCTATAGCTGGAGCAAGTTCGATTGTGCAGAGCGGTCATCAGAAAACGCGCTCTGCAGAGGATGAAATCGACATGAAGTGAAACGACCCAATAATCGCCTAGAAAAAAGTCGAACCCATATGGAGCTAAATGTTATGGGCCTCAAATCAGCCGCCGATTCTGGGATGCCACGTTTTGGAATGAAAACCGTTCTGGACATGCGGAGGTCCTCGGGAAGAAAATGTACTGCCGAACCCCTGAACGACGACGACGCTCCCTCTCGGCTTCAAGCCTATGTCTGTATTTGTTTGTCTTCCTTAGGCCACAAATGGCGTCTGCTTACCTAATCTGGTGGAGAGCCGAAATAGTGATATTATGGAAACGTTCTCCAGGGGGCAAGTCTGGCTCCAGATCAATTATTATGCCAACCTCCGCGTCGGTCCACCTAGTGTGCGAGGCAGCATGAAACCTGGATGGCACGAGCCCCTCTCCATCAATGGGTTCCTTGATCGTTTTAGATACGGGCGCTGTAATAGCCACCCGTCCAGCGGACCAACTACTGCCGTCTGTCATCCCCTACACAGGGCAGGAGACCCAGGTAGGGGCTGGTTTCAGAAGTGGCACTTTACAAAGGCTGTTGGCGCATGGTAGCCTTAGGTACTGATGTGCCACAACACCCAACATACACACTTTTACATTAACGTCTGAGAACAGCTGTTTTTCAGTGTCTTGCAGGCCTGATACAGCTTCTGCATAACCATGAGCGGTAGGGCTTCCGCCCTGCTGCTTCAGACCTTGCGAACCTGCGGAAAACTACCGTATTTGCCACGAGGCAGTCGGGGTATTTGGGAAAAAGCGTTTTCGCTTGTTCTTCCTTTCTCGAAGAGCTTTACCACTTTTAGGGTGAAAGTGTGTGGTTCGTTTAGATTGCGCCAATGTGCATAGAATAGTAAAGAACGGGGCGCAGGTATTCCGCAGGGCGTCCATAAACGGGGAGCGAGCTTTCCGCCTGAGTAATAGTAAGAAACTCTAACGGGTGTCCAGTCCTCTTATTGTTGCGGACAGCATTGGCTTTAACTCCGGCCACATCGAATAAGCACCTGCAAGTGGTGGCAGTGAGGTCCTTGGTGCACTGTAATTTTCCCAAGTTATACAGAAATAAAAAAAATACTGCCACCGCTAATCTTTGCTGCTCAGTTCGTAATCATCCGCCGACAATTTACTGTGCGCTGTGTTGAGCTGCATTTCTTTTTACATATGTAGCGCAAAGCAGCTACATTACACACAGTCGAGCTGCGCTATGCTAGTAGGTACAGCCTTTGTCACAATTTTGGAGCCCACAGTGAAGGGCTGCGGAGCGGCTGCGGCGCCGAGTGGCGGCGCTCCCGTCACACAAAGGCGCCTGCTCCGAGAGTATAGAGGGCGAAGGCGATAATCTCTCTCTCAGGTGGGCGAGGGAGAGGAAGGCGCGCTAGTTTCACAAAAGTTAGTGCGGCGTTCTTGTTGTTCGCAACGACTGTGCGCGAGGGCGCTTAAGTCTCGAAAAACGTTGCTTCAAACTCCGGGCGCTGCGAAACCGGCGCGCGTTGCCTTAAACAAGCCAAGTTGCGGGGGCCGCTCAAACATCAATCTTCGAGGCTGTTTCGCGTTCCAGCGCCCAAACTGTAAAGGATCCAACGCGTTGCCCGCGACTTCAGCCTCAGGTTTGCCTCGTGTTTTCCAGGTCTACAGGAAAAATTGTCACTAAGGTCCATTCGAAAGGCTTTCAAGGCCAACAAGGACCTAGCAATACGACGGGCAATGCTAATACATGGTTGGAATGTCATACTATGTCGTCGTCCTATATCGTCAAATTAGGAAATCGATGTCTAGCCTAATTCGAGCATGGGCGACACGATGGTGACGACAATTTAACCGGTACACCCCCAAACTCGGCCCACCTCCACCTTAAAAATTCTAACTCGTCAGAATTGGACCAAAATCGATGTCTAGCCTAATTCGAGCATTGGCAACACTATGATGACAATCAATGTTTTGCGGGCCATCGCCATTTCTGGCCCACCCCGCCTCCAAAATTCGCCCTCGTCAGAATTGGCCCGAGATCGATGCCTAGCCTGATTCGAGCATGGCCAACACGATGGTGACAACTATAATTTAGCCGGGCTAACCTCAAATGTGGCCCAGCCCCCAAAATTCGACCTCGTCAGATATGGGCCAAAATCGATGTCTCGCTTAAGGAAACGTGATGATCATATGACCTTTAGTACATGTATATCATGTGCGTCAATTGGAGTGACACCACTGTATCACCCGGCCATGGTTATGACCTTGAGCATTTCTCGGGGTAAAATCAGCCTGAGTATTGTCAAGGAGGTATCGCTTGCCATGCTCGCTTCAACCAGGGTTAAACCGCTGCAATAATTTTATTCTATTAGTTTTTATCCGAAATGATTTCAGCGTTTCATATGAATGGAAACAGTTTGAATCAAGAGTTCGTTTTTTCACGATATGGCAGCACGCGCCAGTACTGTGTCAAACGACTGGCATTGCACTTGTCAACAGAAGTCAAGAGCTTAAGAAGGGAGTAAGTAACAAAGCCTGCCCTCATCTGTGGCATGGACTAATCAAGGAAGCGCACTCGGCCGTACGAAAGGCTACATCATCTTTTGTGTTGGCTATTTGGTTGCAGTCCACACTCACACTCGTATTTGGCATTCTGTTTGCTTTTGAGTCGTGTCTTTACAACTTGTGTGGGCATGCTAGACGTTCAGAACGTTCTGCATCGTTTTACCTTCAGGGAAAAGTGTGGTAAATGTTCACTTTCCCCTCTTTTAGAGGGAGTCGTAGAGTTCTTTGGCAATTCATCAGAAATAAAATTTTAGTCCTGTGCTATACTCCTGCCTCGAAGTATTTTCTCCTAAAGGCACGCAGCTTAGAAATGAAAGATAGATCACGCTGGGTCGGTTCAGCGTTGTCCGCAGCCTTGTGAGCGCGTTATATGAATGCTTTCCAGTCTCCTACCAGTTTCCAGTTTCCAGTGCGGCCACCAGGAATCAGTGTTTCGTTTATAATGTCTGCGAGCAGTGATAAGAAGTATCTGATCGCTTTGGCGGCCGTGAATTTTTGTTGTTTGTTCATTTGCTCATTTAGTGTGTGCCGTCATCGCACATGAGCGCCGAAATGGGACCCTATATGAAGTGCGACAGTGGTCATTCTGCTTCCTCGTGGAAACGTGCGCCATGCCACCGCGGATTGATATAGATACTAGGTTAAGAATAGTAAGCCTTGCAATAGCTGGGAAAAGCCGACGATCGATTGCTGCTGAAGTAGGATGCTCGAAGAAATCGGTGGATCGCATAGTTTGCGCATACCGAGATGAGAGACGCTTGAAGGACGCAGCTAGAGAAGGAAGACCGTATTCGACATATTTGGAGGATGACCTAGCAACAGTGGCACTTGCTAACTGTGAGCCGTCCCTCACTCTACGTGAAATAAGGCGCGAGTTGTCGCTTGAAGTTTCCCTCAGCACTATCAGGCGGCGGTTAACCGCAGCTGGACTTCACAGCAGGATTGCTTGCCAGAGACCCCGCTTGAAAAACCGAGACAAAGAAGCGCGATTGCGGTTCGCGCGGGACTGCGTGGAATGGGGAGAGATGAGTGGAATTCGGTCGTGTTCACCGACGAATCCACCTTTGTCTCCCGCTGGGATCAGCAGCAACGGGTCTGGAGGCTTGTTGGTGCAAGGTGGGTAAGATATCATCTATGTTCTGAAGTATTTTAACCATTTTTGGCATACTTTCACCGTATTTTTCAGGCATTTCAAAACTTAGGCAATAGTTCATAGTACACAAAGAGACATATAATATGTGATGAAAAAAAGATATTTTCAACAGTATGCAGAGGAAGGAGCTTGTTCTCAGAAGTTTCACTTTTTGATCGTTAATCACACGGTCGCAATATCAATGTAAACAATGAACATACCACATTTATCTTCTTTTTATCTCATGAAGAGACTAAAAGGAAATATTTTGTGTGTAGAGCGTCCGGAGTTGAAGATAAAAAAAATATCGCCCGCTTTAGGGCTGCAAGGTATACGGCTTGTCCACTGGTCTAGCCGTGTGAATCGTTAACAAAAAGTGACAAAAAGGTACACGAATTTCTTTTTCTTGTGTGCTTAGTTGTGAAATAGGAACATTCTTGTCCTAACACATACTCGAATATAAAGGCTCAATAAGGCACATTATTGCCATGGGCGTGTATCTCTTTTTGTCCCTGTCTTGGTCGCGCTGCGTATTTCTTTTCGTGGCATATTATGTCGGGAAATTACTGCATAAAGTGTTGGCAGTAATCAACCTTATGAATAAAATGGTTAACGAATATCAGAGGGTTTCCAGAAAATACACTGATGTAGCCAACCTAAAAGATTTTAATTGTGTATATGGCTAGCGCTATACCTAATCAGTACTCGCAAAACGCGGCATTGGTTTCACCAATATCGTGTTTTATGGCGGCTATGATGGAAATATGTTTTTCACGTTAATGCAACAAACTATAAGCTGACCACATTTTTTTATCCAAATTCAATGGAGAGTCTCATTCTAAGGGGCGGTTGACATTTGTAGTGAATCTTTTTATCGCACATTAAATATTCATAGTTACAGTAAAAATACTTTTCGCAGTTATAGCTCTAATTTTCGAATTTATAGAGATCACTCAGCGCTCACAAATGGCATCGAGGTCATACATATTTTCACCGAAGGTAAGCAGAACCCTGGCTCTTGGACGCTCGCTACGGTGTCTTAGTGCCTAAGGCGTCCGGCCGTCAAGCCCAAGGAGGCGGCGTTGCCCCTCGTCCATATGCGAAAAGCGAATGCGCGTATGGTGAGAGATTTGTGCAAAAAACTTTCCATGGGCTTGAACTCAATCTGTAGCCCTCTTCTTATGGGTATCTCATAGCACGAGCGCGAATCTGAGACGTTTATCTACACATAACTAGCAAACATACTGTTTAGTGTCGCCATTCGCGTGCGATGCCACGATTCTTGTTTTTTGATGCCAAGTGAAGGTACCAACTGTGCGGTTTTTTTTAGGTACGACCCCCAGTACATCCACCAGGTTGCTGCAAGTGGTAAATGTTCAATAAGTGTTTGGGGCGTTATCACATCCAAATGCCTTGGCCCCATTCATCGCATCCAAGACACGCTGACGGCGGAGAAATATGCGGACATCTTGCAACAAATCCTGCTGCCGTTTCTGCTGGACGGCCCGTTTTGTGACGGCATGTTCATTTTCCAACATGACAGAAGTCCCGTGCATATGGCAACGTACGTTCATTTAATTGTTTCTTCTTGTTTCTTCTTTAGAGCCCCTATGTAGGACGGGTCCGAAATGATGCACTAAATGAAATGAACATTTTATATGTCACAAGCCGGAGCGAACGCGTGAAGTAAAATACAAAAAGTTGGCGATACATAAGCATATCCTTATGGCATGAAAACGCGAAAGCGTTTCTTTTGGCTAAGTTTTTGATCGGTTGTTTCTTTCCGCTATTCTTTAGCTAGTTTTGAAGGCCAACTCAAAGTGCTGCCAGGTGCAGGCGTTGCAGACATCTTTTGATGTGTAAGGTATACACCTTTGCCCCGGGAGGTGGCAGTTGCAAACAGAGCTTCCGGTTGGACTTGTGATAACCAAGTTGCTCTCACCGGAGCCCCCTCTCGCAACCAATAAATAATTTCATTGCCCCCGCAGACAGTAGACAGTTCACTCAGAGTCTGCTGGACAGTTCATAGATCGCCGGTCCCCACACCCTTCCTGGCGCAGTGGTGCAGCAGTTAATCGATACGCCTCTGCCCTCGCAGTGGCTGTTTCCCAACAAAGTTAGCCACCCGCGGACCTTGTGAGACACAGGTTTCTATCCTTGAGAAACCTCGACACTTTGCTGGCCACCTTGTGTGGGCTTCCCTTTTGGGCGCGGGTTTTGCTAAGGTACCCAAGTAACGCTATCGCGTTAAAACTTCGCCGCAGTCAAGTGAATGATATTTTGAGAAGGAAAATTTTAAAACTTTGCCCTGTAACTGTATTGTCTTATATTATTTGCTATTATCTCCAATGACTTCGACGGTGTTTAATCAACCTCATTACAAATTTTCGATATTTATTCGAGTATTGTATTTACTTGAGGGCTCTCCTTTACGAAGTTCATAACTTTGAACATTATTTATCCCTTGCTTTCTATTTGTCCCTTCCCTCAGCCGAGTGAGAAAGACCATGGAGGAGCTGTGCATTCCTGCGCTGGACTGGCCGCCAAAGGGGGCTGACCTAAATGTTATTGAGAATATATGGGGAATAATGAAGACACGACTTTCGCGGCGCACCTTCCAAGACAGCAACAAAGAGCACCTTTGGGAGGCCATTAAGGAGGAGTGGGACAACCTACGGACCACTCCAAGCCTTTTGGAGCGGCTGTACGCGTCCCTGCCAAGCCGAATGCGAGATGTTGAGAACGCAAATGGTGCTTTTACGAAGCACTAGACCAATCAAGCTCGTAGTGATGGTGCGTTTTTTGTTTTACCCCCTCATCGACGATAACTGTGCGGACAGTTCAGATTTGTTGGAAGTACCGATGCCCTAAGTAATTCCACATGGCGATTGGTCTGAGTGTAAATATAAAATGAAATTATGGATGTCAATAAAATTGTCATGATCAATTCCAATTGGTGTCAACATGCGTGGCTAGCGCAGCCAGCCTTTTCGTGGTTTAAATTGCGGCTAACATGCAGAGCAGACTAGCAGACGTGTGATCTCCGCAGAGCCGTGATGTAAAGCTTAGACTACCCGGCGTAGCCTTCCAGAGAACAGACCAACAGCGGCTCAATTCCGAGTACTCGAGTAATCTACAGAGTGTCTATACTCGTTCGCCCGCACTTCGTAGAAAACATGCTTGATGTACAACCTGGCGAGAACTACAACCACGACATAAAGCGGTCGGATGGTGCTTCGGCAGTTTGCTTGTGTTGGCTTCTGGACTTTGGTTCATTTCAGTGTAGTGGCAGTTACAGCAATGGCTAGATGCTGGTACGGTGGTTTGGGGTACATGTAGAAAACAGTAGGTTGTTACAAACATTTCCCCGCAAGGAGGCCCTTTGCGATAAATCTACAAGAAAAGCGGTCGGCGTCTCAGCTGCATGGTTCCCGCGAGTTGAAAGAAAGCAGAGTAAAACTAGGTTGCGTTGACTTCAAGGATTTCAGCGTCTATCTCTCCCAACTTACGCTCCTATTTGGCTACTCGATCACGGCCACTTGTATAAGTAACTATGCCACACACGAAAGGAGTGAATGAATAACCATGGCACGGGTGATACACAAATGATATACATGTACTAAAGGTCATATGATCATCACGTTTCCTTAAGCGAGACATCGATTTTGGCCCACATCTGACGAGGTCGAATTTTGGGGCTGGGCCACATTTGAGGTTAGCCCGGCTAAATTATAGTTGTCACCATCGTGTTGGCCATGCTCGAATCAGGCTAGGCATCGATCTTGGGCCAATTCTGACGAGGTCGAATTTTGGAGGCGGGATGGGCCAGAAATGGGGATGGCCCGGCAAAACATTTATTGTCATCATCGTGTTGCCCATGCTCGAATTAGGCTAGACATCGATTTCCTAATTTGACGATATAGGACGTCATAGTATGACATTCCAACCATGTATTAGCATTTGCCCATCGTATTGCTAGGTCCTTGTTGGCCTTGAAAGCCTTTCGAATGGACCTTTGTGACAATTTTTCGTGTAGACCTGGAAAACACGAGGCAAACCTGAGGCTTAAGTCGCGGGCAACGCGTTGGATCCTCTACAGTTTGGGCTCTGGAACGCGAAACAGCCTCGACGATTGATGTTTGAGCGGCCCCCGCAACTTGGCTTGTTTGAGGCAGCGCGCGCCGGTTTCGCAGCGCCCGGAGCTTGAAGCAACGTTTTTCGAAACTTAAGCGCCCTCGCACACAGTCGTTGCGAACAACGCGAACGCCGCACTAACTTTTGTGAACCTAGCGCGCCTTCCTCTTCCTCGCCCGCCCGAGAGAAATAGAGATTATCGCCTTCACCCTCTATACCCTCGGAGCAAGCGCCTTTGTGTGACGGGAGCGCCGCCACTCGGCCCAGCAGCCCTTCACGGTGGGCTCCAAAATTGTGACAAAGGCTGTACAATGCAAAGAACCGATATTATGTAACGCTCCCAATGAGCAGTGCTACTTCGGCCATAGCACCAGCAGAACCTCGGCTAGCGCAGTCGAGTGGCTCCACTCTCTGGCTCCAGCCACCTGCTGTGCCATTCCCGCTATTCCCCGTCATTTTACACTGCGTTAGCAAACTCGTTGTCTTTAGTTGTGTCTTTAGCCACGCGATGGCTCGAGCGTCACGGTAGCAATTACACTGAGGCTCGTCACGGGGGGAGCTCAGTAAAACAGCTCTCGCTGCTAAAGCAATGCGTGCTAGTGTTCTGTAGTAAGTAAAGTGGTAATAGTGGGTTTGGCTGCCACATATGTGTTGAGACATATTCCTAGAATAACAGGGAACGGCTCCTGGTCAAAAACACACTGAAACGAAGGGCTCATAACTGAGTGTACGTCGGCCTTCGGCATCTGTAAATTTAAGGGAGCCGGCAAAGAGCGTCGGAAAGCGCCAGTTCTCCGCCCTGGTTCTGCGTCTCACGTATCGCCAAGCCAGGGAAGGAAACGCCCAGCGAGGCTTTTTAGACAAGTCTGCCGCGCGCATCCGTCAGCAGCCCAGCGGCTCTGATTCTTCGGGCGCAACACTATCTGCTCAGTCTGTGCGAATGTGGGCGTCGACATTATCAGCGTCGAGGCGTGTGTTCGCTGTCGAGACAGGAACGGGCGCGCATTTTGTTAGGTCATATACTCTAGTCTAGTTTAGCGACTGTTTTTTCTCTGAGCTGGGGTCTCTTGTCGACAGGTGCTTGCTCGCGCAGTTAATTTTTTTCAATTGTCGCTTTTTTGTTGGAGGGAAACCTTGAATGCGCAAAATCCTTACATGCACCACATACTCTAATCCAGTGGTCGCATGCGTGCTCCTTGTCCTCCTACTACAATACTCGTCTAGAGTTAATGCTTAATTTGCGCTTTGTGCTCGTCGTCGTCCGTTAAATATACTCAACATGTCTCCAGTTCAAGATTACGCACATAAGGCGGTGTCACATGGAAACTAAAAACCTTGTTGATCAGTTCGGGGTCGATTTATGCGCATGGTGTAACTACCAGATAAGGGTGCCATCGCTAGCAGTGTTGGACAAAGGTTTCGGGCGAGCACCTTTCGCCACGTGAGCTTGGACGTGCCGGAGGCCCATCGTTTGGGAACCATATGTTTCTTAGCGCAAGGATGAGGTTTTCAGTGAACGCCTCCAAGCTGCAGCTGATTGTTTCCGATCTAACACTTCTGAATGTATGCGTTCTCTCCGGAATTACGCGGCCTCAATCCTGCCGTTCGAGATCGCATACCACAAATTCGCTGACCACCTCACCTGGCGCTTGCATTGGCGTAGCCAGTGAGGGTTCCAATCAGACCAATAGTGGACATGGTGAAGGGTCACAGTTTCAATGCAGAAACTCACCTGACCGTACCACTTTTGTAAGAAAGCCGGCATTCCGGGTCATCTGAATGAACGCGCAGTTTCCAAAATCAAAGCGTCGCTGGTAGTCACTAGGTGTAGACTGCTTTGAAGACTTATGTGATAGGGATCCATCTTGAGCTTGCTGAGAAAGTATAAAACGACGGTCTGGAGTGACCTTCGGGCCTCTGAAATTTCACGAGTGGTGGCTTTGGGCTTGGCTCTCGCATAAGCGAGCTCAGTTGTCTCAAGATATTTGTCTATGGGCAACCTGCGACGAAGCTTGCTGTCCAAGCAAACAGCCTAGCTAGAGAAGCAAGCATTTTTTTAGATGCACCTCCAGCGTTTTTCCAGGACGTTTGACTGCCTTATAGGCATCAGATTGCGCACTCTCACTCGGGTACATCGCCAGCACATGGTCGAGGAATGTTCTCAGCCCGCCTGTCATCGTTACCACCACGCATCGGAGATTGCGGCCACTTGTAGGAGTGACAGAACATCCCCACGGCGTTGTACTTCGCGTTCAGCCGCGCCCGGTAAAGGCGGGAAGAGATACGGAGCCCGCGGCTCCCATCGGCGGAGCGGCTGCGAGCCACACCGCGGCGCACGCGCCAGCGCGGCGAGAGTATGCACTACACGATGTGTACTGTGCGATGTCAGTACGGCGGTCCTCTTTGCCTGAGTCGCTTTGTAACGTTAAGCCCAATAAACCAAACCAAACCTCTTTTTAGCGTCGTAGTTGTGTTGACACCTCGTGCATGCAACCTGCCGCGGTGGCCTAGTGGCTATGGTACTCGGCTGCTGAAACGAAGGACGTGGCTTCGATTCCGGCAGCGGCGGTTCCTGCATAACCGTTGAAGAACAAGGGGTGGTAGAATTTTCCGCATCCATCCCCTAAGGCGTCTCTCATAGCATGAGATACTTTCGGACGTTAAACCCCATAAATCAAATTTTATGCTTACACGCTTCCCTCTTGCATGTAATCCGTCGCACCCGCCTGCTCAAGGCTTGGGTCTCAGCGTGCATGAATCACGTTCTCAAATAATATACCAGGAACGTTCGCTGTCTTACAATGGTAACATGCAAAGAATCCACCGCATTAGTAGAATCAATAGTTGCATTAAAAGTCACATGTGGAAGAAAAGCCGGGTATGTATTACGTAAATACAAGTGGTTAATTATTGCATTAGATGAAAAGGCGGTATTACATGAAAAACTTCAATGGAGAGTAATATATTCACTGCGCGAAGAGAAATATGTCTTCGTGAAACAACGGTCTCTTACAGTTCCAAGAGAAATGTAGAAAGAATAAAGTTCGGATGCGAAAATGCGTAAAATTACTACGGCGGTCGCTAGGGTACGGGCGAATAACACGAAAGCCGTTTTTTTTTTTTCAAGTGATATTTATTGCCTCAGGGCATGAACCTCCATGTTGTAGAGGAGGAGAAAACACATTTTATTCAGAGCATAAAAACTGGGTGGGTTCAGTACGAGAACCCTTTGGTCGCCATCATAATCCGGCCCCTCTCAACCAGCGATTTATGGTCGAGGGGGCTGTGGCTATCAAGGGTTGAATCCCAGCGCTCACAAGTCGGATCGGGATTGCTGTCCAAGTCTTTCCCTCTCCGGTCAAGTGGGAAAGCGTTTGGCAGTATCACATGCGCAGGTCATGAAAGTCGGTTCTGCATAAAACGCCGGTACACTTTGATGCGTTCAGCGGAACGCTACGTGTTATCGATGCGACACCTGCCATGGAGACCGACGCCCGAACCACGCCCGTAAGGGAAGGAAAACGAAATAAAGATGGTTTTAAGTAAAGACAATGACGCCTGTCTCACATTGCGCCATTTCCTTTCTCCCCCCATCCAAAAAAAAATTTGGTTTGGCTTTGTGAAATTATCTGCAGGCTTTGCGCGCCGTTTGAATCCGTATTTGATTTCATATCTCCGCATACAACGAGCAGTAATGCTGTTGTAAATATCGGGGAAACTATATTAAACATATACTGCATTGTGTGAGCATCTTCAGTGTCGTTTCGAGGAAAGCAAGATATATAACAAGTAACTGTATGTCAGTATGACTATGTATGGAAACCGCCAGTAACTCGACCACAAGCCTCGTCAGGGTGATGCACCTTTTCGCTTTCGACCAGGATTAACCAGAGCTAAAGCACCAGAATTTTTTTTACAGGGCTACCAACGTAGTTTTGATGGAGTGCTGTAAATTTGACAAACTGCGCATGGTACAAAAAAATGCCGTGAAAAACCTGCGCGTAGACTTCTAGGTGGCAGTGCGTGCTTAATCACGGTTTTCGACAAATGCATTCAGAACGACGGCGGGACAGTCAAGCAGCAAAACTTGGCATCCTGCAAAGCACAACCGACAAATCATTTTGTGGCGTTCTAAAAGATACCATCGACTATGGTTTAAGACACTGTGTACCGCAGAAAGACGTGTAGTTTACGACAAGGAGGAGAATAAATACCTGAAAGACCAGTTCTTGAGGCAAAGCGAAACGCCTTTTACTTTAGGAATACATGTTGTTGGGCTAGTTGGTTTGATTTCATGATTGCACGACTCGGCGCACAAAAACGAAGCTCAAGAACGACAGGACAGAGCTCTGAACTGCGTTCCAGAATATTTTCCACATTTCATTTAGCTTGTCTCATGTCGGGTGACTTTATTACACATTATAAACAATGCTTTATTAACCTCTTGGAACTAGAACGTTCTAGCGAAAAATTGACGCTGCAGATACGACTCGCCTAAAACGTCAGACAGTTGCACTCGGTGAAATATGAGGGACGTCTGCAATGTCGGTGCTGAGGGTTTTCTTTGAATACTCTCTTTTATATTCTTTCGAGCTTCAATACGCTAGCTTTTCGAGCAGTCATCGGGGCCGTAAGTTCGACATTGAATGTAGCGCCATTTCACATTGCGCCATTTCCTTTGCAAAAAAAAAAAAACAATCTTTTCCAATTTGACATCCTGAAGTTATCTGGAGGGTTCGCGCGTCGTTCGGAGCCGGATTTGGTTTCATATCTCCGCAAACAACGATTTATAATAGTTTTAAATATCACTGAAGCTATAATAAACATATACTGACTTGTGTGAGCGCCTATAATGACCTTTCGAAGAAAAAAAAGATGTTTATGAAAGAAAAAAATGCCTACTACTGTGTCAGTATGGCTATCTATCGAAACCGCCAGTCGCTGACCACAAAGCTGGCCAGGGAGATGCAGCTTTTCGCTTTCGATGAGGGTTAACCAGAGTTAAACCACCAGCAATTTTTTCAACAAACATTTCAATATTGTAATTGTCAGGTTTCTGCGAAGAACACTAGGGCCGATAGAATAAACTAGGTGACAGGTGTACCCACACAGAAGCACATTTAATACACCCTACGTGACCCAATCTCTAGCACACAAAACTAACAAAGCTAACACAAACCAGACTACCAATACACACGACCCGGGAACACCCAGTACACTAGCGTTTGGCGTTCGTGCTCACGGTTCAGTGCTGATGAAGCGTTGCATGGGTCCAGTCAGCGGCATCCAGGTGGCCGGCGTCGAGGTAGCGTTCGAAGTGCTCTGGCTGGCCTCGCTGACGGCTTCGTTGGCGGCGTCGTACGAGCTCCCGGTCCAAGTGCCCGTGGAGGGAATGCCGGTGATGCTGGCGTTGTGGGCACCACCCGGATGGGTGGCCACAGCGCTGGAGGCGCCCCTGGCCGTAGCAGGTGGTTGCGTCAGCCGTTGACTCCCCATAACGGGCTGTCAGGAACGGCAGGAAGTCTACGGTGCACCGCCGTAGAACTCGAGATCGCCGGAGCAGTGGCAAGAGTTGCTCTCTTCCATCCGAGGCGTTCCTGACCCGCCTGTACCTGCGCTTCTCTGTTCGACGCAAATGGAAATTATAGTATTCCGAAAGGCTTTTGGGGATGGGGGCACAATGTCATCGTCATCATCAGCGATGAATACATCATCGTTAGATGGGAGTGCTGGGCAGTTTGCAATGATGTCTGGCGTTTCCTCAATTATAGGAGTCGGCTCCATTGCCATTGCCTCTTCTTGAACGTCGTCAGGTGACGATGTCCAGGGGATATCTACTGTTGCCGGAAATAACTCCTCATTACTGCCCAGTCGGCCACGCGCCGCCTTGTCGAGTATATCGCGTTGGTTTTGCAACGGTTTTTCGTACAAATGATAATAGTTAATGGACGCCTGCGTTGACGGTGGCTCGTTGACTGCATTGTGTTGGCTTTGCCATAGCTTGTCAAGCAAGGGATATTGCAGGCCATTGTTTGTGGCATAACATGGAACGTGGCCGACAGTGATGTTACATATTTTTTGATTCAGACCCCCGGCAGTTGCCAAAGCTTCCAACTTAGACCTGAAACGTTGCGTATTCCTGTTGGCATATTTTCAGACCACCGTTGAAAGGCCGAGGGAGAGTCCGGCCGCACAATTTCATTTTCGGCGCGTCGCTGTCATGCAGCACGCGGCGGCGGCAACTACCCGCTCATATCAGACACCCAGCGAAGCGTGTAGCTGCGCACCGTTTAGAACAATGATTGCCTTGTCACTGGTCCTTCATCAAATTTCTCGAAGGCGTCTTGCATCTTCACGGCCAATGCGCACTTCCTTCTGTCAGCGCTGCATTTCCGTTCTTCCGGCGAGTAAAAACTCCCCGCTTTCGCTAGGTCGCGGAGGATCCCAAACCACCAGGTTGTATCAAAGGCTTTCTCCATATCGAAGAAAAGTGTAAGACAGTGCTGTTTTTGTATAAAAGCTTCTCTTATTGTGTTTTCGAGGCGGACTAAATGGTCTGTCGTTGAGCATCCTTTTTATAACCGCATTGACAGACATCGAGAAGTTCTCGGCTTTCAAGGACAAATGGCAATCTTATATTAAGGGCACTTCCAAAAAATTTCGCGAGACAGCTTTTGAGGGCTGTCGTCCTATAGCTACAAGGGAAAGTTGGTGGTTTTCCATGTTTCAGGAAAGGCACTATCACTGCTGTTTTCCATGCCTTAGACATTTTTCTTTGTTAAAAAATTCAAGAGTGTCCCTATGGCAGGCTGAGAAAGATATGCAAGCATTTCGCAGTGTATCTGATCGGGTCTTGGTACAGTTTTTTCCGGCACAGTACTCTATTAATTTTTTCGAGAGTAATTAAATTGTTGTATTCATCATTTCCCCCTCCACTTGTTGGAAGTCTGTTTTTCGGCAATACTTTTGTATTTCAGGAATGACTGCGTATAGTGAGATGGAACTACAAACTGCAGCGAAGTGTTCCCCCAAAATGTCTGCCAGTTCCCTTATGCTTGTTTGTATACCAGGTGTTGTTAAAAGAGGAATTGTGAATGGTGAGAAGTTGCCATTTAATTTTGGAACCTGCTCCCACATTTTCTAATGTGATTTGACGGTTTATAGATGAAAAATAACTCAGTCAAGACTCTTTCTCGGCACTGCGGCGGACGTACCGAGCTCTGCCTCTTGCCTTTTTAAAACGTACGAGGTTCTCATGTGTAGGATACCTGCGAAATTTACAGCAAGCTCTGTTGTTTTTTTTGCTTCCTTGTATTCTTTCGTCCACCACACATTGTTTTTGCCGCACCTCTAATGAAGACTTAGGAGTAGCTAATAGTGCGGCAGTAATTATACAATTCGTGAACATTTCGTCTATCTAATCCATGCTGAGGTTTTCTAAAACTATATCTTCTGAGATGGCTTGTGCTCTAAAAATTTCCCTGTCTGCTAAATGCACCTTCCAACGTCGCGGCTTAGTTGGGATGATTCCTGGTGCAGATTGCAAACTTATTAACACAGGAATGTGATCACTGCCATATGGCTTGTCGACAACATCCCATTTACAATCGTTAAAAATAGATGAATTAAAATACAAATCGAACAGCTGACTGCAACCGCCTGGCACCAGCAACTGACACCATCAAATTCTACGCCGTGACTTTGAAAAGGTGGCGGCAAGTGAACAGGCACAGTTCACTGAAGATCAATGGGAGAGAGGGCTTCTGTCCTCTAGTTTAAAGTGTAACACCCGATTCAAAGGAGTCAGTCACTATTTCAGATTGTAATAACGCGCTACACACTAACAAAACGACACCGGAACGAAGGACACAGGACAAGTGCGGCCTGGCGCCCGGCTTTCATTAGGGGTGTTCGCTTGGGAGAAGCTCCGTAAACCCCGCTGCGTCCCTCGCGGGCGAAGCCCCAGTGTCGGACAACCTCGGTGCCTGCTAAAGGTGGTGTCACTGCCAACGTGGATTCATCACCTGCAGCAGCAGTTATAAGCGCACTTGTCCTGTGTCCTTCGTTCCGGTGTCGTTTTAGTGTGTAGCGCATTATTCCAACCAAAATGTACAACCAACTAGCCCACATTGCAGTTATAGCGCACTTGTCATGTGTCCTTCGTTCCGGTGTCGTTTTGTTAGTGTGTAGCGCGTTATTCTAACCAAAATGTACAACCAACTAGCCCACATTGCTGTCTTGCTTACTATTTCAGAATCTGGTTGCGCATCACGCGATTCGATGTCACTGCTCTGTATGAATCATGCCTGAACCATGGACAGTGCATGCTGAAGAAAAAACATTTCACTAAGTTTTAGCAGCAGTCTACTCCGGTTTTAAATATAGCAACACTAGCACTTTTTCCTAGCACTGGGGTGCTTGTGCGTCAACCTTTCGCTGCATCTTTGTTGTTTTGTACTGGTGCTGCCATGCTCATTCCGGGATACAGTCATCTAACATGGGGCAGCTGACGATACTGTTATTTCCTTGTACCTGTTGAACAGCACACTCCCTTCAGTAACTGCTGTGACAGCAATGCAAACAGAATGCGTTTACTCCCCCAGTCTATTTATACCAGACAGAATCAGTCTAACAGAAAAGATCTTACTACCATCATGGGCCAACGCAAAAGAAAGTGCAGTGAACCAAACGTCATGTCTTCACGACCTCTATTTTGACCTCTGAAACCACCTTCCTCGCAAGAAGTCTGGAAAGCAGCGGCTGCAACAGCTGCCGCCTGATCCCACATCCCACTGTACACTTTTCAGGTGCCACTAGACGAGCAGAGCATTACTCAAGTGACTTTCATATACAGTAGAAGCTCGTTAATTCGAACTTCACGGGACCGTGAAAAGAGTTAGAATTATCCGATGTTCGAATATCGCATGGCCTCGAAAAAACTGACAAGAACCATCTGAATTACGGTATGCGTACCGTATTTACTCGTGTAACGAACCCACTCGCATAATGAACCCCCCCACTCCCGACTTTTGCCTTAGAATTTCAAACAAAAAAGCGTCAGTCGTTAACACTTCCTTCTGTTTCGCACCGTCACGGACCACAACGCATCTCTTGGCCGTCCGCCAAGATGCTGCGCTACGATAAGATCACGGTGTGTTTACCTTTTGAGGTAGCTCTAGCAAGGGGGAAAAGCGAACTTTGTAGAGTGCTAGCGCTTGTCCGGTTGTGCAAGCCTCGTTTTCATTACATTCACCTTAAAGGTAACCCATAGGAGCGAACTTGCGCTGCGGAGTTTGAGCGGCCCGGTGGATCGCCGCCGCACGGTCGCCGTGCAGCAGCACAAGCGGCGGAAAAGGGCCGGTTGCCACCAGGATTTCGAAACTGCGCGATTTCATATGCTGAGCAAAATGCTGAAAAGAACAGCTGTACATTTACGATAAAGTATTATTTATTCAATAACGACAAAGAGGACCAATATTCTTCGTGGCCCTTTCTGAACCTAAATAATTAACCTGTTTGAACCTACGGCGCTTCTTGACGCCAACCGACGCGTAGTGGCTAAGCCTAGCAGCCTTGAAAATCCAGAAGCATTCTGAAACTCTGGCGCATTTCATCGCTGAAGTTTTGTCCTGCGGACATCTTCAGACAAACTGAAAGCTTCGTGCGAGTTTAGTTTTCCGTGAACATGAGGCACAGTGCAGCGGCAACGACGAGTGCGTGGTGAAACGAGAGGCTGCTTCGGCAGGCACAGCCTTGTTGTAGAAGCAGGCGGAAGCCAGACGCGGTCGCGCCCTGATTGGTCCGCGCTGATAGCCCACGTTATCCGCTTCCAGCCAGTGGCTGACCTCCGGGCAATGGTAAAAGCCGGCGTCACGATCGTGGCTGACCGCGTGCTTTTCGTTGGCGACTGATGGGTGAAAGGATGGACGACACTCGGGAAGAAAAAGTTTTTCGCACGTAATTTGCAGCGCCCGTCCGAAGTCATAGCCTTTCATGGGCGTTGGCTGAGACCGCGCCGACAGTACTTATCCGTATTTCCGAATTAACAACGATCGAATTAACGAGTACTTACTGGCGAGTTTCGGAGGCTGCGCGGAAATGAGGGTAGGCAGCCGCCACCGCGGCCGCCAATCCCTAGCCGTCGGCGCCGGCGACGGCGCCATTTAGGCTTTACTCACTCTTCCACGGTTTTATCTGCCTCCCTCTTCTGTCCTCGTTCAGGACGTGCGCAGCCTCTAACTATGCGGATGTGCTTTTTTTGGCCACGTGCAGTTGGCCACGTCCAGTTTGGCCAACGTAAACTCTGCCAGACTGCAGTGGAAACTGGTACACCACCTCAGTGGTGCAAGCGGCGCTGCACGGATCGTCCGCCACACGCCTGCAAAGTTGAGACAACTTGCAGGGGCCGAAGAACACAAGACGGATTCCCTTAGCAAAACTTGGTGCTGGGCTAGTTGGTTAAGCATTTCGTTTGAAACAGGTCAGTGCTAAAAAAGACCAACACGGCGAGAGAACGACGACACAAGGGATGAGCGCTCATCCCTTGTGTCGTCGTTCTCTCGCCGTGTTTGTCTTTTTTAGCGCTTACTTGTTTCAAACGAAATGTTCAAACGAGACGGATTCCCTGCTTAGCAGCCACCTTCATCAGGTTATGAGCCATTATATGCCTATTGGGCATAACCTCTAGCTGGCCTTTGTCAAGGCGGGCCGCTTGCTTCCGCCGGTGCGTCTTGTCCCACAGCTTCCACATCAGCGATTCAGCCATTGCCTGGAGGAGGGTTGGTGGAAAGCTGCGGGACAAGACGCGCGGGTGGAAGCGAGCGGCCAGTGCAACTGCCCGTCACATGCTTTTGAGGATTTCTCGAAGCTTAAGTTCAGATTTGATGACAGCACACAACGCCATACACTCGTGTCGTCGTAGCCATATGTGCGCGAAACGCGATCAGCAGTTTGCTCTGCATCCGCCCAATAACTTTACGTCGTTTCTTCCGCCCCCAAAGAGCCAATATCTAATGTACATGTGCGAGCAACGAGATTCAGTAGCCCGCAAAGCAGCGTGCTTTCGTGATTCGTGGCCGCTATCCCTTACGACTACGACGAACCTTCCTGTCTAGACTTTTCTAGCGGCCAGCAAGCTGCTCGAGCATGGTAAACAGAAGAGGTCCAGTGTCCACGGTCATTAAGAACTCTCAAGAAACTTTTTTATTCATCCATGACTAACACAGTACGTGAACAAAAACTAGCGAAATACCACGCACCTCTCCAGCTTCATTCGTGGTCCCTACTGTGTCATCCAATTGTGCTGTATGCCATACAGCTGCAAAAGAGGTAAGGCAAGACAGGTGGATAAAGTAAAAACCAGCTTACAATACAAGGTTAGTGTCTAGATTTCAACATGTCAAATTTCCGCCCAGTAGCATATGCGGATCATAACAATAATCAAACCAAATTTGCAGTTCTGCTTGCATAACAGTTTAGCACTACACTGCAGTGGGAGCAAGCTTGCCCACAGCATCAAACGTACAGCTGACCCCATCAGATTCAATTATCTCAAACTAAAGCAGAAACGATCTACCTGCAACTAGAAAGAGGCTCTGACGTTAGTATTTGGTTTCAGTTTGGGGGGTGTCTGTATGGAAACATGAAAGGGGGAAGGGGGGGTGTCCGCGGTGGGCCGCTCGGACGGAGAGTCCGATTTATTTCCGGGGCAAAACAAATCCACCCATATGAAACCTTTAGTTACAAAAACAACGGAACATGAAGGACAGGCAAACGAAACAAACGCTGCGTAATGCACCGGGCCAGGTCAGCCAAGCTGAGAAGGCGCCACAGTGGCGTGGAACAAAGCGTAGGTACTGCAACAAGAGGCGAACAGAGTTATCCTCTGCGTGGCCCAGCTGTCCCCGCTCGACGGATCAGACTATCCGCATATTGTCGTTTAGCGCATTTCAATCCGAGGTCGTCATCTGGAGAGCGTACGACATGTCCATGGCCAGGTGGCCACACTCCTCAGTCTCCTTTCCCACACGAAAATGACCTCTCTTTCCCCGTAAAGACGCCCTAATAAAGATACAATGATATGACAATGCCATTATGAATCGTCCACATCGGTCAAGTAAGTGCTCGCTGGCCGCTGCGCCAGCTGCAGAGGTGCTGGTGGCGGCGTCTGCTGGGACGGACAGAGGACGATGCCGAACCGCTCGTGTATCGGGCGCCTGGCTTCGTCGGGGGCCGTCGGGTTGCTTTTAATTTGGTTTCGAATTTCCCTTGCCATCAACGTATCAAACACGTTTTGGCCTACCGGTATAGTGGGAGAAGTGTGAAGTATGCAAAGCTTGTTACTGGCTTGTTACTGGAGTTACTGGGGAGATAAGTAACCTTCTTCTCGCATGACTTCTCATGACTGTACACTAAATAGATATTTTGCTTGGTGGCCACATCACATCGCTCAGCTTGTTTTTAAATGTGGACTGGTTCAGTTGTCGACGTACGACAGTACGATGTGTTTGCACATCCGCTCCAATGTCTTGGTGTCGTAATCCCAGGTGACTGCCACATCTATAATTTACGTGCAATGGGGCAGCTCCAGAACAATATCGGGCTTGAGCGAAGTCCCCGCACGGTCTGTGATTACGTCTTCAGTTGACACCTGGGCACCGGGATGGATTTCTCGGAGCTTAGGGGCAATGGCCTGCAAGATGAAGTTGTGACGAGCAATTCTGGAGAGATGGACAGGAATTCATTTGCAAACAGTGTGTGCTGTAGTTTGCGGTCGGAACTTGCAGCGTCTGCACAACCTGGTTGATGGATCAGATGATTTTTTGTTTGATAAGGATATGGTTGGGTAAAGATTTGCCCTCAGTCTTGATGCTTTCATGTTGTCCCTGTCCTTTAGGAATTTTGAACCCGGCTTGAGCCACTTGTTTCCCAGTGGCTCTTTCCTAAAAGAACCCAAGTCCTTATCAATGTAGCGGTCCTGCCAATCTTTTAGTGTAGACCGTCTAGAGGCCTTCAATGCCTTGTTGACATCTGCAATATCTGAGACACCGTGTGGGATGTCGAGGTGTTGGTATAGATGGTCTCTCTCTCGTCCCTTATTCACTCTTCCACAGTGGTGTCTACCTGTTCTGACCCTAACCGCTGCAACATGACAATCTTTCACCTGTACCTCTGGTCCTTATCGGGCGAGGTGTAACACGCCCAAATCCTCCCCCCCCCCCGGTTATATGGAAGATGAAGGATGATATTCAGATAAGACAATGGCAAGTACAGTAGCTTTTGACATCGATGCGGGTGTGGCGATCCAGATGTCCCGCAAGCTTTTGCAGGAAAATGCTGGATGTTGCATATAACAATTTTGGAAGCAGAACACTGGTGAGACAGTAAGGCTTTTGAAATAGTTTCAACCGTGCGGATTTCAAAAATGCCAATTCGTGATTAATGACGTCGGTTGAAACCCAGGGTGGCTTGTTTACAAAAAGTTCGACGCCCAGATAGCGGATAGGCGAATTACGAGCCTTAGGTTTGACCACCGGGCCCTCGAGCCGGAGCTCGGCGATTCGGTAGTCAGTCCACATCAGCTAGTGGGCATCGTAACGCCACCCAAAATACCGAGTCTTAGCTGGATTCAGCTTACGCCTCAGCTTAGGGAAGTACCCAACTGAAACATCCAAGTTTCTCCGTAGCTCGGCGAGGCTGCTGGCTATAAGAACGATGTCGTCAGCATAGGCTAGTGCAGCCATGTTAGTATCTTTGATGGATGGATGGATGGATGGATGGATGGATGGATGGATGGATGGATGGATGGATGGATGGATGGATGGATGGATGGATGGATGGATGGATGGATGGATGGATGGATGGATGGATGGATGGATGGATGGATGGATGGATGGATGGATGGATGGATGGATGGATGGATGGATGGATGGATGGATGGATGGATGGATGGATGGATGGATGGATGGATGGATGGATGGATGGATGGATGGATGGATGGATGGATGGATGGATGGATGGATGGATGGATGGATGGATGGATGGATGGATGGATGGATGGATGGATGGATGGATGGATGGATGGATGGATGGATGGATGGATGGATGGATGGATGGATGGATGGATGGATGGATGGATGGATGGATGGATGGATGGATGGATGGATGGATGGATGGATGGATGGATGGATGGATGGATGGATGGATGGATGGATGGATGGATGGATGGATGGATGGATGGATGGATGTTTATTTGAGGGTGCCTCAACAGCCAAGTGGCCTAAACGAGCGCACACTAGGTCTGATGCATCAAAAACACCACTTCAAAAGATTTAAAAGCAGGCACGAAAACAACAATTAGGCAAATATGTCCATGTCATTAAACGTTTTGTTATATAAGATTTGTAAACTAGTCATTGGACAGATGGCGTGCAAATCGGGATAAAATGTCTCGAAACATTTTGCAGCTTTTGCATGCGGCACACGAAAATTCAGCGACATCAGTAAAGTCCCACAGTTAATGTAACCGCGCACGACGTTTTGCAGAAACTGCATGTCATGTATGCGTCGCCTGTCGCCAAGGGTAGACATATTGAGGTCTGCCAAGAGAGAATCATAGTCGTAGAAACGACGGCGACCAATATATCTATCATAATAGATGCGTATGAACTTACGCTGGACATTTTCAATTTTCGTGCAATAGGCGACAGATACGCTATTCCAGGCTACTGACGCTGACTCAAGACGCGGTCTCACAAGGGCACAGTATAGAGTGCGTAGACATTCGTGCCGTCGAAATTTTTTTGTTAATCTAGAGATAAGACCAATATGCCTCAATGCGCGTAACACAATTGAATTTACATGCAGTCTAAAATCAAGCTTTGAATCAACAACAACACCAAGGTCTCGTACATGGGCCACGCGAGAAATCTCACCCGCCAAAAGTGTGTAATCAAACGTAACTGTGTCGCGTTTCCTAGTTAGAGACAGGACGGAAGTCTTCTTAATATTCAGTTTTAAGCGATTCATCAAACACCAATTCTCAACGTTGTTAATGTCAGCTTGCAATTGGCGGCAGTCCTCAATATCTCCAATATTACGGAATAATTTGAAATCACCTGCGAAGAGCAAAATTCTCGAGTTCTTGACATGTAACGGCAAATCATTAATAAACACTAAAAACAACAGCGGTCCTAAGTTGGAGCCCTGAGGCACTCCCGAAGATGACAGAAAATCGTTGGACACATAGCCGGAAAATCGTACCATATTACGGCGGCTGCCAAGGTAGCTTTTGAGCCACCTGCAGTATATGGGGCAAAGTCCGTATCTTTCCTTCTTCATCAGAAGTACCTCATGGGAAACCATATCGAAAGCTTTAGTCATGTCAAAGTAGACTGCATCTACCTGACCACGATTAAATACACGTGGCCCAGTATAATCAAGAAAGCTGCATAAATTCGTTTCCACAGAGCGACCTTTCAAAAAACCGCGCTGCAGAATCGAGATCTTCTGTTTGAAGTATGAGCCCCTGCGTTCGCACATAATCATTTCAAAAACTTTCGCAAAAGAACAAATTAGTGACACAGGACGAAAGTTGTTTACATCACAAGCATCGCCAGACTTGAATACAGGAACAACTACTGACAACTTCCAATGACGAGGGAAAACACCAGTTCGCAACGATAAGTTGAACAAATGCGCCAAAACAGGGCCGAAAATGTCAGCGCATCCTTTGATTATGAAGCTGGGAATTTCATCAATTCCTGTTGAAAGTTTTGGCTTAAGTTTCTGAATCGCCGAAAGAACCTCATGCTCGGTGACAATATCATAAGCTAAACAGTCAGCGCTGTCTTCAAGAGTGATAACAGCAGTTGTGTTATCATGGCGCACAAAACAAAAGCTGAAGTGATCAGCAAAAGCTTGGCACACATCTTGATGTTTAAAACAGATGCCATCGCGCGTCTTTATCACAGCAGCACTAACCTTATCATTTCTTTGCTTGCGCACAAAATCCCAAAAACTGCTTGGTTCCTTTTTAAAGTTCTGTTCGAGAAGTTTGTGGTAGTCGGCTTCATCATGTGCAATCAGTTTTTTCACAATGTTTCTGCACAATGAATATCTTTGGTACCAATATTCACTTTCTTATTTCACGTAGAGTTTGTGATACTTCTGTTTTTTCTTCAAGTAATGTCTCAAGTCGTGCGAAAACCAGCATGGAAATCTACACTTCTTCGATTTACGGTGAGGTATACATTTTTTCATTATACCTTGTACAGTTGATGTAAGTAGCTCAACGCCTGTGTTTACATCCTCAGTCTCAAGCAATTCTGACCAGTCGTAGGCCAGAAGATCATTGTACAGCCTAAGGTAATTGCCATACGCGTATCTAAATTTTTCAGGCACCATCTCACGCACTGCACGAAACGACAAGAAGAACGACAAGGTAAACGGGCAATGATATTTGTCTACTAGAACAAGAGGATCGCGCACCGCTTGCATGCCAAAAAGAGGCACATTAGATAAAATTAGGTCTAAAATGTTTCCAGCACAGTTCTTCATTGCTAAAATCAATTAAACATTCGGCTTTTTCTCGAGTTGTGAACCTTGTACTTCAAAAAATCAATTTTTTCCCCAATATCCAAAAAATTATCGGTAAAAACGTTAGGAGCAGAATTTGGTGGAAAGTAGTAACAGCCGACTAGATAGTGCGATTTCTCACACGTTGGAATTTCCAACCACACACATTCTTCGTATGTCTCTAGGTCTGGTCTCCTAAATGCATTTAGCACAGAACGGCAGGCTATCAGAACTCCGCCCCCGTATTTAATCTTGTCAGAGTACACCCTATCGGCCCTGAAAACAGTGTATTCATCTGAGAAATAACACGCACTTGAACATGATGAGTTTAGCCACGTTTCCGTCAGGCACATAATGTCATACTCACATTCGTAGGCATTCGCGAAGAGAGCTTCCCTTTTAGTTCGCAGCCCTGTCGTGTTTTGGTAATACAGCTTAATTTCCTGAGCCATTTTCGGATGTAGTTAGAGCACCATTAGGGTCATCAAAGCGCCGTGAAGACCACAGCTTTCCATAAAAAGGGCGAAATACGCAACCATCAGGCCACACTTCCGGTTTGCTCACAAGTTCAAATAAATGCTCATCCATAGAAACGTGAAAGGAGCAATATGTATCGTACTTAGTTTTCAGTTTTGTGCAAGTAACAACCTTGTCACCTACTGTGTCCGCCAAAAGTTCCTGTATGTCCGACGCCGTTGTTGTCGGGTCCAGACGAGAAACAAAAAAGCTTTTCTTCGCCGGTAGTCTGGGCGCTACTTTAAGCATGGACTGCTTAGCTGTGCCAAACGTTGCTCGAGGCCGAGGTGGTTGGCTCACCGCTTTCGACGGGCGTTGCAGATGAGTACTCAGGTCCTGAGCAGGAGGCTTCGATGGAGGGGCCGACATTCCAGCAGGCCGATTTGCCGCCACGGCTGAAGCGTAGCTGGGAGATTCCGAGCAGTCAAAATGCGAGCACTCACTCTGGCTGACGGTACGAACAGACGCACTCAGGCCATTCAAAGCCTCACGCAGGAGCGCGTTTTCCGCACGGAGCTGTCGCACCTCATCAGTTAACGCATCCATTCGACTAGCCATTTCTTGTAGCATTAAAACAACACTCGGGGAAGCACTGATGGAATCTGATTCTTGAATATCCAGGGAAGAACGCTGCACTTCGGGGGGCGTTTCCGTGTCGCCGGCTCCGCCGATAAGCTCTGCCGCCGAAGGATCACGCCGCTTCACGCAATGAACACATTTGTACTTGCTGGCACCGGATTCCATGAGGATGTTGTATTCCTCGGCCTGTATGTTGATGCATTTGCAGTGAAAACGCTGACTGCAAGACGCGCACGGCAAAAACTGCTGCCTACCACGAATGGGCTGGGAGCAGCGCGCACATGCGTCCGCATCGGGCGCCATTATGAACCGACTATTATGAAGGAGTCAAGGCAAGAAACGAAATTTAGAAGCGAATGGTTATTAAACCAGTTAAGAGAGGAAATGGCGAGGCCGAAGAAGGTCCGATTCACTTCCAACCCGACGCTATTAGGAAGGCTCGGATAACCGTTGGCTGACAGTTCTTCGAGCCCCAGACAGGATCCCTTCAGCTCATGCAGCAGCGGATCAAGCGCCACATTGAATAGGAAGGGAGACAAAGGGTCCCCCTGATTGATCCCCCGCTGCATGAGCCCACGGATCCCGTCCGTGACCCCCGCGTGTGAAAATGTGGTCCTCTGCACTCCCCCTCCTGCAGGGCTGAAAATAGCGCATGGTGACTTACGCTGTCAAATGCTTTGCGGAGATGAAGTGAGGCGGCATAGAAGTCTTTTTGTCTTGCTCCATTTCATAAAGCCCTGTAGCTAGAGCAAGTTCGATTTAGCAGAGCGGTCATCAGAAAACGCGCTCTGCAGAGGATGAAATCGACATGAAGTGAAACGACCCAATAATCGCCTAGAAAAAAGTCGAACCCAGATGGAGGTAAATGTTATGGGCCTCAAATCAGCCGCCGATTCTGGGATGTCACGTTTTGGAATCAAAACCGTGCTGGACATGCGGAGGTCCTCGGGAAGACGATGTACTGAAATACTGAAGGGAAGTTGTTCATGACCAAAGTGATGTCGTCAATGGGGATTTTACCTAGCTGCGCCACCGTAAGGCCGTCTGGTCCGGGAGCAGTATTTTGACGCATTTCCTGGCAGAAGGAAATCACCTCACCAGAGGTAAAGAGTGGGGCCTCCGATGGCAACACTCCAGGTTCTATCCCTACCCATGGGACCTCCGGAGATTCATTCTGGAAGAGGTGACCATATTGTTCGCGAAATGTCAGCTAAAGAGATTTTCCGGCCATCAACATGGCTCCTGCTGAGCTCGTCCAGTAAGATTTTTGGGCCCTTGTTAAATAGTTGTTCATGGTACTTGTAAATCCGGCGGTGGAAACTTTTAGCCGACTCATTTGGACGCCGGACAACCGGCTCTACCTTCTTTTTCAGCGCTCTATAGGGCTTGAGGGTTATTTTAACACAATCATATAAGATGGAAAAACCGGAGGCAGCAAGAGGACCGGCGCAAAGATTGTGGGCTAAACCTGTTTTGTGGATTTTGTATCGAACCAAGCAGTCTATGACCTCCACAAGATCTAGGGAAGGAGGGTCAGCGGCGGTTTCCTCATCGCCTCTCGGTAGCGAAGGAGAGGGAGGGGTGATGGGGAGCAGAGAGGCTATGGAAGCCGGGCTACCACATAGTGCCTAACCCCTGAACGACGACGACGCTCCCTCTCGGCTTCATGCCTGTCTGTACTTGTTTGTCTTCCTTAGGCCACAAATGGCGTCTGCTGACCTAATCTGGTGGAGAGCCGAAATAGTGATATTATGGAAACGTTCTCCAGGGGGCAAGTCTGGCTCCAGATCAATTATTATGCCAACCTCCGCGTCGGTACGCCTAATGTGCGAGGCAGCATGAAACCTGGATGGCACGAGCCCCTCTCCATCAATGGGTTCCTTGATCGTGTTAGATACGGGCGCCGTAATAGCCACCCGCCCAGCGAACCAACTACTGCCGTCTGCCATCGCCTAAACAGGACAACAGCCCCAGGTTGGGGCTGGTTTCAGAAGTGGCACTTTTCAAAGGCTGTTGGCGCATGTTAGCCTTAGGTACTGATGTGCCACAACACCCAGCATACACACTTTTACACTAACTTCTGAGAACAGCTGTTTTGCAGTGTCTTGCAGGCCTGATGCAGCTTCTGCATAACCAAGAGCGGTAGGGCTGCCACCCTGCTGCTTCAGACCTTGCGAACCTATTTAGGAAAAAGCGTTTTCGCTTGTTCCTTTCTCGAAGAGCTTTACCACCTTTAGGGTGAAAGTGTGTGGTTCGTTTAGATTGCGCCAATGTGCATAGAATGGTAAAGAACGGGGCGCAGGTATTCCGCAGGGCGTCCATAAACGGGGAGCGAGCTTTCCGCCTGGGTAATAGTAAGAAACTCTAACGGGTGTCCAGTCCTCTTATTGTTGCGGACAGCATTGGCTTTAACTACGGCCATATCGAATAAGCACCAGCAAGTGGTGGCAGTGAGGTCCTTGGTGCACTGTAATTTTCCTCAGTTATACAGAAATAAAAATATACTGCCACCGCTAATCTTTGCTGCTCAGTTCGTAATCATCCGCCGACAGTGTAATGTGCGCTGTGTTGAGCTGCATTTCTTTTTTGCATATGTAGCACAAAGCAGCTACATTACACACAGTCGCACTGCGCTATGCTAGTAGGTACAATGCAAAGAACCGATATTATGTAACGCTCCCACTGGACAGTGCTACTTCGGCCATAGCACCAGCAGAACCTCATCTAGCGCAGTCTAGTGGCTCGACTCTCTGGCTCCAGCCACCTGCTGTGCCATTCCCGCTATTCCCCGTCATTTTACACTGCGTTAGCAAACTCGTTGTCTTTAGTTGTGTCTTTGGCCACGCGATGGCTCGTGCGTCACGGTAGCAATTACACAGAGGCTCGTCTCGGGGGCAGCTCAGTAAAACAGCTCTCGCTGCCAAAGCAATGCGTGCTAGTGTTCTGTAGTAAGTAAAGTGGTAATAGTGGTTTTGGCTGCCACTAGAGAAAAATCAAGCACTGAATAGGTGTTGAGACATATTCCTAGAATAACAAGGCAAAGGCTCCTGGACAAAAACACACTGAAACGAAGGGCTAATAACTGAGTGTACGTCGGCCTTCGGCCTCTGTAAATATAAGGGATCCGGCAAAGAGCGTCGGAAAGCGCCAGCTCTCCGCCCTGGTTCTGCGTCTCACGTATCGCCGTGCCTGGGAAGGAACCGCCCAGCGAGGCTTTTGAGACAACTCTGCCGCGTGCATCCGTCAGCAGCCCAGCGGCTCTGATTCTTCGGGCGCAACAATATCTGCTCAGTCTGTGCTAATGTGGGCGTCGACGTTATCAGCGGCGAGGCGTGTGTTCCCTGTCGAGACAGGAACGGGCGCGCATTTTGTTAGGTCATATTCTCTAGTCTAGTTTAGCGACTGTTTTTTCTCTCTGAGCTGGGGTCTCTTGTCTTGTCATATGTATCATATCAGATGAAAGCACGCAAGCTATCTCTGTAGGCTTCCTTACCACGTGCTTATCCCTCGCCCTCTGTTTTCACTAACCCCTTTCCACCTTCGGCTATAAGTATCAGCGCTGAATAAACAAGCACGTTCTTTGTTATCCAGACACACTGGCTGTCCATTCCTGTCGTCCCGCTCGAGGACGATATATGGCGTCAGCAGTTGGATGAAGGCGACCAGTTAAAACGACAGCTTCCGGGGCTAGCCGAGCGTAAGGATTGACGCCATGGAGCACCTAATGCCGCCAGAACCGCTGCGCTTGACCGCCGATGGAGGAAGGAACTGGAGGCTGTTTCGTCAGAAGTTCGAATTTTTCCTTCAAGCCACGGCATGCACCGACAAGCTAAGATCGGAGGCGGCAAAGACGGCCCTGCTGCTCAGCGTTGTTGGAGAGGATGCCTTGGACGTTTTCAACAACTTTGTGTTCACCGAGAAAAAAAGCAAAGAAGACTACGCCACCGTCATTGCCAAATTCAAAGAATACTGCGTGGAGCAACAAAACGAAACCCATGAAAGGTACGTCTTCCGTTCACGTCGTGAGGGTGAGGCGGAACCTTTCGAGCAGTTTGTACGTGCCCTAAAGAGACAAGCGCAGCACTGCAACTTCGGGGCCATGACAGATGATATGGTGCGCGACCAAGTTGTGTTCGGAACCAGTTCGCCAAAGCTTCGAGAGAAGATGCTCAGGGACAAAAACCTGACCTTGGGAAAAGCGGTCACCACCTTATGCAAGGCGTCAGAGACTTCAGCTCGCCTAAACGAAGTCTGGGGGAAGGTAAATGAAGAACTTGATATGAGCGCTGTTACGGCCAGGAAGAGTGCTCAGACAGGGTCCAGGCGCGACCCAAATTGTACGCGGTGCAACCGCAGACATGCTTCGAGATGCTGCCCAGCCTACGGAAAAACCTGTTCCTCGTGTAATGGGCGAAACCATTTCGCGTCTTGCTGCAGGAAACAAGATGACGTCTACGAAGTACAGCCTGAAAGCGACGACTTCAACGTGCTGGACGTCGCTGTCGGCAGCGCTAACAGAGAACGTGACTGGCAAGTGGACGCACGCATTCAAGGCCAAAACGTGAGGTTCAAGGTTGATACAGGGTCGCAGGCGAACGTTTTTTCCGCTCTCTATGTTCCGCAAGCTTAAGGCCATTACCCTGATGCCAAGCGGCGCCGTTCTGAGATCCTACGGGGGTAACGTTATCAAACATATCGGCAAGTTTTCAGCACCCGTGACGGTTGGCGACCATAATGTGTGGGCTGAATTTTTTGTTGTAAAGAAAGACCACAGTGCTATCTTGGGCTTGGCAACCAGCGAGAAGCTAAGGAACGTCCAGCGCGCTGTAGAAAACGTGACGATGAGCCAAGCTGAACAGATCGTCAAGGAATTCCTACGGCTTTTCCACAGGATAGGACGCGCCCCACGTGAATACAAGATCGTACTGCACAAGGAAGCCCTGCCAGTCGTCCAGCCAGCTCGAAGGGTTCCCCTGTCACTGCGAGAGCCTCTCCGTGCGGAACTGAACCGGATGGAAAAGGAAGGCATCATCCAGAAGGTCAGCAGCCCTACAGACTGGGTAAGCCCGCTTGTCATTGTGTTAAAAAAAGACGGCAAGTTGAGAGTTTGCATGGACCCGAGACGCATAAATGAAAGCTTGAAGAGAGAACACTACCAAATGCCTCGCCGCGAGGACATTGAAGCGGACTTGGCAGGCGCGAAGTTTTTCTCGCATCTCGACGCAAATGCTGGATTTCACCAAATCCCACTAGACGAGCAATCGTCCAAGATCTGCACATTTGCTACCCCCTTCGGCCGATATCGGTTTCTTCGACTTCCATTCGGCGTGGCATCAGCTAGCGAGGTGTTCAGAAGGCCCTCAATGAGGTTTTCAATGGCCTCCCAGGCGTACGCGTGTACGTGGATGATGTGCTGATTTGGGGTGCGACAAGGGCGGAACACGACCGGAGGCTGCGCAGTGCACTTAAAGCAGCTGAAGAAACGGGCCTAACGTTTAATGCATCCAAGTGCAAGTTCGGCGTACAAGAAGTTTTGTTCTTGGGAGACATCATTAGCCACAAGGGAATTAGGCCCAATCCCGATCTCGTGGATGGTCTTCTGAAAATGCCCAAGCCTCAAGACAAATTGGCGGTACAGAGGTTGCTCGGCGTCGTTAACTACTTCGGCAAGTATCTGCCGTCACTTTCACAGCGCACGTCGACGCTTCGTTCTCTACTCAAACAAGTCTCCATTTTCGATTGGACATCGAATCACGAAAACGAGTGGCAAGCTATATGCCAAGAGTTGAGCGAAGCACCAGTGCTTGCCATATTTGACCCATGCTTGCAGACAAAAGTGACTGCAGATGCTTCTCAAAGTGGCGTTGGCTCGGCGCTCCTACAACGCCACGGGGAGTGCTGGAAACTGGTAGCGTACGCGTCAAGAGCGCTGACCGAATCGGAACAAAGATATTCACAGATTGAAAAAGAGGCATTGGCTTTGGTGTTCGGTTGCGAAAAGTTCAATCATTTTGTTTATGGCCGCCCACTCATCCTCGAGAGTGACCACAGTCCGCTGATAAACATATCAAAGAAAGGCATAGCCGACATGCCGCCAAGGGTGCATCGTTTTTTCCTTCGATTGCTCAAATACGATTACACCCTCACCTTTGTTCCCGGCAAACAGATGGCCCTGGCTGATATGCTGTCCCGGTCTCCTGCTCCTGACCACAAGGCATCTGCAGACACGTGCGACGTCGAAGTTCACGCGGTGACGGTTGTGTCAGCACTCGTGAGTGAACAGACAGCCGCGAAACTTGCACGAGAAACTGCTAACGATCCGTACCTTGGCGTAGTGCTGCGGAAGCTAGCGAGGGGAGAGTCTGTGGACGGTCCACTGAAACCGGTGGCTGCCGAACTTTCCGTGGTCAACGGTATACTCCTGAAAGGATCGAAAGTAGTAATTCTGACAAGCATGCGCAGAGATATGCTAAAGCGGATTCACGCAGGTCATCTTGGTCAGGTGAAGTTCAAAGCTAGGGCTAGGCAGATGGTCTATTGGCCGAGCATAAACTCTGACATTCAGTCTCTGATCGAAAGTTGTCCAACGTGCAAGACTTATGCTTATAAGCAACCATCAGAGCCTTTGATTCTTCGGGCAACGCCTACTCAACCATGGCACCGTGTCGGGGTCGACCTCTTTCAATACTCCGAAAGACATTATCTGTGCGCCTACGACTCGATGTACAATTTCCCAGAGGTGGAGCTGCTGCCCGACACGACAGCCAGTTCGGTTGTCGATAAGCTAGGTGCAGTATTTTGCCGGTACTGCATCCCTGCCGAGGTTTGCACAGATAACGGCCCGCAGTTCAGCAGCCACGAGTTCGCTCTTTTTGCGCAGCTTTATGATTTCAAACATGTGACATCAAGCCCGGAATATCCTCAATCTAATGGGCTCGCGGAAAAGGGTGTACAAATCGTGAAGCGCATTCTAAAGAAAACGAAAGCTGCTAGCGAGTGTTTCTGGCTGGGCATGTTGAATTACAGGGCAAGTCCTACTGAAGATGGCCGGTCTCCAGGCGAGCTGCACCAAGGAAGGCGGCTGCGCACACCCGTGCCGGAATTCAATCCCCTGCCTACTGTACGGGTGAAAAAACACCGACAGATAAGCCACAACGAGCGAGCTCTACCACGCCTGAGCAACAACGACGTGGTACGTGTGAACGGCAAGTCATGGTCACGAAAAGCCAAGGTGGTTGGATAGGCCGGTCCGCGGGCCTTTCACATGCGCACAGAGGACAATACCATTCTTCGCCGCAACCGCCGACACCTTTTGGCAACGAAGGAACAATGGTCTGATGACTCATCAGACGACGAAGATTTCGGCGACAACAGGGCATCGTCACAAGGTGTGGCGTCAACTGCCCCTGTGGCTCCACC
Source organism: Amblyomma americanum (assembly GCF_052857255.1). Taxonomy (NCBI): domain Eukaryota; kingdom Metazoa; phylum Arthropoda; class Arachnida; order Ixodida; family Ixodidae; genus Amblyomma; species Amblyomma americanum. The sequence continues at coordinate 540,595,707 of NC_135497.1, read as the reverse complement.
GACGCCAGCTGAGCAGTCAGCGCTTCCGCCACTGCGAAGGACAACACGACAGATGCGACCACCAGAGCGTCTGGGTTACGACCAACACTTTCAGCAGACAAGCCAGCGGTGTTGAGCTTGGCGGTGAACAGCTGTTGAGAAGGAGGATGTATCATATCAGATGAAAGCACGCAAGCTATCTCTGTAGGCTTCCTTACCACGTGCTTATCCCTCGCCCTCTGTTTTCACTAACCCCTTTCCACCTTCGGCTATAAGTATCAGCGCTGAATAAACAAGCACGTTCTTTGTTATCCAGACACACTGGCTGTCCATTCCTGTCGTCCCGCTCGAGGACGATACATCATATATGGCAAACATGGGGCTGGTTAGGGTAAGTTAAATGCAGAAGGTTGGCCGCCATGGCCAAAGAAAAAAGATCCCACCTCACAGAGACCCCCGATAAGCCACCACCAACGGCAGCAAGAAGTGGAAAAGTAAGGAACCAATCCATTGCATTTAATGGAAAATGAAATGCCAGGGAGAGCATAGACTCCGCGCAGGGACACGGGGATGAAGAACATCAGCACCTCACCTCTAGGCTGCCTCGTAACTATCGCACGGGCTGCAGAGATCATAGAGACCCCTTCAGGGGCACATGTGTGCAAAAAGTAAATAAAAGGCCGTGCGCGGAGTCGAAACGACGCTACCGTCGACGAGCAAGTTATCATGGATAGCCTAGCAGTCAAACAAAATAGGCCTGTTTGTTTCCGACGCGAGAAGCGACATATTTATCTATTCACCCCACTCAGGCAGAGCTGATTCTAAGCTGTTCCAGATTAGTCTTGTAACTTTGAACACTTTATCTCGAAAGTTTTCTATCACCTTTAAATTGAGCACGGCTGACAGCGACAGCAATTCGTTTCGACAACCGCCGAGCACGCCAGTCGCATAGCCGCCGCCGAGTGATTCGGTCCATTTTGGGCGCAAGTTAGGTCAATAAACAGATTTCTTTTAGAATAACGTTTGTCTGTTGTTATCTATCCTTCAGCTGTTGTCACCACTATGTGACAGTATGAATATATGAACAAAGTTCATATACGTAATAGATGTATTTTTGAACAAAGCCCTGGAAAGCTCTGGAAAAACTGCACTTCAGGACTGGGAAAGCCGGTAGAAACATAAGGACTTGGGTTCCTTTAGGAGGGAGCCACTTAGCAAAAAGTAGCTTAAACCAGGCTGAAAGTAAATAACGGATTGGGATAGGATAAAAACATTACGATTAAGAGTAAACGTCTATCCAACCAGGTCTTTATCCAACAAACAGTCATCATCCTCGTCAACCCGGCTGTGTAAACGATATAAGTTCCAACCAGAAACTGCAGCGCACATTGTTGGCATATGTAAGTCTATTCACATCAATAGAGTTACACCCCATAACTTAATTTCCTGTGCATTGTTTCTAAAAGCACGTCTTGCTTGGCAAGCTGGTAACTGTTCATCTTTGGTTACAGGCGCGAAAACAGACAAGACAGGGCAGAAAGCCCGGACGTAGTGGACGGGGCGGAGCTCCGTCCCGTCCTTATGCCTTGTGTTGTATGTTTTCGCCCCTGTAACGAAAGATGAACCAATGTTTCTATGTTTAGAGAGATTCATCCGAGTTCCCAGGTGACAACTGAAAAACTAGTCACCGACCTTGCGGAGACTAGGCTGAAATCTGAGAGCATTCTTAAGCAGCCGCATTGCACGTACATTTTAAATGTGGCAGTCGCCTGGGGACTACGATCCCGAGACATTGGAGCGCATGTGCGAGCACAAGCGCGACAAGTATACGACCCTGCCTGAAGTAACCAGAGAAGCGCTGCAAGGTGCTTGGCCTCTCGTTTGGTGCACATTGGCTTCTTTGTACTGGTACTAGGAGAGCTGCAAAAGAAACTTGGTTATCAGAAAGGGATTAATCTGGAAAGTACCCGTGCTATCATTTTCACATTGATTGTCCTCAGCAGAGTTGCACAATTGGTTTAATTTGGTGCCAATCTACCCAGCTCATTTTCCAGGTCATGTATTGTGATTGAATGATTTTCCTTCTCTCATTTTTTCTCTCATAATCACCTCTTTTTTTACTATTTGAGTAGAAGTGACCTGTAGCGCCATCTGTCTGAACAAGAGAGAGGTACAAATGCATCAAGTACAAACGACAAGCTCGAGAGGTCCCAATTTAGGAGCTGCAAGTACGTCATCATTCGAAAGGAATAATGTAGTCTCTACTTGAGCAAAAAGAACTCCATTCCCGCGGCAAAGCGTTTTTAGATAAGGACAGTTGGAAAAATTGCCCCTGGTAATCAGTCCCCACTTCCTTTGCTGCTTTCATCGATGGATGGGAGGTAGGAGCATCTCCCTTGAAGCGGGGTGATGGCAGTTGCCACCATGATCAGTTTTTATTTTGTTTTTGTTTAACTGTCTTGTAAGTTACTAAAATTTGCCATTTTCTCTAAAATTCTTCTTCCTACACTTTTAACCTTATGACACATCTCTGCTTTTGAGCCACTAATATTCGAATCGCTTTTTCCGCTGCAGATTTATTTACATGGCTATTGTTGTCTCTAGATCCCTGGGCCTCAAGAAGAGTTACTTTGCCTGCATCGACATCGGGATGAATACCATCACATTTTACTATGCGGTGTTGTATTATTGCTTCAGATTTACCACACAACGCATGTGTCATCTTCGCATGTGTCTTTTTGTAGCTGCGGGTTATAAGGCAACCTGACCTAGCTTCCAAGAGTAGGGCATTACCTCTTGAGTTATCATAAACCACTTTCTTCCTGATCCGCCTTTTCCAGAATCGATATAGTTCTACACTATGCTCAGTTTCCATTGAATCTATTGAATTTTCACCTTCCGCGTTTTTAACCTGTCTTTTAATGCGCTTTCTGCGTCCTCGTGTCTGTGGCACTTACAGGATAGCTTTCTAGTTCTTTTCCGACACTGTGAGCCCACGCTCGTTCTGTACAGGTATTTAAGTACCTCAGCTGCACACCTGTTATCGTCCAATTCCTTTGGGCGTTCTTCGTATCGTATTTTACTCCCAGCTTCCCGCGCATCGAACGGTGCCCAGCCCATATCCACCTGTAGTGCCTCGTTTGTGGTTGGCACCTCGTTGCCACCTGTGATAATCTTCCAAGAGCTCTTTGATTTACTTATGATCTCGACTGAACTTCTGGCCTTAAGCACAGAACTGCATTCCGGAAAGTAAGCCCTGGCACAATTATTCCTTTCGAAACACCCCTCAGCACTTCACACCTGTTGTACCGCCACAATGAGTTATGTTTCATTATTCCGGCATATCTTCGCAATTTTTGCAATGAGAGATTGTTCGTGCTTTTCCGTGCATATCTGGCCTTTGTTTACTTATACCCCGAGATATTTGTATTCGGACACTCGGGGTATTTCATGGATTTAGATTTAAAGCTCCTGATCAGTCGTATCGTTGAAAATCATGACACCTGACTTAGTTGTGCTAGAACTAAAACCTAGACGTTCTCCACGGCAATTATTCAAAGTTTGCGGATTTTTTTGGCCATCTGCTAAACGTACAATATCGACCGCGTAGATTAAACCTGGTAGTCGTTGCTCAACAACACTTCCGCCTAAAGAGACGCGAGCGCCATCGATAAGGTTTTGACAGTACCAGTTTTGTTTTCTTGGGTTTATCGTTGCCGCCACTCGCCCATTGCCTGCGTTTGGTCCCCTGGAGAGTTTGTTCTATAACTATTCTAAGCTGGCTCGCTCCTCGCATTCTGTTCGCCGGGCACGGCTGATTGAAAGCGCGTTTGTCCACGTATTGATAAGTTCGCGCGAGCTCTTCGCCTGCGGTAAGTTAGGCCAGGATGCTGGGGATTAAATTTTGGCTCAAGATCTCACCTGAATATTGTAACGCGGTGGTGACGTTGAAGAACACAGTAGCGATACTGTGAAAGACAAAACTAACTCTTATTCTCGAACCTGTGCCCACAAAAAGAGGCTAGCTACACTTACAGCACAACAGTAGCGGCGAACAAGGTCAGTGATCGTCGAAAATCTGATCCGCGGGTCAAGCGTGTCGGCTGTTATATAGCTGTCGTCGAATGTTCCAGACTACTCGTTGGGACCCGCGTGCCTTCCACAAATTTCTACACCATTGGCGTCAGGTGATGAAATCGGATAACTTAAGGTTCGTCTACAACAGACAGCAAATAGAAGCATCGATGACTTGCCAAAAACCACGGATAGATGCAGTGTCAATATGAAACCCCCTTTCCCGCGGTTCCACGTGCGAAAATCACAAGCACGACGTGCCGCTTACACCCTCGTAGTTTGGGTTTTCCAAGTGTGTAATATGCGGTTATGCAAAGTAGACTGTAATGCACTGACATCGCACAGTACACGGGCCTGTAGAATTTCGCCTCCATCGAAATTCGACAACCGGGACCGGGATTGAACCCGCGTCTTTCGGGCCAGCAGCCGAACGCCGTAACAACTCAGCCACCGCGGCGACTCTGTAATCGAATTGCATATTATAGATCTTCGCTTTACTTGTATTCTTAATTACATCAACTGCATGCTACGCATAGAAAGCTGTCGCTTCTTACCCTGTAGGCGAAGAAAAAGTGCCCGCCGAATTTTTATACGTGAATCTAAAGAATAGCAGTAAGGATTTATAGTTCAATTTTTACCCCGCTCGATTGCCCTTCAGTTTTAAGGACGACAAATTCCTCGGCGAGTGTTTCGTTACTTCGAAATTATAAACTGACGCTTTTTGATGCATCGTATTTGTCGTTTTTGTGGACAACTCGAACGTCCACATCATCCTAGCTCAGAAACCATGTGCTCTGCCCTCACAGATGCACCCAGATTTTCTTGCCTTGTTCGTATAATACAGGTTGTTTCATCTAAGACTTTACACAATTTTTAAACATAGGCTTAAGTTAGAAGGCCGCTTTTTTCGGCATAGCATTAACTGTCGCCGGTGCAGTAAATCGGAATACAGCTAAGACGTGCTAACTAGCAGGCTGATTAACTAATATTCAGTAAACTTTTAACTATTACTGTTTGGCTCCTTAATTATTCAGAAGCGTGTCGCCCACTGTATGTAATATCCGTGTCAGTTTTTATTATTTCGAAAAGGTGGTTAACTTCAGCACCCAACAAAATCTGGCTACATCGCGCCAAAATGCGTGTACTTTCATGAAGCTGCAGGCAAAGCAACCACTGCACTGCACGTAACTCGTGGAAATAAACAACTTTTTGGGCTCATTGTCGGAACCTCGTTTTCGAAATTGTAAATACACGGGGCGGCAGTAAGTTAGGTGGGCGGATGAGATTAAGAAGTTTGCGGCGATACGGAGGCCGCAGCTTGCAAAGGACATTAATTCCAGACACATGGAAGAGGCCTTTGCCGTGCAGGGGCGTAGTCGGGGTGCTGCTGCTGCTGATTGTGATGATGATGATGACAAGCCTCTCAATAATTAAGGAGCCTAGCATGAGTAGTTATAAAGTTAACTTCTCAATATTAGTTAACCGGCCGGCTAGTTAGCAAGTCTTAGCTGTATTCTTATGTACCGCACCGCTGCCAATGCTGTGCCAATAAAAGCGCTTTTCTTACTCAAAAAGCCTTTTTTTAAAAATCGCGTAAAGTCTTAGGTGAAGCACCCTGTATATGATCTGAATTAGTCGACCCAGTGAAGCCTATATGACGAAGAGTGGATGACACTTCCTTCGTCTTTTGTTGTTCATTGTTCATCTAGCCGGCTTGCCCGGATATGAAAGAAGTTATCTGCACTGTGCAATCAATAAAAAGGCCTCACAGCAGTTATTTCTCCTTCGTCATGCTCTAGGCCCGTGGAATGCCTGCGGCTCCTGCTGTTCGGCTCCTGGATCGTAATCCCCGCCGTCGCCGACAAGCGTGTGGGCGTCAAGACCAGCGTTGACGAACTGTAAGTGGCGCATTTACCAGTCGGCTGATAAGCAGTATATTCAGATTCAGATTCAGATTCAGATTTATTTCAACAACACTTGGTTGCCGAGGAGGCGAACAAAAAGGCAATCAAAAGTTGCCTGACGAAGCGTCCGCCCCCTTTACACTCTACAACTGAGCAGTGGGCAGGTTTAACCAAAGAAAAACAGATCATAACGCCAAAGAGACATTGCATATAACATTATACATGAAAACATAAAAAAAACAGCACATATTCATTTAAGGTACACAATTAAGAAATACTGTAAAAAGTATATTCGCGAGTCAACATTGTTACACAAAACTGCACATTAAATACAAATATCGGTGTAACTGAATATAACAAAAGGAAAGAAGAGCTTAACTATGCCGGCCAAAGTAAGGTTTTCTTTTCTAATAAAAACATGGATTTTTCTTTTTTTTTAATATAGGGCAGATATGTGCAGAAAAAGTAAGCCATTGCTATGTCACAAAAAGAAATGGGTTAACTTTTTGCTAAATGCTTTCGTGGAACGACTGTTGTGAATGGTTTCTATAATACCCGGGTACTTATTTAGAAGATCAGCGATTCGATATTTTAGCGTTTGTGTACCGTAGTTCGTACGCACTAGTTCTTTTCTACAGGTCATATGCCGAAGGTTATGGTCGTGGTCTCTAAAGAAGAAAGTTTGCGAGAACCCAGCCGGGTCCATTTTTATTTGATCATATATTTTCAAAGCTACTCTTTTGTTCATGATATTCGTGATAGTTAATATCTGATGTTTTTCGAAAAGTGGGGCTGAGGGGGCTCTATATGGAGAGTTTTCTATTAATCGTATGACTCGTTTTTGTAGTATAAGCAGGTTTTCCATGTTTGCTTTTGTCGTAGTTCCCCATAAAAGAATACAATATTGCAAACGAGAAAAAACTAGACTATAATACAACTGCTTTTTTAACCACATTGGTAGTAAGTTCTTTACTTTGAAGATAATTCCAATTGATCTGGAAATAACTGTTCGTATTTTTTCTATGTGCAGAGACCAGCTCAAATTTTCTTGAAAAATAACCCCCAGAAATTTGTGAGAGTTTACTCGTTCTAGGTGTTCCCCACGAAATTGTATAATAGGTTCTCTATTGATGGCTTTATTTCTGGGACGGAAAATAATGTACTTTGTTTTATTAGTGTTCAAGGATAATTGATTAATGTTAAGCCATTGTGATAGGTTGTTTAGCCAGCTGTTTGTTTGCCTTTCAAGCATTTCTAAGTCTGTTCCAGAAAAAAATACATTAGTATCATCTGCATACAGGATTATATCTGGCGTGAGTGGAATATCGATAATGTCATTAATATAAAACAAAAACAGTAAGGGCCCTAAGATGGAGCCTTGTGGGACCCCGTATTTTATTGTTCCTAGACTTGATTTTGCCTGGTTTATCTGCACGTATTGTTGTCGACTATCTAAGTAGCTTTTTATTAAGTCAAATGCAATTCCTCTGATTCCATAGTTGTATAACTTTTGTAACAATATATTGTGTTTGATGGAATCAAACGCTTTCTTGAAGTCAAGGAAAAGTCCTATTGTATGATATTTTTGCTCAAAGTTTCTTATTATTTTATCTTTAGTATTAAGTAACGCTTTTTCAGTGGACTTGTCTTTCTGAAAGCCATATTGTTGTTCTACAATTATACCTTCTTTTTTAGAAAAATTTAATAAGCGAATGTAAATAATCTGCTCCATAATTTTTGAAAAGACTGGCAAAACCGATATTGGTCGGTAATTATGTAAGTCGTTTTCGTTTCCCCCTTTAAAAATTACTGACACTTTCGCAATCTTTAGCTCATGAGGGAACACCCCAGTAGAAAGGATTAAATTACATATGTGAGAAAGCGGACTGCTGATATGCTGTGCTACTGATTTTATGGGTTGGACCCTGAGATCATCTATTCCAGAAGATTTATTATTACTTAGCTGTCGTATAATGGCACAAATTTCTTCTGAAGTTGTAGGAACCAGGAAAATCGAGTCCCTGAATATTGATTTCATGTATGTTTTATGCTGATTATTGTTGTCTATGTTGGGATTGGGAGCCCCAGCAGCTAAAAAGTGATCATTAAGTTTGTTTGCCAGCGGGGTCCCTGTGTAGGACACACCTTCAATTGTCAATTCAGTAAGGTCCCTTCTCTCACCCTTAGACATCAAATTATTTACGGTGGTCCAAACTTTTTTGGGATTGTTATAAATCTCAGTGAATTTGTTTTCGTAGTACATGGCTCGCGAACGTTTGATATCAGAATTAAGTTTATTTCTGAATTTTTTGAACTGAGTAAGAGTGTTTGGATCCCTGGTTTTGATAAATAGTGCGAACATCTTGTCACGTTTCTTTATTCTTCTAACAAGGGCAGCGTTTATCCAGGGTTTCCTTGCCTTTTTTATTTTTCGAAATTCATCGACAGGAAATGCAAGTTCGTATTGCTTTTTAACTTCGCTGACAAAGATATCATACGCTAGAACAGGATCGGCTGAAGAATATACTTGTTCCCAGCTTGTTTCTGCTAGTAAGTTCTGAAAAAGTGTTACCTTTTCTGCACAAAAATTCCTATATTTTATGGTTTTAGAGGTGGTATTTTGAGGTTCCCTAGTTTTAATGTGGTTCAGAAATAAAAATATTGGTAGGTGATCACTTATTTCATATGATAATACTCCAGCTTCTAGGTCATTCATATCATAATTTGTAAAACACAGGTCCAGTGAGGACGCAGATATTTCTGTTACTCTAGTCGGTACACGAATCAGGTTTTCACATCCGAAGCAAAGGAGGATATCCTCAAGCCTTTGCTTGTTAGGCTGAGGAGAGGCAAAATCAATATTTAAGTCTCCACCTAAAACAACATGCTTGCCAATGTCGGCACAGTATTCTAGCACATTTTCAAGAAAATCTAAAAACACATCTACGGTTCCATTAGGAGGCCGGTACATGATAACAAAAATTGTGTTGACACATCCTATCACGATTGTTTCATAACTAGAATTTATTGCAGTATATTCTGTGATAACATTAAAGTTAAGATTGTTTTTTATGTATATCGTAACGCCTCCGCCACGTTTCTTTGTTCGAAATACTGATGTAGATTTGTAACCTTCAAAATTAATGACGTCCTGTTCATTTGAGAACCAGGTTTCGGTAAATGCCAAGATATCAAATTCATGACGCAAAGTTTCTAAAAGTAAATCAACAGGTTCTTTCTTATTTCTTAGACTTCGAGCGTTTAAATGAAACAAGGAAAAACTAGAGCTATTCTGAGCTTTGCAACGCCTGAAAGAATCTATGCTGTGATAGCCTAAAGTTAGAGGATGATCCAGATCTGAAAAGCAAGCCATCATTTCTAAATGGCCATCTGTTAGAGTGCATTTCCACTCCACTAGAGTGCATTTCCACTTAGTCACCCATAAACTCAACAGCGGGAGAGCTGCAGCCCACAGCGCTGGCTATGTGCTGTTGCGCTCGACTCTTGAGGGAATATTTTAAGCGGCTACTGAATTTCTATGCAAGTAGAATGCAGTTGCTGCTGTTTACAGTGCGATGCCAGTGCAGGTTAACGAACCCCATGTGATCGACATTATTCTGTTGTCCTCCTCTAAGGCGTCCTTCATAGCCTATGTGGAGCTTTTGGCGGCAAAGGGATGATAAGGGATAATACTAAGTCTGGCTAGACTGTTAAGTTTGCTAAACGGAAACGTAGATTTTATAAGCCATAAATCCGCTTAAAAGCAACGTACTCGGGACGCCGCCACGTGATGATTAGTAAAACTGCCACTGTTAACATTAATATGTGTTTTGTCCAAGAACATTACTTCGCCTGTTAATGGGCGATTACCTATACGAGAAAAGCAGCCAGGCCAAGGTAACCACTGGAGAGAAGATCATTTTGTGTGTTCAGGCTGCGTGCGGCCTTTGTATGCATCATGTCCGGGATCGCGACCTCACAACGGCATTTATGCTCTGTCGTGCTTGCTATGGGCGGCGAGTGAAAGCTTCGTTCCCTCTTCTGCCTTTGAATCGTCTACGTTGTGCAGGCTGCGGGGGTTCTGAAATTGCAAAATCCATGTGTTTTCTTTTAGTACCTTTTCATACAGACATGCGGATGAATACACGTCTTCAATGTGTGAAGCGCGATTCGAGCGCTTGGTCTTCGGTGGTTTCAGTGGGCCGAAGATAGGCGGTTATGCTTTGAGATATGCGGAAAAATATCTCAGAACCTCCACATGCATGCATCACCACCTTTCATTTGGTTCATTGCGGACAATTTTTCCAGCGTGGGTCATCGTGTGTGCAGCACGTGGTATAAACAGCCACTCTAGGCCGTAGGTTTGCAACTTTCGCTCGTGCTCGTTCTCTATAGGAAGAAGCTGTATCATGTCATATGTAGGCGAATTTGCATTAACCGTAAACACATTTCCAGGAGAGAAACGTTCAACTTGCTTATGTGCGTTCGTTCTGATTATGCCTACAATTCTTGGCGACAGAAACGGCAGGCTGCAGCTGAACAGAACGTACCCCGATTATTTTCCGCTTACAGCTCACAGAGTGCCGTACACGAATGTAAAAATTGCTGTGACCACGTCTCAATTATAAGAGTAGACTGCAAGCATATTGCGTAATCAATCGAAACACGGGCAATATTTGACAGCACAGTGCGCCGTTTGATGAGAAATGCACATGCGATGTTTCACTAGGATGTGACGAATGAAACACATTAGCGCATGTCTGCTATACACGCATGAATTTTAGGATCACTCGCAACTTACGTGTACACTTCACGACAGCACAGACCGCACTGAAGGCGGCGCACTCGAGTCGTCTACAACGATGTATACGTGCGTGAGCGCGGACAGCAGTTTTTTTCTGCAGTCTGCGGCTGCCTCCTAAAGTTTCGAGTAGTTTTCTCCACGCCAGCGGACCCCCTTTGTACCGTACGCGATCGTTGGAACAAGACGCACTAGCATGCGATGCAGCGGAGAGCGTCTGTGCGATGTGGGGGAGATTCGCGTAAGGCGCATGCAGAAGAGACCATAAAGTAAGCCGAAACGTATTAGAAGACGCAGCGACTGATTATCCGCCTCGGGTGTAAGAAGTGTATGTTTGGAATCAAGGATGAACTTATCGAGTAGATATGGGCTATTACCTGAGATGGAAAGAGATCAAACAGGCGTTATCTATATTAACAGACATTAACCGTTGTTAGCACCACATTTCAATTCGGGAAATGTAGCAGTGTATTGAGGTCAATGCTGTTAAAGTTTGGGTAATAAAAACATACTCATCATCAAATAATCGCAAGTAGAGGTAATATTGCCAGAATGATTGCTATTGTAAATGAGAAGAAGGAAGGGTCTAAGCCCTGCAGCTTTGGGAACAAATCAAATGAACAAAGAAAGAGGGAACGAATACTTGCTTGCGTAGACAACCTGTACTTTGTTAGTAAAAATAAAATTTGCAGTGCCATTCTATCGCTAAAGAACAAAGGTTTAGAATTCGAGCGGAGAGCTCACCAAGGCCTCGAATAATACTTCGTCAGGCACCGCCTTGGCATGCTGTGCCTTGTGCTGGCCTACTCCGTAGCCTGGAGCCATCTCGGGGCCATCGGAGGCGTCGGCGGCCTCGCGCGGAGTCTACCCAGGGGCGTCATCATCACCGTCGCCGGGAGCGGCGCCATCTCGCTCGTCGTCAATGTTAGAGCAGATTTTTAAATCTCTAATAAGGGAGATAATTTCCAAGTGAAAATTTGCTGCTGGTTTTCTGCTGGGATCCTACTGGTTCCAGTAGTACTGGTTTATTAGCACATTCCCAGCAGCTACTGGAACCAGCATCTGATGGAACCAGCAGCTGGTGGAACCAGTAGGTGCTGGGGCCATTAGCTTCCATACAGCACCGAAACATTAAATTTAATCCTGTTTTCATAAATCATTCATGCAATATATCCTTTAATTTTCAAAATATTCTGAAACTTTAAAACAAATAGTAACTTCTTAAACGTTAAGCATGCACAAAAAGAAAGAGCAAAAAGCGCTCGAAACCAACGGTAACTGGTAAACTCACCCTGCAGGGCCATGCAAATCTACCCATAGTAGGAATTAACACAAGTACAGCTTTAAACCCCACTTTAAAAGCAGCTATAGCAACAGCCCTATAATATACATACAACTTGCAAGTGTAACACGTACTCACATTCTAATACCATATGGCCTGCCTCATGCTTATATACCCCTCAAGATGGGTCTCCCACAGGTCTGTGCGGGGAATGATTAATAAACGAAGCTCTCTCATTAAATTTTGACATTATTTATTCACTTTTTAGCGCTCACAGTTGAATAGATTTAGTTGCAAAATTCTTTTAGCTAAAGGATATTGCTACCTTGGAAACAAAGGAAAAAGGCCTCTGAAAAGAACAGCAAAAAGTCCTGATTCTGGAATTAGTGAAACCAACAGAAAACCACTAAGCACCTTGCTGGAACCAGTAAAACAAGCAGTAAACCAGTAAGCACCCTGCTTGAACCGGTACAACCAGCAGAAAACCATTACAAACGCCCTGCTGGAACCAGTACAACCAGCAGAAAACCAGTAAGCACCTTGCTGAAACCAGTACAACCAGCAGAAAACCAGCAAGCACCCTGCTGAAACCAGTACAACCAGCAGAAAAACATTACAAACACCATGCTGGAACCAGTACAACCAGCAGGAAACCTGCTAGTTCCAGCCGAACCAGTACGAACCAGTACATCCACTCAAGCGTAGCTATACATTTACGAAGGAAAGATATGCAGAAACTTCGCGGTTAAAGCAAAATTCGTCCTGATCCGGGGTTCGAACCCGGGAGCTCCGGTTCACCGCAGCAGACGCTCTACCAACTGAGCTACCCAGGACGACAACACTTTCCAAATCTCAGTTGACCAGATGAGGCTCATTCACTAAGCTACTGCTTAACATGACAAGTCAGCAAAAAAATGTAGGAGACACTTAAGCTTCAGCCATAAGGGCATAACGCGATGGCGTTAATGGGTAACGACCACATTAGCAGAATTGGCCATTCACTGATGGCGCAGTGGCGCTGCGGCTAAGCGATATGCCTCTGCCCTCCGATGGCAGGCGCTGCTTTGTTCCAGCTGCTTGTCAGACCCAGGTTTCTCTTCCAACCAACCTCTCGTAACCAATCATTAACTGCCACATGCTTCTGTGGGCAGTCTGCTCACTATCCGGTGGGCAGGTTTTGATAACCCCACAAGGTCAGGTGGTCCAGGTGGCTCGCCTGCCTCCTAGGTTACTCTCTGGGCACTTGGCAGAGTTGCGATCGTGATTTTTTTCTCACAATGCCGATGCCGACAACGCCGACACCGTATTTTCTGGTGAACAAGGCATTTAACGCTATCGCGTTAAAATACGGCATCCTCATGCAAACTGGCAGGCGGCGGATGTAATAATGAATCGTCGCGCGAAGTTGCTCGATATAACCTTGGATCGTACAAGTCACAATGCTGGCAGTACATGCCGCCCCAGGGCAGTGGCGAGCGCTTAACTGCTGCACCACTGCGCCAGAAGTGGTATGAGGACTTCCAAGGATACGTGAATATTAAGTAGAGAACGACCAATTCTGCTAATATGCGCATTAACCCATTAGTTATGGCTTCATACCCTCATGGCGGAGCGTGGACCATTCTACGGCGGCGACTGCCTTCACGAAGTAAACACGCAGATCAGAAGGGGTGCGGCGGCGTCGCGGCGGCGGCTACGTACAGCCATGCAGAGGTAGAATTGCTTGTGTCGTGGCGTCGGGTTAGATCACGCCGCAGTGCGCGGCGACTGCGTTCACAAAGGGTTAATTAAGAACACAAACTCATACATTGTCGCAGTAATTCACAGCCACGTTTCTGCACGGCTCCAAAGAATTTCGCTCCTTTTTGGCGGAACAGCCACTGTACAAAAGTCAATCTGAATGTTTTACGGAAGTTCGCATCTCGAGAGTTCCTGCTGTTTTTTCAACGCGCATTAAGCTGACGCTTAGCAGCACCTACTAGCCGTTTAACAAAACTAATTACTCTATATGACGCCATAGACGCTAGACGGGACATGACTAACATTGCCCCATTGAGCCTGTGTTTCAGTCTCAAAGCACAATTTTTTAGATTCATGTTTACTCTGTACGCGTGCACCACTCAGCTCAGTCCCGGTGCAGTGAGGTAGGGTTTACCTTGCGGCACATCTTTCTTGAATCGCCATTGAATCACCGCTTGTTCACTCTTTCCAATTTATCTTTGCAGTTGTCGCTCCATTTGAAAGTCTTTATTACGGTTTCTATCACGTACAGAAGTTTCAAACAATTAGATTCATGCGAACACCCTCTTCCAGCGGCCTCCAAACCACTATCCATCAGGTGCTGACGGGTTTCGTCTCCCCTCGCAGGAGACCGGCTTCGGACTGTGGCTGACAGCGCACTTGAAACGCAGCACGGCGGGACTGCTGGTCAAGCAGTCCATCCTGGCCGTGTCCGCCTCGATAATCACCGAGTTGGTCAGCAACTCCTCAGCCCTCTCCTTGTTGCTGCCAGTCGCCGTCGACGTTGTGAGTATTTGGCACACACTATACTCCAAAGAATATAATCTTGCGCTTCTACTTTAATTCTGTAGTGCATCTGTGATTGGTCCAGTCCCGGCACGGGATGCATCGTGCGTCTAGTGACAGTTATGCTTCGGAAAAAGGACAAATCTGCAGCCCAAGGGTAGACACGTCCATGTGAAGCTGAGCGCGTGATATTGCAGGAATGTTTACTAAGTGAGAGAAATAAAGCTTGACACTGTAAAATCATAATAAAGGTGTAAAACCGTTGCAGGATTATATTCATCATAGAATTTCTATGGAAGCGTATTGTAAGCAGCATACAAGTTTCGGCGATTTCAGGAGACTTACAAAAACGATGGCCAGCAAGAAATTATTACAGGCACAAATTGAAGCACTAAAGACACTCACTCCACACCTAAGTAATCTATGCCGAACATATCAGAGAAGTTGCCAACGTAAACATTACATATAACGGATTTATGTTACTGTGATAATATTTAGGTTGTTACCTTTGCTACCGGATCCCTTGGTATTTGTACATTTGTAGGGAGCTCTAAGCGGTTTCACGTACTCTTGAACTCTCTCTTCAAAGTTCTTTTCAACTTTCCCTCACGGTACTTGTTGACTATCGGTCTCACGGTCGTGGAGTTTACCACCCACTTAGGGCTGCACTCTCAAGCAACCCGACTCACGGGAGGCTTCGTCCCGGGCGCGTAATGGCGGAGACGGGCCTGGCACCCACTCTGGGACAAGCCCCTGTCAGGGGGACTTGCACCGTCGCAAACTCCCGGGAATGTTGCCTCCCATACACCACATTTCCCGACCGCCTGCAAGGACGAGGGATTCGGTGTTGGGCTAGGTCCCGTTTCGCTCGCAGCTACTCAGGGAATCCCTGTTGGTTTCTTTTCCTCCGCTTAGTGATATGCTTAAATTCAGCGGGTTGTCTCGCCTGATCTGAGGTCGACACATATGTGCGCTCTCGCGTTCGATTCCGGCGCGGTCCAGCGCGTGCGCCCTTCCCCAATCGTCCGGCCGACGCCTTCCGCCCGTTCCCCGCTCACAGTCGGCAGCACCCTCGGCGACTGCGAGCGAGACTGGAAGGCGCCGCTGGCCAGCGCTCGGGACAGCGCGCATGCGGTTTGCGCGGATAACGCAGAGAGTTTCGAGCCCCCGACCGCCGCGGCCGAATTTTTGCCTGCCGCACCTCTCTTTCCCTCGAAAGAGCGACCTCCGCCTGGCGTAGGGGCATCGTCAAGTTTTGCGTCGCCCCCGCCCCTACTGGAGTGGCCCAGTTTTTCTCGGGGCAGAGACTGCGAAGCACTTAGACCTACGGCGGACTGCGCTCGCAACGAGATCGCGTCCGTTCGCCCCTTACTATACTTCGCGCCCATTCGAGGAGGCGGTCCCTTTGCATCGGGTCCGGGGGGACCCCTTCGTCACCGCGCCACGGCGCGCCTCTGCGCCTCGCCCGAAACTGCCGCGCACGAAACGCTTTCGCGCGCCTGTCGCCTCCCCGCGCCCCGCGCGAGATCTCCCTTCTTCTCGCGCGGGCGTGCCCGGACAGGGCGCTCCCGTCTCTGCGTTTCTCGCAGCAGTTCGGCTACACGTACGCGGGCCAGCGGGCAACGCTTTGCCGCCCGTCCACACGGCCTCGTCTCCCGTCGGGACCGCGCTTTCCCTGCAGGTAATCCCTTCCTGCGGCGGTCGCCTTCGGAGGCCAGACGCTCTACGGCTAGCAGCCGCCGTCCCGCGTTACGTCGTCTGCGCAGGGCGACCCGACTCGGCCGCTTGGAGTGCGGCTGAAGGGTTCGACCCACTCTCCTCTTTCGCAAAGTCTTTCGAGGGATCTTCGGCGTTTCGTACAGAGCCGTCCTCTTTGCCGACACGGTCAAAACGAGTCGCCGGCCGCGCTATCCCCGGGCGCCGGCGTCTCTCTTGATATATGATCCGACCCTCAGACAGACGAACCCAAGGGAAGACCCAAGGGCGCAATGTGCGTTCGAAGAATCAGTGCTCAGTGTGTCCTGCAATTCACAACAAGTCTCGCAGCTGGCTGCGTTCTTCATCGACCCGAGAACCGAGTGATCCACCGCTTAGAGTCGTGCATTTGGTTTATTCAATTCCGTACAGTACAACCAAGGTTTTAGGCACCGGGCTCCTCCCCTGGCCTCCCCGACTGCAGTTTCGTCCGACAATTCCACGTTCCAGCAGCCGTCCGTTCCGCATGCTTGAGCGGTGCCTCAAAGCCGAGGCGAGCAAGGTCTCTTCGAAGCTTGTGTGCGACAATGGCTTGCGCGTCGCTAGAGACGACGAGGCAGTTGGCAACCCTAAGGCAGACGTGCACGGCGCTCTCAAGTTCCGGTCTTCGCTGGTGCCGTGTTTTTGCTGTTCACGGTTTGCTGTTCAGCCCGTTTTCTTTAAGCGGTCGCACGGGTCCGACGACCATCGGTTCAACAGGAAGCACACCGGTAACTTCGTCATCAATTGGTCAATAACACAGAGCTTTTGCGCCGTTTCCCCGAGCACGTTCGTTCTGCCGTTGTGTTCGCAGCGACGTCACCCATGGACTCCCAAGCAGCGGTAGCTCTGTGTGGACGGTTCTTTGCCGCCCTCCGCTGCGCCCTCTTTGGGGAAGGGGTCATCTTTCGCTCAGAAATGCCCCTCGAGTCCGCCCCCGCGGGTGCGCCCTCGTGCTGCGCCCTATCCGACCATTTCGCCACATCATTGCTTCGCTTAAGAGACAGGCACCGCCTAGCCGTGGCTACGCAGCGCGTACAGCCGCCAGACGGGCGTTCGTCAGACTACTCCCGCAACAGGAGTCCACCGGCCACAGTGCCATGGACGGCGTTTCGGTATCGCCCCGGCAGACTACTCGAAGGCTGGGAAGGACGAAGCAGCAGGAGAACCCCGCTGCCGCAGGTGCGTTCAAAATGCGGGATTATAACCCCTCGTCCCTTTCTTCCCGGTGCCTCCATTCGCCCCGCCGGCACGGCTTCAGACATCGCGCCCGCACTGCGAGACCTCTTGCGGCGGCCGTTCCTTATAAGTACTGGGCCGCACGCGTCCCGCCGCGCGCGCGTTGTTGCGAAGAGTTACTTTTCCGGAGCCGGCGAGCCGCGTTTCCTCTCGTACTCCGCAGCAGCCGCCGCCGTTCCCTTGGCGGCGGGCAAGCCTTTCCCTCGGCCAGCCTACCGGCTCCGTCGCGACTCTAACGAGAGCCAGCGAGCTGCGGTTCCTTTCGTACTTCGCAGCAGCCGCCGCCGTTCCCTTGGCAGCGGGCCGGCGTTTCCCTCGGCCAGCCTACCGGCTACGTTCGAGTCTCTCCGACAACGAGTGTCGAAGACCGAAAGCCCACCAGATTGGTGCGTTACGCCGTTTGAACCCACGGAAGCAGTCCGTCCGACATTCCCTTGGTGACGGACCTCCGCTGGGCGTAACAATTTTTGCAGAGATGCGGCATCAGAATCTCGCAACTCCGCGGTTGAGGCCGGCGCCGGGTGTGACAAGCACAATCCGGTAATGATCCTTCCGCAGGTTCACCTACACTGTAAAAACAAACCGTCATTTTGACGGCCACCTTTTTATCTATTTTGACGAGCCGCCGGCGTCAAACGGGAAAGACGGAGACCGCCGTGAACGAGCGAGCGAGGATAAAGAGACAGAGAGCGCAACACAAAAACGAGAAACTCTATTGGCTGGCGCGTAGGGGTACGTCATGTGAGACGTCGTTCAACGCGCGCTTCCGGCTCCCGCGGGCGCTGTCAAGGAAGGAGTCCGGTTGTTGTCTGCGCTGCTGGTTCCCTCTCGCTTTTCTTTGTGCGCGCTGCTTCTGTCCGGGTGTGCGTTCTGTTTTTGCGCCATTTTGCCTTTTTGTGTGTGGCGCGTTGGAAGGCCGCGAAGACGCAATCAAGGAACGTATGGGCTGCAGCCGAAAATCAGCTGCAGCGGGCAAAGGTAAGTGTTCTGCTTATATGCTTCGTTCGTGCAGTACGCGTTCTGTGAGGCACATAGCTACGAGGAGCACGCTTGTTCTCACGCGTAATGTATACACGCACCGATGGCCGTGGGCCCGAGATTGCCGTTCAGAGACGTGCTTCTACGTAAAGCGGAAACCACACAACCGCGATTTTTCGCGCGTGGTCCTTCGTGCGTGAATCGCGGCCTCATGGTTCAACCACGTGCAGCGATTTTCAGGGGCTGCGTGCGCCCACGTGTAAAAAAAAAACTTCCTGTGAGGAACACTGAAGCGTACGAAGAGCATTGGCGCACGTTAATTGAAGAAAGTCGAAGAAAGTCGTTTATACTATCTCTATCATGCGGGCACATACAATCGCGATCGAGCCTGACTTTCGGGTGCGATTACTGCTACGCGGGCCAAGGATCGAAATCGAGTTGGTCGAGCTCTAGCGCGCCATGCGCCTCTGTTTAAATGCAGAACACCTTATGAATGAGCTTAATGGGCAATAAAAATAGTCGTAAAAACCATTTTTTACATTTTCAGTTGTAATTCAGGCCAAGACATGTGCTATGACTACCATGCTGGCCATCTGCAGCTCCCTTGAATACATGGGGTCGGCACTACTGTCGTAGGTTCGTAAAAGTATTCGTCAATAAAAAGCAGACTACTTTTCGTGCACTGATCAGCTTTTTTTTGTTTTATTTCTTACGCTCTCTTTTTTGTTGTTCCTCGCTTCCTGGCACACCGAGCCCATACGTCGGTGTCCGGTGGCGATGGGGGCAGCTCAGTGTTTAGTTTGTGTACTGATAGTGTGCAGTTTCATTCTTGTATAGCATTAAGATATGGGCCTAATTATTTCAGCAATAGTTATTTCCAAATAAATTCTGTTCATTTTTATAGCTTATTGCCTATAAGCCTCAAACAGGGGCCAAAAATTTCTTTCGACTGGCGTATCCATTAGCTGGGATTATTGAATCAAGTAAATTTGTAGTCTTGTAATTTTGTACCACATTTTCATCCATTTCTGCTGAAATGATACTGTACCCGAGGTGTAGAAAGTGCCTTGATGACAGCAGGATCGTTGGAAGTATGGTTATGATTTATTATTGAGATGCATGTATCTGATCACAGATGTTTTCTCTGGAGTCTAATAACATGTGGCTTGTGAATTCCCAGCATGCAGCTGAAGGGGGGCTGGAAGGACTGCCAACAACACCGCACCTTTGCTGTGATTGGTGTGTATTTGTCATTTATAGAACTTTGGCTGAAAACATGGCTTGTACAGTGTATTTTATTATTCTACGATGTAACCTGATTTTGTGTAACTTCACTCTACTTAGCAGGACATATTCAAAACTTAGGAATGAGGCTAGCCCTAGATGAAAGGCTTAATTCCCTGTCAGAAATTCCAACAGCTTAATGGTCTGAAGGAACCCGTAATTTGGGCCTGTTGGTGACGGTCTGATGGTGACGGTCTGATGGTGACGGTCTGACGGTGACTGTCTGACGGTGACGGTGATGTCCTGATGGCGACGGCCTGATGGTAATGGCCTGATGGTGACGGCCTGTTGGTGTTGGTCTTATCGGTTCTCGGCAGACACTAGGCCTACTTTCAGATTCATTGTGAGCACCTCAGCAGCGTACTATACTAAAAAGCAGACTACCCCATTACCCCTGGTTTTCTATCTGTTCAAAGATTGAAATCCTTCACAGTACATATCAACTTTATGCAAATAAGCATTTTTATTCACAGACAATTGTCAATTAGGAGTCGCAGCAGCTGGGACCTGTACAGCGTGAGTGCCCTTACGCTGCATGTCTCCCAGCTTCTGCGACAGGTGCTTCCGCACTTGCTTCAACCTCCTCTCCTTCTGCTCCCACGTCGCCCATGAACACATGGAAAAGAGCTGCATAAAAGAACCAAATACATGGCACATATAGACACAGTTTTGTGAACAGATGGAAGTGCGATAAACTATTTGCCATGTGAACTTGAAAAAAACAATTTTTTTCAGCACTAGATGCATAAATGTTATCAAAAATGGGCACTGGTGTTCAATTTTTAGTAGACTGCTCTTCTTTCCAAACATAATAAAGTGATGATACTAGAGTAGTACATTAAGTCAGTCAATCTATTACCAGGTCAAGAATCTAGAAAAGCATGAAGAGGAATGCTCAGCAGAATTGTTTTTTTGAAACTGGTTTCTGAGGAAAGGACACGGTGCAGTAATTGTCTCACATCTCAGTGGACACCTGAACTACACAGCAAGGAAAGGGAAGAAGGTGGCAGTGAAAGAGGTGCCGTAGCAGAGAACTCCAGAATAATTTTTACCACCTGCGAATCTTTAACATGCACTGACATCCCACAGGACACGGGTGCCTTTGCTTTTCGGCTCCATCAAACACAGCTTTGGCGGCCGGGTCCGAACCTGGGAACTCCTACTCAGTAGCCGAGCGCCCTAACCACTGACCCACTGTGGCAGGTGCTCAGCATTACCTTCAAATGAAACGTCGACCAGTAACCACCCCAACTTGCACACAATCCGAACCCTGTGTTTTTGCAATCTTTTTCATCACGGTCTAGACCACATAGCCAAAGATGCTACTGAATGCGTTCTTTTGGAAGCTGCATGTAGCCGGAAAGTCAATGACCGTGAATATCGTTTAAACCCATACAAGAGCCGCACTAATGCAAGGACTCCACTCCCAACTTGGCAGCTGGTAAACTGAACATACCAAAAAGAAATCATCCAAAGGAACTGTTTTGTGTATGCACAGTTTTGCTGAGCACATTCACACTCTGCTAGGAGCTAACAGACTTACAATTGCCTGTGACAGTTGGCGCAGCCACATCACTGGTGTTTCGGTTTGGTTTATGGGGTTTAACATCCCAAAGCGACTCAGGCTATGAGGGACGCCGTAGTGAAGGGCTCCGGAAATTTAAACCAACCAGGGGTTCCTTAACGTGCACTGACTGCGCACAGTACACAGGTCTCTAGAATTTTGCCTGCATCGAAATTCGACCACAGCGGCCGGGATCGAACCCGTGTCTTGCGAGTTAGCAGCCGAGCTGCATAACCGCAAGGCCACCGCAAAAGGCTACAAGTGTAGCCATTTCATATACAGTAGAACCCCGCTGTTACGTTCCTCACTGCTGCGTTTTCCCGGCTGTTACGTCGTTTTCGTCCGGTCCCGGCATAGCTCCCATAGGATCCAATGTATTGGGCACCCCGCTGTTACGTTGTAGCTGTGAAAACGTTCCCGCATGATACGTCGCAACCTGGCACCCCGAACCCGGCCGGGCAACGCGCACCAACCGCCATTTTGACGAGTCTTGGCCAGGCTTGGCTACGGAATTGGCTACAAGACCATGGCCTCCGAGATTACCCACTTGCACGCGCGTGGGTAATCTCGGAGGCCATAAAAAGCCGCACGCGAGTTGGAGAGATTGCCACTAGATGGCCACTGCCTCGTCAGCCGAAGCGAGTAAAACCCCCCGATGCCCGCGGGCCCACAGCAATCCAGTCTTTCTTGTTTGTGCGGTTCAACCCATCCGAGTTGTCCGTGTCCTCCCGTCGACACCTACGCTGCCTACGCCTCGTCGGGCCTCGCTAACACCGTGAGCGATTTGTCGTCCTTTGATGGCGTCGCGCAAGCGCAAGGCGCTTTCCCTCGAGGAAAAGCTGGATGTTCTCAACGCAGTCGACAGGCAGCCAGCGCGGAAAAGAGTCGACATCGCCAAGGATCTTGGTCTGCCACCATCGACGCTTAACAGCATCGTCTCGAAGCGTGCCGAGATACAAGGGAATGCCGCGCTCTTCGGCCCGAAAGCTAAGCAGGCTCGTGGCGCCAAGTATGGAAACCTCGAAGAGTCATTTCTTACTTGGTTTAAACAAGCTCGCGCTGCCAGTGTTAACTTCGACAGCAGCATTTTGCGCGAGAAGGCGATGGAAATAGCCGACCGACTGGGCATCAGTGACTTTGCGGCGTCAAATGGCTGGATCAACCATTTCCGGAAGAGGCACGGCATCGCTTATAAGACGGTATCCAGGGAATCAGCAAGTGTAAACTTGGAAACAGTCGACGATTGAAAGGCCACACTATCTGCCATAATTGAAGGGTATGAGCCTCGTGACATTTACAATGCCGAATCAAAACGGGTCTTTTCTTTCGGGTGCAGCCATCCAAGTCGTTAAGCCTGAAGGGCGAAGCATGCCACGGAGGCAAATGCAGCAAAGAACGATTGACGGCGCTCCTTTGCTGCAACATGGATGGCTCGGACAAGCTGAAGCCATGGGTAATCGGAAAATACCGAAACCCACGGTGCTTACAGAACATTCGCCTGCTGCCATGCCACTATAGAATCAACAGTCTTGCATGGATGACGGGTTCTTTGTTCGAAGAATTTCTTTGTTACTTCGACAACAAGATGGGCTCCCAGTGCAGGAGTGTTGTCCTTTTTCTGGACAATTGTGCTGCCCACCCGAGAGACCCGTCGTTTCTTCGGAACGTTAAGCTTGTTTTTTTTCCTGCAAACACAAGCCACTTGCAGCCGTTGGATGCCGGCGTCATAAAGAACTTAAAGCACTCGT
Organism: Amblyomma americanum; assembly: GCF_052857255.1. Lineage (NCBI taxonomy): Eukaryota > Metazoa > Arthropoda > Arachnida > Ixodida > Ixodidae > Amblyomma > Amblyomma americanum. The sequence continues at coordinate 540,572,594 of NC_135497.1, read as the reverse complement.
ACAGGAAGTCCATCGTAAAGCGCTGTCTGGCGCGTGTTGATCGCGGACAGCAGCCTACGATCGTTTCAATACTGGACGCTATGCACTACGTCGCTTCAGCGTGGACTGCAGTGAGCGCGTCAACTGCACAGCACTGCTTCGCACGGTGCGGCTTTTGCATGGACGGCGGAGAGAAAACTGCCACGGAAGCTGAAGAGACGGAAGCAGCCTCTCATGATCAAGAGCTGAGTGAAGCTTTGAATGCGCTGGGAGCCACGGGAGTCACGGATGACGACTGCGTCGCCGTGGATGCTGCTGTCGTGACGTCTGAGTGTCAGAGTATCGCCGAGATCGTTGCAGACTCGGTCGCGAGTGAAGCCTCAGACTGTGATGATGACGAGGAGCACGAGCCGCATGGTTCCGGGGAGTTGGCGGACCCGAGCTTTGGAGAAGCCGTCGCGGCTCTGGACCTCCTCCGCAGGTACGTCACACCTCAAAGCGACGCTGAGAGCAATGCGGCTTTCCAGGCCATCGAGAAACGCGTGTTGTTTTCCAGCGAGTGGAAAAAACAGCAATCGACCATTCTCGATTTCTTTAAGACCTAAGCTCACTTGATGTCGAAATAAATTGTTTCAAGACAAAGCTGCACTGTTTTCATTAATTTTCGGACCTTTCCTCACTGTTGCGTTTTCCCGGCTGTTACGTTTTTTTTTCGCGGTCCGGTGAAAAACGTATGAAAGGGGTTCCACTGTATATGGCACACAACAGCTTAAAACGAAAACCCCGTGCTTGGGGCACTGGCAGCGAACATATTGGCCCCATATATTCACAAGGCTGTTCTCACACATTTTGCACGAAAACGATGTTATCAATAAGCTACATAGTGCAGGAAATGCAGACAGCAAACAATGTTTATGTTAGCTCCTGCTGAATTTCATAATTTATGCAAGAGATGCAACGTGTTTTTTATCGAGTTCCCATAAAAGTCTGCCTCCCAAGAGCTTCACTTCTGAATATACTGGATGACACAACTTTGAAAATGCAAATCACAGCAATCCCCAAATTACCGAGCATCTGTCTTGTGCACACACATCCCATTTATGCAGGAAATCCACTAATCTTTTCTATGTACAGGTAATCCTAGCCACATGATTTGCTTACTTGAGTGAATAAGAGCAACATTTTGGGACAATCTCCACCTTTAAGGGCATGACATGATAGAATTACTCCCTCCCGTCTGTGGCTCCCCTTGCAGATCCTCGTTTGCGCACGTGCACTTGGCAACTAATTTAATTACTAATCAATCAATTTGTGCCTCTATTATCTCACACAAACTCATTAAAATACAGTAGTAAGCTACCACATTATTCGCACGACCGCCCGACACAGATATAAAGACCCATTTCACAAAGCCATGGGAACGTGCCTGCATGACCTAGCGGTAGCGCATCTGGCTTCGGATCCAAGTGATCGAGTTGGCAGTTCCTGCCAACTTGGTCATGCCATGTGGTCATCGATCAATCAGTGCCCAGCCACGTCACCTGCCAGATTTATGCTCCGTTTTTTCAGTCACAACCCTGACAATGACAGAGTTGGATTGTCCGTGGAACAGGACCATTAAGACTATCTCGTTAAAAGGTTTGTGTGGCAGTGCACAGTACCATTTATTCAATGTATGCCAACTAACCCTATGGCATGGAAAGTTACTTGCATCAGCGCTGCCGCAGTGCAGGTCTAAAGCTTTGCTTCAATCGAATACACTTTTTTTATTGTCCAGACATTATTCACAGCAAATGAAAAAAACACACCTTTGAGTGACGAGACCTTCGCTGGCGAAAGGGCTGGCTTGGCCTCAGTCCTCCCAAGAGACTTGTACTTATTGGAGAGCGCCCCTGTCACACTGCGGTTCCTGAGTTCTTCAGGTGTCCAGTAAACCATAGCCGCAGCGCGGCAGAACATAGAGTCTGTGGGTGACCCTAGCAGTAGGTTCCAGGCACCACGGTCCACCCACATACCAGAGCCTGCATACACCTGCAGCAAATTCCCAGCATTTTACAGGTCTGCACTGACAGCAGTGATCAAAAAACGGTTTTAAATAAAATTTTGTCACTTCGAGCAATGAAGAAAAATTAACATAAAAGAGTGTTTTGCAGCAAGCAGCAATTATGAGCTGGATCCTCAAACTGTTAGGCCATAAACATTAAAAAAATGAGTATGGCTAAGCTTACAAGCTCAGCAGAGATAGATTCACAGCATGTGGCATCATGCAATGTTTATTCTCACAGTGCCGCTTGGCACCGGTTGCTACATCATTTTTCGTATTTTCAGTTACAACATAGCCAGAAATTGACAGCAGCCAGCACTGGCAACAGGCTCAGCCGGCAGCAGTGGCACTTGGTTGAAGCCTCGAGCTCTGCCAGTCCTTGGAACTGCCGCTATCACCACTCTGCTATTAGCACGCTTTCCACTTCCCTGCCCTTATGTATAATATCCACCCCTGCTGTGGTGTCGAGCCTTCAAGCATTGCACCATGCTCTTTCTCTTTGCAGCGGTGCCCATAATCCCTGGCAGAGCGAGCCAAGTCTTATTTGTGCTTCGCGGCCTTGTCTGGTTGACAATTTTTTCTCCATCATGCTATACCAAAGCTTCAGTCAGTGAATCATTAAATTCAGACGGTCGCTACCATAGAGCTCCATAAACAACTTGACGACGTCTACATAATATTCAGTTGGCCTGTCAGTTCCTACTCTAATATCGGCATGCTTTCCACTTCCCCGTCCTAATGTACAATAACCATTTCCACTGACATGTCGAATCTTCGGCCCTCGTATGACAACCGGCTACTACACAAGAGCGATTTGCCTCAAATGGTGCCGCTGTCACATTTGACGACCCGTTGCTATGTACAATGTCACGTGATGGGCACCTCCGTTGCCACAGCAACCAGTGCAAGCTCCAATCTATGAGCGTCTCCATTTTGCCAGGCCTTCACTTTTCTATAATTCTTGCTTTTCTTCTTTTCATGCGCAATTCTCTATAGTGTGACATCAACTCTCATTGTACCATCTGCTATCGGGTCTTTAAATAAACTATAAAGCTTTCGCTTTACAAGGAATCGGGTCTCTGCATTCAGAATTACATCAAAAGGTTTGTAAGCATTAATTATAGCCAGAGACCAGACACTTGGAAAAAATGTGAAAGCAGCCACTGACAACCTAAAAATTATTGCAGTGGCATCAACCTCCATCCACGACACTTATAGATCATGCAACCTACACAACTAAATTATTTCAGGCAAATACCTTCCCATCGTCCCGGGTGGAGCCTATAATGCTGTCATCTTGACCGCCAGCCACCGCCACCTCTAAGTGGCACCTGCCATCCTCAGTATTGATGTACTCATCACTTGAGGATTTTTTTGCAGAAGAAAAACAACACAATTCTAGAACACCTCAGCAGTGAAATTGACTCCTACAGCTTGGCATTTAGGGATATCAACTTATTAACCAAAAAACAGGCCGATGATTATTGTACTCTGTAATGTGAAATATGAGTGCACTCGAGATCGAACACGCATGTTTGGTCAACATTTTTAATTTCAATAAAAAAAATATACAGTAATGGAAGTGCACCTTGAAGAACATATCCGAGATTACTTGTTAAGAATATTTAATTCAGTTTCAGTGGAGAGTTGGTTTTCAGCACAGCACTTGCATTTCGTTATCGACACTCCACGTGCAGCCCAATCAGGCTATAGCTGTAATTTTGTCTTCAAGGATGATGGCTACAGCACAAAAAAAATTTAAACATGCAGATTTTGAAATATGTTAAAATTATGAAGGGGCTTATTTTCCCAAATAGGTATGAAACCTGGAAACGAGTAACTTTGAGATATGATTATGTTTGGTTTATGGAGGTTTAATGTCCCAAAGGAACTCAGGCTATGCGGGATGCCGTAGCGAAGGGCACCAGACATTTTGACCACCTGGTGTTCTTTAACGTGCATTGACATCACACAGTAATGCAAATTGCTGGTCACTGGCCAAAGTCAAAAGATGAAAAGACGTTTCAGGAGCACTACGGCTCCCTTGTTCACTATGAAGCAATCGGCGCACGGATCCGTTTTTTTGTAGCACCCAGTAGCATTTTTAATGATTTAGCATAGATAGGATGTAGAGTTCCGTCGTTCCTATTTAATGTGTTAGACGATGTCTGTATGATAACGAACTCAAGATTCTGCCGTGCCGATGTGTTATTTTCTGTTGTCAATATCTTTACTTGATACCAGTAATCTCGTGGCTGGATTCTTGCACATGCTCGGCGATGGCGTTAGATGCTTTCTGGTTTCGGACGTCGTTCTGGTGCTCTCTCAGGCGTCTCCTGAAGTCCTTTGTTTCACCGATATATATTGATGAGCAATCGGCGCAGTCAATCTCATACACAACACCTGGAAATCTTTCACAAGGGAGCTTGTCCTTCACATTCACCAGTTCTGTTCGCACTTTGCCAGCGGGGATGTGCGCGATGTTGACGCCATGCTTGCGGAAAATACGTGCAAGCGCTTCACTAATTCCCGCTACGTATGGGACAGCAGCTCGTTTTTCTTTTGGTTTTTCTGTGCTCTCGCATTCTTTGGAGGCAGGCTGATTCGCTGGCATTCTTCTTTCGGTGTTCCTGATGAAGGAAAGAGGGTAGCCGTTTCTTCGAAGATCAGACTCTATTCTTTTCATTTCGCTCTTTAGATTGGCATCTTGACTGCAGACCTGTCTGGCACGGTTGATCAGGGAGACAACCACAGACCGTTTGTGAGCGACTGGGTGCACAGAACTGAAATGTAAATATCTTCCAGTGTGCGTAGGTTTCCAGTAAACATTAAATACAAGGCCAGTCTGAGTACGGGTTACCGTGCTGTCAAGGAATGGGAGGCAGCCGTCGGTTTCTTCCTCAAAAGTGATCTTGATTGAGGGTTCAATGGAGTTCAGATGGTCCAGAAAAAGGGTCAAGTGCTTGCGCTCTAGGACACAGAAACAGTCGTCCACATACCTTAGATCAGTGTTTCTGTGTCCTAGAGCGCAGGCACATGGCCCTTTTTCTGGACCACCTGAACTCCATTGAACCCTCAATCAAGTTCACTTTTGAGGAAGAAACCGACGGCTGCCTCCCATTCAAGGACACCACGGTAACCCGTACTCCGACTGGCCGTGTATTTAATGTTTACTGCAAACCTACGCACACTGGAAGATATTTACATTTAAGTTCTGTGCACCCAGTTGCTCACAAACGGTCTCTGGTTGTCTCCCTGATCAATCGTGCCAGACAGGTCTGCAGTCGAGATGCCAATCTAAAGAGCGAAATGAAAAGAATAGAGTCTGAGCTTCGAAGAAACGGCTACCCTATTCCCTTCATCAGGAACACCAAAAGAAGAATGCCAGCGAATCAGCCTGCTTCCGAAGAACGCGAGAGCACAGAAAAACCAAAAGAAAAACGAGCTGCTGTCCCATACGTCGCGGGAATTAGCGAAACGCTTGGACGTATTTTCCGCAAGCATGGCGTCAACATCGCGCATGTCCCCGCTGGCAAAGTGCAAACAGAACTGGTGAATGTGAAGGACAAGCTCCCTTGTGAAAGATTTCCAGGTGTTGTGTATGAGATTGACTGCGCCGATTTTCTCATCAATATATATCGGTGAAACAAAGGACTTCAGGACACGCCTGAGAGAGCACCAGAACGACGTCCGAAACCAGAAAGCATCATCTAACGCCATCGCCGAGCATGTGCAAGAATCCAGCCACGAGATTACTGGGATCAAGTAAAGATATTGACAACAGAAAAATAACACATCAGCACGGCAGAATCTTGAGTTCGTTATCATACAGACATCGTCTAACACATTAAATAGGAACGACGGAACTCTACATCCTATCTATGCTAAATCATTAAAAATGCTACTGGGTGCTACAAAAGAACGGATCCGTGCGCCGATTGCTTCATAGTGAACAAGGGAGCCGTAGTGCTACCCAAACATCTTTTCATCTTTTGACTTTGGCCAGTGACCAGCAATCTGCATCACCATGATTCCCGACCAGACGGTATGCCGTCAAACCGTCGACTACACATCACAGAGTACACGGCCTCTAGCATTTTGCCTCCATCGAAATTCGACCACGGCAGCCAGGATCGAACCCGCATCTTTCGGGTCAGTAGCCGAGTGCCATAACCACTGAGCCACTGTGCTGGCCTGTTAGCGGGATTGTTACTACAGCTAAAGCAGTGGGTTAGAAGGGTTGGCCCAAACTTTAAGCACTCGAGTGATCACTGAACAGAAAAGAACTGCGAATTATTCTCCCTGCAACTACAGGTTTTTAATAATATATGTGGCTAAAATATTTTAATCATCTTCATCCAGGCTTTGTGCTCACTTGCTCATTTCCTATTAGTACAATCAATATTAGTTTTTCCACACAAAGTCAGCTTCTTGGACGGGAATACAACCTTCATGCAGAGGTTTTTTTTTCAGCAAAACAATGTCTAGATCTGGAATGCTAGGAAACTTCCTCTTGCATAAAATTCTTTTTTATGTCTCCTGAAATCATCTGTGCAGCACACACGCTTTTGACTTTCTGAGCCATCAAACAAGCAAATGCAAGACACGCTGAGGAACTGCAACCGGCTACGCTCGTGGGCCGCTGATTGCGGCCGGGAGAGTCGCATGAAAGCAAGGCTCAAATTCACAGAGCCAATGCTTTTGCTGCATGGGTCTTCACGCTGCGACAAATAGTGAAAGAGTGAAGTTTATAAGCCACTCAGTGCCTTCCCCAACAGACACTATTTGCACAAGGGCGAAGTTCAAGGCTCCACCTCTCATTTTGCAGACATTATCCCACCTGCCTCATAAAAACTGAGGATCTCAGCTTACCATCTTTGTCTATATGGGCTGGTGCATGTGGCGCATCATTAAAGGAGGTGAACATGGAGAAGAGCAACCATGGCAGATACAAGTGAGCGCAAAGCCTAGATGAATATAATAAAGAATATTGATCTTTATACCACAGATATTATTAAAGAAAAGGTCACTGAAAAAATAATTTGCTGTTCTTTTCTATTCACTGACACTTGGTCGGACCCGACACTTCTAACCTGCTGCTCTTGCTGTAGCAGCAATCACGCTAACAGGGTCATATTCTAGAAAGAGTCTAGAAACACAAAACTACTGCAACATGTTTTCTAACAATGTGATTAATGTACTGAAGCAACATTTCTGAAAGTTAGAAAAATTGAAGCTGCCCTTTTATAAGTAAAAACTTTCGAAATTTGGCACCACACATGTTGCGTATTTTCAAACACAAAGAAGAGCTACCAGGCACTCTAAAATAAGTATATATATTGCCAATGGAACACATAATCATATCTCAGCCAAGGCCACAATAGAATATTTAAATGCCAGAGTTTGAAGGGAACACTACAGAAACCCTGGTGCTGCTAAGTGCCACTGTGATGAAGCTACAGGCACCACTCAGACCTAGTTCCCATGTTTCCAGTACTTCTATCAACCTTTCCAGAGATGCTTTGAATGAGCTCGCCACTACTGAGCCTGCTGGCCAAACTGCAATAGAGGAAGTGGTCAACAAAGGGGACTTGGCTAACGTGCAGCAAATGCGTGTAGCAGTATTTACAAAGCAAGCTACTTGGTCCAGAGTTCTCTGCCTACAATGCCTGCTTGTCCAAGGCAGCAGATTAGTAATTAGACCTTAATTAGCCTCATGATAACACTAAAACAGCATGCATCACAAGAGGGTTTGCTCACCAAACTCATCTTGGCCACTGTCGCTGACCACTGTATCGGTAAATGGCAGTGCTGGAGGCAGCACTGTGAAATTGATACTCTCAATACACATTCGCAAACAATAATGAATATTTAAGCACAACCCCTAAAAAAAACGCTTGCTTTGCACTATCTCTGCACATCTTTTACACCTACAAAATGTAACTTAGGCTGCTCAGCTGAACCAAACGGTATGAATCTGGAGCTGAGCAGTCTTGCCAGTACACTGGAGCACATATGACAAGCTTCTGCACTGGCCTACATGTCTCGAGCCACCACAACTCACCACAGCCCTTGTGAAGAAGCTTCCTTCAAAAAGTACAAATCTCAGGAAGGGAGGTGTTTGAGGCGATGGCTATCAGGGTTAGGGGTCAGAGTTGCGTCAGCAAACCATCTGTTAGATTGCTTGAAAAGGAAATTATTTGTCTCCGTAACGGCGTGGAAGTGGGCGTTCACTGTTTCATTTACTTTCCGGGTCTCATTTTATCTTGCCTTTCATCCCGTACCACTTCCTTCCTTATATACTTCCTGTAAAGCAGAATAAACCTAAGTTAATAGTCAGCCCTCGTGGTGTCAGTTCTTTCTTGTCTTGTGTGTTGCTCTTGTAAACCGCTTCTAAGCATGTACCAGCTTGCCCAGATCTCCGCCTTACATTTACTTTCCTGGGGGCCCCATAATGCAATTCCCAATAATAATATCGTAAAACATTTCAACCAAGACTCCCATGAATCAAATTGTCTTCTTTAGAATGAGAACTGTACAACTTTAGCCTCACTATGCTGTAATATAACAATGATGAGCTAAAAATGGCTCATTAAAAGGACATTACATACAGGACGGTGCCTGTCCTCCGTCTCGTCTTTTTGTGCATAGCTTGTAGCGCCATGTGTTTTTCAAGAATGCAAAACCAACTAGCCCGGCAACATACGTTACTGAAGGACATCGCATACAACTTCATCCAACTCTTCTCAAAGTAAAAATTAATTCTTTGGCACTTTCTGGCTTTTTTTGCAGCCGTGTTTCACTGGATGAAAAAGAAGGATTTACTGCTGATAAAACTAGAGTCCAGAATTTTCCTACTATTCAATTCAAACAAGTGACATGAAAGGAAACAGGCACTCAATGATCAGTGCTTGCAAGTGAATGATAATGCAGCATAGTCTCGGGGATCCAGATGAAACCAAAAAATGGTAACACACTGCCATGATGTTTTTGAAAGTCACCAGTACTAGAGACGACTGATGTTTTTTTTCTTTAATGCAAAAGCACTAGTTCACGAAGTCTAACTGGCTCATCATTCCCTGTGTCGTCGAATTGACAGGCATTGCCAACTTGGGCTTTGCCACTAAGATGGAAGGGTGAGATAAGAATACGGCCTCCCGTGACCCTTGGATCCCAAGTTAGACATGCTGCCCCTAGGCCACACAGGCATGTGCGTACGGCATGTTGAAGTGGGGCTTTATATCTATGTTGCTCCTGGCAACTTGGGCAACATATAACACGATCCACCTCACAAGCATGCCTCTGGCAGGTGATGGCAAGGAGACAGCAACGCCAGTGAATCTACCGTCTACCAAGATAAGCTACACCAAGCTACTAATGCTTTCGCATGTCATACCAGGTTTACCCAGATTAAGCCTCAGCAATCTTTTCTCCTTTTCCAGCACTCAAGCACTGCATTTTGAGTGGAAGTAGCATTCTTTTTTGAATGCTGTAATTTATTTGTCTCCATTATTCCTTTGCAGCATTGATCATAAAAGCAAAACGAGCAGCACATGTATGACTAGAAATTGCTTACATGAATAATGTGGGCTACTCTGAGTGGCTGTGGTCAGGGTGACGGTGGCAGGCGGTGGGCGCAGTGCTGCAACATTTACACATTTAGAATAAACTTTCCAACTTCACACACTCAGGTGACAGCCATAAAAAGCAAACTGCGCTTAGAAGGTACATTACCGTACCTACCATATGCTGCTTTACTCATCTTTTTGTAGGCCAGAAAGTTATAACGCGCTACGTGGGGTTATAACGGTTTATGGCGCTCCTGGCAACTTGGGAAACATATATCACGATCCACCTCATGAGCGTGCCTCTGGCAGGTAATAGCGAGGAGACAGCAACGCTATTTGCAGCTACAGTCAACCAAGATAAGCTATGCCAAACTACTAACGCTTTTGCACGTCACTGGGTTTACCCACATTAAACCTCAGCTATTTTTTCCCTTTTCCAGCAATTTAGGCACTGTGATTTGAGTGCAAGTAGAATTCTTATTTTTAGAATGCTGTAATTTATTTGTCCTCGATATCCCTTTGCAGTACTCATCATATAAGCAAAACTAATAGCACATGTATGACTAGAAATTGCTTACCTGAAAAATGTGGGCTACTGTGAGTGGGTGCGGTCAGTGTGAAGGTGGTAGGTGTTGGAGGCAGTGCTGCAACATTTACACATTTAGAATGAACCTTCAGACTTCACGCATTCAGATGACAGCCACAAAAACCAAACTGTGTCTACAAGGTACATTACCGTACCTACCTTATGCTACTTTGATAATCTTTTTCTAGGCCAAAAGGTTTAATAGTTTATAGTTTACGAAGGCGTAACGTCCCAAACCGACTCAGTCTATGAGAAACACTGTAGTGAAGGGCTCCTGAAATTTCGACCACCTGGGGATCTTTAACGTGCACCAACAACCCACAGACCACGGGCCTCTAGAATTTCACCTCCATCAAAATTCGACTGCCTCTGCCGTGATTGAACGCATGTCTTCTGGTTCAACAGCCAAGCACCCCAAACCGACTCAGTCTATGAGAAACACTGTAGTGAAGGGCTCCTGAAATTTCGACCACCTGGGGATCTTTAACGTGCACCAACAACCCACAGACCACGGGCCTCTAGAATTTCACCTCCATCAAAATTCGACTGCCTCTGCCGTGATTGAACGCATGTCTTCTGGTTCAACAGCCAAGCACCATAACCACTGAGCCATCGCGAGAGCCCAGGCCAAAAGGCATGAAGTCAATGAGTGAAACATAGATGCCAATACGAACAGTCAGCATGTATTACAGGAGCCTGTGCTCACCTGAATGGCTCGGACCACTGCAATTTGCTGCAATTCTTGAACTTCCTGGGCCCCCTGCAAGGCACAAAGCTTTCCAATACTCTTGCACAAACCATCTGAACGAAAAAATGCACAATGAAAATAGCCTTTACTGTAATGTAAACCCTACATACTTCATCAAGCTCATTTGAAGGGAACCATGCTAAGCCAGAACACTTGCTAAAGCACTACTGATAACTGCAAACAAAGCAAGCATAACCACACTTCGCTCACCCAAATTATACAGGCCACCATGGCTGACTATGGGCCTAGCAGATGGTACTGCTGCGGGTAGTGCTGCCAAAATGACACATTAGGGATTCACTTTCATGCATCATAAATTAGATTTGGACACGAGACGGCAAGATGCTTCCTCGGTGCATTCCCTTACATGTGCACGACTTGTACAGGTTTCTGTCAGTGCGTAGCGCGTTATTCACATCAAGTGTACAGGGGTACACAGAAGAATTTACAGCACCAAAAGAGCCTGATTCGCCTGGGTCCCTTTGGAGCATTAAGCTCTACAGACCAAAACCTAAACCATAGTGTGTCCCTATATTAACCTACTGAAGTAAACAAGACCATGCATGCATTCCAAAAGAGCACACTTGCCTTTTTCTTTTTGAGCAGGCAGTTGCGTTGGTGCATTCACATGCACATCCATGGATGATGCATAAATAACTCTGCTTTCTGTAATGTATGACATAACAGGCGACATTGCAATAAACAAACTGCTCACAAAAAAAGTTGAAGACAATGCTTTCCTTTTATTGCTCCCATTAAAATATGTCTGGATCTTTGTGGCTGTGTTGACAGTTACCCAGCAGCAAAGAATCATCAACCAGCAAGAAAATTGAATTCAAGAATTGTCTCACTGCTTGTAATGTGTTAACTGAAAAGGCTGGGTGACCTATGCTTAGAATGGAATGGCAGTATAGCGTAGCCTCTGAGATTTATGCCAAAAAGTAAGTGTTGGCGCATGCGTTTAACTTGAGAAATAGCTAGGTGAAGGCAGCATGTGTTTTGCTTTTCCGGCCTTTTTCATGTTAACTTGTGCTCAATCAAAGTGCCCTTAAGTCTTTTAGTGTAATCAATCACATAAATAACATCTGCCTGGGTATATACTCCACCTGCACAAACTTCACTGCTATATCTTTCACGAAGCTAAAATATAAAAGTAAAAAATAATTTGGAACACCCTGTAGTATTGGTATTACATTGTTAGCACTCTAAGGCTGCTAACATTACCCCCATCAATTTCTGCACAAAAATTCACTGCACAGCCCTCATTCCCAGCTTTTTTCATTACCCATCCAAGTTCCTGTCCTGCACGAAGCTGAGAGAAAACATTCTTTAACGAAACTAACAATTCGATGCTGTGATACCATGGTGGTTTCACATGATTACCCATCAGTTCCTGATTTGTGCAGATACTGCAGTGATAGTTACAGCTAGTCCACCCACGAAATAGGATCATCTCAAACTTGCACTTAAGAGATCGTCTTAATGCGCGACAGGCCCAGAGCATACTCTGCAGTGCTAAAGTCCTCAGTAGGCTGTCCAGCATTAAACATACTGAAAGAATGGTTTGGAGACACACTCTTCTTATGAGCAGTGTTCCTCAACCTGCTCTGTGAAAACCACCTCTGACATCACAGCTCAATTCCAGACCCAATGATCACTTGGTCAATGCTTTATACTTTGGTCAACACTTCTATATCTTTAAAATGCAGGAATTGGAGCACTATTACTCTAAAAATTAGTTTGCCCTGCCATCATGTGTTTGCCTCCAGGCTTTCTTGCTCACTATTGCATTAATTCATCCATCAGTAAACCGCCCTGCAGTTCTGCTTCATTAACAACAGTGTAAGCACCAATAATTACAGGCAACTGACCAACACAAAAGAAGTCCAGATTCAACTGTGCTTCACCTGTATTTGTACTTGAGTAAAGCATAAATGTGTGTTTTGAGGAACTGCATGTTTTGTGTGCTTTGCAAAATGGCTAACACTGTCAATCAATAAAACATGGAACCAGATAATGCACTCACCAGACGCAAATATTTTTTGCATCAGGCTCTTCTGCAAGTCAATATTCAATGCACGCAGCTCTTTCACTTCAGCTTTCAGCGTCTCGTAATCGCCAGCACTGCATGCACACGTATTGCAAGGCACAGTATCAGTGCCCCGTTCCCCCTTCTGCGCAATTTCCCGTTGCAGATCATTCAGCTGCTTTTTCACTGCCTGGAGCTCACTGCGCAGTGTGTCGCACGTTCCTTGAAGGCCTACAGTATCAACCAACTGCTCCTCAATGTCCTCCAGGAGCTCTGTATCGTGCTTCTTCTGAACCTCTTTGCGCACCTTTTTGGTCGGCTGCGCTACCTGCAATTCGGAATTTATTGAGAGCCACTGCAATGTACTCACAGTTTAGCAAACCAAGCAAAACTGTGATACAGCTAAGAGAAAAAACAGAGTTGGGCTATTTTGCGACAAAATGACAGTAGAGGTATGATCAGATGCCTACAGACAGACGTAACATGACGTTATAAATAGTGTTGCATTGCTTTTATGAGTTGATAAGTCTAGAGTGACAAACTGGTGAAGTATATTTCATTCTGGTGTGAATGAATATGTCTTAATTCATAGTTCTCATATTCGTCCACTACCCAATGATATTTATTCCATGGCTGCATGTGTATTTAAGGGCACAGGGTAGGCTGAAACAGGAAAAAAATTCATTTTTGGTTTTCTACTAAGAAATATTGAACCCTTTCTGAACATTATTTGTCACTTTCTGCCCTGCAGTAGAGCCAGAGGAGCCTGGTTTTTGCAGCCACGTAGTAATATGTACTATTTACTCAAGTAAAACTTTTGCCTGGGTTAGTTGGTTCATGCTTGAAGATGTAATATAAATGGCACAACGAACGAGGACAACGGTAGAGCACTTTTGTCCTTTCTGTTTTCATTACATGCCCTATTTCCTCAGAGCTTGAATTTAGTCACGTCTAGGCTATAAATTATGATGTGAAAAGCAAAACTGGGAACTTTCTTATGCTCAGCTGGACCTTTAACACCTGTCAGGCTAAGAAAAAAAGGCACAATGTGTATTTTACTGCATGCTGGCATGGCTTGCTCAGCACTTTTTCTTCCTTCGTTAGAGGCATGCATTTGTTTCACTCGTATGTTAGTTTGAAATTCACCGTTGAATAATGTTCAAGGCTTGGATAACATGCACAAGGCTATTGTGGCAAAGTACTTCTGCAATGTTTGCTGCCAACAGGACACCTGTCGTATGCTTTGTATGAAAAACTGAGATTTGGGACAGATGGTGAATGAGTTTTGCGCATAAATACTCTCTCAAATCAGTTCATGCCTTAAAGTCTGCTTTCCACCAACTGCACAACCACAGCTTCTCGAAAAGTGTTTTCATGAGCGAACACAAAAAAAAACTGCCTGCTAACCTATATTTCCACTGCCCCAGCTCAAGTGCTTCAGTTGCCTGGGCTAGCAACAAATATTTTCCTTCCTTTTTATTATTATTTAATAAAACCACTTACTACTGCTGCTGCTGCTACTACTACTACTACTACTACACAAAATGCCCACGTGCCATATAAACACGTTATCCGAGAGTGCGCACCAAGTGCGCACCTTTCTTCAAGTGTTGTTCTCAGTATTGCAATCTTAAGACTCAGCACTCACATTCAGTGATAGCAGCACGACTCGAATTTGCATCCTGTGACATCGCCAGCGACAACCCAAGGCATCTAGAATACCACCTCGGTGTTACTGTGTCAAGCCGACTTAAACAAATCTAACAGTCAAACAGATGCTGTCACTCAGTGTAATGTTCGTACTAAGTCGACTCCCGGTATGCAGGCAAAATACTAAGTCTACCAGAAGTTTTGGTAGACACAGCGCCATGTGTGTCTATTTCAAGAAAGCAGACCTTACCACAGCGCTATCTGCGCTCATCAGAATGGTCATGTTCTTGCCAATACTGTTGTTGCTAACAGTCTGCCTTAGGGACAAGATGCAACTGTTCGTGGTTGAAGCGTCGACAGCACATAACGGCAGGTTGGCCCCCTAATCAGATTCCTAGCGGTACAGGAGTGCTGGCACTATTTGTGATGTTGTGATTTGCACGAACGTAGTCAAGCAAGGCAACATCCAGTCAGCTATGCAGTCACGACGCATTCATGACACTTCACTTTCTAAATCATGAGAAAGCAGCCCCTGTTCTCAGAGCGCTAATGCACTATTTTCATCCAACATCAATTACACTTATGTATCCCTTTCAGTCTGCCATCTAAATAGTTGCTTGTGTTGCAACCACTTTTTGTTGCCTCCTTTGTTTTATAAAATACACAGTCGCACACTTAAGATTTTGTTTCTTGATAAGCCTGTTGTTACGAGGTGGCAAGCCAAGGAACAGGAAGATATGATGACAGATGAAAACATGATTTAATGGTTTGCGGGCCTAGCATGAGCACTCCGTCCCGCGCCACTGCTTTCTTCTTCATATTTGTAGCAATATGACCTTTACCCATTTAAGCTATGATTAAATAACACTGAACTAAATTTCCTGTACTGCAAATTTGATCTAGGTTTATCATCAACAGAAAACATCAATTAATACTCTCAGATGCTAAGGTATAATTTAAATGTTCGTGAAAAATATGCTGCAGTCACAATACCTTTTCCTTGGTCTTTCGTTTTGAGGTGCTCACTACTACAGGCCTTCTGCGCCTGTTCGCTGTATAAAGCGTCATCTCTTCTTCAGTTTCTGCAACCGGGGAACAGTAATAACGCGTAACACTTGAAAACTAAGAATGGGTTAACATACGAGAGGCTTTGTTGAAGAGCTTTGTTGAAGAAAGCAAAGAAACAAAATAGACATGCGACTCCAGTACAAAGAAAGACTAGACAAGCGGCGTTGGGTCGTTTCTTAACGCCTCTTCACCGCAGAACACTGCACCTGGCATGGCATGACACTTATGGCCAGATAACTTCGTTTCCTGTCGTTCGCTGCCGTGCATTTTTAGGGCTGGAGCTAAAGAAGATATCGCACGACATTCAGCGGATGGTGTGCATCAACGAGATCGTTTTCGCTTTCGCAGTTCGAACAGGTCCGCTTTGGTGCTGGGCAGCCAAGAGAAGAAGAACAACGGTATTCAACATGCTGTCTCACATGGACTACGAGGAGGGATGACCAGCTGGCATGGCAGGCGTATCACAAGTACTTTATTTATATCCAAAAAGATTGCGGAGAGGGCGCGCCTCGGAGAGCATGCACGGGAAGATGCGAAGTGCACACCGCAGCAGCGAGTAACGCGAGACGCTCTGGCGGTGAACGCGGCCCGTTCGCGCATAGGTGTGTCGCTCGCATGAAGGTGCTTCGCCAGCATATAGTGGCTCGTCTACAGTTGTCGCTGGAGTATTAACGCAGAAATTGCACTGATTAAATCAAATACAACAAACGCATCACAACAGAAACAATCGGGCATGAGCCCCTGACGGCCACAAGTGTCAGGTACCACATGGTGGTGCTGAGTCGCAGATGGTTTCAACACCGTATCGTTCTGGTCATTTCCAGAACGGTGTCTAACAAGCTCTTATGCTGGTGATTACGTCTGTCATGGCGCCGACAAGAATGACCGACTGCGACAGAACCACACCGAACAACTAGCTCACTTGGGCATGTGCTGCACTGGCAATGGTAAGAAAATCTTTTCCCGCACAGTTCGACTACTCAATGTTCCCATGCTTTCCTGCAGTGCAAACCTCACTTAAGAACAAGAACTATAGATTTCGCGTGGCTACAGCGTCGGCAGTATCGTGCTGTGTGGTGAAGAGGCGTTGAGAGACGACGCAACTTGCGACCCAAGAGCTCAACTTCAAAAGTTCTTTTCTCGCTTTAAACAAAAATTACTTCAATAAAAATTTCAGAACTAAAAGGTAATAAACGGTTCTATGTAACCCGCTACTGTTTGTATTTTTACTTGGAACACCTCAGGGTGAAATTAACGAGTGTTTTTGGCTTCAAACGCACTTTTTGCAACTTTAGTATTTTTTTTTACTTTGGTCCACGCAGTTTCATCACCTGTAACATTTATTATAGATACTACACATCTAGAGGAACAAAATGGTTATTTGCGAATTTCCGAGAGCAAGTTTATATTTAAAACAAAAAGTGACAAAAAGTGTACATTTTCAAAATATTTTCGATTTTTTAAAGATACTTATGCTATGTAAAGCTGCATCCTCCGAATTATATCGAAACGGAAAATATGTGCAAATGTGAATGAAAAAATTTTTGAAGTGTTTTCTAAAGATTTGAACTTGTTATTAATTATTGAGCAGGGCCCGTTTTCTTGCCTTTTCTAAATATTCAAACTGCCCTCACGTCAAGAAATTTTTTTCGGCAAAAATATTTCAGGCTTTCATTACGCACATTACGATAAGTTTCCAAAAATTTTTTTGAACAAATTGGAGATGGTCGAGCGCAACGTCTGGGACGTTTGGCGTGTAATGACCCATATGCGATTGTGGTCGGCCCGGACGCGGGTGCAGTGTGCAGCGCGAGCGTTTAATTGGCGACAGGTCGCTACGCGCGCGCTGCTTTTTTGTAAATATGAGCAGCGCCCTGAACACTCGCCTGCGAGCAGCGGAAACATTTACTTTTTTTTCATTTTGTGCATGCAGAGCTCGCCCTTGCCCTGCTCGCTACCGCTCCTCTACTTCTCGCTATTCTCTCCGTCACTTTCGATTCCGCCGGTCGTAGCTCGGGTGCTCAATATATGTATAGCAATTGTCGCGGCAAGCAACATGTCCTTTTCCCTCGAAAACACCAGTAGTAGAGTCGGGGTCAAAAGTCTCAGGACCACGTGTTCCTCGAACGAAGCCGATAGCTATGCTATTAGCCGGCGGCTGGAGACCACGCTTGCGGAGGTGAAAGTCAAAATTTTGTTCTTTCATCTCCGCAAGTGTTGTCTCCTGCTATAGGCTTCGTTTTAGAAATACGTGGTCCAGAGAATTTTGACCTCGGCTGTACATACATGTCATGAACTGAACCGCAATTGCTCTTTTGTTACATTGGTCGTGATCAAGAATGCTTCGCATAGTTATTGTGAAATCTATACACAGAGGATAACAAACCAGGGTTATAAAAGATTTTAATGCGCCACTTACCGGCCAGGTGAATAATTTTCGCTCCGTAATATCCACCTTCGGTGGTCGAATCTCTACGCCAGTACGCTTGGTATGTTGCCGCTGGATCAAAATCCGCAACATTTCTTGGGCTGAAGTGCTCTATTTCTCCATGTTTAACTACAGCTGGCGTCAAGTCACACAGATATTCAATTAATGCATACATTTTCAGTCGATGCAACTCAAACAAAATAAAATTTCAATGGCTGAAGTCGAGGCGCGCGTCGTGATCGAGCTCGTGGGACTCGGGGGTAATGTAGACAAGTGAAATGTTTAGTATGGCGCGATGGCGTGCGATCAGATTGATCCGCTGACCGCAGCAGCCGTCCCATACAAACGTGGCCCTCATCGCTAGCGTGTCATTGTATCATCGCTAGCGGAAACACTTTTGTTTTTGACGTTATCATGCAATAAAAATTAAAGATATTATAGTATGCTTGGAAACAACTTTCGGAATATCTGCCGTTCAGCTTGCTGTCACTGTTATGCGCAACGAGACGCTGAGCATGACGGCACCCGCCCCACTACCCCCTCTCAATAGTAAATTAGTAAATGGTCCTAACATCAACCACCAGTTATTGAATTTTACTCCTGTTACTTCTATATATGTGCATTTCCAGCACAGAAAAGAAAAGACTTTTCAGAAAAAAAAGAAAAATATAGGTTGAATAATTTGAGGCGTTTTCAGACATATAGTGGCTACTGAGATTTAATATCTGCTGCGGGTCCTTGGACCTAAGATATTAAACTTATTTTTGGAATATGGCGGAGTGCGTGAAGGACTCTGGCACGGGTCGGCCCGGTATTGCACTGCCTCCAGGATTGGCCCGGGGCCTCTGGGGATATTAGCGCGCCTTTTTCTATCTTTGCTCTCCTATCCTTTAATTCTCCCACTTTCAGCACGACGTCAGCCAGCGTGGCTGGGCTTGAGCCAGTAGGCCGGCCCGAGCAATTTCCTTCTCTTTTTTCCTCTCAGAAACAGCAGCAGCAGCAGCTGGTAAGAGCTCTCATATACCTATTACTCAAATCCGCCGCGGTGGCTCCCTCCCAAGTACTCTCTATTCGCACCGACGGGACAGACTCGTGAGGGGCCTTTATGGGGATTCCTTAAATAAGTTGCTGACACCTTCTATTTCCTCACTGTGCGCTTTTCTTTAGACTACCTGTATAGCCTCTCCAGAAGGCAGATGACTCAGGCGCACTTAGAGTGTTTGTTCCCTGCACCGTTGTATCGGCAACTCTTTCTGGAGTTCCTTGACACCAGTGTTTTAAAGTGTGTTAGGCGAATGTGCATTTCTTCTTCCGCAAAGACATTCTATTTTAAACTCCACACATCCACGCTGCCTGTAAAGGCATGGCTTCAGGCAAAGGACATGCTTGCGCCATGGACAGTGATTATAATTGCCGCCTATGCAATACACCAGAGACAATTGACCATTGCTTTATACTGTGCATTGGCGCTATATTCTTCTGGACATTTGCAACGAACAATTAAAAACATTAATTGACATCAAACCTTACAGTATCCGTTTTTTGCCTGTGGTGAAAAACTGTGTTGTGCCATACGATCTATTTATGTTGCTGGGACTATTTAGTATCTGGCAGAGCCGCATAATGGACCGGCACGCCGAATCACCGCGGTCGTCGAAATCCTTGTTCCGTGAACAACGCGCATTGGTACGGGGAGTAGTATATCCCGCCATGGAAGAGCCGCCTAGCTGGCTCGCCTATCTGGATGCATGTGTGTGCCTCCCAGACTTTTGATGTTTTGGAAGGAGGGGTCAGGCAGGGGTAAGGTGGCCTGTTTTGCAGCGTAAGCGTGCTTTGACTTTGCTCGCGACACTATATTCCCGTGCAATAAAGAAAAAAAAAATCAGCCGCGGTGGCTCAGTGGTCAGCGCACTCGGCTACTGATCCGAAGTACCCGAGTTCGAACCCGGCGGCGGTGTTTCGGTGAAGCCGAAACGCACGCGCCTGTGCGCTGTGCTATCCACAGGTGGGCAGAATTATTCCAGAGCCCCTCCACAACGGCACTTCCTCTTCCATTTCTTCTCTCATTTTTTAAATGTATTTTTTCATCTGGCTCCTCCCATAATCATCATCAACGCGTGAAAATTTTTCCTCCCGTTCCCGTTCCCCAAAGCAGAGTAGCACCTAGGCCAGATATCTATTTTTCAGGCCAACCTCTCTGCCTTTCCTGTCAATAAACCCTCTCTCTCTTGTTTATCCCTTCCCTTACGGTGCGGCTCAGGGGCCCACCGAGATGAGAGACAGATACTGCGCCATTTCCTTTCTCCCAAAGCCGAGTTTCATTACTCATAACCGCGTGTATATTTAATGTATAAAGCCCGATCAACACATGCTTTACGGCAGTCGGCGGTGACCGGACCAGCGCCATGCCTCGTCCGCCTGACGACAACTTTAGTGTCTCGAGCAATACGAGCAAATTTTGAAAGAACGTGTATCAGTCAGTGTGCACCGAAACGTGGCCCGCTGGGGCGGGAATTTCATTGGGCTCAGCAGCTTTCGTACAAAATTTATCAAGAGTTTGTGACTGGTGCTGCCAGACATTTTTTTGGGAAATGACCCACCCAAATATGCGTAGTAGCAATAGTGGTTTTATAAAAGAAACAAAAGGAAGGAAAAGATGCACTCAACTGCTGTATAATATCTTTTGAAAACATAACGCCAAAAAGGCACGGACGACACAGATGTGGATGGGACATATAAAATATTTTAAGCGCCGGAAGTGCAGCCGGGGTTAATAAAATTAAGGGACAGAAATTCAGTAGAAGTGCTGAGGGAAGCTAGCGAGAAAGGGCATGGGGAGACGATTGTGCGCTATATATTCACAATATTTACAAATATATAGAAAGAGAGAGAGTTAGTGGCGCTCGCGTACCAGTGTCAGGCGCTGTTCGAATTAAAATCGCGGGCAAGCGACCACTGCACATATTATTTACGACATATTAACGCGCACGTCGTCCTCTCGGATCGCGTTCGCGGAGCACTGCACAAGCAGCCGGAGTGGGTCCTCCGACCCCGGCCGCATCTGCCTTCAAAATACAGGGACTTACGTTTGTATGTGCCGGATTTTAAAAAAAATTTCGTGTGCGCAAAATACCGGTCTATACTCGTAGATATTTTAAACTAGTTTACCTCCCTAGTTTCTACTGTACTTGTTCGCAGATTTCGCTCAAGCCCTTCGAACCGCACAGCCAAATCCATATCTTTATCCACTCACGCGCTCTGCTTTGAGATTTTTCGCTTTTGTGCTCTTTCAGGCGAGACATCTGCGGTAAGAGCACGCAAAACGCAAACCTCAAGAGGCTGGCGTTCCATTGTGGCTTCAGCTGCATAATATCGCGATGGCAGGAAAGCCGCGACAGCGCTACAGACGCTACCTCGAGCAGGGAACCAGCGCTCAAGTTCCTAGACAAACTGTGGCCAATGCAATAAAAAGAGCCAGGACTTCAGCCATTGCTCAGGTAGGTGTGTCTTACTTAGGTGCTTATGCAGGAGTCCGGTTTTCGACTGCTTGTAATTGAATCGGGTTTTTCACAAAGCAATTACTGGCTGTGGTGCATTGGAAACACGAAATGGTTTGCGAAAGCACGGTATTTGCAGGTGGACACCACCGCCGCATACCTCAAAGTTCATTGCTTATACGCCTTTTTTCCCCTCGAAATCAACGGAGTGTAAACCTTGTGTTGGTTCTAGCAAAAGGAAGGGCGCATTAACTGTTCGCTCCGTAGATTGAAGTTGAAGGCGGCGCACTGCAATGCACAGCACGTGTGTGTGCTGCTGTTCAACACGATGCGTGTTCGGCTGCAGCGATAGCGTAGCAAGAAAAATTTCTGGGGGCACTTCAGCGATCTAAGGTGCGCGAGGCGAAATCCTTTCCATGCGACTTTGCCTGTTACTGTTGCTGCTTTCGTGAACTACTAATTAATCGTTAATTAACTACTAATTATTGGTTGACTAACAACTAATTAGTGGTTATTCAACTGCTACCTACTAATTAGGGGTTGGTTATCTATTACAAAGTAATTAATGATTGATTCACAACTAACTGATAATTAATGGTTAATTACTAACTATTCAGTAATGGTTGATTAATCATTTCAAGTGACTATTTATTAATGACTAGTATTAGTTACAACTAGTTAACTAGTTAGTTGCTAGATATAACGGATGCCCGACAGATCCATGGCCGCGAGTATAAGCCATTAAAGGCTTTCATCTTAAAAAAAAAAGCAGTATTAGCATAATGGCTTCGCGCAGCGACCTTTTTTCGCTCCAACCATTAAGATTTCCCAGAAAATTACTGTTGCAGAATTGTTCGCGCCACTGTGGGTTTGACTTTCACTCGTAAATATTGATGTGATTTCTTCTTCTACCTCATTTTTTCTATGTTAGTTCCCAAGGTGCATATACAAGATATGATTTTGCCAGGCACTGAACGTCCGGATTAGTGCTTTTGCACTAATATATGCTGCAATTCTAGGCCGTTATTAATGTAAGCACAGTGGAGCTGAGCTTGTTAGCTTCGTAGTGAAACAAAATGATGTCCCAACAAAGTCATCAATTGACTGACCTATGTTCTTGAGCATGATCAGCAGAATTGACACAGGCTGTGCCCAAACTTTTTTAATGCTCTTGATACTCCTCGTGTGTGCATATTTACAAAGTTGCCCATTTCAATGCAGGTTTTATATGCATTAACAAATGTAACTTTCAGCAGTGCAAAATAGAAAAAATACATGCAAAAAGAAGATGAACATTTAAATAAAACAATAACTAAATAACTAAACAAACTTAAGTCTTGTCCTCACTCAAGACATAGCTCTGTGGTCCCTGTACTTATGGGTTTTCAGAAAGAAGTTTGCATGACTTGAATCTCTAATTAAGCCATGAACTTAACCAAGGCTATGAGTGCACATGAAAAAATGGCTTCTTAGGGGTTATGGTACTGATGGCAGCGTGCACTTGTGTGTTCAATCAATATTACCCACTTACTCGGGATCACAGGGCATTCGAACTCAAACCACTAACTCATCTGATATATGTAGTCAGGAAAATGTTTAGAAAATGTTAGATTGATGGTAGGCTCATGTACTCAATTTTATTTTCACATTTCATGTCTAATAACGTTACCGGAGATAGAGTGGTATGCTACAGAATGGGAAACAGTAAACAGTGACAGAAAATTTTGAGTACCTGTAGCTGCCACTTCCGCGCACTCTATTCCACGATTCATAAACCATTTTTTACCGATTGTATTAGTCCATGGACATCTTGGTGCTTAAACTTCTTGCTGAATTCATTAAAACAACATTAGAACTAGCTGTATTCGTTAGTGTTTTTGCTGTATAGAGCTGGCTGAAATCACTCGGTGCTCATAAGAAGGATTTTTTTTCAGCATGGCTAGAGCTACTTCACTGGAAACCTTTTTTGGGTTCATATGGTTTGGGAAAAAAAGTGGACGGCTAAGGAGAAAAACTAAATAATCAGTGCACGCCTGAAACAAAGCACTTTGTTCAAAACTATACTACCTTGCTGTTTGCTGAAGTGAAGTGAAGAGACAAATTTAAATTGTTCTTAAATTGTTCTAAAGATGTTTATTTTTATTTTCAGGACAATCAGAACCAGTCCGCTATAGGCTCAAGCCAGCATGAAAGAACTGAAAATGAATCATCAAGTGCCGACGACATTGAGGGCTCAAGTCCAAGCTTGGCAAGCACAACGCAAAGTGATGCCACTCAGGAAGTGCTTCCTGCTTATGAAGCTGACAGTGCTGAATCTACCAGTGATGGCCAAGACACGGACAGCTGTGACCGAGAATATGTAGAATGCAGCACTAACAGTGATGTTGAGGAACGTGAAACTGACAGTGCAGATGACTTTTCTGATGCTTCTGATGACTTTGAAGCGTACCTTGGGAAGCTTTCAAAGGAAACGCTGCCACATCAGTCAACAACCAAAGCTCAAGCACTACTGTTAGTTTTGGCTTATATTGTGACAGCAGGGCTTATCTGGTCACAGGTTAAAGGTCTTCTGACACTTCTTAATGCCCTTTTTGGAGAAGCAGTTGTGCCACAGTCTATCTATCTACTTGCTGCGGAAAATGTGGAAAGACAAAAAACAGGCACTGAGGTTGCATTTATTCTGCCAGCGTTGCCACGAGCATTTCGGAACTACCCATGACATTCCTGTTGACAGCGAATTTACTTGTGGTGGCTGCAACTTAAAGAAAAGTGTGAAAAGCCTAATAGAAATGGGAAGTTTTTTCATCATTTTCGACATCAAGAAACATTTATTGGATTTAATCAAGCATTATAACTCCATCCTCTTTGAAAATCTGCAGAGGCTTTCAACTGCGATACGAGAGCCATGAATTTACAAAGATGTGACTGATGGTGACCTGTATCGGAGCATTCGGCGACAGCTCAATATGTCATGGAGTGATGTCACAGTCACATTTAACACCGATGGGGCACCTGTGTTTGAGTCGTCAAAAAGTTCAATCTGGCCTATACAATTAATGTTGAATGAACTGCCCGTGGAACTTCGGTGGAGAAACGTGACACTCTCAGGGCTGTGGTTTGCAAAGGAGCATCCGCCTATGTACATGTTTATGCGAAGGTTTGTTGATGAGGTTAACAATATTGGAACAATTGTGTGGTCCCATGGTGGAAAAATTGTGAAGTCTGCGGTACATGCAGTTCTGTGTTGTGTGGACTCACCGGCAAGAGCGTCCATCCTCAACATAAGGCAATTTAATGGCTATTATGGGTGCACCTGGTGCCTTGAGGAAGGAACATGTGTTGATGGTAAGTTTTAGTGACTGTTTCAAAGGTGGTTTGTTTCATAAGGGGCCCACGGTAATACCGACTGACAGTTAATTAGTGTCGAAATGGTATTATGAAGGTGCTAAACTAGTGCTGAGTGAAACTAAATCATTGAATTAAATGTATAAACAGGGTCATGAATATAGAGCTACTTCCTGACCTTAAGTGGCTTAAGCGCGGTTCCCAATGTAGAACATCAGGTTCAAATAGGTGAATGTACTGTTTAATAAAGCATAATACTTTTAGAGTTTTGGACAAGCATTGGGTATGTAGTTGGTGCTAGGCTGTCAGAATTATATGTGGCACTTGTATGCATTACATCTGGGTTTAATTCCCAATGCAACTTGAAGGTTCAGGCTGAATTTTGCAAGCCATACATTAACACAGAAAGGGAACTGCAAACTATGCAACTTTTGCAGGCACGGTCAAGTACCTCTACCGTGGGCAGCTAGCCTGTGAACGGACACACGGACGTGTGCTGGAGGCAATGCGGCAAGCAAGTGGACTGGATGCAACATTTGTAGGCTTCAAGGGGCCATCTCCACTTCTCAGACTGAAGGGCCTTGACCTTGTATGGGGCCTACCGCCAGATTACATGCATTGCGTACTTGAGGGCGTGACAAAGCAGCTGGTGGAACAGTGGCTTTCAGTTACTGGTACAGCCTTCTACATCGGGCGGCATGTGAGGCTTTTGGATTCTAGACTATGCACAATTAAGCCTCCAATCAATTTCTCGAGGATTACACGACCCCTCTCGGAGCGTGCTTATTGGAAGGCAACTGAATGGAGGTACTGGCTTTTGTTTTATAGTGTCCCATGCTTGTCGGATCTTCTGCCTCGACCATACATGGTACACTTTGCGCTCCTCGTGAAGGCACTGTTTCTGTTGCTGCAAGATACTGTAAGTGAGAGTGACATCTCTACAGCTGAAGTTTTATTGCTGTCTTTTGTACAGCAGGTAGCTAGGCTCTATGGTGATACAGCAATGACGTTTAATGTTCATCAGCTGCTGCACCTACCTAAAGCCACTCGCATGTTTGGCCCATTGTGGGGCCTTTCCACATTTCCCTTCGAAGATGGAATTGGCCGCACACTGCGGCTTGTATCAGCAGCCAAGCTGGTGCCTATGCAGGTCGCTGAACGGTGCATTATGCACCAATTTTATCGGTGCATATTTCCACTCCCAACGACTGCTTGCTTCACCGCTTGTATTTGATGTGCTGCATATAATACAGTGTCAGCATCAGAATAATTGTTTGTACCGTTTTGATGATGTGGCTGTGCAGTGTGTTTTTTTTAATGTTAAAAATCTTTCGTACTTGTGTGAAGTGCCAAACCAAAAGGAAAGGGACTGATATGGCAATGTGTATGACGTACAGTTCATGAAGGTAGTTTCAGTGTAATTTTTATTTTTGTATTCCTTATAAGCAGCTCCTCAGAATCAACTGTTTTCATATTTGTGGGCCCGTCATTCATTTCAGTTAGCAACAATTACGCCAGATCTTCAGTGTGAGGGAAGGACATTTTATATTGTCACATGGTCAAAAAGTTCATTGTCAGCTTTAAATTGAGCACAGCCAAGAGCAGCAGGCATAGTCTTGGACAAGCGCCGAGCATGCTTATTGCCATGCCGCTGCCGAGTCACCCTGTTCCAGCATTTCCTGAGCACCTGAGAACTATTTTCAGTGCACGCTTTGGCTGCATCCCTCAAATGTCACTTTGTCCATCTATCGCCTCAAGTCGCAACTTACTTTTCTTTCTCATCTGTTCCCCCTTTCCCTGATGGTCCCTACGTCGTCACTCCGGACCTTGACGTCGCCCTCACGCGAAGTATTGCGCTTGCGCACACTGTCTGTACAATATCGGCAAACCGAGCATACCTTCCAGTTCTGAACTTTGGCTCATCTATCCAACCGCTTCCGCAAGGCATCTCACTCACCATCCTGTGCCCTGCTGCCGAATGTGTCATATCAGTGGTGGACAGCTGCTTACCTTCCACTCACCGATGCCTGTTGCCTGCGGCCTCATCCACAGAGAAACAAACGGACGACTACGCTGACATGATCTGTTCTGACCTACCGCCGATGCAGGCTCACGATCTTCGGTGCCTCTTATCATCTTTTCGCGACATCTTCGACTTTGATGCCCGTGTTTTGCCTCGTACCTCTGTGGTGACTCATCGCATAAACATCGGTGATGCCGCTCCTCTCCACAGACGTCCGTACCGCGTGTTCACTGCAGAACGCACTGTCATAAATCAAGAGGTGTACAAGATGCTCGCAAAAGACATCATCGAGCCCTCGTCAAGCCCTTGGGCTTCACCAGTTCTCCTGGTAAAAAAGAAGGACGGCAGCTGGCGCTTCTGCATTGATTACCGGCACCTAAACCGCATCACAAAAAAGGATGGATATTCGCTCCCGAGGATCGATGATGCATTAGATTGCCTTCACGGCGCCAAATATTTTTCTTCAATTGATCTCCGATCCGGGTACTGGTAAATTGCCGTTGATGAAAAGGACCGCGAAAAGACCGCCTTCGTGATGCCTGATGGCTTATATCAATTTAAAGTCATGCCATTTGGACTTTGTAACGCGCCGGCTACCTTTGAACGCATGATGGACTCCCTTCTTCGCGGCTTTAAATGGTCGACCTGCCTCTGCTACCTCGACGATGTTGTGGATTTCTCGCCTACTTTTGCCTCGCATCTCGAAGGCCTCTCCAGTATTCTGACAGTGTTTCGTAACGCCGGGTTCCAGCTGAACTCATCGAAATGCAAATTCGGTCGCCGCCAACTCACTGTTCTCGGACACCTCGTCAACGCTTCCGGTGCCCGCCCAGATCCAGTCAAAATTCAAGCCGTGAAGGACTTTCCTCTTCCTAGGTCGTCAAAAGATGTGCGCAGCTTTGTCGGCTTGTGCTCGTATTTTCGCCGTTTTATCAAAGATTTCGCCGGCATCGCTCGCCCGCTCACCGACCTTCTTAAGAACAACACCCCCTTTATATGGGGCCCTGCTCAAGAGAACTCATTTTCCTCCCTCGTTCATTTGCTAACCTCTCCGCCCATCTTATCCCATTTTGACCCTTCGTCTCCCACAGAGGTTCGCACCGACGCCTCCGGATATGATCTCGGTGCCGTGCTAGCCCAATGTCAACAGGGCCAAGATCGCGTCATCGCTTATGCCAGCCGCCTACTTTCCACCGCAGAGCAAAATTACTCCATTACTGAGCGCGAGTGTCTCGCCCTTGTCTGGGCTGTAGCTAAATTCCGACCGTACCTCTTCGGCCGCTCATTCGCTGTTGTCACTGATCACCACGCTCTCTGCTGGCTGTCTTCACTAAGAGATCCCACCGGTCGCCTTGGTCGCTGGGCTTTGTGTCTCCAAGAATATTCATACTCCGTCGTGTACAAGTCCGGCCGTCACGACCAGGACGCTGACTGTCTGTCCCGATGCCCTGTGGAGCCACCTGACCTAGAAGACGGTGAGACCCTGCCCTGCCTCTTATCGATCACTGCTCTCACCGATATCGCCAATGAACAGCGCCACGACCCGTCTTTACGACCTATCTTTGATGGCCTCCGCGCTGCAAACCGATCTCCGTCTCTGCAACTTTATGTGCTCCACAATGGCATTTTGTATCGTCGCAACCTATGCCCCGATGGTCCTCCGCTGCTGCTCGTCATGCCCCAACATCTACACTCTTCTGTCCTTAAAGAATTGCACGACCTGCCGACAGCCAGCCACCTTGGGGTGTCCCACACGTATGCTCGAGTGCGGCACCGCTTCTTTTGGCCTGGTCTGCATCGTTCCGTCAAGCGTTACGTTGCCGCTTGCGACCTGTGTCTACGTCGGAAGAGGCCCTCCACTTTACCTGCCGGCCTTCTACAACCCATCGACGTACGTCCAGAACCTTTTCACCGTGTTGGCCTCGACCTTCTTGGTCCTTTTCCCACGTCCATCTCCGGCAACAAGTGGATCGCTGTCGCAACTGATTATACGACTCGGTACACCATCACACGTGCTTTGCCTACCAGCTGCGCTACTGATGTCGTCGATTATCTTCTCCAAGACGTCATTCTTCACCATGGCGCCCCTCGTCAGCTGCTCACCGACCATGGTCGTTATTTTCTGTCCCGAGTGTATAATGACATTCTTTGTTCGTGTGCCACGCAGCACCAGCTCGCCACAGCTTACCATCCACAAACCAACGGGCTTACGGAACGGTTCAACCGCACGCTCACCGACATGTTAGCAATGTATGTCTCGCCAGACCACCGAGATTGGGATGCAACCTTGCCTTACGTGACGTTTGCGTATAACTCTTCACTGCATGACAAAACAGGCTATTCCCCTTTCTATCTTTTGTTTGGTAGGCACCCCATCTTGCCTTTGGACACACTCATGCCGCCTCCTTCAGTCACCATCACTGCTTACGCTCAGGACGCCATCGCCCAGGCCACGCTGGCGCGCCAAATAGCCCGTAGTCGGCTCCGTGCTTCTCAAGCTTCCCAGAAGTCCGCCTACGACCGCCGTCACCGGGCCGTCGAATATGACCCCGGATCACTTGTCCTTCTCTGGACGCCGTCACATAGCGTCGGCCTCTCCGAGAAGCTCCTTTCCCACTACCGAGGCCCTTACCGTGTGGTGCGCCGTGTCATCGACGTGAACTATGAAATTGCTCCCCTTGCGTGCTCGCCATCGTCCTCCGGCCCCATCACCGATGTCATCCATGTATGCCGCCTCAAACCTTATCACGACGCTCATACGTCACCACTCTAACGCCGGGACGGCGTTTCATCTGCCGGGGGTCCTGAAGCGGGAGACGACGACGAAGTTGAGGGAGTGACCCAGTGGACAGAGACGAAGACGACAACGAAGTGCTGGCTGTGTGCTGAGTGCCGCTCGTAGCTGTTCTTTTCCGTGTGTACATATCTGTAAATATATTCTTTCCCTCAACAATACGTTCAAGCTCAAATTGGCAGCATTATTATAGTAGTTCTGATTATTCTTATGTTATTATTATTATGTTAAAATGATTGATGGCGCGTATTGTTATGTACTCAGAATTTATGATATTGCAGGTTGTCTATATTTCCACTCCCAACGACTGCTTGCTTCACCGCTTGTATTTGATGTGCTGCATATAATAAAGTGTCAGCATCCACCAGCTGATCAGAAGAATTGTTTGTACCGTTTTGATGATGTGGCTGTGCAGTGTGTTTTTTTTAATGTTAATAATCTCTCGTATTTGTGTGAAGTGCCAAACCAAAAGGAAAGGCACTGATACAGTTCATGAAGGTAGTTTCAGTGTAATTTTTATTTTTGTATTCCTTATAAACAGCTCCTCAGAATCAACTGTTTTCATATTTGTGGGCCCGTCATTCATTGCAGTTAGCAACAATTACGCCAGATCTTCAGTGTGAGGGAAGGCCATTTTATATTGTCACATGGTCAAAAGTTCATTGTCAGCTTTAAATTGAGCGCAGCCAAGAGCAGCAGGCATCATCTTGGACAAGCACCGAGCAGGCTTGTTGCTATGCCGCTGCCGAGGCACTCTGTTCTTTATGGGTGCGAGTCAGCCCAATAAATAGTTTCTTTTAGAAGCCTTTTTGCTGTCTTCCAGACTTTCGAACTGCCATTGGAACTACGAAACAAATGTGAATGTTTACTTTATGCTTCAAAGTATTTAGTGCAAATATGAGAACAGATTGGCACCCAGGCTGACATGAAATCCATTGATTGCATTTTTATGACAGAAGGATATGCCCAGCCTTGGAGCCTCATAGGATGATTATGCTTTCTCCTGTTTGATTTTTGTATGTTTGAAATGTTTGCTGCTTTTCGGTATAAAGAATGTATTCTATTCATTATCATATTTTGCTAGCATGTCTTTTCAGTTTCAGCATGTTCCTTTTACGCCATTTATTACTCCCTCTGCTTTGTTGTTGTCGAACATGTATAATAAATCATATCTGTAGGTGTGATGACAACCTCGAAACAGAGTGCACTTATTTTTGAGGCATATATGTTCCATGGGTGTGGGTGTGTAACCAAACTAGATCTGTTATACTGCTGTGGATGAAGTTGCTGTACACCTAGCTAGCTACAGTGATACAAAAAAAATTTTGGGCGAATACCCCTCAAATGAGGCTCTAGCCAATGGTGCATGCTGGCCGTTAGGTGTGATGCATACGGTTAATCGGGCCTGCTCCCCTAGTGTGACACATAGCAGGGGGCTGGGCAATGGGTAGCCATAAATCTGCATATGCCAGTGCGATCTTGTTACATCACGCTGTACCTGTCACGTAGGCAACTGTTTTCAACGGGACACATCGCCTGAGCGCCGAGTGACTCGATCGCTTGCATGGCACACGCGATTAACGAAGCTGTGCGGCTCTGCATCGATCGCCTCGGAGTGACTTCGATGTCT
Organism: Amblyomma americanum; assembly: GCF_052857255.1. NCBI lineage: Eukaryota > Metazoa > Arthropoda > Arachnida > Ixodida > Ixodidae > Amblyomma > Amblyomma americanum. Next base: position 540,541,205 of record NC_135497.1, on the reverse strand, counting down.
GCACTGCACAGCTTCGACAGCGCGAATGTAGAGCGCTTGCCTGCTTCGTGAAAATTCTCGGTCGAAACGTCGCGCCGCGGCCTTATCTCCAGGGAAAAAAATGTCGAGTTGCGGTGTCGTGTAGCCCGAGCAGATGTGCATTCGCTGCGTTCTTGCCGCGCAGTAAGCCAGCTGGGCGCTTCATTTAATAGAATCTCCGACTGAAGCGCGAATTCTTCATTTCTTCATGAAAATCGGTGCGCGTCTGCGGGCTCTGCTCGATCGAGCTCGAGACGAGAATGCATGCGGCATCTGCACCTTCCCAAAAAAAAGTGGAGGGAACGTGCATATGCGTATCATATATAGCTCACCCGGCCGTGTAACCACTGCGCCGCACACACATGAATGCGCGTGTACTCTCTTTGGAATTGAATGAGCCCGTCGGACAGCGCGGATTCACTGCATCCATGGAGTGACCAGACGAAGGATCGAGCCGAAATTAAGCCGCAGGCTCCACTCCTGGTGGTGCCCTTCCGTCAATTCTTTTAAGTTTCAGCTTTGCAACCATACTTCCCCCGGAACCCAAATACTTTGGTTTCCCGGAAGCTGCCCGCCGAGTCATTTGAGTAACTCAGGCGGATCGCTGTTTGGCATCGTTTATGGTCAGAACTAGGGTGGTATCTGATCGCCTTCGGACCTCTGACTTTCGTTCTTGATCAAAGAAAACATTCTTGGCAAATGCTTTCGCAGTAGTTCGTCTTGCGACGGTCTAAGAATTTCACCTCTAGCGCCGCAGTACGAACGCCCCCGTCTGTCCCTCTTAATCATTACCCCGTATTCCAAAAACCAACAGAACAGAAACGGGGTCTTGTTCTATTATTCCATGCAAGTTTATTCAGGCGACTCGCTTGCATTGAGCACTCTAATTTTTTCAAAGTAAAAGCGCAGGCCTCCTCGAGACGCACCAATGAAGGGCACCAAGAGAGGACCGGCATGATGTTCAGTCCGAGCCGTCGCATCGGGTGGATGCACTACTCGTCTGGAACTGAGATCCAACTACGAGCTTTTTAACCACAGCAGCTTTAGTATACGCTATTGGAGCTGCAATTACCGCGGCTGCTGGCACCAGACTTGCCCTCCAATTGATCCTCGTTAAAGGATTTACAGTGTACTCATTTCAATTACGGGGCCTCAAAAGAGTCCCGTATTGTTATTTTTCGTCACTACCTCCCCGTGCCGGGAGTGGGTAATTTGCGCGCCTGCTGCCTTCCTTGGATGTGGTAGCCGTTTCTCAGGCTCCCTCTCCGGAATCGAACCCTGATACTCCGTTACCCGTAACAACCATGGTTGGCAAGTAACCTACCATCGAAAGTTGATAAGGCAGACACTTGAAAGAAACGTCGCCGGCTCATGGCCATGCGATCTGCACAAAGTTATCCAGAGTCTCCACAGAGTACGGGCAGAACCCGATGGGTCTTGGTCTAATAAAAGCGCCCGTCAGCCAAAGGCCTTCAGGCTCAATGCATGTATTAGATCTAGAATTGCCACAATTGTCCAAGTAGAAAGAAACGATCTAAGCAACCATAACTGATTTAATGAGCCATTCGCGGTTTCGCCTTATTTCGGCATGTACTTAGACATGCATGGCTTTATCTTTGAGACAAGCATATGATTACTGGCAGGATCAACCAGGTAGATGCATAGGCAAACCCTTGTCGCTCCTCAAGGGAGCCCTGTCGCGGCCGATCGGGGCCCCTCTCACCCCTCGGCGCGCGACGCGCATCTTTTTCGCGGCAGCTCTCGCTGCCCGTGCATCGTTCGAGCTCGCTGCGGCATCCGACCCGAAGGCCCGGTTACCACCGCGCGGCAAGAGAGCACGCGCCCTTAGGGCCGTTGTACGATCGTTTCGGAGCGCCTTCCGCCTCGTCCGCTTCGGGAGCGGTCCGCCAGTTTTCGGCCGCCAGGCAGACGTGAGGCGGAAAGGTGTTGTACGATCACTTTGGCGCTTGCGAGCGAGGCGGATGGTCCCAGCATGCCGATTGGCGCGCCGGGCATATCCGTCTGTCCAATAGCCTTCTCCGGCTGGTGGCAACCTAGCCGGCGCGAGCGCACCGCCAGCATCGCTCCACGCGCCGAAATGGGCTCCCGCATCCCAAGGGGCAGATCGGTATGCGCCCGACTACCTTCTCCCTTGCCTCCTTTCCCGCCCCCCTCTCCAAACACCGATATCCCTGCACACTGCGCTCCCCCCCCCCTTCCCTACCTACTTCCCGTACGAGCGCCCCCCCCCCCCCCCCCCATAAAAAAAAATAACCTGTTTTCGTGGTCACGTGGTACTTTTTTCCGTTCCTCGGCGACCTGCACCTAGGCCTAGTAGGCTGCGCTTCGGCATCGCCATGGTGTGCGTGTTGAAGTTCCTGCTTTTGTCGGCGGCTCTCGTCAGCGACCCTTGTGTAGAGATTTTGCGCACTACGAGACGAAAAATGCAATGCTCTGGTTTCAGGCATGCACGTTAGGCAGAAACAGAACTTTGTTCCAGTGCAAAGTGGAGAATCTGTGAATGCTAATGACCACAACCATTTCAGCCGATCCAAGCAAAAAAGAAATGGGTTCAATTTATATCTGGTGTCAGCCTCAACTGATCCAGAGTTGCGTCAATACTGCAGGGCTCGCAGGAATGAGTGCAGACTAGTATTGCAAAGCCAACCGCCACGCAACAGTGCATAGCACATTTCAAGGCATTAAAAAAGCCTTGTAACTGTTGTTTGATAACATGTGCAGGAATAGTTCTGCCATGACCATGAAACAGATGGGATCGGATAAGCGTTGCAGGCAACTTATATAAGTGAGGAATGTTCAATTATGAATTTACTGATGAGCACATAAATTTCTGCTCGTGGAAAATGCGAGGAGGGCTAAGAAAATCCCGGAACATACTACATTGCCGACACAAGTTCTTGCAGGCCAACCAGGGTTATCATCACCCTGCAGGCAAATAATCGTGTTCATAGGCAGTCACAAACAAATGAAGGCAGCATATGAACGTGCAAATGTGCATGGATTACATCTCTTGAAGGCTTCGATAATGCCTCATCAAATAAACTAATGCAGCTGATAGCATTAAGCGCTGCTGCTCAACAACTGCTCGGCACTGACAAAATCAAGTTGGCAAACAGGCCTCCAACAAAAGCATAGAGACAGCTTAATTCACTTTGGTACCTTTGTTTGACGTGTGGCACACACACACACACATACAAAATGACGGTGCCCCCGAACTGACATTTGCACTGCGCACCGATTTTTTTCACACAGGCTACATAATACCGCTGGCACACTGTCTCAACCTGCGCACCCATGATCATAAAACGTACCACTGTATCGTGCACCAAGACGCACAAGAATGGCGACGCTGCTGTTGTCGCAGCAGAAAACACTGCGACGGCCGTGCAGCCAAGATCGTGTCAAGTCGCACACGCAGCAGTTTGCTATTTAGCAGAAACAACGTCGTGGGCTCGCCTCGGTCACGATCACTGCAGCCATCGCAACGGAAGCGACCAGCTGCACAGCTCCAAGTTCATTTCAACATTCGGAAAGCGGCGGGAGTCGCGAGTTTTTCGCAGATGAACATATCGCTGATTTGACGGGAAAGCACTCGCACCGACCATAATCACTTTCACTACGCGGACACTTGTCGCTATGCTGTGAAACTTGCGCACGCACAGGAAAATAACTCGCAGCAGATATTCAAAACGCTTGCCACAAACACAAACAGCTCGAAATAAACACTTCGTGACACCGCCATTGCACAGGTCTTGCGTCGGTTTGCAGAGCCGCAGCAGGAATTACAAACGCATGCAAAAACCAAAAACAGCTCGAAATAAACACTTCGTGACACCGCCACTGCACAGGTTTGCATCGGTTTGAAGAGGCGCTCTGTCAACTCCGTCAACGTAGATGATTACAGAATTCAACTAGTGGAACTATCGCTCGCCACTGCTGAACGCGGCGAAGTTTGCAGTCGCTCTGAACCCTGGTAATATCAAGATGTGTACAATATAATATGCTTCGCGACATCGCTGCCACTGCCCAGGCCGCGCTCCCCAGTTCAGTCGACGGATGGCCATCTTGCCCCGGCAGGCCGGGGCAGAGCAGAACCGAGGCGGAGGGAGGAGGGGCTCGGACGTCACTGACGTCACGGGAAAAGCAGCCAATAGCTGCAATCCGGTCCCCGGCCGGATGCGCTCGTCCGCCAGAAAGTTGAAGTTCACCAACTTTCCATCCGTTCGCCGAACGAGGCGGATCCGCCAGCTCCGCTCCCGAAGCGGACGAGGCGCTCCGAAACGATCGTACAACGGCCCTTAGGCAAAGCATTTGTAACGCGCCCACCAGTGCGCACGCGGCCGCTAGGGCCGCGGCGTTCAGGCACTGGACGGCGCTTGCTGCGTAGCCGAGACGGCCAAGCCGCCAGACGACGGGACACGCCCGCGTCTTCGGCGCAGTCGCACGGAATCGAGTCCGGGTAGCACAGAACACACTTCGTAACACGTGGAAACAGCGTCGTCCGACAACCAGCCCCTATCGCAGACGCGGATGAGGCTGCAGACGAATACCGTGGGGTCCACGGGACGGGGACACGCTGGGCACGAGGCCGCATATCAAGACCCGTACGGCGCGCGCGCGCTCGGGCGCACGCTACCGACAGCGCCACAAGGACCCCCATATAGTAGCAGCGATAAGTACCCAGACCTCCGTGGGTTGGTAAGTGGCCGTACTCGTGCCGATCTCGCCGTAAATTTGGCGCAAATCGTGCGGCACCCATCGGCGGCATCGCGGCGCGCGCGTTTTGGGGCGCCTGGCGCGAGCCGAACTCGTGGGCTCTGCCGTGGCGCTTGGCGCCGTGCTCGAGGCGCCTTCGCCGCAAGAGCCGCGCAAATCGCGCGGCACCCATCGGTGGCATCGCGGCGCGCGCGTTTCGCGGCGCCCCGCGCGAGCCGAACTCGTGGACTTTGCAGTGGCGCTATCGGCCCCTCTGTCGGTACCGCGGTTCCGCCGCGGGACCTGGCCAAATCGCGGGCGCGGCAGCGCGGCCGGCATCGCGGCGCACCACACGAGCCGTAATCGTGGACTTTGCCGCCGCGCTAAACGCCGTACTCGGGGCGCTTTCGGATCAAGTGTCGCACAAATCGTGCGCGAACTCGTGCAAATGCCATGAGCCGAGGTCGCCAAATGCACAAATGCGCCTCCGGGGCGTCGAGAGGCGCGTTTCGGACTTCGCCGACGAAGCGCGCACTCTACACCTCCGCGTCTACCGCGGCGGTATGACCCCCTTATATATGCAGCGATAAGTACCCAGACCTCCGCGGGTCCGCCGGGGCGGCTTCTCTTGAACTGCTATAACTCCGCCGGGCGACGCACTAGAGCGGCGCAAAAGGTATCAAATTCTTCGTCTTTTAGAGGCCTACACGCTGCTGTAAACATTTTATGGCCTCGCCTAAAGGAACGAGCGCGAAGTTTGTAAATGTCGTTGAACACTGCCCGAGCCAGACAGCCTAAACGCCAGTATCTTCGGATAGATATAAATCACAGAGGCGAAGAGGGTGGCAAAAGCTTCGCGCTTTCGCGCCAAGTAAGCCGATGCCAAATTCGCACTTCTCCGAGGCTTGGTACGGCCGCAAAAAATTCCCAAACGTTACCGGGGCGAGGAACCCTTTGTGCAGGGGCGAGCGCTTATCGCTTGTATCTTTCGATGGTGCAAGAAGAGAGAGGCGAATGTGGCACCAAACGATTTGCCGCTCCGAGACCTATCCTGCGATGGGAAAGTCGTGCGCCTCCGATATGCAGGAGAGCGGCAAAAACTTGAAAACTCTATCGCGTCCGCCCCAGGCGAGACCGCCTAAACGCCTCTATCTTCGGCTAGTGAAGAAGCAGACGGACGAGTTTGAGTTTGAATTTATTTCCACAAACAAGGAGATACAATTGTTGTGAGAGATACAAGGGGAAAAAGTTTCTCAGGGGCAGCTTGACCGACCACAGTGCCGTTACAGAGGCTGCAGCAGGGCGGAAGTGAAGGCTTGTAAATGAACCAGGGTTAAAACAAATGCAAAACAAGAAACACAAAAAGATACAATTGCAACAGTAAAAGAAAAAGAAAACGCCGTACACCGCTTATTAAAGAAAGACATAGAGGCGCACAAAAATATCTCAGGCAGGTTTGTCAAAAAACAAAACAAAAACAAGTGAGCACGTCGATGTCACATCGAGTAGTGTCATTTAGTAACTTCGGCAACCTGTAGCTTAACATTTGTTGACCACAATTAGTTAGCTTGCGAGAAACACACCAGGTCTCCGGATGCTGGAGTAGTGTAGGGGGCAACGCGTATTTTTTGTTTTTTTTTTACTCACGAAATTCCGACATGCGTGCCTAGAAAAAAAAACAAAAAAAATATCAGAACAGAGCATTGCAAGAGCCGACATAGATGCAACATATGTGTAGAAACTGTGTACCTACCAAGAAAATTAAAACAAATGTGCGAAAGATATAAGCAGGAAAAATAAAATAAAAAACTATAGTGCATTTCCCAGGAACTGACTTTTCGCTCGCTTACAAAAAGCAGACAGGAAAAGATGAATTAAATCGGGATGGGTTTCAGTTGAAATGCTGCGTAGCATAGTTGGTTCTGTTTCTTGGTTTCTGTATATTTGTGCGTCTAAACCCATATCGTTCGTGAATTTATGTGTTTTCAAACCCCGGGGCATCTCGGAATCAGAGGAATGAGGTGTGACAGTACGCGGTGCAGCGACGCTGCGCGTCATAGGGCGACCACGTTTGATCGCAGCTGTGTTGATCGAGCTCGACGACGAAGACGAAGAACCACGATTGGGAGGCGGCCTGGACTTCGCCTTCCCCCTCCTTCCGACAGCCTTTGTCTGCGACGGCCTGGACCTCATCGCAGACGGATTCGACGTCGGTTGCGCATGTTTCCGAGGTCGACGCATCATCCGCGGAACAAAGTCGTCATCCGTCCCCGAACTCGAGGAGACAAGATTGGAGCACCCTCCCCCCTCCTCCCCATCCACGTCACCCGGGGCGGGGGGCCCAGAAAATGAAGGGAGGCTAGCAACAGAACCCCCCTCCCAAAACCCCGTCTGCCTGAGCGGGGGGAAAAAAGAGGAGGGGGGCTTCACAGCCCCCATCCCCCAAGGTAGCATCACTGCCAGCCAAAGGGCGTTTTGGTCGAGCTCCTAGGCCCCCCCCCCCCATGGGCCCCCCCCCCCCCCATGGGGACCTCAGGGTCCGCGACCACGCCACGGTCAAGTTGGACGGAGGTGCACCGACTCGCCGAAGCCACGGGACTATTAAAGCCGCCGTCCCGGGCCTCGGTTAGCACCTCCATAGCCAACGGGCGAGAGCCGGGGAACACAACAGGCTGCGGAGCACCAGGCCAACTCACCACCGACTCCGGAGTATTCAGGACACAGACGTAAGAGGCGGCCTCCGGGTCAATGGCAAGCAGAACTGGTGACGCAACAGGTTCCCCTGCCTCACCACTACGATCCATCTCATCCGTTGCATTCAGTGACTCTGCCAAAGCAGACATACCCCCAGGGGGGGAGTACCAACCACATGATCGGTAGAAGAGGGTTTCCCCTCCAGCATTTCAGGGCCAGGCGTAGATTCCAGGTCAGCAATTGCCTTCTCATCCTCCTAAGTGAAAATATGAGCACTTGGCTGATGCATAACCTGCAGTGTGACATCCTCATTTAGATTACCATCGTCCCCTGCTTGCTGGGCAGGAATCATCAAAGTTGATTGTATTTGTTCATTGTCAGTGGGCAATATTGCAGGGTTCTCAACGCTTTGGAACGCCTGACCTTTGTGCATTTTGCCATGATGAACTTTCAAGCCAAAAAATGATTTAAATGATTTACCACAGAGCTGACAGGCTCTGGGAGAGGTGGGCTCCGGCGCCCCAGAAGCACCAGAGGCCCCACGGCCATGCCCCTCACCACGCACAAATGGAGTGACCGCCTCTCGGCAGCCACTTCTAAGGTTTGGTACATTTTTCTTCATAGCGCCATTTGAATAAAGAAACCGAGGGGGTGCTAACCCCAAGGCTCAGAATTTGCCCTCACAGTTTAGGACCTGGGCCAGTGTAGGGACTTAACACCCAGGCTCCTCTTCCTGTTCTTTAGCCCCAGTTGCCTGGGTTGCCAGCTGGTACCTGGACATGGGCCGATGGTCACACCCAGAGGTCTGGAGGCGAACAGGGCATCAGGGCCGCTGGAATTGACCCTGGAGCGGAGATGTGATCTGTCACCAGCCTGGTGGCGGATCACACATCCACGGATGGGCCTCGGAGCGGCGAACGGTTTGGTGCCACATACGTCTCTTTCCTTTTGCCCTATCGGAAGATAGGGCAAGCGATAAGTGTTCGCCCCGGTACCGTTTCGGAATTTTTCGCGGCCGTCTCAGGTGCCAAGTCTCGTCCGTTCTGTCGGATGCCTTCTGCTTTCCGTAAAACCCTTCATTTATAACGCGCCTTTCCTTCGCAGACAGCACCTAGAAGATCCGAGTTATTTCCAAGCAGAAAGACGTGTGCGCCGGTCTGATTTCCTGGCACGTGAAAACGGTACAGAAAAGGGCTATGCGTTCGCGTGGCGGGAAAATGGGCATGTCCTTGTGCGAAAGGCTGCAGGCCAGAATGCGAGCCATTCGCATCCGAGATGAAAATTACCTGAGTAAAATGGGGATGACTGCACTGCTTTGTGCGAGGAATGCCATTCGTAACGCGAGACCGTGTTTACCAAGATTCTAGTTCTTTCGAGGTTCTAAAACAGGCCGGCCGCAAAAGCCCGGTCCACATTTTTCTTTTATTCCGCAAACGTGCGTAGCTTAAAGAATAAGGATGAGGAGGTCAACATTTCTTTTTTTTTATCTTCTTTAAACCGCAGTTTTGACATATTGCCATTCAGTGAAACATGGTATGCACAAACTGCGGACATCGTCCGCTTCGAAGGATACAGGTGCGGTCTAGGAAAAATAATAAAGGCGGTGGAGTTGCACTGTAGGTTAAAAATAATCTTTCATATAAGTACAGTTTTTCAAGTCTGCGCTTTTTATCAATAGAAGCGGTTCTGTGTTCGGGGTTGGTTATCGGCCCCCTTGTGCAAGAATTTTGTTCTTTTCTTGATAGCATACCGATAAGAAACCAATTGTAATTATGGCCGATTTTACCATAACATGTGTTGGAACAATCAGCGGCAACAAGTGACTTTCTCGACATCATTTTTTTACATGGTTTCTCTAACATTGTTAATGCGCCTACACGTGCTACTTGGGGTCGAGTGAGACCCTAATTGATTTATGCTTGACTAATTGCGACGAACAGGACCCAGGCGTCTTGCTAAGTGATTTTAGTGACCACGTTTTCATTTATTCCAAGATGGTGTGCACAAATCACTACACCTCGATTCAGCCTGTAACACAGGAAAAAAAATGAACACATGGTCTCCAATGTGTACTGTCTTTGCGAAATTGACCCTGATCTAGTACACAATAGTCGCAAAAAATAATAGAGCTGCGCTTTTACTGTAGCAATGTTATCCAAGGGCAAAGAAGCGCCAAAAACTTGCGAAAAACTTCTGCTTTAGTAAAGCGCATAGAGGCCGAAACCATCTGTTTGGCATATTTAGAAAAAAAAATAAACGAGAGAGCTGTCAATTCTAGAACAGCATAAATAAGATAGGAATAAATTAGGTTCGGACATATATAAATCTCGAATTCATCACTGCAGTGGAAGGTTCTCACGAATTCACTGCGATCCGCAAAAGACCTGGCGTACTGTAGAGGAAACTCTACAAAATACCGCAAACAGAAATCCCGGTTGATATGTAAACAGGGGCGGGGGGTACTAAGAGGCGAAGCTCTCGCCAATGTAACGAACAAACACTTTTCAACATTTGGAAAGTTTAATGGCGCTGACCAACGGACATTTTGGCGCCAGCTTTATTTCAGTGCAGTTCATTACAGGTTTCGCTATTGTTCGCTTATCTGGGGAGTCACTGGGTAATGTAATCTTGAAAGGCCCTTTTTATTGCAAAATAAATCTATTCGCTTTGTTGAAAATTTTTCAAGATATGACTCCACATATTCCTACTTCAGCGAAAACTACCTATACAAACGTTACACTACTAGCGACCGTGTCAGGCGGCATTCTTGGAACTCGTAGCCAATCGACAACAATGTTTTTTTTTCTAAATTCACGAACGATATGGGTTTAGACGCACAAATATACAGAAACCAAGAAACAGAACCAACTATGCTACGCAGCATTTCAACTGGAACCCATCCCGATTTAATTCATCTTTTCCTGTCTGCTTTTCGTAAGCGAGCGAAAAGTCACTATAGTTTTTTATTTTATTTTTCCTGCTTATATCTTTCGCACATTTGTTTTAATTTTCTTGGTAGGTACAGAGTTAGTTTCTACACATATGTTGCATCTGTGTCGGCTCTTGCAATGCTCTGTTCTGATATTTTTTTTTTGTTTTTTTTTTCTAGGCACGCATTCAGTTTCAATAGTTATGTTTGATTTGTCTTCTCTTGCACTGTCCTTTTCTGTGATTTTTTAGACGTGTTTTCTGAGTAATAAGAATGGAATGAACGTTTATACTTGAAAGTTGTGCTCTACAAACATTGTGATCATTATAACGTGTATCTGTGTGTGTATATAAGTGCTCGTTGCTGTTGCGTTCGAGTGGTGCGTAGGGCCCAGTCCGGCGGATTGGTTTTCGCCGTTCGTCTGCCCTCTGCACCAAGGCACCGTGTTGTCGGAATTTCGTGAATAAAAAAGAAAATCTAAAAAAATACGCGTTGCCCCCTACACTACTCCAGCATCCGGAGACTTGGTGTGTTTCTCGCAAGCGAACTAATTGTGGTCAACAAATGTTAAGCTACAGGTTGCCGAAGTCACTAAATGACATTACTCGATGTGACATCGACGTGCTCACTTGTTTTTGTTTTGTTTTTTGAGAAACCTGCCTGAGATATTTTTGTGCGCCTCTATGTCTTACTGTAATAAGCGGTGTACGGCGTTTTCTTTTTCTTTTACTGTTGCAATTGTATCTTTTTGGGTTTCTTGTTTTGCATTTGTTTTAACCCTGGTTCATTTATAAGCCTTCACTTCCGCCCTGCTGCAGCCTCTGTAACGGCACTGTGGTCGGTAAAGCTGCCCCTGAGAAGCTTTTTCCCCTTGTATCTCTCACAACAATTGTATCTCCTTGTTTGTGGAAATAAATTCAAACTCAAACTCGTCCGTCTGCGTCTTCACTAGCCGAAGATAGAGGCGTTTAGGCGGTCTCGCCTGGGGCGGACGCGATAGAGTTTTCAAGTTTTTGCCGCTTTCCTGCAATTCGGAGGCGCACGACTTTCCCATCGCAGGATAGGGCTCGGAGCAGCAAATCGTTTGGTGCCACATTCGCCTCTCTCTTCTTGCACCATCGAAAGATACAAGCGATAAGCGCTCGCCCCTGCACAATGGGTTCCTCGCCCCGGTAACGTTTGGGAATTTTTGGCGGCCGTACCCGGCCTCGGAGGCGTGCTTTGGCATCGGCTTACTTGGCGCGAAAGCGCGAAGCTTTTGCCACCCTATTCGCCTCTGTGCTTTTTATCTATCCGAAGATACGGGCGTTTAGGCTGTCTGGCTCGGGCAGGGTCCAACGACATTTACAAACGTCGCGCTCGTTCCGTTGGGTCCGGCCGTACAATATTTACGTCAGCGTATAGCCCTCTGAAAGACGAAGAATTTGATACCTTTTGCGCCACTCTAGTGCGTTGCCCAGCGGAGTTATAGCAGTTCAAGAGAGGCCGCCCCGGCCGACCCGCGGAGGTCTGGGTACTTATCGCTGCATATATAAGGGCGGCACACCGCCGCGGCAGACGCGGAGGCGTAGAGTGCGCGCTTCGTCGGCGAAGTCCGAAACGCGCCTCTTGACGCCCCGGAGGCGCATTTTTGCATTTGGCGACCTCGGCCCATGGCATTTGCACGTGTTCGCGCACGATTTGTGGGACGCTTGCCCCGAAAGCGCCTCGAGTACGGCGTTTAGCGCGGCGGCAGCCGAAGATACAGGCGTTCAGGCGGTCTCGCCTGGGGCGTACGCGACAGAGTTTTCAAGTTTTTCCCGCTCTCCCGCAAATCGGAGGCGCACGAATTTCACATCGCAGGATAGGTCTCGGTGCGTCAAATCGTTTGGTGCCACATTCGCCTCCCTCTTCTTGCCGCGTCGAAAGATACAAGCGATAAGCGCTCGCCCCTGCACAAGGGATTCCTCGCCCCGGTAACGTTTGAGAATTTTTTGCGGCCGTACCAAACATTGGAGGCGTGCGAATTTAGTATCGGCGTATTGGGCGGGAAAGCGCGAAACTTTTGCCACCCTCTTCGCCTCTGCGCTTTTTATCTATCCGAAGTTACGGGCGTTTAGGCTGTCTGGCTCGGGCAGGGTCCAACGACATTTACAAACTTCGCGCTCGTTCCGTTAAGTCGGGCCGTACAAGTTTTACATCAGCGTGTAGCACTTTGAAAGGCGAAGAATGTGATATCTTTTGCGCCACTCTAGTGCGTCGCCCGGCGAAGTTATAGCAGTTCAAGAGAGGCCGCCCCGGCCGACCCACGGAGGTCTGGGTACTTATCGCTGCATATATAAGGGGGTGTTACGTTTGGAGACGCCAACATGCCAAGAATATTAAAGCCACTGGGAATCATCAATCTACCGAGGCTTCAAAGGGCCGTCGATGTGGTTGCAGCGCTACGAGTGCAGGTGGTGGCGTCTACAAGGGTCCTTCCACCCCCCCCCCCCCCCCCCCCCCCCTGCTGTTTACGGGGTGAAACGGCTCCCCGCTGTCTGAGAACGGCTTTGGTGAACTTGTCTTTTGTTCTCAACGCCGGACCCACCCGGGACATTTTTCTCCCGGAGGGGACGGCGGGGGAGCCGGCGAGCGGCGGAACTGCAAATCAGCCGTGACAAATGCGGCCGGGTTTGACTAAGCCAACGTCTCCCTCGTGCTTCGAAAACAACTTCGACTTAGACTGTGCTTTCCCACACCCATAGGTGAAAGCTTCTGCGAACTGCGATGGGATCCATTCGCCCCCACACTACCGCTGTGAAGTGCAGGTGACTGACCTTCAACGCTCTCAATGGGACCCCCTTCGGGCTATTCATCACTGAAGCCTGGACAGCGCGGACACTAATCTGCCAGAAGTGGCAAGAGTGTGTGGCTGGGGGCGGACCCGGAAGACTGGACACGTGATCTACATCACAGTGATTCGACGCATTTTTAATAAACTAGATTCCCCAACTAGGGACCTGGGGACAGCGGACCCTATTTAAGCAGCGATCTGGCGTGTGTTCGCCAGCTCCTGATTCACTCTTTCATTCTTTGTATAAATGTAAATAAACCCTTCAGTCTCTTCTTCACCTCGAAGACCCTCTCATCTCTTCGTCAACCCCACTACAGCAGTCTCCCGATCCGGAACCCGGGGACACCGACCTTGGCGAGAGACGGCACAGGCGAACCAGGGGCCCGCATCTAACAACTGGTGGCAGCGGTGGGATCGAAGCGGCATCCCCCAACACCGGTGGTCTGCTACGGGAGAGAAGCCCCGCACCTAACAACTGGTTGGCAGCGGTTGGATCGACCATGCGGCGTGGTGTTGCTTCCGTGGGTGAGTGCTTGGACTTTGCTTGAAATTCGCCAGGCTTCAATTGTTTGGGTTAATACATTGAACTGCTGGGAATCGAGGGAAGTTGATCAGTGAGTCTGATTGCGTGTAGCTCACGTCAACAGTTGTTCAGCAAAGTCAAGGCTCGGAGCAGTAAACATGGATCTAATGAAGTTGCCAAGGACAGATTTGCTGTCATTGTGCGAAGAGTTGGGTGTAGACGTAGGGGTTAAGATAAAAAATTCGGACATTTGCAAATTGCTCTTGGAAACCGAAGAGGAAAGAATAATTATCGATACGTGGGAACTCCTCAATGATGAGCGAAAGAGAAAGGAAGATGAGCGAAAGCAAGAGGAAAACGAGCGCCAACGGCTAGCGGCCGAGCGAGAGGAGCGGGAGCTCAGAAGGTTACAGCTCGCGTATGAGCGAAAAAAACTGGAAGATGAGATCTCGAGAGGCAAGACTCCAGAGAGAGCGAGTCAGGCCAGATCGTTCCAGTTGGACAGACGTGACAACGTAAAGCAGTATTGTGAAACAGCGCACAACCGTCATGAAGATTGCGGAGCTTTAAGTGTGTCGAAACGCAGTATTGAAAGCCACACTGAGACAGAGGAGGATAGCTCCATTGCCGGCGAGCAGGGCGTTTCAGGGGTAAGCGCTCAGGCCGATAAGCGGTCGGTGGAGGACTGCCTTCAGGAAAGCGAACTGCCCAACTCGGGGGCAGCGGAAGGTCCGTCTGTCAGCAGTGTGGAGCTGACACTGACCTGCGAAGGCAAAGCGGCCAGTTTGCAATTGGATGAATGTCTCCGAGGTGCCTCTGTAAAACTAGATCAAGCTAATTGTGATCAGGAGACACAAACGGAAGTGTCTAAGCGTAAAAACTGGAAGAGGGCACCGACCAAGAAAAAACTGTTGAAATGCCAAGCCCTAAATGCAGGGGCGCAGACAGGTGCTAACGTTAGCACAGATAAATGTGCGGCAGAAGCGGAAGAAAAGACTTCCCGCATGGGACCTTGTAATTTTGCAGCTAAAGTTACTGGTCAGGCGGCAAGCGCAGATGCTTCTGAAGGTAACCCCAGAAACGGAAAGAGAAAAACGCGTCTACCAAGCAGAACAGGAGCGATGTTCTTGAAAGGGCATCGGCCAGCGTTAAGACCCAGACAACTCGGACCTGACAGAAAGGCGGTAAAGAAAAAGGCAAAGTGGCAGGAAAGATCAGAAGGCGCTAGACTGCGGTACACCCGGCGCATGGGAGCGCAGGAGTCGAGCAACACAGACCGCGCTCGCAGGCATGTTCGGCGCGCGCTCTTGAGAAAGATGGGTCCTTCACTTTCCCCACTGTATTCGAGGAAGCGCGCAGGGCGAAAGGGTAGCCGGGCTTGCTTGGGGCGAGAACAGAGAGCAGCTTCTTGCGCTTGTCGCGGTCCGGCGCCCGAAGTCGGTTATCGGCACTACGTGGGCTACCGGGGCCTTTTTAGCGCGTCGAGGGGCTGCGGAGATGACAGTAGCGATCAGGAATGTCTTCTTTCAGTTGCCCTTTGTCACGAGTTGACAGTCGTACAATCAGTCAGAGCGCGACCCCGGCGGGCGCGGCTGAAGAACTAATCCTTTCGACGCGGGGGTGGTGAGCCATGTTTGACCCCGCGTAGCAATTCGAAGTAGCTCTTCTTTTTATTCCTCTTTTTTGTGTGTGCGTGTAAAAACAGGGAAGGAAATGCTACTTTGTTTTACGTTAATGATTTGGATTTGATCAGGTGCTACTGTTTTCGTAAAACTTAAATAAAGGTGATTGTGCCAGTGAGTTAGAAAGAACGTGTGTCAATTTGAGATGCTACCAAGTGATAAAGGCACTCACAGGAGTTCAGCGAAGACATTTCCCGAGTTGATGATGAGCTGTTTGCTTATGTAGAACCGTTCCGAGCAAGCAAATTTCTTTGTGTTTGAAAATTTGGCACAGGTTTGCTTTTTATCTTCAGTAGATTAAGAAATGTAGAACTTCGTCGAGATACCAAGAGCTTGTCGCTACATTCACTACATTAACAGCAGTGTTGCTAATGCCAGGCGAAGGCAAAGAAAGCACGGATATTTGTGCCAATTTGAGTACCTGTGTTTAACGGTGCTAGGTTAGATAGCCGATTACGCGAATGAAGTGAGGCTGCAGAATTCTGCAGAGAACAGCTGTAGCAGCTTTCTGTACCAGTGATGGGGACGAGGAGGCCGTCAGACCCCAAGATAGCCCCTATCGCTGAATTCCCGCAGCCCCGAACTAAGACGGATGTACGGTCATTTCTCGGTCTTGTGGGGTACTACCAAAGGTACATACACAACTATTCACAGCTAGCAAGTCCTTTGACCGATGCGCTTCGAAAAGAAAGACCGAATAGCGTTATCTGGGACGCAGCAAAAGAAATTTAGTTTCAGAGCTTGAAGAGCGTGCTGGTTTCGCGGCCCGTGTTACGCGCGCCGGACGACAGCAAGGAATTCGTGGTCCAGTGTGACGCCAGCGACCGGGGTATGGGGGTCGTATTAAGCCAAGTCGGAGACGACAATGAGGAGCGCCCTATCTTTTATGCCAGCAGGAAGTTAACCGTAAGGGAAGAAGCCTACAGCGCTTCGGAAAAGGAATGCGCTTGTCTGGTTTGGGCCGCACAGAAGCTAGCCTGTTATGTTTACGGGGCGAAATTTACTTTCGAGACAGATCATTGTCCGCTTACATGGCTGCGTCAAATGTCGCCCAAGAATGGCCGCTTGCTTCGATGGAGTCTAGCCCTCCAGCAATATAACTTTTCTGTGCGATACAAAAGGAGAAAATGTCATGGAAATGCCGACGGATTGAGCAGGTTATTCCCATAATTGTGGTATCCGTTCGGTGGCAATTCGGTGCCTTTTCGTATTTTTTTAGGTGCTATTTAGCTTTGTTTTGGCGTGGTGTCCTATTATCCTTTTTCTTTTGCTTCCAAATTTGCCACCTCTCTTCAAGCCGTGTTCGGCGAATCGGGCTTTGGCAGCGAATTTGGCAGACATGGAAGCTGTTCTTAGTAGCCGAGATTACTGCTGTCAGCTACAAACTTTTGTGCTTACGTTTACATTGACAATGCAGTAGTATTGCAAAACAGCCTGGCGGCTCTCGGGTGAATTTCGTGCACTGCCTGGGGAGTGGCGCCATGTTGAGTGGCTGATTTCGACTAATGCCTCCGTTGTCCGAGGTTTAGGACTCTACTCTGTGCTTGCAGATAAGATGAAGAAGGGCCTCCCACGCTACAACTCAAGTCATCTCTCCTCGACCAGTGATTGTGACCACTGGCCGATCGAGATTGTCCTGGCCGCGGAGGAGCTGTTACGTTTGGAGACGCCAACATGACAAGAATATTAAAGCCACTGGGAATCATCAATCTACCAAGGCTTCAAAGGGCCGTCGATGTGGTTGCAGCGCTACGAGTGCAGGTGGTGGCGTCTACAAGGGTCCTTCCCCCCCCCCCCCTGCTGTTTACGGGGTGAAACGGCTCCCCGCTGTCTGAGAACGGCTTTGGTGAACTTGTCTTTTGTTCTCAACGCTGGACCCACCCGGAACATTTTTCTCCCGGAGGGGACGGCGGGGGAGCCGGAGAGCGGCGGAATTGCAAATCAGCCGTGACAAATGCGGCCGGGTTTGACTATGCCAACCTCTCCCTCGTGCTTCGAAAACAACTTCGACTTAGACTGTGCTTTCCCACACCCATACGTGAAAGCTTCTGCGAACTGCGGTGGGATCCATTCGCCCCCACACTACCGCTGTGAAGTGCAGGTGACTGACCTTCAACGCTCTCAATGGGACCCCCTTCGGGCTATTCATCACTGAAGCCTGGACAGCGCGGACACTAATCTGCCAGAAGTGGCAAGAGTGTGTGGCTGGGGGCGGACCCGGAAGACTGGACACGTGATCTACATCACAGTGATTCGACGCATTTTTAATGAACTAGATTCCCCAACTAGGGACCTGGGGACAGCGGACCCTATTTAAGCAGCGATCTGGCGTGTGTTCGCCAGCTCCCGATTCACTCTTTCAATCTTTGTACAAATGTAAATAAACCCTTCAGTCTCTTCTTCACCTCGAAGACCCTCTCATCTCTTCGTCAACCCCACTACAGCAGTCTCCCCATCCGGAACCCGGGGACACCGACCTTGGCGAGAGACGGCACAGGCGAACCAGAGCCCGCATCTAACAGGGGGCATACCGCCGCGGGAGACGCGGAGGCGTAGATTGCGCGCTTCTTCGGCGAAGTCCGAAACTCGCCTCTCGACGCCCCGGAGGCGCATTTGTGCATTTGCGACCTCGGCCCATGGCATTTGCACGAGTTCGCGCACGATTTGTGCGACAGTTGATCCGAAAGTGCCTCGAGTACGGCGTTTAGCGCGGCAGCAAAGTCCACGAGTACGGCTCGTGTGGTGCGCCGCGATGCCGGCCGCGCTGCCGCGCCCGCGATTTGGCCAGGTCCCGCGGCGGAACCGCGGTACCGACAGAGGGGCCGATAGCGCCACGGCAAAGTCCACGAGTTCGGCTCGCGCGGGGCGCCGCGAAACGCGCGCGCCGCGATGCCGTCGATGGGTGCCGCACGATTTGCGCAGCTCTTGCGGCGAAGGCGCCTCGAGCACGGGGCCAAGCGCCGCGGTAAAGTCCACGAGTTTGGCTCGCGCTGGGCGCCGCGAAACGCGCGCGCCGCGATGCCGCCCGATGGGCGCGCACGATTTGCGCCAAATTTACGGCGAGATCGGCACGAGTACGGCCACTTACCAACCCACGGAGGTCTGGGTACTTATCGCTGCTACTATATGGGGGTCCTTGTGGCGCTGTCGGTGGCGTGCGTCCGAGCGCGCGCGCGCCGTACGGGTCTCTATATGCGGCCTCGTGCCCAGCGTGTCCCCGTCCCGTGGACCCCACGGCATTCGTCTGCAGCCTCATCCGCGTCTGCGATAGGGGCTGGTTGTCGGACGACGCTGTTCCCACGTGTTACGAAGTGTGTTCCGTGCTACCCGGACTCGATTCCGTGCGACTGCGCCGAAGACGCGGGCGTGTCCCGTCGTCTGGCGGCTTGGCCGTCTCGGCTACAGAGCAAGCGCCGTTAGTGCCTGAACGCCGCGGCCCTAGCGGCCGCGTGCGCACTGGTGGGCGCGTTACAAATGCTTTGCCTAAGGACGCGTACTCTCTTGCCGCGCGGTGATAACCGGGCGTTCGGGTCGGATGCCGCAGCGAGCTCGAACGATGCACGGGCAGCGAGAGCTGCCGCGAAAAAGATGCGCGTCGCGCGCCGAGGGGTGAGAGGGGCCCCGATCGGCCGCGACAGGGCTCCCTTGAGGAGCGACAAGGGTTTGCCTATGCATCTATCTGGTTGATCCTGCCAGTAATCATATGCTTGTCTCAAAGATTAAGCCATGCATGTCTAAGTGCATGCCGAAATAAGCCGAACCCGCGAATGGCTCATTAAATCAGTTATGGTTCCTTAGATCGTTTCTTTCTACTTGGACAACTGTGGCAATTCTATAGAGCTAATGCATGCATTGAGCCTGAAGGCCTTTGGCTGACGGGCGCTTTTATTAGACCAAGACCCATCGGGTTCTGCCCGTACTCTGTGGTAACTCTGGATAACATTGTGCAGATCGCATGGCCATGAGCCGGCGACGTTTCTTTCAAGTGTCTGCCTTATCATCTTTCGATGGTAGGTTACTTGCCTACCATGGTTGTTACGGGTAACGGAGAATCAGGGTTCGATTCCGGAGAGGGAGCCTGAGAAACGGCTACCACATCCAAAGAAGGCAGCAGGCGCGGAAATTAACCACTCCCGGCACGGGGAGGTAGTGACGAAAAATAACAATACGGGACTCTTTTGAGGCCCCGTAATTGAAATGAGTACACTCTAAATCCTTTAACGAGGATCAATTGGAGGGCAAGTCTGGTGCCAGGAGCCGCGGTAATTCCAGCTCCAATAGCGTATACTAAAGCTGCTGCGGTTAATAAGCTCGTAGTTGGATCTCAGTTCCAGACGAGTAGTGCATCTACCCGATGCGACGGCTCGGACTGAACATCATGCCGGTCCTATCTTGGTGCCCTTCATTGGTGCATCTCGAGGAGGCCTGCGCTTTTAATTTGAAAAAATAAGAGTGCTCAACGCAGGCGAGTCGCCTGAATAAACTTGCATGGAATAATAGAACAAGACCCCGCTTCTGTTCTGTTGGTTTTTGGAATACGGGGTAATGATTAAGAGGAACAGACGGGGGCATTTCGTATTGCGGCGCTAGAGGTGAAATTCTTGGACCGTCGCAAGACGAAATACTGCGAAAGCATTTTCCAAGAATGTTTTCTTTGATCAAGAATGAAAGTCAGAGGTTCGAAGGCGATCAGATACCGCCCTAGTTCTGACCATAAACGATGCCAACCAGCGATCCGCCTGAGTTACTCAAATGAATCTGCGGGCAGCTTCACGGGAAACCAAAGTATTTGGGTTCCGGGGGAAGTATGGTTGCAAAGCTGAAACTTAAAGGAATTGACGGAAGGGCATCACCAGGAGTGGAGCCTGCGGCTTAATTTGACTCAACACAGGAAAACTTACCCGGCCCGGACACTGGGAGGATTGAAAGATTGAGAGCTCTTTCTTGATTCGGTGGATGGTGGTGGAGCGATTTGTCTGGTCAATTCCGGTAACGAACGAGACTCTAGCCTATTAAATAGGTGCGGGGTTCCCAGCACCTTACAACCTTCTTAGAGGGACAAGCGGCTCCTAGCCGCACGAAACAGAGCAATAACAGGTCTGTGATGCCCTTAGATGTCCGGGGCCGCACGCGCGCTACACTGAAGGAAGCAGCGTGTCTTTATCCCTGTCTGAGAAGACTGGGTAACCCGTGGAACTTCTTTCGTGATTGGGATAGGGGCTTGCAATTCTTCCCCTTGAACGAGGAATTCACAGTAAGCGCGAGTCATAAGCTCGCGTTGATTACGTCCCTGCCATTTGTACACACCGCCCGTCGCTACTACCGATTGAATGATTTAGTGAGGTCTTCGGACCGATGTCCGGCGCGGCCTTTCGGTTGCGCCGGTCTGTTAGAAAGATGACCAAACTTGATCATTTAGAGGAAGTAAAAGTCGTAACAAGGTTTCCGTACTTGAACCTGCGGAAGGATCATTACCGGATTGTGCTTGTCACACCCGGCGCCGCCCCCGCTTATAAGCGGGGGAAGGCCTCAACCGCGGAGTTGCGAGATTCTGATGCCGCATCTCTGCAAAAATTGTTACGCCCAGCGGAGGTCCGTCACCAAGGGAATGTCGGACGGACTGCTTCCGTGGGTCCAAACGGCGTAACGCACCAATTTGGTGGGCTTTCGGTCTTCGACACTCGTTGTCGGAGAGACTCGCACGTAGCCGGTAGGCTGGCCGAGGGAAAGGCCGGCCCACTGCAAAGGGAACGGCGGCGGCTGCTGCGAAGTACGAAAGGAACCGCAGCTCGCTGGCTCTCGTTAGAGTTGCGACCGAGGCGGTAGGCCGGCCGAGGGAAAGGCCGGCCCGCCGCCAAGGGAACGGCGGCGGCTGCTGCGGAGAACGAGAGGAAACGCGGCTCGCCGGCTCCGGAAAAGTAACTCTTCGCAACAACGCGCGCGCGGCGGGACGCGTGCGGCCCAGTACTTATAAGGAACGGCCGCCGCAAGAGGTCTCGCAGTGCGGGCGCGATGTCTGAAGCCGTGCCGGCGGGGCGAAAGGAGGCACCGGGAAGAAAGGGACGAGGGGTTATAATCCCGCATTTTGAACGCACCTGCGGCAGCGGGGTTCTCCTGCTGCTTCGTCCTTCCCAGCCATCGAGTAGTCTGCCGGTGCGATACCGAAACGCCGTCCATGGCACTGTGGCCGGTGGACTCCTGTTGCGGGAGTAGTCTGACGAACGCCCGTCTGGCGGCTGTCCAAGTACGCGCTTCGTAGCCACGGCTAGGCGGTGCCTGTCTCTTAAGCGAAGCAATGATGTGGCGAAATGGTCGGATAGGGCGCAGCACGAGGGCGCACCCGCGGGGGCGGACTCGAGGGGCATTTCTGAGCGAAAGATGACCCCTTCCCCAAAGAGGGCGCAGAGGAGGGTGGCAAAGAACCGTCCACACAGAGCTACCGCTGCTTGGGAGTCCATGGGTGACGTCGCTGCGAACACAACGGCAGAACGAACGTGCTCGGGGAAACGGCGCAAAAGCTCTGTGTTATTAACCAATTGATGACGAAGTTACCGGTGTGCTTCCTGGTGAACCGATGGTCGTCGGACCCGCGCGACCGCTTAAAGAAAACGGGCTGAACAGCAAACCGTGAACAGCAAAAAAATGGCACCAGCGAAGACCGGAACTTGAGAGCGCCGTGCACGTCTGCTTTAGGGTTGCCAAATGCCTCGTCGTCTCTAGCGACGCGCAAGCCATTGTCGCACACAAGATTCGAAGAGACCTTGCTCGCCTCGGCTTTGAGGCACCGCGCAAGCATGCCGAATGGACGGCTGCTGGAAGGTGGAATTGTGGGACGAAACTGCAGTCGGGGAGGCCAGGGGAGGAGCCCGGTGCCTAAAACGCTGGTTGTACTGTACGGAATTGAACAAACCAAATGCACGACTCTAAGCGGTGGATCACTCGGTTCTCGGGTCGATGAGGAACGCAGCCAGCTGCAAGATTTGGTGTGAATTGCAGGACACACTGAGCACTGATTCTTCGAAGGCACATTGTGCCCTTGCGTCTTCCCTTGGGTTCGTCTGTCTGAGGGTCGGATCATATATCAAGAGAGACGCCGGCGCCCGGGGATGGCGCGGCCGGCGACTCGTTTTGACCGTGTCGGCAAAGAGGACGGCTCTGTACGAAACGCCGAAGATCCCTCGAAAGACTTTGCGAAAGAGGAGAGTGGGTCGAACCCTTCAGCCGCGCTCCAAGCGGCCGAGTCGGGTCGCCCTGCGCAGACGACGTAACGCGGGACGGCGGCTGCTAGCCGTAGAGCGTCTGGCCTCCGAAGGCGACCGCTGCAGGAAGGGATTACCTGCAGGGAAAGCGCGGTCCCGACGGGAGACGAGGCCGTGTGGACGGGCGGCAAAGCGTTACCCGCTGGCCCGCGTACGTGTAGCCGAACTGCTGCGAGAAACGCATAGACGGGGGCGCCCTGTCCGGGCACGCCCGCGCGAGAAGAAGGGAGATCTCGCGCGGGGTGCGGGGAGGCGACAGGCGCGCGAAAGCGTTTCGTGCGCGGCAGTTTCGGGCGAGGCGCAGAGGCGCGCCGTGGCGCGGTGACGAAGGGGTCCCCCCGGACCCGATGCAAAGGGACCGCCTCCTCGAACGGGCGCGAAGTCGAATAAGGGTCGAACGGACGCGATCTCGTTGCGAGCGCAGTCCGCCGTCGGTCTAAGTGCTTCGCAGTCTCAGCCCCGAGAAAAACTGGGCCACTCCAGTTGGGGCGGGGGCGACGCAAAACTTGACGATGCCCCTATGCCAGGCGGAGGTCGCTCTCTCGAGGGAAAGAGAGGTGCGGGAGGGAAAAATTCGGCCGCGTCGGTCGGGGGTCGAAACTCTGCGTTATCCGCGCAAACCGCATGCGCGCGGTCCCGAGCGCCGGCCAGCGGCTCGCAGTCGCCGAGGGTGCTGCCGACTGTGAGCGGGGAACGGGCGGAAGTCGTCGGCCGGACGATTGGGGAAGGACGCGCGCGCGCGCTGGACCGCGCCGGAATCGAACGCGACAGCGCACATCTGTGTCGACCTCAGATCAGGCGAGACAACCCGCTGAACTTAAGCATATCACTAAGCAGAGGAAAAGAAACCAACAGGGATTCCCTGAGTAGCAGCGAGTGAAACGGGACCTAGCCCAGCACCGAATCCCCCGTCCTTGCAGGCGGTCGGGAAATGTGGTCTATGGGAGGCAACGTTCCCGGGAGTTTGCGACGGTGCAAGTCCCCTTTGACAGGGGTTGTCCCAGAGTGGGTTCCAGGCCCGTCTCCGCCGTTGCGCGCCCGGGACGAAGCCTCCCGTGAGTCGGGTTGCTTGAGAGTGCAGCCCTAAGTGGGTGGTAAACTCCATCTAAGGCTAAATACGACCGAGAGACCGATAGTCAACAAGTACCGTGAGGGAAAGTTGAAAAGAACTTTGAAGAGAGAGTTCAAGAGTACGTGAAACCGCTTAGGTAAAACGGGTGGGCCCTCGAAGCTCGAAAGCGGTGGGATTCAGTCTCAGGACGACTGCCGAGCTGGCGGCGTCGGGTAAACGGCTCCTCTCGGGGGGCTGTTCCGGCTGCCAGTGCGCGGACGCGGTCTCTGGGGTGCGCACTTTCCACCGCCGGTAGAACGCCGCGACGGACGCGGGTCAATGGGAAAAGTACGACTTTGAGTCTGGCTCTGGAGGTGCCCTGCTCGTCTCCTCGGGGACGGTTCGCGGGAGTTATACCTTGCCGTGCACGAAGAGTTCGTCACCCCGTCCAGGCCCCATGGGCTTCTCCCGGCTGTCGGGAGGCCCGCACGATGACGCCCTCTGGAATCGGAGCGGAGGACCCGCTGGGCAAGCTTGTCGCCTCTCGTTGTCCGGGTTGGTCCCGTGGCGGCGGGCTGGCGGCGAGAAGCCGGGCGAGCGGGGAGTTCTCCCGCGGAGGCGCTATCGTGGTTTGCGGCGAGTAGGTCGGTAACCCACCCGACCCGTCTTGAAACACGGACTAAGGAGTCTAACATGTGCGCGAGTCAATGGGTCTCTCGAAACCCAATGGCGCAATGAAACGTGAAGGCCCTTCGCGGGCCGCGTTGCGATCCCGGACCGCACAGGGGTTCGGGCGCACCAACGGCCCGTCCCAGGCGCTCACTTGTCGCCGGGGCGGAGCGAGAGCGCCCACGTTGGCACCCGAAAGATGGTGAACTATGCCCGGGCAGGATGAGGCCAGAGGAAACTCTGGTGGAGGTCCGAAGCGATTCTGACGTGCAAATCGATCGTCCGATCCGGGTATAGGGGCGAAAGACCAATCGAACCATCTAGTAGCTGCTTCCCTCCGAAGTTTCCCTCAGGATAGCTGGCGCTCGATGGGAGAGCAGTCACACCTGGTAAAGCGAATGATTAGAAGAGGCATTGGGGTCGAAACGTCCTCAACCTATTCTCAAACTTTCAATGGGTGTACTGGAGGCCTTCTGGGTTGAGACCTCCCGCTGCGATGAGAGTGCCAAGTGGGCCACTTTTGGTAAGCAGAACTGGCGCTGTGGGATGAACCAAACGCCGGGGTAAGGCGCCCGAGTCGGGACGCTCATGAGAACCCATGAAGGGTGTTGGTTGCTTAAGGCAGCAGGACGGTGGCCATGGAAGTCGGAATCCGCTAAGGAGTGTGTAACAACTCACCTGCCGAAGCAACTAGCCTCGAAAATGGATGGCGCTCTAGCGTCGCGCCTATCCCCAGCCGTCGCTGGCAGAGTAGCACGAACAGTGGGGGTGCTAAGCCGCGACGAGTAGGAGGGCCGCAGCGGTGGGCGTTGAAGGTGTCGGGCGCGAGCCCGCCTGGAGCCGCCGCTGGTGCAGATCTTGGTGGTAGTAGCAAATACTCAAGTGAGAACCTTGAGGACTGAAGTGGAGAAGGGTTCCATGTGAACAGCAGTTGAACATGGGTCAGTCGGTCCTTACGGAAAGGAGAAATCATTTCAGAAGCGGGCGCGTTTGTGCAGCTTTGTCTGTCGAATCGGAGACGCCCCGCTGCAACCGAAAGGGAATCGGGTTAACAGTCCCGAACCCGGCTACGGAGATCGGTCCTTCGGGGCCCAGTGCGGCAATGCAAACCAGCTCGGAGACGCCGATGGGAGCCCCGGGAAGAGTTTTTTCTCTGTAAGGAGATCGAGTCCCTGGAATGGGTTCACCCCGAGATAGGGACGGTGGCTCCGTAGAGCAGTGCGTCTCTTGCGCTGTCCGGTGCGCTCCTGTCGGCCCTTGAAAATCCGAGTGAGGGAGTGTGATTTCCGTGCCGGACCGTACCCATATCCGCAGCAGGTCTCCAAGGTGAACAGCCTCTAGTCTCTAGACCAATGTAGGTAAGGGAAGTCCGCAAAACGGATCCGTAACCTTGGGAAAAGGATTGGCTCTGAGGGCTGAGCCGGTCGGGCTGGGGTCCAGAAGCAGGAATGGCACTGCACCGGGACTGGGCGAGGCTCGCCGCCATCAAAAGTGGTGCGGCCGAGCCCGGACCAGCGTCGGGACCTTCCTGTGGAAAGCCACAGCTGTGCTTGTTCCGGGGGCTTTGTGCCCGAGGTTCTTGCTTCGGCCGGCAGAAAACAGCCAACTCAGAACTGGCATGGACCGGGGGAATCCGACTGTCTAATTAAAACAAAGCATTGCGAGGGCCAGCATTGGTGCTGACGCAATGTGATTTCTGCCCAGTGCTCTGAATGTCAACGTAAAGAAATTCAAAAAAGCACGGGTAAACGGCGGGAGTAACTATAACGGAAGCTGAGATTTTGACCGGATGTGAGCATATCTTTGCCATCTCTGGATGCCCCAAAACGCACTTCCTGGCGCCACTCACCTCTCTGTGGTGTCCCCTGGAAATCAATTTGCTGCATAGGCATTGCGAGCTAAGTGGTGCTGCCGGCCTACCAGGCCACGAGGGTGAAAGACTGTATTGTTGCTTTTGAGGGCCTCTGGCTAAATCAGCCAAGGAGGATCCCTACACCCTTGCCAACGCGAGTGTTCCGGAATTGACAGAAATCTTAGCGGTTCTCCGCAAGTGACAGTGAACTCGCTCCTGTTTGAGTGCATCGAGCGGTTGAGCTTGTTCCTGCTGCGATCCTCGCGCCCTTCGGGGTTAAGTCGACATTCTGCTTGAGCCTAGGGTTGAGCCGTGCTCCCCTCGGCAGTGACTCTTCTTGATTTTGACATACTAGGGTTGAGCCGAGCTGAGCTCCCCTTACTTTTGGCACGCAGTGCCAAACCAAACGACGCAGAACCCTTGTACACTTTATTGCGTTGGTTAAGAGTTGTTCCCTGGCGTAGGCCACAGGGCGAGTTTGCACCTAGTAGCCTTCGTGGCGAAAACTACCATCAAAAAAAGATTCTAAAGTGCACGATTTGATCTTTGGTTTTTCAGCGAGATATCTCCTGAATTATCAGCACGGGTAGCTGCGTCCCATGGGGCAAAAAGCAGTTCCACAGCTTGTCTGTGGGGAGGACCCTTGTGGCCTCTAGTCTGAAACTTACGGAATTGACGGCCTCCAGCTTGCTGGGGAGAGGGCTTCGGTCCTGGGCACGTCTCGGCCCTTCCAACTCAGGCGGCGCCCTCGGCTTGCCGAGGCAGAGGGGGATTCTTCGAAGACCCCTAGACTTCTACTTGATTTGACGGCCTCCAGCTTGCTGGGGAGAGGGCTTCGGTCCTGGGCACGTCGCGGCCCTTACAACTCATGCGGCGCCCTTGGCTTGCCGAGGCAGGGAGGGATTCTTTGAAGACCTCTGGACTTTCACTTGATTTGACGGCCTCCAGCTCGCTGGGGAGAGGCCTTCGGTCCTGGGCACATCGCGGCCCTTCCAACTTACGTGGCGCCCTCGGCTTGCCGAGTCAGAAGGGGATTCTTCGAAGACCCTTGGACTTCTACTTAATTTGACGGCCTCCAGTTCGCTGCGGAAAGGGCTTCGGTCCTGGGTACGTCGCGGCATTTCCAACTGAGCGGCGCCCGCAGGTTACTGAGGCAGAGGAGGACTTGGACCCCTGAGACTTTGGACTTGACTTCTTTTTCGGTCGGTTGGCGTCGTGCTTTGTCCTGCTCTTCGTTTCGTCAATAGATTCGGTTAGCTTAGCTTTGTTTGGTTCGTTCTTCTGGTTCCGCTCTATCTCCTTTTCCATATTCTTTTCCTTTTCTTCTTTTTTCTTTTGTTTTTTTCTCGCTTCGGCGGACGCGGTCGCCCCGGGCGACGCGGTCCCTGAAATGGCCGAGGTTACAGTTGAATATTCTTCGGCTCCACTTATTTGCACTCTATGTTCAGAGCGCCTATCATCTAAAGTTAAGTTAGAACAACATTACAAAACAAAACATGCCGTTAACCTGCTATGGCTGTGCGCCATATGCAAGAATAAAACACACCCTTCTTCAAAGACCATGTCCAATCATGTGTCTTCTTGTAAGAAGCGGTTTCAGGAGGTGCATTCCATCACACCTAGCACAGTTGCAGCTCAACTTAGTTCGATCCCTGAAGCTTCCCCCAGTAGTTGCCCTCCTGAATCTGAAGCCTTAGGTCCTGTGGTGGGTATTGCTCCTCTTGATTCTGAAGAGGCTCAGTTGAATGATTCCTCGGATACTCAAGGTGCCATCAGCCATACTGAACCTATTTCTCAAGATGGTTCTTCTATTCCTAGCGCGTTGCCCTCAGTTCGCCCTACTCGGGGACGATGGACCCCTTCCGAGCTGGAGGCTCTGGCAAGGGTGGAAGTTTCCATCGGCAACGTGCGGGCCAAAGTAGACTGTATAGCATCTCTCTTTAAAACACGTAGCCGTGAGGCAATCGAAAAGGCGAGACGCTTTCCGGCCTACAAGGAAATATTGCAATCCATCCTTTCAGATTCGCAGGAGGTTTAGACCCTTTAACAATGAACTTCGAATCCACCAAACAAGCTCTTATTGATGCCGGTATAGAGAGCGAGGGTCTAGCCTCAGCCATGACTGTTGGACCCCTCTCCATCACGGATCTCACTGGCCTTTACAAAGCTTTTGGTGTGCGTACAAAGAAATCAAAGTCCAAATAACAGACTGAGGTACACACAAGCCAGAGTTCGAACAAGAGTAGCCGCCGTAGGGCACGTTACCGCGAACATCAGCGACTTTACGCCCTTGGACCTAAGGTCCTTGGGGACCATCTTTTACTTGACGGATCCAAAAGTAGTTGTTCCATGGAAGATCTACATTCTCTCTATGATGGTATTTTTGGTATCCCATCTGCCCTTGTCTCCACCCTCTCACAACCAACAAACAACTTGACGTTGATGAAGATTTGTTTTCGGTGGTTGAGGTGGACCAGGTCCTCAACAATATGTCTGAACATTCCGTACCTGGTCCCGATGGTATTTCCTTCAAAGAAATTACTAAAATTCCTCCTGCTATACTAACTGCAGTTCTCAACAACTGGTTTGCTTTTGGGGCTCTCCCTCAGTAAATGAAGGAGAGCCGTACCGTCTTCATCCCGAAATGTTCAAAACCTAAGGGTCCCTCTGACTTTAGGCCGATTTCCATTTCTCCCATTTTATATCGATTGTTTTCTAAATTGCTTTTGTCTCGTTTACAGGTTTCTAAAGTATTCAATTCTTTCAAGTCTGGTTTTGCGGACGACCGGTCCACCTCATCCAATCTGATCCTTCTCCAAGCCATCATGAAATTTTTAAAGTCAAACCACAGGCCTTTTTTTGCTGTGTCACTCGATTTAAAGAAGGCCTTTGATTCCGTCTCTCACCATGCTATTTTTTCTGCACTTGAGGCACATAAGGTGCCCTTAAAAATTCAACTTCTCCTGCTAGAAATGTATACTAATTGTTGCACGAAGTTTTGGTGCTCCGGCACCACGGATGATGTTAAAGTGCCTCTTCGCAGAGGTATAAAGCAAGGGGATTCGCTTTCCCCTTTCCTTTTTAACCTGGTTTTAAATCCGTTGCTGGACAAACTTAACTCTTCGGGTGCAGGCGTTCATGTCACCAACTCATCCCTTTCTGCTTTGGCCTTCGCTGATGATCTTCTCATATCCGATACTTATGAGGGCCTAAAAACCCTCATCGATAGCACCTCTGACTATTTAGCCAATGTAAATCTAGGAATTAACCCTACAAAAACTCAGTATTTCGGCTGGCGTCCGGACCACCAGTCGAAGTGGTTTAAGTATGGCATTCCTTCTCTGAAAGTTCAGAATGTCCCAATCCACAGTAAACAAGCAAATGAGCCTATTAAATATCTTGGTCTCTGCTTGTATGTTAACAAACCTCCTAAAGTAGTTTCAGAGAAGGCTGCTGCGCTGTTTGAGCTGGTGGCCCGGGCTTCACTGAAGCCTTTCCAAAAGCTTCACTGTTGGCGGCAGCTTGTCCTGCCGGCTTTCTTATACGGGTGTTCAAACAGTCTCCTCGTCCAAAGGGAGGCTTGCCGCTTGGACCGTATGGTTAGGTTAAAGGTAAAGAAGGTTCTTCATCTTCCATCTGGTTTTCCCAACTCCCACATTTGGATGCCTTCCAGGTGTGGGGGTTTGGGTTTCCTGCACCTCGAACGTGTGGCGCAAGTTGTACATTTTAAGTTTTTAACCCGGTTGCTCCGACTTAACGAACCATTCATCTTCGAACTTTTCGACTCAGTTTTGTTGCCCCACTATCGGCGCCTCGCTGAACGATTTGAGGTTCCGGAAGGGGTCACCGACCCCAAGCATGTTAGTGCGGCGTTGAAGCGGGGCTCCGAGAGGTGGTGGCAACAATATTTAACACGCTACACCAACCTCGACTTGTTTGCGCATAGGCACCAGCCTTGCGCAAACACTTGGCTGGGCACAAACTCAAAACTGCTTAGAGATGGGGATCGAATCAGGGCACTTCGTCTTAGAAGTAATCTCTACCCAACAAAAGTACTCACAGAGTACTGACCCAATTTCTCAGCTTTGTCGGCGGTGTGGTCTCCGTCGCGAGACCACCTTTCATATCTTACAAGAATGTGAAGCTATGGACATGCCACGTACTGAAAGGCACAACTTCATTGTGAAGCAAGTTGCTCGACTGGCTCGGGAGAACCTCCCCGGGGTTGAGGTCTCTGAGGAGCCCATCTTTACTACTACCCGTGGGACGCGTTTAAAACCGGATATCGTCATTGAGTCAAGCTCTCAGGTCTTGGTGGTCGACATCGCGATAGTTTGGGACGCTAATGAAGGGACCCTCACCAATAAGAATGCCGAGAAGGCCAAGAAGTACAGCGTGCTCCGGGCGAACTTCCCGCCCGGGAAGAAATTCCAAGTCTTTGGAATGGCCTTCGGTGCCCGGAGCATGCTGTGCCCATCGATCATCAAGGTGGGCAAACTTCTTGGTCTGAAATACTCAGACCTATCACTCCTTGCTTCCAAAGTTCTAATTGGAAGCCTAATCTGTTTAAATCGTTTCACCAGGAAGGTGATTTTGTAGTTTTTAATTTTGCTGAGTTGTGTTTTCATGTCCTCGCGTTGGGTTTTTAAATTTAGGGGTTTTGGGGCTGGCCGCTGCTCTTTCCATCTTTTGGGGCGTTGTACACTTTTTGGTTTCCATTCTTTCTCCAATTCAAACATAAACTTGGGAGGCCAAAATGGGCATGCAGCCAAATGCGGTGGGCTACGGCTCGCTCATTTTGGGCCCGCAACCATGTTTTCCCCAAGCAGCTTCCGCGTTCACCCTGGGTAGCGTACTGCTACCCTGGGAAATGCAGGTTTTTAGCCAAATGCCTCGTCATCTAATTAGTGACGCGCATGAATGAATTAGTGAGATTCCCACTGTCCCTATCTACTATCTAGCGAAACCACAGCCAAGGGAACGGGCTTGGCAAAATCAGCGGGGAAAGAAGACCCTGTTGAGCTTGACACTAGTCTGACTCTGTGAAGAGACATGAGAGGTGTAGCATAAGTGGGAGGTCGCGTGATACGGCCTCGCTTCGGCGGGGTCCTCGTGGCCGTCAGTGAAATACCACTACTCTCATCTTTTCTTTACTTACTCGGTGGAACGGAAAGCGGACCATTGTGTTGTCCACGCTTCTAGCGCCAAGTGCGGGGGCCTCCGTGAACCTTCGGGCTTTGCGGAAGGCCTGCTCGATCTGTTCCAAGGACAGTGTCAGGCGGGGAGTTTGCATTGCTCTCGGACCCTTACGTCCGGGATGGCCGCATACCGCAGATTCCGCAGGAGTGGGCGGTTTTCGCCGACCCCTCCGCCCCTCGATGCGCGGTTCTCGCTCGCGACCCGCGCGTCAATCTTTTTCCCATATACGTGTCCTCCAACGTGGTCGCGGTGAGGTGCACGCGCCAAACGGCGACGTTCGCGTTAATAGCAATCTACGCCGCTCCCCATTCCCCGCTCTCGCCTATTCTCGC
Organism: Amblyomma americanum; assembly: GCF_052857255.1. Classification (NCBI taxonomy): domain Eukaryota; kingdom Metazoa; phylum Arthropoda; class Arachnida; order Ixodida; family Ixodidae; genus Amblyomma; species Amblyomma americanum. The sequence goes on along the minus strand of NC_135497.1, from coordinate 540,509,466 downwards.
AGAAGTGTCTGCGGCGCTGGCGCTCGCCGCTGGCGTTCCGACAGTGGTGGCGGGCGATTTTAACGCCAAGCACGAGGTGTGGGGCCCAGACGTGTGCGACGCGCGCGCAGGCGAGCTCTTGCGCTTTGCTGCGGGAGCGGACCTCCTCGTGCTCAACGATCCGGCGTCTCCCCCTACCTACACTAACCGATATTCGGACAGCTGGATCGACGTCACCTTTGCCAGCCCCGCCCTTGCTCTTGCGGGCTTTCGCTGGTCGGTGGCTGACGCCGAGACGCTGTCCGAGCACAAACATATTGACGTTTCATTCGGCCCAGTGAGTGCGCCCCGTGAGAGAATTCTCACTTTTCGAGGGGCTGCCCGAGTGGTATCGGCCATCGGCCATTCCCCCTTTTTTACGGCGGTGACGGGCGCAGACGTCGGGTCGGGCGTCGCGCTCGATTTAGTAGTGACCCGTTTTCATAACATCTTCGAACGCGAGCGCCGCCGTTTCTCTTCTGCCCGGAGGCCAACCACTTCGCGCAGGGAGGGCGCGTCGTGGTGGACGGACGAGTTGGCACTCGAGCGCAGACGCGTGCGCGCGCTGAGGCGGCGTTACCAGCGCGCGCGCGACGCTTCGATCCGCTCATTCCACCGCGCTGCTTTCAGCGGGGCCCTGGCCAGGTTCCGGAACCGGGTTGCGGCCGCGCGGGAGGCGGCCGCGCGCGAGCTTGCGCGCGAGGCCACGTTACAAAATCTATATGGGCGGCCTTTCAGGAGGGCGTTCGGTCGTCTGCGGGGACCCCCTCTGCTCCCTCCGGTATTGAGGCCGGACGGAGCGTTCACGGAGTCCGTGTTGGCGACGGCCGCGGTCCTCCTGGAAGCCCATGTTCCCAGCGACTCGACGGCGTCGGACACCCCCGAGCACGTGGCGCTGCGCGCTTTGGCGGCCCGTCCTTATTTGGGAGGCCCCGAGGACGTTCCCTTCACGTTTGGCGAGGTCGAGTTGGCGGTCTCCCGCGCCAAACTGGGGACGGCCTCGGGCCTCGACGGCATCAGCCCGCGCATGCTGCGTGCCCTTTGGGCCGTTCGGTCCGACTTTTTCATGTTTGTGTTCAATACCGCGCTCCGCCTCGGCCACTTTCCCCGAATCTGGCGGCGGGGAAGAATAATCTTCCTTTTGAAACCCGGTCGGCCGCCCGAGGCCCCTGCGTCGTACCGCCCCATTGTCATAAACTCCGTCGTCGGAAAGGTGTTGGAGCGCCTCTTGTACGATCGCCTTTACCATTTCTTGTTTCGTTGCGGCCTGCACCACGAGGCACAATTTGGTTTCACGAGAGGGCGGGGGGCTGTTCAGGCCCTTTACGCTCTCGTAACAAAATTGAGGCAGCTGCGGGACTCTGGCCTGCACGTGCTGTTGATTTCCATAGACTTTCAGGGGGCATTTGACAGCGTGTGGCACCCCCTGGTCCTGAGTTCTCTCGGTGACTGGGGATGCCTGAGGAACCTCTGCGCGTTGCTCCGGTCATTTCTATCCGACCGAGAGGTGGTTTTCCGCGCCTTTGCGGGAGACGCGGTAGCGCGTCCCACCTTGGGCAGCCCGCAGGGATCCCCGCTGTCTCCCCTGCTGTGGAATGTAATAGTGCGTGGCCTTCTGGCGGTGCGGATGCCGGAGGGCGTGTCGCTCCAGGCGTATGCGGACGACGTTGTCGTTCTGGTGCCTGGGGCGAGCAGGAAGGAGCTTGAGCGTTTGTCGGACGATGCGCTCGGCCGAGTCGCCGCGTGGGCGAGGGGGGCGAGAATTACCATCTCTCGCGACAAGACGGTGTGCCTGCTCATTTCTCCTCCTCGGAGAGGAATGGGTCGCACAATGCCTGCCGTTCGCCTTGACGGTGCCCGCCTGTCTTTCAGGCCTGCCGTCAAGGTCCTCGGCGTCGTCTTCGATCGCACCCTCTCATTTATTCCCCACGCTGAGACTCAAGGAGCGTGCCGAGACGCTGTCCACTCGCCTGGCGACTTTCTTCCGCATTAGCGGCACGCCGGCGCCTGCTCGTCTGAGGGCGCTTCACCGCCAGGTCGTGCTCCCGACGCTCGCCTACGCATCACCTGTTTGGTGGACTGCGTCTCCTCACTCGGGTCTTTGCTCTCGCCTCGTCTCGGTGCAGCGGTCCCCGCTTTTGGTGTTGGCGGGGGCCTATTCCACAACGAGCACGCGGGCGTTGCAGATACTTCTGTACGCTCCTCCCTTGGCGATAGACCTCGACAGGTTGAACGCCGAGTTTGACCTCTTATCCTGTCGGTAAGACGTTGCTTTCGGGACGAGGTCCTTCCGTGCTCTCGAGGTCGAGGAGGCGTTCCTCCCTACCGATAGACATCCTTCAGAGGTTGTCGCTTTCGAGCACCGCCGATTGGATGTGGAGGCGGCGGCGGCTGCGGCGTTGCTGCCGGCGCACCACATCTACACCGACGGGGCTTACACCTCTCTATCTGCGGGCGCGGCTTTTGTGGCGTTTGGCGTGCGCGGTGACCTGCGGGCGGTCGGCCGTTTTCGGGTTGAGGGTGCTACATCCCCATACGCCGTGGAGCTGGTCGCCTTTGCGGAGGCGGTCACCTTTGAGCGTACACTTCCGGGTGCGGCGCCGGTATTCTTTTATACCGATTGCCAGGCAATCCTTTCGGCCTTGGCTTCCTATGCCACACACGATTCCAAGATTGATAAAATTAAATTAGACCTCTCCGCTTTGCAGACCACCAAAAATGTCCAACTATTTCATGTGCCAGGACACTCTGGTGTCCTCGGCAACGAAATTGCAGACTTAGTGGCCTCTCGCGCCAGCTTGTCGCCGCGGGTGCGGAGTGTACTGCGCTCGAGAGTCTCGGTTCGGGTGGCGTTTCGCGCCGTCGTGCGTGCCAGGTGGGCTACATGGTGGCGCGAATACAACGAGGGAACTGGGATTTATTCCTGGGTCCCTGACGTTTCCACCTTGCCACTCTCGTTTCCACCGTCGCGCACTCTGGTTTCCCTG